>NC_054406.1:4854370-5502552 GCF_017976425.1 Toxotes jaculatrix
TTAATCCCATTCAGAGTTGGCTGAGGTTAGAGCTCCTACTGCTCACGCTCCGATAAATGTGTCCACAGTACGAGAGATGGTATTAGGATATTAACTGGGCTGTACAGCGACTCATGACTGGATACAGGGACTAAAGTCTTATACCTCCCTGGAGACTTTCCCCTCTGCCAGGAAGCCATGCGTATGGTTCCTATTTTCGAGCCCTGTTAATGAACCCTGTTCGTTCCACTGTGGCGATAGTGGTGCGTGGGGGCAGAAGAGGAGTACTGGACTGGGGGAAGGACATTCCCAGCATTCCTCTGTCTGTCTGACGCAGCAAGGAGGTCTGCAGCTCTGCTTTTAGGGGATACAAGACGACAGCATGGGGGAAGGGGGATGGAAGAGCTGGGATTAGAAGGTGTAGAGGGACTGATCAGCACTAATGGGAAAAGGCGGAGGGACAATGAAAATCAACAAGGGCAAAAATGTCACAAGTGTGTTGTAGGTGAAGCCAGCAGTGTGTGTTTGTGTTTTGTTTTTTTTTTCCAAGCAATAACCACCCCATTATTCTGTAGCCTGTCTGTACCACAGTATAAAATATTTTAAAGGTGTATTAAATCCTAGAGCACAAAATGCCTGGGCTTTAACAGGGTTGTTCATCTGTACCAATGACTCAGTGATTACTTCACCAGATTTTTGAGATTTAAAAAACTCACAACCCAGCCAGTACTGTGATAAAACCCCTTCTCAAATACCTTTTTAATCATAAAAGCATCTTGCATTTAGATGAAGGCTATGCTGTATAAAAATAATGGCTTTAAAGTTCCTTACTATTTTCAAAAAGTATTTGTTCAGTGTTTTTTGCCTTTGCTAGATAGAGCTGACAGTAAATGGTCCCGGGTTAGACTCGAACCAGGGGCATTGCAACATGGTTTGAGTGTTAAACCCCCAAACTACCAGGATGCTCTTGTTGTTGTCTTTCAAGCGACTGACTCCACACAATCTTTGCCCTGCAGTTCCAGGTTTCTGTTTATCACTTGGTTTCCTGGGCTCTTCACAAATATCCAAATATCCTGAGACAGGGAGGATGTTGGTCTGTCTTAGAACACGTCTGCCTCCACTGTAATCACTTACTGTCCCGGGGTCATTTGGGGACTTAGAATGAGAAACAGACAGAACAACAGAGAGCAAGGACACGTACAGAAGTCAAGAGGAGTGTTTGTAATTTGTGATTCTCAGCATTTGTCATGAGCACTGCTGTTCTCCAGGTGGCTTTTTTTTTAAGACAGCAGCTCTGATTGTTTGTCTCTTCCCCTGCTGTGATTGGACAGGTGGTGACCCCGACCAGAGTGGGACAGACCTACACCTACAGCCCAGGACAACACAACCAGCAGGACCTCTATGACGTCCCACCCAGTAGATCACAGGGGGTAGGTGTCTCATGTTCCACAGCATGTACAGTACAACAGCAAGACCTGTTCCGTCTACTTAAAAAAGAGCTTGTGATACAATATATTATTATATACAATCTCTCAACACAGTAAGAGTTGTTTGAGGCAAATACAGCAGGAGCTCTGCATCTGTCAGAACCAGAAAGCTGCTTCTTTGATCTTCAGTATGTTCCGCATGTGAATCTACCACATGTCCTCTGGCCATGCTTTCTCAGAAAGGATCCTCGTTTTAGTTTTGTCCTGTCATCTTGTTTTTAGCTGATAAAATCTGCCGTGCCGTGCTGATGTTAGTTTCACCCACTGCCTGAAACTAGTTTTTGGTACATTGCATCATTTAAAGGGTCTATAATTGATATTTTCATGATAACAAATTGAATGACAATGTGCCAACGACATGAAAAGGGATGCAGCTCCCCTCGGGTTTACAAAACTTTGTAGTGAAGATTCAGGCCACTGACTCAGGTAGAAACATATACAACATAAAAGGTGATAATACGTTGTGTTGCTTTGTCCACAGCTTGTTCCCTTTGACCCCCAAGTGACTAAAAACATGAGTTATTGAAGATTTAATGCAAAACTAGTGGAGCTTTGATGCAACAAAGGCTGCAATTTACCATAGTCTAATAAAATAAACTAAGAACTAAACTAGTGTGTATCTAGTAAGTATAATTTAAAGTTTTTGGCCCTTATTTGGTGTTTATCTGACCTTATTCTCTTCTTTCAGGTGTATGATATCCCACCTGGTCAGATGTTCCCTGGTCAGCACGGCGCTGCCAGAAACCAGGGAGTCTATGATGTTCCCCCGCCTCAAATGGACCACAGGACACAAGGCGTTTACGACATACCTCCCTCTTCACAAGGGGTAAGAGAAAATTTAAACAACCGCTCCATCGTCCACCACAATGAAGGGGCACATCATTCAGGCACACCATTTATTTCAGTCAAATAAAGTTGAATTAAGGAAGTGGTAGCCGCTTATGTCCAGAAAATATTATTTTATGTTTATTGATACAGTTCCTAGTATTTCTCTTAATTGTCTGCAATAAATGAATAATACGTCAAATGTCATATTTATGACATTCTTGCGGCTGCGCTAAATGAAAGCTTTGCCTGCCAATAGAGTTTAACCAAAACTCCATGAGTATGGTTCTGTGTCTGAACTCTCCAGCAAGGGAAAAAAAAAAAGTCAAGGACATAACTCTTTTCTTTCCAGACCCTCTAAGATTTCACCAGACTTCCAGACCCGACCAGGCAGAGAGCCATCAGTTTGTTTGTAATAACCTGAAATATGCTGGGACCTGTTATTTGCGTCGGTCCTAATTACAGTTTGGGCAGGCCTGTCTAGCTGTAAAGAGTGCATTTCGAGGCTGATGGAAATCACTTACAGGCCACCATTTTACTCACCCCACTGCGCTCCCATCATGCTTTGTGCCATGTACGTCAGGGCACACGCTCTGCTCTGTCAAGTCAGTGGGAGGATAAAGCCTTGTTTTATTCTGATGCTGCATTAGGGGAAGGAATCAAAGACAGAAACTTTGAGGTTGCAAATATAGTATCTGCACAGGCCAGAAGCCGTTTCACTTCCTCAATCTCTAACTGCACTGTCGCTGCACAAACTGTATCCGGTGAAAATCCACTTTCAGTGTATTTACCAGGTCACAGTCGACTGTTTCCTGTAAACTGATTTCTTCATTGTCATATATATGAGAAAAATGGTTTCTGTAATCACGGCAAGCTTGTGTCCTTAGCCAGTTTTCTCCTGGAGAATGCAGACATGTTCTCATATAAAAATATATATATATATATATCAGACCCAAACTGAAACTAGGGCAAAATAAGTCTGTTGACAGTTCCTTAAATTCAGACAAGCTCCGCCGTGGTTTCTGTCGCTGCTACAGTTAAAATAAGAACACCATGCTTCTGAAAAAGGGTCGCAGTAGAGGAGAGATCTGCTTACTGTTATCTGATGAAAAATAAAAGAATATGATTTAGGTTAAACTTAAGTCCATTTCATGTTGCATTGCTAATTATGTAATGTAAGGGCTACTACAGTAAATAAAAAGGATGAATGGCTGTAAGAAACTTGAGCTGCCAAGGGGAACTTTGTTTGTGTGGCAGACTTTATTTGTAGAGCCTTTTTTGGGGTCCTTTAAGTCCGTGTAGAATGGGCACCTGTGTGTGGATAACACAGTAAATAAATAAAGATGAACACAACCATTGTGCTGCATGGTTGTGAATTTGCACTGGAAATAAACCTAATGATTGTCGTCACCCACAGGTCTACTCGGTGCCTCCCTGCAGGACAAACCCTGCCCTCCAGGAGGGGAACTACGACTTCCCGCAGCCTCTCAAACACAAGCAGGAGGGCATCTATGACGTCCCACCACCTGTCCTCACCAAGCCCACACAGAGCCCCCAGTCACATTATGATTTCCCCCCCAACGCAGAGCCTGCTGCCCATCACCAACACCCTAGCACCAACGGCAACGAAGGCATTTACGACGTGCCTCCACCGGCCCTTCATTCAGGGGCGGGGTCTCAGCGGGACATATACGACATCCCTCGGGGCAAGCAGCCCTCCCAGCATAGAACCTCGCCTGCTGACAGAGACGCAAGCAAAGGCATCTACGATATCCCAGCTCAGGATGCTCGAGCAATGGGAGACGTGACGGACGGCGTGAACCGTCTGTCGTTCTCCAGCACCGGCAGTACACGCAGCAGCATGTCCACCTCCTCGTCCTCCACGGGCTCCAGCTCTGAGAGCCGCCTCGCTCTGGATGTGGACGCTGCTGTCCAGAGGTTATACCGCCTGCAGCAGACCTTGGAGGCTTCAGTCTGGGCTTTGCATTCAATGGCAGCTTCCCCTCAGTGGAGGACTTTTCCCTTCATGGAGCGCCATGCTAACGACGTCCGCACAGTGCTGGACAGGGTCCGGGCCGCTCTGGGAGACTTCATTGTGTTTGGTCGAGGGGCTGCAGCGAACGCGACATCTCTGTCAGACTCCAGCCTGCACAGTAAGCTGAGACGGCAACTGGGACGCCTGGAGGACTCACAGCAAATCCTCCTGCAGATCTACCAAGTCCTGGAGAACTGCAGCTGGGCCCTGAACACACTGGCCTCCTCTGGAAAGCACCACAACAAAAGTGACGACCTGGACCGCTTCGTCATGGTCTCCAGGACTGTTCCCGACGACGCCAAGCAGCTGGCCTCCACGATAGGCAGCAGTGCTGAGCTGCTGTTCAGGCGGACGCACATGGACGGGTCTTTCTCTAACGGGAGCACACCTGACGAGAACATGATCCACCCGCTCACCTCCCCCTCCTCAGATAACGACAACTTCGGGGACCAGACCAAGCCGTTCCCTGTGCCCTCCAGCCAAGACAAGGACAACATAAACAACAGTGAGAAGTGTGTGAAAAGCTGGATGGAGGACTATGATTACGTACATCTGCAGGTAAATGCTAAACCGCTACAAGACATGGCTTAAGAACAGGGTATTTCAAAAACATCAAGTTCAAGCCCGTATGTGTAGAGCCTTATTGTAAGTATACAATCCAACAGCAGATTTTAAGGCTCATGGTCTACTCTTATCACTTTATTTAGCTTTATTCCTAATTACTTTATAACTCAGGAATATGTTGTCTGATTCACGTAGCGTGTATCAAAGGTCGAACCTGGGCTGTGTGAGTACGTTTGAATACCTATTCTCACTTATTCGTCTTCTGCCTGCAGGGCAAAGAGGACTTTGAACGTCAGCAGAAGGAGTTGTTGGAGAAAGAAAACATTATCAAGCAGAGCCAGGTCCAGCTGGGCCAGGAACAGGTGAGGCTTTCTGTTTCTTTTTACAGTCACAAAGGTTGCTATACTGATGAAGGAGCTGCTAGGATTTGTATTCGTATTCGTAATAATAACACTGTCTCCCTTCACAGATCAATCAGTTCAAGAAGCTGGAGCAGGAAGTGATCAAACCCGTGGAGAACGACATCACACAGTGGACGCCACACCAACACTCTGCCCCCCCCTCGGACTCTTCCTCCACCCTGTCCTCCTCCACTCACGTGTGCGCTCGGGACCGCCAGCTGCTTGGCTTCTACTCCGAGCAGTGCGAGCAGCACTTTGTCACGCTCCTCAGCGCCGTCGACGCTTTCTTCTGCTGCGTCAGCGCCGGGCAGCCCCCACGCATCTTCGTGGCGCACAGCAAATTCGTCATCCTCAGCGCCCACAAACTGGTCTTCATTGGAGACACCCTGTCCAGGCAGGCCTCTGCCCCTGAGGTAGCAAACAGGGTGATGAACTCCAGTAATGTGCTGTGTGACTTGTTAAAGACGGTGGTGGCTGCGACCAAAACGGCCGCCCTGAACTACCCAAACACAGCTGCCATCCAGGAGATGGTGGACAGAGTCACTGATCTCTCACACCACTCACAGCAGTTCAAAGAACAGTTGCTGCAAATGGCTAAGTCGTGATTTTCAACCATGTTGCTCCCATACTTTTCACCACAGACTCCATGTGTACATTAATCTAGCACAAATATATATATTTACAGTACATATATATATATATATAAATATTGCTCATCTTTTAAGCCTGTTTTGGATGTTGTAAATAGTCTATGTTCTGTAAATATTTGCTCTATTTTTGTGTAGATTGTTTTATATTATGGTATGAACGTATATGTAGATGCAGTATTGGTGTCTCTTTAGGATTATGTGGACATTTTTCATAACATTCCCGTTGCATATTACAAAGCACCTTATGAGATTGGCCTGTTTTTTTTTTTTCATCTTCACCTGTAAAATGCTGTTGTGTGTTACTGATGGGTGTGGCAGTAAATCTCCTTGTAAATCACGTTAATGTTGATGTGTGTGGAGATCTCCACAAAGTAAAGGATTGTCCTTAAACATGTGACTTGTCTTTTCATTTCTCTGACAAAGCAGCTTTGTTATAGTAAAAGAGGAAATTCCCCAGAGAGCTGAATGGTTTGGTAACAGTAAAGTCATTTTAAGGGGGCATTTTACCCCAACTCTGAAAACATCTTCTCACTTGTTTCTAGTGGTGTCTAGTCATGCAGATGGTTTTTGTTTCCTAAGTTGAGACGTGTCTGATATTTCTGATGCCACCCCAATATATTGGAGGTGAAAAATTATGTGCAATACATTCAAGAACAACACCTCCTATCTGAATTAGTGTCAGCAGTATTAAGTGGACATTTTAGTGAATGTTTTGAATTTGGACTTTTAAAAGAAGCCTAGCTAATCTTTATCAAGCTAAACATACAAACAAAAGTAATCATAACTTTAAGATATATTGTTCCCCTGTGTCGTAGGACACATGCACATTTTAGCTCTTATTTACGTGATCAGGCCTCATTCCTTCAATGGCAGATATCTGCATCATTTTCAAAGAAAAGATTTATAAATGGATCTCCTGGTCAGTGAGCCTCCACCTACAGTGGCATACAGTAGTAAGACAATTGTGTGCACTAGACCCCATTTCAACCAAACTCCAGGTTCCAGTTCCTCTCCCAGGAAACAAGAATAATTAACACCCATAGGTATTTTCCCTACTGCTTTTAAAACATCCATGATAAAATCTCTCCTGAATGTGGAGTGGTTCAGGCAGATGAGAGTGAGCTATTTTGTTTTTAAATGGGCGCATTAGAAAAGAAACCAACTATTCCACCTGGGGAATTACGCCCCAGGAAATAAGTAGAACTAGGAAGCAGCTACTGCCAAATACCAATTACTTGAAATCCACATTCAAACAAAACAAGGCACACAGACAGCCCCTTACCCTAACCCATAATAATGTACTTCAAATATTCAAGAGAAACAATCAAAAAAAAGCAAACCTCAGTGGCCTGAGGCTGGTGAATGGGACTGTAGGCTATGCTAATGACTGTTTGGGGTGGTGGTGGGGAGTCTCAACAGTATTTTAAAATGGTTACAAGAAGTTTAAACACGTCAAACAGCTTTAAAAAAAAACAAAAAAACAAACAACAAATACAACAACAGGTGGGAATGACTGTGATATGAAAAGGGTTACAACCAGGAAGCCTCACTGGAATACCCTGGTAAAGAAGCTAAAACAGTGCCCACTGTTAGTGATCCCATCACAATGTAGCTTCTTCCTAAAGCAAACAAAGAGTCAGGCTATATACCTGTGCAATGAGGAGACCTGCAACCACAGCACATGGCAAGAGCAAGAGGAAGCCACAAGGCAAGGGCTATGTTCAGGAGCAGTGAGGTGTTTCCCCAGAGTTCCCTAATATGCTAAGATGCCAGATTTGGACATTGGTGACCTGATAATTTCAGGCCAATTTCAAACGTGAGTAATATTTTACTAAAGTTCCAATCTTTAGTAACCCGACTAGCGCCTGAGAATTTCAGCTGATTCAAACAACGTGGTTTTCTTCATTCTGTTAGATTTGAGTGCTGAGTTTCATACATTTGATCAAATTAACCCATCGACTCGAGAAATGGGTTTGTGTCCCCAATGTGGTGTTCAACTGGTTTGACTCAGACTTGTCAGGAGGAAAATTTGTCAGTTTAGGTTGATGCTGAATGTGGTGTTCTTTAGGGACGTATTAGATCCTAATCTGTTTTCTTTGTATACGTTCCTTCTGGGCAACATTTTAATCACCCCAATAACCCCAGTTCTTAATACTTTCTTTCACCAATGTAAAGATTTGGATGAGTAAAAGTTAATTTTAATAAGGGCACAGTAACATTTCTGCATCTTTGGAACATTGCCAAAATTATACAACTTTTAGCTGAACTTTTAATCAGATGAAATGCAGATACAAGCTTTTATTACAAGCATTTATTGCAGCAGACTACTGCAACTCATTTTACTGGGCTTCAAAAAGAAATTTTACTAATAGAAAAAAAAATCAGTTCACTGCTTGAGTCACTGCAGTAGCTGCATGTGTCACAGTTCTAAGAAAAGGGACAAAGAGCATGACTCAGGAGACAGATGTAAAAGTAAAGAGTCTTTAGAGGCAAAAAAAAAAAAAACAGGCAAGGTCAAAAACACAATCTGGATCAAAACAGGAAGGCAAAGAACAGAGCACTGGAAAGCACATGGCACAAAAGCAATCTGGCAGAGAGCAAGTACAAATGGACCAGTATATATAAACTAGGGAGCTAATGAGGGAATGTGGAACAGGTGAGCAGGTGAGTGGGGAGGAGGAGCAGGTCAGGTGCTTCTGCTGACGGGAATGGCACACAGGTGCGAGTGGCAGGGTCTCAAATTAGAGCAGAAATAGAACTCGGGGACTGAATTTTTATTTATTTTTTCATTGTATATTATTTTGGGTTTCAACGCCCCAAACTGCTGTTTGTAAAGTAAAGAATGTAAAGAATGAACATTCACACGCACATAAACAATGTGTAGTTCAGTAGCAGTTTAAGATAGTGGGACCAACAGCACCATTTCATTGGCAGGAAGCATAATTTGCAAGAAGAGCTAATTTAGCCAAAGCATGACTTGGCAGTTAGTAAAGAGATGCATTTGCAAATAAAATATCATTGTCACTGTAGTCCCAAAGTCCTGTCTAACCCAATCACCTCCTCGTGGACCCCTGCAGGATGTTTTTTTTTATTTCAAGTCATATCTGATCAGAGTCATTTGTACCCTCTAATCTTAAAAGGGGCTCAGTTAAAGATGGGGCTGAAAGGATTTCACATTAAGCAGGACAGAGCGGCTGGAGAAGATGGCCGTGCCAAATAATTCTTCACTTTGCTCACAGAACATTAGATATGACACACAGAGAATAATGAGGGGCAAGTAAAGGACGAGACGCTGCAACACATGTTCCCTGGACCGTGAGAAACATGTTTTTCAGAGCGACCCTATCAGCTGCAACACATTTTCTCTGGTTGAAAGTGTAGTGAATAGATAAAATCTATAGGATGACTGGGCGTCTTCTGCGACGGCCTCTTGGCAACAGTAAGTCAGAGGTTTTGGGTGTGCACAACTACAGCAACCGGCTGTAGGATACAACTAAAAACAACCATTGTGTTTTCTTCTCTTCTTTCCTCATCTTCACCTGCCCCTCTTTCCTCCCTTTCATTACGATCTGAGTGAATTATAGTTTCTCCCTGTGGAGAAGCTGCTCTATAGATAGATAGATGGGACTGCCTGAAGAAGAGATGCCCATGACCACAGTGAGACGTCCGCCCCCCCATCAGCTCCCAATCAGAAAATCTCATTAAAAGTCCTATGAGTTCACACAAGCTGGCACTTACAAGCAATCTAAGTGTTTTTATTATTCACTGCATTCCTCTCAGTGCTCTCCGGGGAAATGAGACAGAAAGGAATTTGGAATGGAAAGACTTTTAAAAAGGGTTCCCATTTCGCAGGCAGACACGGTAAATCAGGAGATGTCAGATCCACCTTAAAAGTCTGTCTTAGACATATTCTCCGTTAATCTGCTCTACAAAGGCAGAGAGCAGAAGCACGGCAGCTGAGAGAAAAAGGGGTTTAAGGTTTTCAGGCTGGATTGCAAACTACACTCACCGGCCATGTTATTAGGCACACCTGTTCAACTGCTCGTTAACACAAATATCTAATCAGCCAACCACTCGATGCATTTAGACATGTAGACATGGTGAAGACGACCTGCCAAAGTTCAAACCGAGCATCAGAATGGGTAAAAAAGGTGATCTATATCTTTAGATCATAAAGCGCCACAAAACTACACAAAACGAGTACAAAGAAACACATAACGACCTCAAAGACACAGAAAGTTACCACAAAGGAATGCAAACAACTACAAAGAGATGCAAAATGACCACTCACTTGAATATATTAAATTTATAATTTAATATATTCAAATGTGTGATTTAAAAGGATACCAAACCAAATGAATTTCATAGAGTCAAAAGCTGCAAGGACAGCTCTGTTAGCTAGTTACCGTTAGCAGGAGTTTAGGAGTTTTTTGGGGGTTTTTTTCTGACTGGATTTAAACCTCCTTTAGTTTTGTGGAATAACTGAATAACCCAAGATATCTTTCTTCTAAATTTATACTTTTCAATTATGCATAAGAGCTTGGGAAAAAACAGTGAGTACATTTTGTTTTATCTTTGGCTAAAGCTATCCATCGCCATCTCAATAGCTAGCTTTCATTTCTCCTTGTTTAGCCGCTGTTTTGCTTTTGTAGGGTAATAATAAAGGCATCTCAGGACATTTTATGGCTCTAAACTAGTGAGAAGAATGGCTTTTGGCTGATGTTAATGCTTGAGACCTGGGGAGACATTGGTGAATCAATGAGTTATTTTAGTCCTGGCAGCTGTAACACATCCACTCTGGGCAGGACACACAGTACTGGACTCTTCAGTGTATATCTGTCACTGGGTGCACCGAGCCAAACATCTCATTAATGACTGTCTTTGGTTTACCACAATTCCACAGCTACGCAAGGTGCTGCAGAGACAAGAGAGCTGAGGCTGCGTTTTGTTCAGTCCCCCGGAGCAGTTGTCTCCACGCTCCCCGATGAGATACTGTCTAGTCGAGGCGAGAAACAGCAAACAGGTGTTGGACTGCTGAGATGGAAATTTGCGGTGATACACGAGAGCAACAGCAATCAAAAAGTCAGCTGCTCACCTGTCAGTCGAGTGAACAAACACAGTGAAAGGTCATCAGAGAGATAATGTGCCATACCTACAGCCAGCAACAGAGAGCAAAGCTAGGCTCTCGCTGTATACATATAGAGACAGAGAGTTAGAGGAGCACTGGAGAATCTATGTCATTTCCTTGGCTTACCACAATCATTTCCTGTAAAGTATTTGCAGGCTCTGAAATTACAGCTTCGTAGCTCAGCGGGGCCTCCTTTTCTGAAAAAGGCCCCCGTGCAGCTGCAGGCAGAAGTGTAGTCAGCCAGATCTGAGGGAGAGGTGGCATCATTAGTATGAATAAAACTTTGAGCTAAGGTTTGTCTCGTAGTCAATTTACTGTGAGGGTGGTTTCTTAATTTTATGCATCTGTTCCCAGTGAAAGATGGATGCAGGATATTCTGGACGAGCGGATTCTCAACATGTGAGTCATACCACAGTGAAATGTTTCAATTACTGCGCTCAAAATAACACAGATCTATTTCTTATTTACATTTAATTACATTTGATTGTGTTCTTGCGGTGGTCTGTAAAGTACGCCGATCTTTCATGTATGTGAAAGTAGCAAAGCCACAGTGTAGAAAAATGAATGAGTTACCAAACGGGACAACAGGGCACAGGTCCTGGGGCCCAAGAGGGCAGGGGCCTCCTGGGTCACAGCTTCTGTAAGAGGTGACTGTTAACATTTCTTTTTTTTAAGTCATAAAGCTCAGTTAAAAGACAAAAAACGACCACAAAGAGATGCAAAATGACAATAAAGAGACGGAAAAATTACCAAAAAGCGATGGAAAAAGGACCAAAAAGGCATAAAAAACTAACGCAGAGACGCAAACAACCAAAAAGGGACACATGATAACCACAAAAGAGCACAAAACAACTGCAAAGGGACACAAAACGAGTACAAAGAGACACATAACGACCACAGAGACAAAAAAATGGACAAGAAAAAGACGTAAAAACAACTACAAATAGACATAAAATGACCAAAAATAACACAAAATGTCTGCAGAGAGACAAGGATCTGTATTTAGCTAGTTTTTTACCCCTGTGTCCTTGGTGCTTTCTTTGGTTCTCAAACAGCAAACATAAAAAGTCATAACTGCAGATAGAGGAAAAATTTATGTCACAGTCGTGTATGAAATGCGAATTTTAGTTTCAAAAGAGCTGACTGACACACAAAAGGGTCTAAAAAGCACAAGCTCTGGGGAAATTCAATACATCTGAACTTAAAAAAAAAAGTCAGCAGTACATTCAACCTTTCACTTTACTCTCCAATATGAAATAATACAGTATAATCTTTATGAAAACAGAAGGGCTCATTTGTAGCTCCATTGTTAGCATTTTCGATCTCGTGCTGCTGCATGTTTGCAGTCACAATCATTGTCTCCTTCCAGTGCATTAAGTAGGAGCAGTTAAAGAATAAGCTAATGACCCTTGGAGCTGAAATGGATTAAGCATTGTCAGAGACTAAAATGGTCTTTTACAGTTAGACAGGCTCAGTATAGATTATACATACAGTAGATTAATTCACTGCATTGAGGTCTGGGACAGTAATTTATGGCTGCAGTTTGAAATCAGCCAGCACAGTCTAAATGGGCACAGAGAGGTTAGCAGAGGGATTTCACTGGAGTCAGGGCATGTGTTTTTGTGTTAGTGTTTGTTTTATTTTTAGTATTTTATTTTGGTAAATTTTAGCATCTGAATTCCACTCAAAAACAAAACAGCTGCACTGTTTGTTCCTGAGTTAAAAAACAAAACAAACTCTGATCAAACGCAAAATAAAACAAGTATTTTTCTTTTATAGCTGTCTGGTTTTGTTCTACAGATCTCTGAATCGCATTAACAAACACCAACACAGGCTGCTTTGTCCTCCCTCAAATCCCTAGTGTGCTTTTTTTTTTTTTTTTTTTTTTTTCAAATGAGTCATGTAATTCATCTTTAATCAAAAGATAGTACATGACTTTACACTCACTAGAGGTGGAGGAAGTATTGATGTTGTACTCCATCAAGCATAAGACCTGCATACATGATTTCACTTGAGTATAAGTTTCAGCAGCAAAATGTTCTTATAATATTAAAATGATTATTAAATTAATCCAAATTAATAAATTTTAACATTTTAGCTAGATGAGCGTTAAATAATTACAACTAGTTGGAGTTACAACTCACTGTTGGCCAAAGTGATTAAACATGCATTACTCTGCTCAGAGAAGCATCTAGTTTTTTGGATGTTGTTTTTTATTACTGGCGTGTGATGCTGCCACCTTGTGTTCAAACTGCAGAACGACGTCAGGAAGCTGAAACCTGTGAAGTACAAGAACATGCAGAGTTTCACTTCTGTTTATGAGGCTGTTGTTGAAGATAAAACCCAGCAGGAATTCATCTGCAGGAACAAACAACAAAACATTATTTTTCACATGCATGACAACATCTCCACCTCAGGTAACGGCGAAGGCTTGAACACACCTGTATGAGAAGGAAAAGCTGAAATTATAACAATAGCTAAGTGATGAAGAAAGACTTCAAGTGATCAATCACATGTCCAGCAGAATGACACTTCCTCAAAAACAGGACAGGGCTCAGTGTTTTCATGGCATTATTTATTTGAAGCTACTGCTCCTCCGAGGGGAAAAAAAAAATCATTGCTGATAAAAAGGTGCAAGAGTTAGATGAATTGTACCTGGAGGGAAACTGTTTTACATAAATATTGACTAGGCCCTGGTCAGCTTTGATTTGCCCTGTAATGGACATGAAGCTACTGTTGGCTATACAAAAGGAGGCCGGGTAACAAACAGTGGATGCCATCTAGACAGGCACTGGTACAGACAGAGGCACAGGGAACGGGGAGCCTCGGTTAGTCGCTGACTGTGTGTGCAGCTGCTTCTGAACACCAACGACGGTCATTTCCTTGAAACTGTCCCCTGACTCTTCAAGTATAAATCTATAAAAAAGGGTGAAGGAGAAGTTGCAAGAAAAAAGGTCACATTTTACACAGCTGGAATGAAGCCCTGTCATCTGTCATCTTCATTGGAGGCTTTGGGCGTTATCTACTAGGCGAAACACTTTCCACCTCACACACTGTAGTCCATAATACGTAGAGTAATACACTGTGCAAGAAACAACAAAATGACAGCATGAACATTCCTTTCATTGCACTTTGTTAGGTTTGAAAGAAAATAAAGTTGTCAGTTGTACAAATCGTTTCAGTTGTGACTTTGTCTTCAGTTGTTCTTGGTGAAAAGACGCAGACGTGCTCACTGTTAACAGTTATCTGCCGATTTCTGCTAAAAATACACGATTACAACATGTACATAAGAGAATTAACGCGTCTCTTAGTGTGTCGGAGCATCTTTATACTCCACGGAGGTGGCAGGAAGCAGCTCGGCCGCTCATGGAAGCTGGCCTTCACTATTGCAGGATAACTGGAGGACCGTGAGTGGAGCCCCAGACTTACTGCACAGTACATATGTCTGTACATAATTAAACATATGAACAGAAGACATAAAGAAATGGACAGCAATGTACGTTAATGGCTTTTCCCTTTGAAACCAGGAGATCTGCCTGGTCAGTTTAAAGTGTCCTGGTGAGAGGGAGGGCTGACTACTGAGTGTCCACAGTGGGAAGTGTCTGTGATGATAACACTTGACGCTTGTAGAGGGCTGACGAGCAGTCATGGTGTGACAGGTTTCATGTGAAGAAGCACAGTGGCTGAGTGGATGATCTATGAAGTGCCTTCTGGAGAGGCAAGTCTTTGGCGTGCAGTCCTGGGCCGATTTCGAGCTGGGGCGCTAGCTGTACGTTCATTCTTGGCTTCGGACGGTTGAGTTTCAGCCTGCGGAGTGCCAGCGTCCCCGACAAGTTCACGCAGGAACTTGAACTTCGACAGGAAGAGCTGCCAGACTACATACCAACCTGAGGCCGGAGAGAAGGGAAAACTGTTTACAGATAAACAATAAAGGCTCTTAAACCCAGTGGTGCTCACTCCTGACTCTGGAGAGGACTAGTGCGTCTTTGTCCCTCTCATTTATCAGGATCACATTCAACCCACAGAGCTAAGAATCCATTTCTCTTATAATCAAATAAATGCCCACCAAGGCCATTTAAAAACACAGTTTTTAAGGTACTTCCAGACTCTTTTCACCTTTAGGATGAAAATACACTGCTCAAAAAAAAAATAAAGGGAACACAGGGAACAATCATACTCAAAAGTGGAAAATTACATTACAGGCTGATTCAACTTGAGTGGAAATTCCTCAAGACAGGTCAAAATGAGCTCAGTAGTGTGTGTGGCCTCCACGAGCCTGTATGACCTCCCTACAACGCCTGGGCATGCTCCTGATGAGGTGGCGGATGTTCTCCTGAGGGATCTCCTCCCAGACCTGGATTAAAGCATCAGTCAACTCCTGGACAGTCTGTGGTGCAACGTGGTGTTGGTGGATGGAACGAAACATGATGTCCCAGATGCGCTCGATTGGATTCAGGTCTGGGGAACGGGCAGGCCAGTCCATAGCATCAAGGCCTTCATCATGCAGAAACTGCCGACACACTTCAGCCACATGAGGCCTAGCACTGTCGTGTATCAGGAGGAACCCAGGGACCACTGCACCAGCATATGGTCTCACGATGGGTCTGAGGATCTCATCCCGTTACCTAATGGTAGTCAGGGTACCTCTGGCTAGCACATCGAGAAATGCATCCCCACACCATTACTGACCCACCGCCACACTGGTCATGCTGGAGGATGTTGCAGGCAGCAGAACATTCTCCACTGGTGAATCTCCAGACTGGTGAATCTGCCCATCTTGGTGTTCTCTGGCAAATGCCAATCGCCCTGCTCGGTGTTGGGCTGTAAGCACAAGCCCCACTTGTGGAAGTCGGGCCCTCATACCCTCATGGAGTCTGTTTCTGACAGTTTGAGCAGAAACATGCAAATTAGTGGCCTGCTGGAGGTCATTTTGCAGGGCTCTGGCAGTGCTCCTCCTGTTCCTCCTTGCACAAAGGAGGAGGCAGCGGTCCTGCTGCTGGGTTGTTGCCCTCCTACGGCCCCCTCCACATCTCCTGGTGTACTGGCCTGTCTCCTGGTATCTCCTCCATGCTCTGGACACTGTGCTGACAGACACAGCAAACCTTCTTGCCACAGCTCGCATTGATGTGCCATCCTGGATGAGCTGCACTACCTGAGCAACTTCTGTGGGTCATAGACACCGCCTCATGCTACCTCTGGGGATGAGAGCACTGGCGAAATGCAAAAGTACCCAAAAACATCAGCCAGAACGGATGAGAATAGAGAACCACTCCTTTATAGGGGTTGTCTTGCTAATTACCCCTCATCTCCACCTGTTGTCTGTTCCATTTGCATAACAGCAGGCAAATTGATTCACAATCAGTGTTGCTTCCTAACTGGACAGGTTGATTTCACAGAAGTGTGACTGACTTGGAGTTACATTGTTTAAGTGTTCCCTTTATTTTTTTGAGCAGTGTATATTCTGTCCACTGCTCTATGGCTTTTTCTGTAAAACATCAGAGCAGAGCGGAAAAATTCAATTACATGCAATATTTGTCAATATTGATCTTTCTTCCCTATTTTAATACAAAATACTGCGTTCATAGTTTTCAACAAAACATTAGATAGATACAGAAATTCGGCGTCTGGGTCATAAAGAACCATCTTCAGTGAAGTTAACTGATTAATAAAAACTATTCAAGCCATAGTTTTCAAAAGCAGTTCTCACTTTACTTTCAGTGCCTGAAACGTTTCCACAGAACCACAAACCTTCTGACTTGTATGTCTCAGGCTGGACGGAGACTTACAAAAGGGCAGTTTCTGTGGACTAACACAGAAACCAGTTCATTCCTTCCCCAGTGTCTGAAGATCATATCAGTTTGTAAAGGGAAGGAGGGAAAGAGTGGTAAAGGAGCAGCCATGATCTGGCTCCTCCTCCTCCTCACATGATAAAAATAGAAACTCCTTACTGAAATCTAAACTTGTCAGTCAAAGACATTCCAACCTGGCTTAAGACAAGATTAAAGGAATAGTTCGACATTTTTGGGGGATAGCTGGACAATTATTCCCTTCTGAGAGTCAACCTTTATTTAATTTTCTGTTACCGCAGCCTTTTATTAGCTAGCAGCTGTTGTGGCTGCGGCCTTACTGTAACATCAATCCCATGAGTTAAATCTGTCACAGAACAGATTATGTGACTCATTTGCGAAGGTTATTGTCTTTAAACTCACCAAACAGCATGAAGAGCAGCGCACAGATAAGTGTGGCCACAATGACCAGCAGCGTGAGCCCGACACTTTGCCACATCTTAGCTCGACTCTTGACAGCAGCAACAGCATTAAACACAGGGGTGGCGGTGTATTTTTCTGCTCCACACCACACACCCACACAGAAAAAAATGTTATCCGCCTGGGTTATCCAGCTGGGTTACTTAGCTAGCCGAGACGAGAGAGAGAGAGAGAAACAAACAGCAGCACATCGCGAACTCACGCCAGCGTGTGGCTAGCTAGCTAGCAGGTTGCTGAACGGGGCCGCAGTAGTTTCACAAACGGTCCTCAAGCCCGACGAGGACTGTAACATTAGCTGACGATAGCCGGTCACCGCGGGGTAAAGTCCCTCTTCTGCGTGCTACATCACTGCAACATATATTTGTTAGCCTTCGCTGGCGACACAGAGCAGTACAGTAACTGGGTTAAGACAACAAAGTCAGCGTCATGAAACAGACTCGAGCTGCGACTGCGCGGGGTGCAGCTGACTTCTGGGTAATGTAGTTGATTTGAAATTGGGCGCTTCTCTGCTACAGAACTGGTTCTGGGGCACATACAACACATTTCACGTCAGTTAAGAAATAGTCTGAAGTTCAGAATGCTGTTTGGTTTTTTTTTTAATTTACAGCCGTGGTGCTTTTCCCTAACAGACAAAAAGGCTGTTGTTAGAATGAACTAAGAAAAACACAATGTCTTCAGAAAAAGAAACAAGTTCCCCAAAGCAACGAGACACTAACAAAGCAGAGTAACTGCAGTAAAAACCAAGTAGTAATCATTCTATTTGAGTTTTACAAAATGAGTCAATCTTTACGTTTAGTCATCTTTATATTTTGTTATATTGAAACACCCACATTTCTTCCATTTTTCCCCCATAAAACAATTTATGGGGAGGGTATTGTAAAGCCCCTTGAGGGATATTTGTGATTTTTGGTTATATAAATAAAATCCAACCTGTCCGGACTTGACATTTAATTTCTTTTCTGTAACTTAATCCACCATGCATGAAAGCAATATTGCATTTCTTCGTTAATCCAGCAGGAGGAGTCATTATCAAATGTTTGAGTTACATGTATTTCAGTGGTAGCAGAAAGCAGGTCATGGATGTCACGTTTTCCACTGTACACTCACTTTCCAAGACAATAAAACTGCTGAGGTGTTAGAGGAAGGGAGGAGGCCTGTAATCCACTCAAGGGTGTGACATGATGTATCAGAAAATGTGAACACAGTGCAGGCAGCTCCGTCTACACCTGTCATCCTCTCTGTCTGTCCAAACAGCAAGTCATGTCATGTCTTGACTTGCTCACACTTGCAGTGGAGGGAATCCTCTCATATAAACCAGCCACGGTATTTGCATGTTATGATAGGACAGAATGAGTCATGCTTAAGGATGGCATTTTAAACATGTGTGAGGTGAACAGTGTCAAGGTATACGAGTCCCTCTCATGTTACTGAAAGCCCCGGGGAATCTTTTAGCATGTTTCACACAAGGGTTTTTCACCTTCTAAATTATTATTCTCAGGTTTTGGATTATTCATTTCAAAGTTTAAAATAACTATAATCAATCTTTATAGAACACGTGAATCTGCAAACAATAGATTCAGCAGATTCAGCTTTAGTTTAAGCAGGAGTTGGTTGAGACCAAAAGCAGAACAAAAAGAGAGGGAACATTGGACATACATTCTTCAGGTGGACATCAACACAACTGAACTCTGCTCTGTTGGATGTGTAAATAGGCATCTGTTCACCATATCAACTTAAAATGTGTCTGTATGTTGTGTTTGCAGCTTGTTTCCACTTCCTCCAAATGTAAAAAAAAAGAAAAAAAAACAAACAAACAAAACAGAGCAGACCTGATTCCAACAAGTGCCTATCTGATGCAGTAAAGTGCAGGTTTGGTGTCGGTGCTCTTTTTTTTTCCCAAGAACTGCACCTAGTTAATTTCTGAGAAAACACTGTTTTCTGTGTATGTTTTTTTTTTCATGATGCTGAAATTGCAGCACATACTTGTCTCCACATGTATAGATGTTTTTTAAGACTTAGTATGGGTGCCTGTAGGGACGCTTTCAAAGAACATTTGGAAGGGAAAGATGAAATGTAAGACGCACACTGATTCACGGGAGACTTACCGTCCTTATTAGTTGAATCTTGGCATGTTGGAAAATATGTTTATTAGCTTTCTTAGTAAGAGCTGGATGAGAAGATTGATATCACTAAAGTGACTGCTCATTAAACTGGTTAGCTTAGCTTAGCTTGGCATAAAGACGGGAACCAGGCACAGCAGCTAGCTTGATTCTGTCCAAAGTTTAAAAAAAAAATCACCTGGCAGCACCACTGAAGCTCACTGATTAGTTGTAACTTGTTTATTTAATCAGATGAAAGCATGAAAACAACGACTCATTGTTTTACCTGGGACTGTGTACCAGAAAGCTTCTTTGTTGAGAGCGGTTGTGAAGCAACAGCCTGAAAAACAGCAAACTCTTGTTTTTACTTTGGCCATAACCAGGCAAGCTGTTCCCGTTGTTTAGCTTAGTTTGTTGCTTAGTCAAGTTTGACCATATGTCAGCTGTAGCTTCATGAGAGAGGTGTTGATCTTTTCATGGGTTAGGGTTAGTGTTAGGTTTTTAAAGGCTCATCATACACAGGATGACCAGTAAAGTTTTATTCCATCTCACATTGTGTGCTGAAATCGGACGAGAACATTCCCTTGTCGCACATTTTGACTAAAGTGTTGGTAATTTCATATGCATTTGAGCGCACGTTAATATGTGCTGTATTTATTCAATCTCAAATTGCCGCGTAACCAGGGAAAGCACAAAAGTAACACACACACAGTAAGAGCACATTGTTGGAAAACTGTTTCCGTGAATGAGTCATAAATCTTTGAACCCGTTGTCAGAGGTGTTTTCCCCTCCAGCACCTCATTGCCTGTATTTGCTCATTGAGTTTGTTGTGTAACAATATGTGAAGCAACAGACTGCACTGCTCATTAAATTCAACACCTGCCTCATGCCAGACACTGCAGACGGACGTTAGTTTCATGTTGAAAGAAAATAACCATTAAACCCATTAAACCAATAAAAAAACGTATGAGAAGCTTTTTTGTCAGCTGTCAGTAAATGATTTAAAGGGAAATTTCTTTCTCCTCTGCATATGATGTTTCCTGATATGTACACACCAACAGATCATTATCTAATCCTGTACTGCAAACCCATTTGACCTAATTTAATCAGAGCAACCTAGCCTACTTTGGTTTCTCACTGCATTGCATTCCAGTGAAGGACTTTTACTTGTAATGCAATATGGTTATCTTGCAGTGTTGCTGCTTATCTGTGTATGTGTGCCCCACATACTCCACCAATACATAGAATAAACTTCACACAGTATATGAAATCATTGACACAACCATGCAAACAAACTTGTTTGTGCAAAATGCAGGCGTGCCTTCTTATTACCTGATGTAGTGAGGTGAAGACATTTATTCGCTTTAATGACACAAAATAGTTGCAACAATTTGTCACTGAATCGATTATTTGATCAAGCAAAAAATTATTTGCAACTATTTTGACAGTCAGTTAATCATTTAAGACATCTTTCAAGAAAAAAATTCTCCTCTCACCTTTGGTTTTTGGATTGGTGGTCAAAAAGCAATTTGAAAATGTCAGAAATGGAAATTGTGACGAAGTGTTTTTCACTATTATCTGAAATTTTATAAACCAAACAATTAACCAAATAATCAGGAAACAGATTTACAATGAAACCAATAAGTTAGCTGCAGCCCAGAGTCACAAAGCTTCTAGCATGGAAATATTTTGCAAGAGCGTTTCTAAATAAGACTCTAGGTGTGAAGATAAGAGTTGTGCCAAAGATGTGTTGTGCCAAAGACCATGAAAAGTATTTACTTGTGCAGACAAGACTCGACAAACACACAAAGTTTATAGTGTCAAAAAATGAAGGATTGGTCCTCAATTGGTCTTAACTTCAGAACTGAATGTTTATTTTCATTTCATAACAGCGAAATTCATATCAACTAACAGCCCCACCGAACACCACTGTTCATCCAGATATACAGTTCCTCCTCTTTCTGTAAATCTCTATCAGTGCTCTGCTGTTAAACTGCTGTCAAACTAATTTCCTGTGAAATTAACAGTGTTAATGTACTTTGAACTTTTGTTCATACTGTGATTCTATCTCAGACATTACTTTTTACATATTTGTCTTTGTACATTTTTCTGTTCACTTATTGTATATTTATTACTGTTACTATTTTATAGTAGTTTTTATCATTATTTTTATTTTTATACTAATATATACTTTTTCCTCTTTTCTAAGTGAGAGTTGAACAATTGTAACAAAGCAGTTTCCCAGCAGGGATTGTTTGGCATGTTAAGTCAATCATCAGTAATCGTGTATTAACATAGCTATAAATTACACACAGGTACACCTTGGTTAAACTATCCTGAGCAATACAAACTGTTGTAAAAACCAACACGAAAACGTGAAATTAAATAATCAAAACCGGGAATATAAAGCATTATAAATCCAGTTTTCAGTTTCAAATCTGTGAGGTGAATTACTATTCACCGCAAGCGTTGCTTTATTAATTGTGAATCACAATAACTCAACATTGTTATTTTATCATGACACCTTATGAAGGGTTGGCACAGGCTAATTATTGCCCAATCCTTTACAGTAGTTGGCTATGAGAACATAAATGGTGCACAGTGCCAATATGACACAACCCAGTTAAGTGGCATAAAAATCAGCTTTTCTTTTTACACTTAAATAAAGATACAATTTGCATCAACCACATACTGCCTCTTATTTCATCCAGTTCACAAAGGCATTCAAATAAAATTTACAGTAAGGTGGATACCACAATACAAAAATACACTAACTCATGGTTATCACAATTTCTGCAGTCTTTCCACTGAAAGACGTGGGTTCAGGCTGGGCTCGTCTCATCTCAGCGACCGGTTCTGACTCTGCAGCATGAGGATCTTAGCGACGAGCATCTGTGGATCCATCATCTGAGGAAACATGTCCATGGCCGTGTCCACCAAGCGGGCACTGAAGATAGCGAGAAGCTTCTTCCGGACGACCTCTCTCTCCTCCCTGCTGGGACTCAGTTGTGTACCCTGAGGCGGCTCCCACTTTGAGTGCTCCCCTGGTAGGCTGAGGACAGCCGGGGGGTGACCCCCGAACGGATCAGACCAGTACGTCTGCTGCTGGTGATTGTGGACTCTGCTGTGCTGGAAGTCTGTCGGCTGACTGTACGCAAGCATGCTGACCTGGTATGCACTGTAGCTGGGGAAATGGGGCGGACTATAAGGGATCATATCAGAGCTGTGGTTGCTGACTGGCCCGATGCTCTGATGCTGACTGTGGTGCTGGAAAGCTGGTGCGGTACCCTGAGAGGGAGGACCATGTGAGCAGCAGCTGCACGGTGCACTTTTTGGAGGGCAGTACTGTTGTCGTACAGTACTGTTGTGCGCATGCTGGCAGCTCCTGTATGTCGCCCCATACTGGTGATCACATAGACTCCAGGGAGCCTCCATTGGCGGACCATCTATAGAACCTAAACCAGAGTCCAGCTGCTCATGAGAGCCACCGTCACGCGTTGAGCCGCGATCAGATGGCGAGTGTTGGCCGGTCTTCTCCTTTCTAGATGTGGCCCTCTTGTTGGAACGGTGACTCGTCTTCACCTGAGCTACATGTTCATTTCTATGATCTTTCTTTACAGACCCACTCTCATGTCCCAGAGTCAGTTTCTTGGCCATATCCTCCACCAGCAGGAGGCTCTGTCCAGGCACAGGACTGGAGCAAGCTGAAGGTTGTTTCTGAGCAGTCGGCGGGTGCTTAGCGTTCTCCCGAAGCTCATCGGCAACTAAGCGATTGGACTGTTTGGCTCGCTCAGGATGGTGGAATTTACACTTGATTCCATATGTACATTTCTTTCCTGAAAGAAGAATGAAAAGTCTAACACCGTTCTGTTTGACATCATTTTACAGCCAGTCTGCAACCACTCTGGTGCAGCACTGCCAGATCGGCCCAAATGTAGTTTAGACAGAACCCTGTCGCCTGTAACATTAAACATAAAAACAATGCCATCTGTGTCATATCTCATTTAAAAACAATGCCAGACAGGACCAGTGATGTGTTATGGAAGTCTTCTCACCATACGGGCACGGCGGTTTTTTCTGAGTCTTTGGAAACCTCCGCAGGAAGTTCTCCAGGGTCGGTCCATGGCGGCCCAGAGGATCATCAGGAGGCATAAACCTGCATGAGAGTGAAATTCAAACATTAGTAGTAGTTTCACATGTCTTCTTCCTGTCTGAGTCAATTATTATTTATCTCTTATCATTTGTTTATATGTTCAAGTATGAAAGCAGCGAGGGAAGCCCTGTGCCAAGGAGGTGGAACTCACTTGTTGTTAACGAAGGAGTACATGAGCAGCCTCTCCTCGATGAAGCGCTTCCACTCCGGCTTCTCTCCCTGAAGGTCCCGGTACATGTCGTTGGACACGATGATGCCGTCAGACTCGAAGCCCAGCTTGACAATGAAGCAGTCGTCGTTGCAGACCACCCGTTTGCCCGCGACGCGCCGTGACGGTGTGAACACCAGGATCTTCCTCCTCTCCAGGTCTCGCAGAATGTGCTGATCTGTAAACCACATGTAAAGTCGCACGAGGTCATCGTTGTCTGTCTGCTGTTTGGTGCAGAGCAGGTACCGTAGGCTTTTAGAAGTTGCCTGCTGTGTCCAAAAATTACGATTACAGCCATCAATAAAGGCACATTACATTTCATACACAACCTTAATTATAATTTTTCCAGAGGCTACAGTAGTTTTTCGATTTTTTTTCCTTTCTCAGCAGGCACATTTAACCTGGTTAAATATTAACTAAGGGCCTGAAAAGTACATACTGTCACAAAACAATTTATCAGCATGGGACATCTGTTCATCTGCATAAAGCAAACAAGCGGTTCAGAGTCAGCAGCCACTTCCAAATGTAGGCCACCGAAGGCTGTTACAATCACTGATGGTGACTTCAAAGGGTTCACAAAGCATTGGAAAAAACCTACATTTTTATCTTTTGAGTTACAGCTACGTAGGTTACAGACAAAGCTCATTTACTTAGTATTTGGGAAAAAAAACCCTACATGGGGTATTTCCCATTTAGAGCAATGCCTCCCACTGTGAGAATCAGCAGCTGCATCAGGGCGAATTATGTCCTGCTCTTTTAATGCAACTGTTTCTAAATTTGGGCTCTGGATTTATAGGTCAAAACAAAAACCACTATGAATGCAGCTGAAAACAACAATTATTTTTGTTACTGATTATTTCTGACCATTAGTTTCTCCATTAATTGTTCAGGCTATAATATATCATTGCATTATGAGTGAGGGATTCCTGCAACCACCAGTCTAAAAACCGATACTTAGATCACAGTGATTGAGAAATACCAAATTCTCACATTTGACAGACTGAAACCTGTATTTGAATGAAAATTCTCTCAGTAAACCAATAAATAAATAAAAAAAATAGCTTCAGCTCTAATTTCAAACATGACAAAAAAGAAGCAAATCTTTAAATCACAAAATGAGCATAGTAAGTAGCTGACAGCAACCCCACCACGCCTTGATTTCATTTAACAATAAGTGCAGTGTTCGACAGCCCCACATGAAGAAGGAAGTACAGAGCTTTAAAAGGAACGTGAATTCCCAACGTCTTACCTGTGATAGGAACATCTGGCCGGGGCTGCTCCTTCCTCCATGAGGGAACAAACACAGTGACTTCAGTGTGGCCTCTGTCCAGGAAGAAGTTCACAGCCAACTGGATTCCCAGACACGAGAAAACTTCCTTGTTCCCATGGCTGAATGAATAAATGGAAACCAGGAAAAATTAGAAACTAGAAAATGTTCACACATTAAAAATAAAAAAAAAAGTGTGTGTGAATGGAAGATTGACTGGGCCAGTTCACAACGATGACTCAAAGAGTCCTTTATAATGCCACTCTTTGATGTTCAAACTATATCACAGCTCTTATCAATGCTCTCTATCACTGCATTTGCTATGTAAATCAGAGGATCACAATAGAACAAGCCCAAGTGTCTCAAACAGGTTCAGCTTTATGATTTTGTCATGGAAACTGTGACTGCTAAGCATACAAAGAACGCCTATTTTCATTATAGATCATTCTTATCATCATTGTAGGTGATTATTTTCTCAATTACCTGACATGTACTGTATAGGAAAATTGTAAAAAAAAAAAAAAAAAAAAAGTCCATAAGTCCTCAAAGCCCAAAGCGACGTCTTCAAACGCTTTGATTTGTCCAAAATTCAAAGATACTCAATTCACAGAAAAAGTGAAAAGTGAAAGTGAATTTCAGACAATAATTGGAAAGCACTTAATCAGTTATTACAACTGTTGGTGATTAGTTTACTGTTTATAGACCAATAAAATAACTGATAGCTTCAGCTCTAATGTCTGTTGATAAGGTTAAAAGACAGAATCTACTCTGATGACTTCCCCACAGTAATAAAATTTGAGAAAGCCATAATTTGTAAAAAGCATAAACAATAATAATAACAATACTCTGTATTTCAGTATTTGATCAGAAAAAAATTCATAATTTCAATTTGAAAAGAATGCAATGGTAACAGCTACAAGCATCTAGTGACGGTTTGAAACACACTATAGTGTAGTTGTAAGCAGCTATAAGGACATTATTACGTGTTTATAAATGCTAAACTTTAAAATAAAGTTTCTCTGTCCTTTCTGGTTATTCACCTTTTGACTCTTCAGATTCTTCTTGTCCTGAACCTCAGGTTTTAAATCAGTGCTGTAACCCACAAACTGTCGATTCTATTTTTTATTGTGGTTTGAACTAAGCTGGTTGTTTGTCTTGGCAAATGTTTAATTATCATCCACTTAGTATCCACATATCAGTATCAGCAGTAAACAGTGATATCAGAGAATCTAACCTGAGGATTAGTGACAAATCTTAATACATGATACTGTCCCCGGATGTTTATTTTGAAAAGCTTTTCTGTTTAAGTATGACTGTTGTGTTTGGAGGCCTCAGGGGCTCAATAGATGTGTCAAGTGTGAAGTCAGAGATCAAGGAAAGATGATAGAATTTAAGAGCGCTGCAGTGTAAAATGCAGCCAGGCCTGTTCTCACTGAAATCATGTCTTTCTCTATAAGCATTCAAGGAAACAAGAAGACGCATATATGTACATGTTTCTGATTTGCATACTCGAGCAGCTCGTTTACAGCGTGCCTGAACGGGCGTGCCTGGCTGGGAGAGGCAAAAGGACAGCGGGGTGTGTATACTCTGCACACACAGAGTTTATGCACTGTATTTTTTTTCCCTAACTCTCCCACCCATTTTCTGTCTCCCTCTGTTCCTCCAACTGTGTGTGCATGTCTCGGTATGAGAAGGTGAATGAGGGAAAAGGTTGAGCGCACCCACAGGCAGAGTTCCCTAAATCACTGGTGATATATCAGCCAAAGAGGTGCAGATAATTTGCCCTGATTGGTTAAAAGAGAGTTCCTGTTTCTCTTTTAACTATCTCAATGAATCCAGTGCATTTGACCTTTTCCGCCAACCACATTACAAACAGCAGTTGGTGGACGCTTTAATTGTGTTTGCAGAAGTGTATTGTCCACTGAGTAAAATGACAGTCACTGATGTTAATCCCTCAGGTGAAGCACATTGCAAACACAGAGCCGACAGCAAATATGTACTGTAACTCCTGAGAAACTCTCAGTGTGTCATCGCAATCTGTCATTTAGGTTTAGAGCCTGTGAAAGTAGAATTGTTTTTGTTTTTGTTGTTGTTGTCAAGTACCAGCAAGACCAATGACATTCCTGTGAGTCTCATCTGTACGCTGTGTTGACTGGTAATTCCACTACACTAAGGTGGTGAACCTGGTAAATATCAACATGCTAGCATTTTTATTGTTACCGTGCTTATGTTAGCATTTAGCTCAAATGCTAAATAGCTACGTATTTAACAGAATGGTTAACTGTACTGTGAAGTATGTTAGTTTTGCTACAAATGCCTAGTGAGGAGCCCGGGGAGCTGGGGTGGATCGGTGCCTTGCTCAGGGGCACCACAGCCATGGTCGCAGAGGCAGGGGAGATGCGTCTCCTTCACCACCACCGTATCCCTTTTTTTTTGCGCTTGGTTGAGGGATCGATCTCACGACCCTCTGATCTCAGGCCGGTCCAAAGTCCAAAGCCGCACTCTTAACTTGCTGCGCCCCCAAATTTAATTGATACTTTAAAACAAGGAAAACTGATACCGTAGTAAAACAGCTACTATCAGCAGTTTGGTGCTTTTTATGCAAAATTTTGACTTTCACTTTTATATTCATTTTATTATTTAATCAAAATTTGTTTATAATTAAAAGTTATTTGCTAAACATTAGCATGTTAGTGTTGTCGCTGTGAGCATGTTAGCAGGATTACGTTGCGACGTAAGTACCATATAAGTACCATTGTTGCCTATCAGACAAATAGCCACAAATATTTGGCAAATTTTGGGCATTTTTGACTGAAAAATGACTGAAATTATACATTTTCTGTCAATCAACAAAGCAATCATTTAATTGTTTCAGCTCAGTGAGTTTCTCACCTCATGGCCACGTTGCTGCCATCTATAACGATGGGTCTCAGGGCGTCTTCATCCTCACAGTTCTCCTCTCTGCTCTGAAGAGATGATACAGTAACGGGCAGCTGCAGGGTGGGGCCCACAGCCTGGCTGTCCCCTCTGGGCACCAGCACCGACATTGTGGTAACCACCCCCTGCACGGCTTCCCGAGTGGGGCAAATCCTCACCAGCTCCCCCAGAACCTTATCTGTGTCCGTGTTGGGGCCGAACTTCTGCTGAACAGCCCTAACCTGAGTCGTGGAGTAACCGAGCTTGTGGAAGAAGTCCATCTGGGCCTCCGAGTACTGGGGGTCCAGGGATGGGTCAGGTTCACCGGTATACATTTTCTCACAAGAAGGACGGGAGGAGTTCTGAACAGGAAGAGGGGAAGGGAAGATCCATGCAGGAGTGTCAGAGGCTGTGAGGTTCAGGCAGGTTGAGGTGGGGATTTTAGTCCACGGGTGAATGGATGGAAAAACAGCAACATCAGCATTCATCTCTTCTTCCTTGGTGCGGCCCATTCATTTTCCACTCATTGTAATTGTTTCTGTGTCCAGCCTGCAGTCCTGAAAGAGAGTGTAGCTTCTTATGATACTGCACTCACTTGCTAAAATCTTTTTGTTCCTTTTACAGCTGAAAAAATTAATGAATTCATCATATACTGTTGAGTGGCTTAATTTACTGTATAGCAATCTCTAATATGTCATTATGTTAATGTTATCATAGGTTTCTAAACTGTTTTCTCAAATAAAGTACCTTAAAGTTGTACTTAAATACAACATTTGAGTAAATTTATTTAGTTGTTATACTTTCCACAGAATATTTGTTTGTTTTCTGAGCCTCCTGTAACAGAAAAGTGAAAATCTTTGGGTTCTTCACAGATGCGTGAAGCAATCTGAAGAAGTCACACTGAACTCTGGAAAACTGAAGTTACAAGACAAACCAAAAACAACCATCAGACCAACGAATATAGTTGTCAGTTTCTTCAATCTCAGCCCATCACAGCTTTCTATAGCTAAAGGTCAGACGTCTTCTTTCGTTTGACTAATGAAAGATTCAGTGAAAGTGATGCAAAACTGAGAAAAGCAGCAAATCCTCACATTTGAGAGACTGGAATTGGAGGATTTTTGCCATTTTTTCTTGAGAAATGACTGAAAGTAAGTGTTTCGGTCCTGTGCTCTACCTTTGCTTCACTGTAAACTGGATCTGTAAACTGGAAATTAAACAGTTTTACTGCTGTTGGATTGTCATCACTGTCCCCTACAAGCGTAAGTCTTACAGTCTTACAGACATCACATCAGTCTACTGAAAACGTGCAGATTTCATCCACAACTCACTTTATTATTAGTATTAGTGCAAATAGGAGAAATATTAGAACACAAGCCACTGCCTGATTAATATTTTATCTTAGAAATTGGACAAAAGAAAGTCATATAATACAAAAGGAGAACTGAGAGGGGACATAAATGACCAGAACAAAGGTTCCGGTGCCATTCTTTTTTCTCTAAATTTATGAAATAATAGTGAAACTGCCGCGTTTCTCGTTTTGTGGTATATCACAGGGCAGAATTGTTATTCTGTCGATGCTGCCGTTTCCGCCTCAACTTCAGCTTCGCATAACAAGGCAGATAAACTTACCTGTGCGTCAGATGAGTCTTTAAAAAAAAAAAAACCCACAGAAGTAGCTCCAAAACGTGTCTTTTCGCTTAGGTTTTCATGCGCAGAGTCCGTCTCTGCTGACGAGACGCTTCCTTTAGAGTTGCGAGCCGGTACAAGGAAGTAGGGTTTTTTCCTTTTTCTTGACATCAGCAAACAACCGGCTGGCGACCAACGAGGAGGTCCAGGCGAGTCACATGCTGGGATTCCAGTAAAAATACTTTTGCAGAAGGTGACTTCAGAGTACAACCTGACTCCACCCGCGCTGGCCTGTGTCACTGTTATTGATTAAGCGCGGAGAAATGATTAGAAATGAGCAGATACACGCGTCAAAATGGAAAAGCATCAACTTCTTAGAAGTTGGCCTCCGCTGACGATAAAATACTGCGAGAGTCATAATGCAATAAATTCAAACCTGACCTATTTTCAACCAAATTTTAATAGTTAAGTAGTAGCATCATGAGGAATTATTATTAAATACATTTTAAATAACTTAACAGGCAGATTTTTGATGCACTTTCTGCGTCAAAACAGCTCTAAATAAATAAATAAATAAATAAAAGTCTTTGTAAACCCACATCTGTCATATGTATGGTACAATGAGTATAATGTACTGAATATATTTTATCTATTATTTAATTTATTTTATGATCAGCCAGGGCCAGATTAAACCACAAGGGGGCCCCAGGGCAAGAAGTGACCATGGGTCCTCACCTTCCTCTCACTCATTAGTACTAGTATTAGGATTGTAGGGTCTTCAGGAGGCACCAATTTAATGAGTAAATTAAACCATGTAAACACAATATACACTAAATAATAAAGGCTATCGAATTTTGGGAAATACAGTTATTAGTTGTCTTGTCAAGAGTCAGATGAGACTCAGCGATTTACACGTCATATCTTGTTTGTTTAATCTAAATAAAAGCTGGAATGTAAAATAACATTATTTTACGGGACCATTTCTTGTCTTGGAGTCTTCACTTCAGTATCATTTCAGCTGAGTAATACTGTGCTGCATTAAGTATTAACAAGCAAATTTTAAGTTATTTATCTTACCGCAAACTATCACACGTTGGATCTGGGGCACAGCAGCACATACCTGCTTTACCGAGTAATGAAATTTAGAAAAAAAAATGTGTAGCACTATCCCTTTTATCATCAGGTGGCCCCCACATAGGAGCTCTTAATGGGTCCCAACCTTTACATTAAAATTCTCAGAAATGACCTGGATTTGAATCCTTGCCCATTTTCCTCAATCTTCACCTCCAAATACTGACTTCATTCTTAAAATTCTGTCTGTTGACTTTATTCTCAGAATTCAAACAATTTTCTGGTCTAAAATGTCTAAAGTTGACCACAGAAATCTGAGAGTAAAATCAGCACTCTCAGATGAATCTCACAAATCATTTTTTCCTCACAACCCTGCTCCTCTTATGTAGCGTATTCAGGTTTATGCAGTTTGCATTTGGCTTATTTTGTTTTTTACTGTGTGAAATTTTAAAAAGTCTAAGTACCAGTATGCTTGTGTCATTTTTTAAAACCAGCCATAGATTACTGGTTTTGTAGTTGGATTTAAGAAGAGTCGTCACTATCTTTTTTTTATCCAGTGTGTCTGTAAGGGGGACTGTGTTTTGTCAAGTGGACTATCAAGGGCCAAACATAAATGACAGGTGAGATATGAAGCAGGATCTATTAACTGTATACTGCCCGAGATATGATTGCTTGCAGAAGAGTGTGATCTGAGGGTTTGTTTTTAAAAAGATGACTGCTGTTATCTTTTTTGCTGTCTTCAGTGAGTATTTATTTGTCACTATATCTCTTTAAACACAATTATGTGCTTTTGCAGAAACCAATTCCCAATAGATTAACTACTGTTGCAGTAGTTGCTAACAATGCAAGTGAATATTAAGAAAAAATTAGAAAACTGGATAACAAATAAATGTTCTGTCTTGTCCTATTGTTTATTTCTGTTTTCAGGACAAAACACCATTTGACATATTTGCTCTCCAAAATATTGGTTAATATCATTTAGAACTGCATTTACCCTCTATGACAATTACGCCGTCTCCACTGTACTTTTGGCTTGTGCTGTATTCGAAGAGGGATTTTAGGGATAACAGCTGGATGTGACTCAGGCACTCCTGTAGGCATGGTGTCTGGTGGATTTATCAATTTTGGGCTGTGCTCTGTTGACTCAGGTGAGTGCTTATCTTTGTTTGTGGTTTGTGACTCAGATGATGGTTCTAAAATTTGTGGGGATGTTGCGGATTCGGGTGAGCCTTCAGGCATGATATTTGGAAGTACAGAATAAAGCCCTGGCACTGCCTCAGCTGAACCAGTCCCTTGTGTTGTTGAATCTGTTACAGGCGCTGCTTCAGCTGTTGTTTCCAAATCCACTCCGCGGGTTGTTGAGACTGATGAAGGTGCTGCTTCAGTTGTTTCTGACTCCGGCCCAGGTGTTGTTTCAGCTGGTGTTTCTGACTCTGCCCCAAGTGTTGTTGAGTCAGGTGCAGGTGTCACTTCAGCTGTTGTTTCTGAGTCCAGTCCAGGTGTTGTTGAGTCAGGTGCAGATGCTGCTTCAGCTGTTGTTTCTGAATCCGGTCCAGGAGTTGTTGAGTCAGGTGCAGATGCTGCTTCAGCTGTTGTGTCTGAATCCGGTCCAGGTGTTGTTGAGTCAGGTGCAGATGCTGCTTCAGCTGTTGTTTCTGAATCTGGTCCAGGAGTTGTTGAGTCAGGTGCAGATGCTGCTTCAGCTGTTGTTTCTGAATCCGGTCCAGGAGTTGTTGAGTCAGGTGCAGATGCTGCTTCAGCTGTTGTTTCTGAATCCGGTCCAGGTGTTGTTGAGTCAGGTGCAGATGCTGCTTCAGCTGTTGTTTCTGAATCCGGTCCAGGAGTTGTTGAGTCAGGTGCAGCTGCTGCTTCAGCTGTTGTTTCTGAATCTGGTCCAGGAGTTGTTGAGTCAGGTGCAGATGCTGCTTCAGCTGTTGTTTCTGAATCCGGTCCAGGAGTTGTTGAGTCAGGTGCAGATGCTGCTTCAGCTGTTGTTTCTGAATCCGGTCCAGGTGTTGTTGAGTCAGGTGCAGATGCTGCTTCAGCTGTTGTTTCTGAATCCGGTCCAGGAGTTGTTGAGTCAGGTGCAGCTGCTGCTTCAGCTGTTGTTTCTGAATCTGGTCCAGGTGTTGTTGAGTCGGGTGCAGACGCTGCTTCAGATGTTGTTTCCGAATCTGGCACAGGAGTTGTTGAGTCAGGTGCAGCTCCTGCTTCAGCTGTTGTTTCTGAATCCGGTCCAGGAGTTGTTGAGTCAGGTGCAGATGCTGCTTCAGCTGTTGTGTCTGAATCCGGTCCAGGTGTTGTTGAGTCAGGTGCAGATGCTGCTTCAGCTGTTGTTTCTGAATCCGGTCCAGGTGTTGTTGAGTCAGGTGCAGACGCTGCTTCAGATGTTGTTTCCGAATCTGGCACAGGAGTTGTTGAGTCAGGTGCAGCTCCTGCTTCAGCTGTTGTTTCTGAATCTGGCACAGGAGTTGTTGAGTCAGGTGCAGACGCTGCTTCAGCTGTTGTTTCTGAATCCGGTCCAGGTGTTGTTGAGTCAGGTGCAGACGCTGCTTCAGATGTTGTTTCCGAATCTGGCACAGGTGTTGTTGAGTCAGGTGCAGATGCTGCTTCAGCTGTTGTTTCTGAATCCGGTCCAGGTGTTGTTGAGTCAGGTGCAGCTCCTGCTTCAGCTGTTGTTTCTGAATCCGGTCCAGGAGTTGTTGAGTCAGGTGCAGATGCTGCTTCAGCTGTTGTTTCTGAATCCGGTCCAGGTGTTGTTGAGTCAGGTGCAGATGCTGCTTCAGCTGTTGTTTCTGAATCCGGTCCAGGTGTTGTTGAGTCAGGTGCAGCTCCTGCTTCAGCTGTTGTTTCTGAATCCGGTCCAGGTGTTGTTGAGTCAGGTGCAGACGCTGCTTCAGATGTTGTTTCCGAATCTGGCACAGGTGTTGTTGAGTCAGGTGCAGATGCTGCTTCAGCTGTTGTTTCTGAATCCGGTCCAGGTGTTGTTGAGTCAGGTGCTGATGCTGCTTCAGCTGTTGTTTCCGAATCTGGCACAGGCGTTGTTGAGTCGGGTGCAGACGCTGCTTCAGCTGTTGTTTCCGAATCTGGCACAGGCGTTGTTGAGTCGGGTGCAGACGCTGCTTCAGCTGTTGTTTCCGAATCTGGCACAGGCGTTGTTGAGTCAGGTGCAGGTGCAGCTGCAGCTTCAGCTGTTGTTTCTGAATCCGGTCCAGGAGTTGTTGAGTCAGGTGCAGATGCTGCTTCAGCTGTTGTTTCTGAATCCGGTCCAGGAGTTGTTGAGTCAGGTGCAGCTCCTGCTTCAGCTGTTGTTTCTGAATCCGGTCCAGGTGTTGTTGAGTCAGGTGCAGCCTCTGCTTCAGCTGTTGTGTCTGAATCCGGTCCAGGAGTTGTTGAGTCAGGTGCAGCCTCTGCTTCAGCTGTTGTGTCTGAATCCGGTCCAGGAGTTGTTGAGTCAGGTGCAGATGCTGCTTCAGCTGTTGTTTCTGAATCCGGTCCAGGTGTTGTTGAGTCAGGTGCAGCTCCTGCTTCAGCTGTTGTTTCTGAATCTGGCACAGGCGTTGTTGAGTCAGGTGCAGCTCCTGCTTCAGCTGTTGTTTCTGAATCCGGTCCAGGAGTTGTTGAGTCAGGTGCAGATGCTGCTTCAGCTGCTGTTTCTGAATCTGGCACAGGCGTTGTTAAGTCAGGTGCAGATGCTGCTTCAGCTGTTGTTTCTGAATCTGGCACAGGTGTTGTTGAGTCAGGTGCTGATGCTGCTTCAGCTGTTGTTTCTGAATCTGGTCCAGGAGTTGTTGAGTCAGGTGCAGATGCTGCTTCAGCTGTTGTTTCTGAATCTGGCACAGGCGTTGTTGAGTCAGGTGCAGATGCTGCTTCAGCTGTTGTTTCTGAATCCGGTCCAGGAGTTGTTGAGTCAGGTGCAGCCTCTGCTTCAGCTGTTGTTTCTGAATCCGGTCCAGGAGTTGTTGAGTCAGGTGCAGCTGCTGCTTCAGCTGTTGTTTCTGAATCTGGCACAGACGTTGTTGAGTCAGGTGCAGATGCTGCTTCAGCTGTTGTTTCTGAATCTGGCACAGGCGTTGTTAAGTCAGGTGCAGACGCTGCTTCAGCTGTTGTTTCTGAATCCGGTCCAGGTGTTGTTGAGTCAGGTGCAGCCTCTGCTTCAGCTGTTGTGTCTGAATCCGGTCCAGGAGTTGTTGAGTCAGGTGCAGATGCTGCTTCAGCTGTTGTTTCTGAATCCGGTCCAGGAGTTGTTGAGTCAGGTGCAGATGCTGCTTCAGCTGTTGTGTCTGAATCCGGTCCAGGAGTTGTTGAGTCAGGTGCAGATGCTGCTTCAGCTGTTGTTCCTGAATCTGGCACAGGCGTTGTTAAGTCAGGTGCAGATGCTGCTTCAGCTGTTGTTTCTGAATCTGGCACAGGAGTTGTTGAGTCAGATGCAGCCTCTGCTTCAGCTGTTGTTTCTGAATCCGGTCCAGGAGTTGTTGAGTCAGGTGCAGATGCTGCTTCAGCTGTTGTTTCTGAATCCGGTCCAGGAGTTGTTGAGTCAGGTGCAGATGCTGCTTCAGCTGTTGTTTCTGAATCCGGTCCAGGTGTTGTTGAGTCAGGTGCAGATCCTGCTTCAGCTGTTGTTTCTGAATCCGGTCCAGGTGTTGTTGAGTCAGGTGCAGCTGCAGCTTCAGCTGTTGTTTCTGAATCCGGTCCAGGAGTTGTTGAGTCAGGTGCAGATGCTGCTTCAGCTGTTGTTTCTGAATCCGGTCCAGGCGTTGTTGAGTCAGGTGCAGATGCTGCTTCAGCTGTTGTTTCTGAATCTGGCACAGGCGTTGTTGAGTCTTGTGCAGCTGCTGCTTCAGCTGTTGTTTCTAAATCTGGCACAGGCGTTGTTGAGTCAGGTGCAGCCTCTGCTTCAGCTGTTGTTTCTGAATCTGGCACAGGCGTTGTTGAGTCAGGTGCAGATGCTGCTTCAGCTGTTGTTTCTGAACCCGGTCCAGGCGTTGTTGAGTCAGGTGCAGATGCTGCTTCAGCTGTTGTTTCTGAATCTGGCACAGGCGTTGTTGAGTCAGGTGCAGCTCCTGCTTCAGCTGTTGTTTCTGAATCTGGCACAGGTGTTGTTGAGTCAGGTGCAGATGCTGCTTCAGATGTTGTTTCCGAATCTGGCACAGGCGTTGTTGAGTCAGGTGCAGATGCTGCTTCAGCTGTTGTTTCTGAATCCGGTCCAGGTGTTGTTGAGTCAGGTGCTGATGCTGCTTCAGCTGTTGTTTCCGAATCTGGCACAGGCGTTGTTGAGTCGGGTGCAGACGCTGCTTCAGATGTTGTTTCCGAATCTGGCACAGGAGTTGTTGAGTCGGGTGCAGACGCTGCTTCAGATGTTGTTTCCGAATCTGGCACAGGAGTTGTTGAGTCAGGTGCAGGTGCAGCTGCAGCTTCAGCTGTTGTTTCTGAATCCGGTTCAGGAGTTGTTGAGTCAGGTGCAGATGCTGCTTCAGCTGTTGTTTCTGAATCCGGTCCAGGAGTCGTTGAGTCAGGTGCAGATGCTGCTTCAGCTGTTGTTTCTGAATCCGGTCCAGGTGTTGTTGAGTCAGGTGCAGATGCTGCTTCAGCTGTTGTGTCTGAATCTGGCACAGGCGTTGTTGAGTCTTGTGCAGCTGCTGCTTCAGCTGTTGTTTCTAAATCTGGCACAGGCGTTGTTGAGTCAGGTGCAGCCTCTGCTTCAGCTGTTGTTTCTGAATCTGGCACAGGCGTTGTTGAGTCAGGTGCAGATGCTGCTTCAGCTGTTGTTTCTGAATCCGGTCCAGGCGTTGTTGAGTCAGGTGCAGATGCTGCTTCAGCTGTTGTGTCTGAATCTGGCACAGGCGTTGTTGAGTCTTGTGCAGCTGCTGCTTCAGCTGTTGTTTCTGAATCCGGTCCAGGAGTTGTTGAGTCAGATGCAGCCTCTGCTTCAGCTGTTGTTTCTGAATCCGGTCCAGGTGTTGTTGAGTCAGGTGCAGATGCAGCTTCAGCTGTTGTTTCTGAATCTGGCACAGGTGTTGTTGAGTCAGGTGCAGCCTCTGCTTCAGCTGTTGTTGGTGATTTTGGCTTAGTATTTGGCTCAGTTGTCATTTGAAACTTCTTTCCAATATCTCCTTTTTGTGCACCTTCTCCACAATTGCATGGTTTGATTTGAGTGATGTTTTTAATAAGCTCAACACTGGGGAAGTCCATGCTTAAGACTCCTAAGCAACTTTGGTTTAAGCTTGTATGTTGCACCACAAAGTTGTTAAGCTGCTTGTTAACCTTTTTAGCCAACTCTTTTGGACTTCCAAGAATTGATGCAGCACTGTCAGTCAGCACAAGATGATCACAGAAGTGTGACTCGAGTTTTTTTACTTTGCTTTCAACATTGATTAGCTTGTTATTTTCAAAGAAAAACGACTTATGGTTTTCTGTTCCACGATGGAACGTGTCACTCTGGAGAAGAACAATGTTGCCCCTCGCCTTTTTCATGTTTGGTACCAACAACGAAGTCCATATTCTATTTTCATTCTTATCAATCAATTTGTTCATCAATTTTACGACTTTCCCCTTGAAAAACCCATGTAGTGTTACTTTCACAAGTACAGTCTCACTCTTGTGGGCACTTAAGAAGTCGAAAATGGTCCTGAAGACGTCATCAAGTTGCATATGTTGCCAAAACATCCAGTGGCTGTCCCGTATATAAAGATAGTTTTGGATAGGCAACCAAATCCCAGTATGCACGTCAAAAAAACGTAGTCCCGCTCTAAGTTGCTTGTCCAAGGTCCAGACTTGACATATAGCAAGTGGTCCTCCATGTAATGATAAGCTTTCATGTGTTCCAGGTATGGAGATAGCAGATACTGGAGTCTCATCAGGTATAGATTTCATCCAGTCCAGGTTATAAAGTGTTGGATCTAATGCAGGGTCATCATTGAAACCTATCTCCAAACCTGAACAGGACGTTATTCTGGTGGGGGGGAAAGACATGATACTTGCTAATTTGAATATTAGTAAATTTCAACATCAGAAAAAAAAACGTTTCAGCAGTTCTTTACAGACAAGCAAATAAAAAAAGGAAAACTTGCAAAAACTATGAAAGAAATGTTCACTGTGATGTGATAAGGCACATTCTTATTTACAATTCCATCAACAGTTACTCATTTGGTAGAAGCTTTTATCCAAAGCAGATAAATATATATGCAGAATAAGGAAAAATTGCAAGAGAAATACAATATAATCATCACAATAATGTTCAACTTACATGGGGAGAAGCCAGAGGTAATGATGGAACTCCATAATTGGTCTGTTGGCCAACCTACGGTCCAGTGAACTTGATCAGGATTTGTCCAGCTCTTATTCCAAGATGTGTTTACATTTTTGTCTCAACTATCAATTTGTGAAATGTTTCACTAGCCATGAAAAGCTGTGAACATTGTCAGTCGTCTCCCCTGGAGTCAGCTGCTGCAATAGTGAGCGTGAAGATAGGGTTTCATTTGCATCTTTCTACACACTAATCTTTTATTTGGAATGAGAGGGAGAGAGACAGAAAGAAAGAGACAAAGACAAGTGGGCATCGTAAAAGTGGTGAACAGGTTATATCACAAGACTTAGTAAAATGTGGCCTCAGGGGCAGCCATGGAAACACGTGTCAGTTCAGCTGGCTATCCGCTGCACACACTGCATATGAGATTTCTGAGTACAGCCACTGCATTGGAAATGTGTATGAGTAAAGGTGTGCAGGTGCCTTTGTCCACATACCTTTGTGTACTTGTGGCTTGGTGCTGTCTTAAGCAGTTGTTTGTCATTTTTGTAAATAAGTTTGCCACTTTCTTTCTTTTTTATTTTTGTCTTCATTATAAGCGTTTATTGTCTGTGTATTGATGCGTGGAGTTATTTCACTTGTTTTATAATCTTTATATTTGTAATTTTTGTTATAAATTTTTGCTTCTGTTTTGACTCCAAGAAGATTAGGTACCAGGAAGTTAAGGGGGATTCACATAAATAAAGAATAAAGATCTTTCAGGTAAAGGAAAGGAAGCTGCAGTTTGCAGCATAAACAGGCCCATAAAAGAGGCATATCAATATATGAATATACTCACTGTACTAGTTTACTTTCCATGGTTGGTTGTGCTGTGCTGTCACGTCATCCTTATCCTGGCCAATAAGCTCGTGTCTGGCTTCTGCTGATCCTCTTCCTGACCACCTGTTGCATCTTAGTGCAAAAGGTTATCTGCAGAGGCATGATCAGATAAGACTTTAACATGGGCAGTTCTGTCGCCAGAGGAAATTCACAACAGGAACAATCAGATAATGCCTTTGAAATGACAAGAGTGCTTTTGATCTGCAAGAGGCTCAGCTGCTTCTAACGCCTACTTCTGCACCAGTTTCTGCCTACAAGCTAATCCCTCCTTTGCCTTTGCAAGATGTCTATGAGAACTCTCCCCCTGGTGTTCATTAATCTTGGAGGAGAGATGCTTTACATACTGGACCAACGCCTGCGAGCTCAGAACACGTCTGAGGACAATTCAGAGAAAGGTAGAGGTAGATAGTGACCTGACAGGCTTTGTTGGTGTGTACCTGTTGCGCTCCCAGTCATCCCTCTCCTTGACAACCTGCTAGCTGTCAGCTGTCATCTTAGAAACTGAACATGTGCATCTCATATTTCTGGTGCACAACTCTTCTCTTCTTTCTTTTCTTGCAGGAGTGTGGTCAGAAAATGACAGAAAAAGAGGTATCCATGCCATACTTCAACATGTTATCGTTCACCGGGTCTACGTTATTTGATTAACTGAAAATTTGCTAGAAATTTGAAGTAAAACATCAGCTATGAGTAGTGTGGCTGAATCCTCCATCTTTTGATACAGAGCAAAATAAGGTGCTCTGTGGTGTTACATTACACATACAACAGACCTAAAATTTACAATATCCAGAATTAACCTCCTTCTGTTTCTGTCCCTTCCCCATTGACAGTAATGAACGACATCGTTGGGACCATGTTTAGTAAACCCTTTATGGACGAACTTCTCAAACCTCAGCAGCTCTATTCTCACAGGACGCTGAAAACAGTTTTAACTCGCTTAGCACACGCCTCCATCATGAGGCTGAACCCGGCCAGCATGGAGAGGGTACGTACCGGACGCCACAAAGGGCTGTTTTAAGTCTTTCAGGGGAAATACAAGTCAAGTCTCACAGCAATTACACGTTTTTACTTTTAGAAAAAAATCTTAACAGCATCAAGCGCAGCATCAAGAGCTCTTAACTCTACACCCTTGATTCTAGATGGATTTAACGTCCTTGTGGAGTCTCCTTTTATGGTGAGATGTTCCAAAAATTAGGATTTTATCCTCTTTCTTTGTTTTTCCTCCTGTAGCTTTACGAGCTGATGGTCATGGCGTTCAAATACCAAGTCTTTCTTTGTCCGCGGCCAAAAGACGTGCTGCTCATCTCGTACAATCACATAGACACCATCAGGGAGTTCGTAAAGGACACTCCTGTGGTTGTGAACCAAGTGGACGAGACACATAGGAAGATCATCGAGGTACTACCGTCATGAAATAAACCTTACATGACTTCCCTCATTGAATTCTTTGAGTTTACATCATCAGTCTGTACAATAAGTTTGTCCACACTGTCTGGATACCAGCTGTCAGTTTTTATCACCTGTCTGTACTGAGTCACCTGCCTTTGTCCTTCTTGATGCAGGTATACTCAACTTTATCAGAGGGTGAATTCCAGCTTCTCAGACAGACGCTGCTCATATTTTTTCAAGACATGCATGTTCGCGTGAGTCCTCTGTTCTTAGCTCATCAGCCCACACAAGTGAAATGAACATAGAACAACTTGTTAAGGTCAAACTTTTATCTTCTTTTATCAGGTCTCACTTTTCCTCAAGAATCAAGTCCAGAATCCCAACGGACGATTTGCCCTGTCGACCTCAGGCCCAGTGCCTCATGGGATTGATGTTCCTGGATTGATTAGGTCCACAGGAGACTCACAAAAAACATGGAGGGGGGACTGAATTTATTGTGATGGGTAGCTGATGAGTAGCAACCTGCAGAATCATCAACTTCAGACTCTTTCACACGCGAATATTCCCTGTACTTGCTAGCATTTAGCTCAAAGCACTGTCAGTTGATTCTTGTCACGATATATTAACAAGGAAAAAGGAGAAAAAGACTAAGAGCCTGTTTCAGGTTCTCAGAAAAAGCATTTTAAAAGCCCCCTTTTGAGGAAATCCATTAAGTTTAGGGGCTAGTACTGGATAACTATAGTTTAAGCTGGCCTTTTCAACACAAATAAACTGTCATGTTTCATTCCTCTGCTTTACTTGGGAAGTGAATAATTTAATTTCTAATAAATGCATTCTTTTTTGTTTTTAGGTAACCCATATGTTAATTTATGAGCCAGCAACTTGCCAGCAAATTCTTTTGATTTGCATACTAGCCGACGCATGTATTTCCTCAGGGTAACTGAAGTGTATAGACAAGGGGTTTTACTTTTTTGCGACTGAACATAAATCTGCCTAACCATTGCACACTTTACACAAGCTTTTGAAGCCTGGTGGTGAGGTGTCATTTGACCACTGTCTCATTCATAGCGAAACTGCCTACAGAGGCCATAACAGTAAAAGAGATTCCGAAGACGAGGAGTGAATCTATGTCGTGAGTAAAAAGTGACACAGTGGGAAAAAAAAAAAAAAAGCGAACGTGTCAGCCAAAGGACCATAGCAAGCACAATTTAAACATCACAACCATTTTAACACTAGTTTAACCAGATGTGATAACATGGAGTTGGCTGCTGCAGCTGTAAAGGCTCCACAGACAAACTAACATGTCTTAAATTGAATGTTTCTTGTATTTGCTCTCAGATTTCCCCTGACTGCTTTTAAGAAATACCTTAATATTCCAGGGTGTCTTCATCTTCTTCCTGTTTCCACAGGACGTTTGACGGTAAGGGCAGAGAAGTGAGACGAAGTGAGTTCCCCACCGGAGGAAGTTACAGCAGCCCCATCAGAGAGGGATGCTTTGAACTGCATGGAGACAGAGTCATCAGACTGGGCATGAACATGTATGTGCTGTGTGGTGTAACGCGTCATGTAACACATGCAATAGCGTACATGTGGCCTAATGTTTCTCTTTTTGTTTTGTGTGTCATGAATTTAAAGGTACAATGTGAACCACCCAGAGGAGACACACACATCGAAGGCTCCCTCTGTTAAGGTAGTGATGTGCAGACATCTCCAAGGCAGGAAGAAAAAAAAAAAAAGATTTCTATATAGATTTTCCATTTCCAGGGCTGTTATGCTGGCTCACTGCTATGGTCTATTGGTTCATCATTTTCCATTGGTGTAAATAAAAGGTGACAAGGCACAGTAGAAGGTTGTAGAGAAAACAGAACGAGACAGACACACAACATTAAGACAGTGCCGATGTGTTTATATGTTATATAACTAAATGGAAAATATTTTAATATGTCTAATTAAAGGAAGTGAATATTTTTTCCACCACTGTGCAAGTATCTTTTATATCCCACATACTTCTCTCTGTTCACGTCTAACCTTCCTGTACGTGTTCATCACACTGCAGACAGATGACACTCCCAACCTGCTGGCCAAGGAGGAGCTGAACCTTCTGGCTCGTCTGATGGGCGGCATGAAGGCTGAGAACAAGCCCAAAGCTGAAACTGGCTTTCGGATCAACCTGTTTACTACAGATCAAGAGGAGGAGGAGGCGTGAGTGCTTTTCTCTGCTCATCTTCATGCAACTGAACTAACAACATTCCCACAAATTTGGCTTTTATTTTGGTTGACAGGGGAGCTTCATGTGGAGCTGAGGAGTCCTTGTTTGGAGTGATAAATATTCAAGCGATGCAGGTAAGATGATGTAATACTCTAATACTAACACTGCAGTATTACAGCTTTCAGTTATCCACCGTCTGTAACTTTTAAAGGTGAGATTTGGGTATTTGGGTTTTGTTTGGTTCAGGATGAACAGGCTGCGACTGAGCTGGCTCGGATCGCCGGACAGTTTTCAGAACAACAGGAACAGCCTGAAAACCCCAGCGGTAACAAAGGAGACGACCTGCTGGCCATGATGGATGACCTCTGACCCTTATCCGTCTCTTCATTTTCATTAAATCAATCGTGGTCACTTAAGTCGGTGATGAAATTTAAGATGTTTTCATGAGATTTATTGTTTTAACTTTATGGCCTAAATGACTGATGCCAGCATCACACATTTCAGGTACAATCACATTTTGTGTTAATATGAACCTCACATCATCTCTCACTGTGAGTTTGTGTTTAATCTGTAAAATATGCAGTTGTTAGTGTATTCTACACATGGTGCTTTAACAATTAAGTAACGTAGAGCGCAGGATCAAGGTCTTTTAACACCTATGCATGATATGAAGAATATTTTATTTTAAATTACTAGCACTGCAGCAAAAAAACACATACACTGATTACAAATTGTAAGACATACTATATTTGATAATTTAGTATAATTTTATGTTTCCAATAAAGCATGTATTCATATTATCATGTTTGTTTTTTGTTTCATAAGGCAGACAACAAGTAAACAGGTGCATCTATAGTGGTTATTATGGTGATCGGTAATCTAGTGTTTATGACAGATTTTACTAAATATGCACAATTTGAAATCTCTCCATATTTTAGCGTCCTTTTCTCTGCATTCAGTAATTTTAGCTTGAATCTTTCACTGTGATGATTTACACAGATATAAAACGTTATTTCTATCGCAGTTTTAATAACCTTTCTTGGGGGGGGGGGGGGGGGGGGGGGTGTTGGGAGCAGCCTGCAGAGGGCGCTGCTGTCTCACTCAGCGTCATCTAACGCGGGACGCAGAGTGAAGACGTCATCACGCCGCCGTTTCCTCGGTGACGGTGTTCCGTGCGGGAAAAACCCAACTTGTTGACAACTTTGAACGATTTGTCTCCACCTGCAGAGATTTGGCCCGGATTTACACCTTGAAACGGGGATTTAACTAGTGCAGGTAAACGTTAGACACAACGGTCTACGAGTAACCGTTTAGCTTGTGCTTCTCAGAGGCTCTGTCGTAATTTTTTGTGCCGCTGCTCAAGCTAACGGGGAAGCTCGCTAACTCGGCTTCTAGCTGATAAAAACAAACTTGAACAGGGTTTTCTCTCCCGTAATAAAAGTGGGGATTTTGAGGCGATTATGCATAAATGAAATTATGTGCATCTACCACGATAACTTTCATTAAACCTCTACCAGTATTTGATATTTTCATGTTGACATAAATACAGTTTTAGGAAATAACTTATATTTTGTTTTGTGACTGTTGCATGTTTAATTTTACATGTAAAATAATGTCAGGCTCCCCAGTCTACGAAATATCAGCCATAAACGTGTTTGGACTGTTACTGCTGCTGCATGTTAAGACAAGTGTGTGTCCGTAGGATGAGTAAGGATTGCAGACATAAACAACATGTTCTGAGACAAAACACGAGACATAAAACAAAAAACTAAACAATAACATCCTGAAATCCAAAATCACATCACCGCAAATTAAATAAGAAACACCCAAACCAAACACACCCAAAGTATAGAAAGGACAGTGTGTTCATCTGCAGAAGAAATGTTAGTTTCTGTATCACGGCCCAAACGATGAGTAATATCGGTAGAAGGGGAATGCTTGTATTTTCTAACTTTAGGTTATGCCCATGGGGAAATTTGGCAAAAAAACAAAAAGAGTTTTCTAACACATGGTAACTATAGCAACCGTTTGTGTGCTGATATTTACATTGTTGTAAACATAGTGTAAAGTGCAGTTTAACAGCCTCCCTCAGCTCTAAACATCAAGTGTTTTGATCAGTATTATTTTTCCTGATTTCCTCTGCTGGTGAATTGTAGGGTGCAAACTCACCTTGTGTCTGCCTGCAGGTATCCCTGACGTCTGGAGATCATCATCATCAGAGCCCATGGAGTCACAGGGAGCCGAGTCCCTGCCGTCGGGGTCTGTGCCAGCTGAAGTCTTCAGCTCTATTCGTGAACGTACAATTGCAGAGAACAGCATGGTGGTCCTGCTGCAGGGTCTGCAGGGGGAGGTGACCACGGTGGACATGAGGAACGAGAGCACGGCACGGGGACGCGTGGTCAGCGTGGACGCCTTCATGAACATACGGATGGAGGAGGTGCTGTACCGGGACTGGCGGGGTCAGCTCACCCAGCTGCAGGACATGTTTATCACTGGCAGGAACGTCCGCTACATTCACATCCCAGACCACGTGGACATAATGAAGACCATACAGAGCCAGCTGGCCAAAATCCACAGAGTCCGCAACTTTGCCAGTCAAGGAGGAGGCAGGAAAGAATACTCCAAGAAAACAAAATAACTTATTTTCTTTTCCAAACAAGGACACAAAACTCTGCTGGGTACTGCTTGTGCAAGGTTATGTCCAAAAATACTTAGTAGGCCACAAGCTTTTTTTTTTTCTTTTTTTTCAGATTTGAGGCCAGGCATCATTCTAGATAAACAGTTTTCTAGACACGTCAAGGGATGAGAGCAAGAAAAACATTTCAGTTTACACAAAAATACATTATGTTTTTCTGACTTCTCTCTTTTTTGTGGTGAAATAGTGGATAACTCCACCTCCACAGTCTGAGAAGGAAATCAGAAAGAATCACTCTTTAGTTGAACTGCTCGCAACTTGTGTGCACATTAAAACCATGGCCTGTGATGAGGAGTCACAGTTTGGGAATATAGCCTGACAGATTCTTGATTTCTTGAGTTTACTGAGTTTAAAATCCAAATACTGTACATTGACTGTCACTCTTTTTTTTCACTTAAACATAAAACTGGAGCTGCAGATAATTATTTTCATTATTATTATCTATTCGTACCGGACAGGCTGAGGTTTCTGAACCACACCATGATACAAAAAGATCATCATGAGGCAAAAACATTAAAAGAGCAAACTTCCTAAATACATAAAAACGCTGATGTGTTTTCTAACAAATAAAATAAAATGTTAGATACAAAACTGGAAAAAAAAGTTTTGCTGTCTGGTACAAGATCTGTAATCATCTGTCTGGATAGGTTTGGGGTTTTGGTGTCTCCCTTGTTTTTTTCAAAGTGAAGGAATGACCGACAGCACCATGAGCACTTCTCCTGCTCCTGTAAAACGCTAAAAATCACTGTATCTACAGAAAATTTAATAATGTGCTGCAGCGAACAAATACTTTCACACATCCCATTCCACTGGTTCAGAATTCCACTGTTCAGCAAGTCGATTTACATCCTTATTAAAAAGAAAAATACGTTTTTTTTGCAAGAAAATGAAACTGATAGCATGAGAAACTGATGAAAAGTAAAATAAATTCATTCTCCTGCCAAAGACCTCTCTGGAACAGCACAACTTCTCTGTTACAGGACATTAGAGCCTTATTAAAATGAAATGGAACATGTTACAATTAACAGTGAGCGCGGGTGTGGCCCACAGTGTCAGTGTATTTGCTCTTGAGTAATGCTGGCACGCACCACAAAGCCCATCTGTCTGCCTGTGAAACCAGCCCAAAGTTAATAAGTGCCCATGTGCAGGAAAGCATTAGTCATGATCAGTGCCAGTGTGGTGGAGGGAAAAACAAGCAGTCATGTTTCCAGAGCTTCCACCTCACAAACATCTCCGCTGCGAGCATCAGCGAGCCGTCCACCACTCTCCCCTGGTGGTGTGACATCCAGCCGAGCCGGATGGGACTCTGTTTAGCCAATGGAAACGAGCAGTGCGGGTGAAAGGAAGAGAGTGTTTCGCTTGGAAACTGCCGCCCCAGTGTTCTCCCGATACACAAATACGAACGGGAATTTTAGGAATTTGCAAAGGGGTATGTTATTCCTAAGCAGTGTCAGGAAGAGGACGGGCCTGACATAACACAGGCTGAGGCAGCTGGTGCAGATAAACCCTGCACTGTAGATAGATGGGCGTGCACTCACCAGCTGTATCATTTAAACCGAGTGAAACACTGCATTAAATTAAGAGGAGTATGCACACAGGAATGTCCCTTGGCAGTTGGATCATTGTTTTGGCTGTGGCCTCGGTGTGCTCTTAGGGACATATTTTTCTTCCCGACTGTTTTAAAACCAACCTTGAGAGCGCCTGGATGACAGCAGCCCGCATAATGACTGCTTACCGCTTTGCTAAAAACACCACCGAGTGCCACATCAACACTCAATGATCTCAGAATAGCACTTTACAGAGGCTCGACCGCATAAACAATTCTTTTACAATACATAACACAGCCTGGTTTAGTGTCACAGGCTCCACCGGTGGTCAAAGAAGTACTCAGATCCTTTACTTAAGTAACAATTCAAAAGCACTGAATTACTACAAGTCCTACATTCACTTTGTTTTGTTTTTTTATCTGCAGGAAAAGAACAGAAGTATTATCACCAAAATGTATTTTCTGCAGGACAGTTATTTAGATTGTTAAAACTAGTGGTAGAAAGTAACTAAGTACATTTGTCCTTGTACTTACTTTAATATTTAAATTTTATGCTCCACCACAGTTCATAGGGAAATATTGTGTTTTTACTCCACTATTCACATCCACATTTATTTTACAGTTTTAGCTTCTAGTTACTTTGCAAGTTCAATATTTTACAAACAAAAAAACAAGATCAACAACTAAACTTTGAATCAAAATCAAATTAAACTGCTCAGCATATTTAATGTAAATTACTTTATATAAAGTTTTGGTAGTTTAAAAAAAAAAAGTTAAAAAGTAGAATAAAAAAGGAAATACTCTTAAGAAAAATACCTCAAATTTGAATTGGACTTCAGTACAGTACTGCAGTAAAAGTATTTAATCACTTTCCCCCAAACAACAGCACCTGCTGGTCTGCTCCACTGTTTGCTTAAACTCTGTTAAGGACACAAACTGTTACTGCTGAGCTCTTTCTTCCCTCGAAGCTGAGATTAAAATACAAAGAGCCCAATTAATCCACGAGCCCCTGCAGCAGCACAGCCCTGTGCCCATGGCAGCCGACTAGCTATTTCCTGTTCCACCCTCCTGGCTTAACAGTGAACAGACCTCACTGTTGCCAACAGGGGAGAGATCACCTCCCTCTGGTCAGCAGTGAGGCTCAAATCTTCCACAGGGGCAGAATAAGTCCAGTAAACTGAGGCTTTCTACAAAAGTGAGAGCTCCGGTGTGGTTTACTTGCAATCTGGGGCTTTTATTTTGGAATCTGATGCACGAGCTTCACTTTGTCCCTCAGGAAAAGGAAGCGCCTCCTTCTCAACACCAGTCTGATCCGTTCCTGACTGGTCCTCCTCCCTCTAAAGGATGAGAGGGAGTGGATCACAGTGTGGAGCTGCTCCCTCTCTAGTCCAGCAGCAATATTAGCTCCTCTGTCACGAACTCTGAGTGACCAACAGCCTCTCGCTGCTGTTCTGTCTGAGACATGGGATCTAAATGTTGGCTGACAGACCAGGTCCAGACGTGGATCTGAATTCTTTGTCTTTCAGTGGAAACCTTGTGGTCGTCAGGCTGTGCAGCTCTCATCCAGCATCAAGGTAAGTGATGTTCTGACTTTACGTGAACTTGTCTTGAAATAAATTTAATTTTCATGCAAATCAAGCTGTTATTGCACATTACGTGTGCTCTCTGTCGGGAGAAACGTCTCTCAGACCTTTTCATAAACTCTGATTTTTAAACATTTTCACATGTACTTGCATTACTCTGCACTCAGGTACTTAACAAAGCAACAAGCTGGTTTATTAGAAGGACGTGCTAAAAGTCTATAAAAGTCTTGAAAGGTACAGTAGCTACAACATGCCCAAAATCATCAACGCTGAATTTAAGTTCACAGAGAAAACCAAGCTTCACACATCACGTGTTTTATTACTTTCTCAGTTCACTTTCTGCAGTATTAGATCCAAGTATTATTGACAGCAGCTTCCCCTCTGACAGACTGTGGTGGAGGCAGGTTTAACTACTGTAAAATAACAAGTCTTATTTTCAGTGATCTCAGGTTTCATCTTTTGACTTAAATAGGATAAAATAAGCAGGAAATGTGGGAGGGTTGAATGGGAGCGTGTTTTATGGGGTCGCATAAACAGCTACAGCCGCCGGGCTTTCCATGTTTGTAGTTAAGTCGAGAAGTTATTGGACTTGTCTGGAAATGTTAGGTGTTAAATTTGTCTGCCCGAGGACTGCGGCCGCATAAAATGGGCATTTGTCTCCCTCTGGTATTTGTGTTGTGCGCCCAGCTCGGGTAAACTTCACCACAGACTGTCTGTCACGAATATCTGTGGAGCTCTGCCTTAAAATATAGACAGTGTAATGTTATTCTGTATGTAAGAAAACAGACGGAGTGTGAGTGTGCTGTACAAACAGTCAACTGTTCATCAGATCCACTGCATCACGTCCTTTCTGTCTGTAATTAAGTCTTAAAAGTTGTCTTTAAAACAAATGCGGAAATCTGCAGCAGAGGGAGGTGATTTCAAACTGTTTCCAACTGAAATCAACTTGCTTCAAGATGTTTGTAGAAATTAGTGTCTGGAGCTTTAAAAAAAATGTAAAAAATAAAGCAGGTGATTACATGAGAATCAAGAAAAATTCAACTTCATTTTGCCAAAGTACCTGAAGAAAATGTGATTTGCATCAAAAACAAGTAGAAACAGCAAATTGTTCTTTTTATACTTTGGTTAAATAAAAATGTAGAGGTGCCGGAAGGTGGAGCAGATTCCCAAAACGTCTGACTTACAGACGTTTTGACTCCGATAAGGAGGTGATATCTGCAGTGTGATAAATGCTACAGGTCTGATAAACTATCCGAGATGTGGGCATGTATAGCTGCTGGGTGTAAAAGCCAGTCTTTAATTAAAACAAACATTGTTTGACTTTACGCGAACTGCACCGAAAAACTAAAATTGCCCACTTATGTTGTTAAGGTCTGGGGGCAGCAAATTGAGGGTGCAGATGGAGTCATGCTTCTTGTCTCTGAGTTAAATGTCGAACAGAAGGCAGCGCTGGTTGAAACGCACCGGTTCCCATGAGTCAGTGGACCCTGAGTCAGTCACCAAAGAGACTACCAGCGAGAAACAATTAAAAAGAAAGCACTTGAGAGGGCACAGGGTCTGCCAAGAGTCACCAGGATAAAGATCAGGGTGGGATCAGTGACCCAAGCCCCCAGTGGCAGCGATTGGAGCAGGGCATGGTTTCGTTTCCCCCGGAGAGAAAGAGGCAGAAAGAAAAACATTCGGCTCCCACGCACACTGTTGTTGTAATGACAGGGAATGTGAGGGGGTGGGAAATATCAGTCAGCATGTTTACATCAAGCTTTACTGTAACCGTGGGACCATCTGTGACAGGGTTTCATACCAAATCCACTTAAGCCCAATCCAACCCGCCACTCTCTTATTCCCTTAAAAGGGTCAGTTCACGCAAAATTCTTTTCTTTTTTTTTCAGTAGAATCCAGTGATCCAGTGACTTTTACTCTAGCGCCACCATGAGGTGGCGTAGGTAGTTTTGAGTGAAATGTCTAATCAACAAGTGGATATTCATGTCCACCTGAGGATGAACTCAGCTTACACTTTGGCTTATGAGCAAATTCCTGGAAAACTACAGACATTTCCATCAGCCTCACTTGTGCTTTGTTGTGTGTTTACGCTGCATTCAAGTCATATCGGATTTACCGTAATTACCAGTTTCCCACTTGTAAATAGTGTTCAACATCCAAATCATCATTGCCGCCGGGGAAACTGGGTTTTTTCACATATATATGACTCCATGCTTGAAAACAAAACAAATATGGACGGCTCACATCAGCCAAAGACAGTTGTTCAGTGTAATTAAATCCACATTTAAAGGATATGGTGGTAAATTGTCAATTCACAATTTTTTTCAACTCTCACACAATCACATCTGTTATAAAATCATGAGCTGTCAGATGACGACATGGGAATCTTCCCCATCACTACCAGTGCATTAGCATGAATGAGCAAACATCAGCACGCTAATACGCTAAATGAAGACGGTGAACGCTACACTTGCTAAACATCACCACGTTGTTATTGTCACCGTGACTGTTTTTTCAGACACACAATAGATCAACATACTCAACCCTTTATATTAACAGGAAATGAAACATGTGCACGGGTGCATGATAGTCAAACTGTGACTTCTAAATGTCGCTGCCAATTAAACTTCACATTAAAATGCTTCTTTTTCCAAAGATTTAATTGTTATTTTTGTTGTGGTCCTGAAGCTGTTTCACCAACATCTACAATTAGTCTTAATTTTTTGCAGCTGTGCGCAGCTCTTCTCCCTCTTATGCATACAGACGTTTCTGAGTACACTTATTTGATTCTGCAAGCCTTCATTAACAACTTAACATTCACCAATACAGAAAAAAACTACTATTAATGTCCTACTAACATTTACTGCAAGCAGCTGATTAGGAACATTTTAACTGCATCATTACCAAACAGATAAACACAAGTAAAAGGGATTATCACAACAGTGGAAAATGGCTTACAACTAATGTAGAAAGTGTTACAGATGCAAGGTTTATATTGGAAAGTGGTTCCATAAGAAATTTCAAGACAGACAACAGATGTCTCAAAAGCTGTTCAAAATAAACCAAAACGAAAATATAACCCTATAATCCTAACTCTTTTTTGGTAATTTGGGTGAACTGGCCCTTTAATTCATGGCTTTTATTTTCTCATTAGCTTGGGTTTTCCCCACTGGACATATAATTCAAAGTCCACGCAACATGTGAAATGTGTCATGTCACTTTTTTTTCTGTGGGAAAAGAAAACAAAAGTCCCATTTCCCAGAGACTGGAAATGAGCCACCTCGGGCACCGATGTCATAAATATAAACATCCCTATGAGACACAGAGGCCCTCACGCTGCTGTCCTCACCACAGGACCCAGTGTAAAACACTTACGAGGAACACAATGTCCCTCTCTACTGACCTCCGACACCGGTTTAAATCACAGGAATGATGGGTGGAGCTCTGGAGGAACATTATCTCGGCTTTTTGGATGAGCTCAGACTTCCCTTGTGGGATGAAAAGTGACACGTCTTGTTCGTTATAAAAGCATATCAGATTCACATGCACATACCGACTGTCCGCTTGTGTTTTCCTGTGACAGGATTTGCTGCTGCGGGAGTCAAGAGTGTAGAAAGTCCTGGAGATGGTAAATATTTGAACCCACAGTGAACCAGGATGGAGCCTGTTAAGAGAGACATGGAGCTGCTCAGTAACAGCATGGCGACCTACGCCCACATCAAAGGTAAAACCTCAGCGTGACTTCTACTACTGTGGTTCCCAACCTGGGGCTCGGGACTCCCTCAAGGGGTTGTGAGAGTATATGAGGTCAGAAGGCGATTACAAAACTATCAAACATCAGATTTTTCTCAAATCTTTCTTGCAGAACACTACAGAGCTTTGCCTCTTTAGGCCTGTGAAAACTAGAAAAAGGAGTGACAAGCAAAAAACATTGTGAACCACTGGTCTAGATGCAGATCTCAACTTTTCTGTTGTGCTTTCAGAATTAATTTAGCCTTAATCAGCTCCCAGGATTTCAGTCTCCTGTTTTCTTTGGCTCAAACCACTGCTGCAGTTTGACAGTGTCCCTCCCCACATTGTTGAATTTCTGGTGCTCAGAAATAGGCAGCAGGGTAAAAAAAAAAAGAGAGCAGAATTTGTTTGTTTTTTCTTCTTTCGTAGTCCATTAATCACCTCACATCCCCTGAGATTTATCTTGTGACCCCTTGGAGGTTGGCAACCAACAGACAAAGCCACCAAACTATACATAAAGCAGCTAAAACTAGCTCCATCTTGGTCAACTACAACTGTAAAATGCTATTTACACACTGATGCATCAGTATTAATAATCAAATTGATTATATCAATCACAGCAGCTGGAAAGGAAGTACATTTTTCTAATACTTCTGTATTTTTATTAAAGGGGACTTTCAAATGCAGGACTTTTACTTACTCCCCCCAACACTATCATATGTTTTATGAAACAAATTGAGAAGTTTATAGGGGAAATGAACTGAAAACATCCCATTAACATCTGAATTGTGACAAAGTTCCTCAATTTGACTTTTTTTTTTTTCAAGGGTAATGAACCAAAAAGGATGGGAGCTACTGATTTAATCTGTAACAAGGCATTTTATTTATAAACTTATTGTACGGTATGTTTCAGCGGTGGTTTGGTCTGTTTACTTTTCATCGTTACTGATTGTGTTCCTTTGCCCACACAGCCAATCCCGAGAGCTTTGCCCTCTACTTCATGATGGGCGTCTGTTTTGGTCTGCTCATGGCCCTCTGCCTCCTGGTGGCCGGCATCGCCTGCAGGACTCGCCGCAACACCAGACCCCCTCCATCCCCCGAGAGGAGACAGCTGAAGGAGTCCAGCGAGGAGGAGGAGGAGGAAGAGGAGGAGGAGAGCATGGCGGACGAAGAGGAGGCAGAGATCCCCAAAGTGACAGTAGGGCCCATGAGTGATCGCAGCAGCCAGTCTAACGGTACTCTGAGGAGTGTGAATGTGTTCGCGTCAGCTGACGAGCTGGAGAAGGCGAGACGTCTGGAGGAGAGGGAACGAATCGTCAGGGAGATCTGGAGAAACGGGCAGCCGGACATCCTGGTCACAGGGACGGGGACTATTGGACGAGTGCATTACCACTAACAGGCGCTTTGACTGTGTCTTAAAAAAGACACCGGACGGACTGCAAAGGGCAGGACATACACAGTGCATTTGTATGGAGACCCAAAGTGTTCAATGGTAAACGGGAACTCCACCAACTTTACACATCAGCCTGTGAAAATGATTGTATAATGTCTTCTGTGGCTCAGTTGGGAGCTTTTTAAAGTTTATCTCATCTCTTAGACGGGGGGCTTTAAGTTTGTAGCAGAGAGCCTGCACTACACACTGTGGGTGCAGGTTTTCAAAGACATGGGCATTTACCAGTCAGGGAGGGTCCAACAAAGAAAGATTTTAAGGTGCATTATGGGAACTGTAGGATCCAAAGTTTTTGGAGATTAAACCCATACTAAGTCCAGGTCCAGCTTCAGGCTCAGGTTTATTGTCATTTCCACACATATGCCTGACATACACAGTGGGAAACAACAGAACGGACACACAAAAACCTCACAGTCTTAAGGGTAAGAGTGAGAGTGAGCACTCTTACATTAGCAGAACAGTCTTCAAAGGTGCTATATGGAAGTATCAGGCATCGCTACACAGCCAACGTTACTGTCTGGAACAAACATTGCAAGTTCTGCATTAAACTTTATTCCTCTCTCTTGTTTTGCATGATCGTATTTGCCAGTGATACTGAAAATGTCATCTGGGTGTTACAGGACTTTTCCTTTTAATAGAGCATTTTCTACACTTTGGTATTCGTACATTTACTTAAGTAAAAAAGCTTTGTACTGCTTCCACCACTGCATTTCATCCTGCTTCCTTTCACAGTGTCTGGGAATCAAAACAATCTGCTCAGTTTATCAAAGAAAACATAAACAAATAAAAATGTCTACTGTAAATAACCATTGCAATTTCATGGTAATGCATTGTTCACATTTTTTAATAAGATTTGTTTTTTATTCGTAATGGCTTACTAGTTTAATATTTAACACTTTGGGTCTCTATAGATTGTGTATTATGTTGCTTGTGAGAATTTGTATGCAGTATATTTGGCTTCATTTGTATTTTACTCTACCTTTACAATGTGAATAATAAAACGTTTAACCACTTTTTAAATCGACCACAGAACATATATTAATCACTGGAAGGAGGATTCCCACCTGGAATTCATTTTGTGTCAAACGAGGCTCAAACATTTAATCTGTTCATCAAGTTTTAACAGTTTCAAGTTTTTGACTCAAACGTTATTTACTAGAAAAAAGTAAATAAAGTGCTGCTCACAGTTTCTGTTGCTAAATTCACCAAGGAGTGATTTTGCCTTCTAAGATAACTGTTAGAAGAGAGGAGTGATAACATGAATATGATGGAAACAGAAAAACAAAAAACAAAAAACTTGTGCTTACCGTGAGGTTGCCAAACAAAGAGGGGAGGCTCCAGGAATTTAACTAGTCCCATCCAAGAAATAGCCGGGCCCCTGTCAATCCAAGAATCCCATTGTTAAGCCCAAGTAATTTCTTATGGAAGCGCGTTGAATTCACAAAATAAAACATATTTGATATATATATTCTCGTAATTATGACTTCCGTGCTACAGAATCACATCGGTACATCAGACTAATGTGGCAGGAATTGGCTCGCTTCAGAACTTGCCTGAGAATCTTACGGTTTTTAAGTTTTCTTCCGTGTCAAAGTTATTCAGTGATGGTTGTCCGTTGATCCAATGGTACAAAGCAAAGAGGAACTGCTAATGGCAAATTCGGCGTATTTAAGTTTCCAAAATTTAAAGAAAGATAAGGTAAAAAATAAAATTATTTAAAAATAATGTCAATAAAAAAAGCGAACACTGGGTGCCATGTTTAACTGACTCAATCTATGACATTAACTTCCTGTTTCTGTTAAACGTTCACACCTGTTCAGACACGTGAATACTTTCAAAGTTTATTTACTAATACACATTCATATTTTTTCATTTTTATCTATGGCATTTTGTGCTGTACTAATTCTAATTATCTATTATTGAAATCCAATTTGATCAGTTGTAAATTCTTCAAATTGTTTGATTTGTCTGACCGGCCATCCAAAATCTAAAATTTACAATGTGATGTAATTTACAATGTAAATTTACAATTTACAAAGATGCAAAAGAGAAAATCAGCATAAAATTGAACCTGTCTTAATCTGAAGATTAAGGCTGATTAATTTTCTGTTGATAAATTAAACCTTTAATCCACCAACCCATTTCATCAGTTTGGACACACATCATGTTTGGCTCTGGAAGCTTGTGATGGGTATTTTTCATTTCCTGACATTTTTTAGACCAAATATTTACCAAAAAAGAATCTATTCATTAATCAAAAAAGAACATTGTTGAAATTAGTTGCAGCTCCAGTGACAGACAGGAAGCTTCATGGTGGGCTAATCTTAGGGGAGAAGACTTTTTCCCACAGAAACCCTCCAGTCTTTTCCCAGCCTTCACATCTGCTTGCGTCTCTTCCCACAATTCCCAGCACCCTCCCTCCCAAGTCCAGCTACAACACTGCACACTTTATGGTAAAGACAGGTCTGTTTGGGACTATGAAAGAGCCATTTACCTCAGCTGTACTGTAGATATTACCAACGCAGAGCTTCCCCAAGTAAATCTGTGCGATGTCCCAGGAGACGGTCTATTTTCTGTTGGCTGAATTTTCCTCCTCTGCTTATGAAAAGGCTGATTATGTTACGACTGGAGAGCTTGTGTCCACTGTCACTCTGGGGTCATAAGTGGTCCTGGCTGAATCAGAGATTGTCACAGCGAGAAACAGAAACAGCTCTCAATACAGACAAAATGAGACACTCATGCCCTGATGATGGTATGTGCTCATTCTGACAAATTGTTTATTCACAAGTGTCTGAGTGAAAATATCCTTTAGCCATTTGTTTGGGTTCCTTGTGACCCTGACACTTCTCCTTAAACAGCTCAAAACACACATTTAACATTATGTTATCACCATGATACTTCATCACTATACTTCAATCATCTGAATCTGTTTTTATTTCAGATCCCTTATTGAATCGTATTAGGTTTATCTTTTAACAAGTAACAAAAGGTTAAAATAACAACTCAAACACACCTAATCACCTTTTGTTGGCTGTCTGCTGTTTCTCTCGTCTTTACTTTGTGGGAAACATAAATCACACTTACAGAACTGCCCTGAATCAAAGAAAAATTTATTGAAAATTAAAAGACAAGTACGTCAAAGCTCTTGTGAACAGTAAAAAAGTTTTCAGCTTCTGACTGAACCAAAAAAAAGAAAAAAAAAATTACAGTCCTACAGTTCAGTTAAGTACATGCAGTATGTACAGTCAAAAGTGGGACGAAGCAGCACGGTGAGTTTCACAGAACTAGGTCTGCTAGTTTGTGTAAACTCCTCTTAAAAATATACACTTTCATTTTTTGCCACTTGACAAAATAATTTTGTCACAAATTTTCAGGTTTGTCTTCACTTTTTCATGTTCAGGTTCAATGACAGAGCATTAAACTGCAGTTTGTGTATTTGGGAAAAAAAAAAAGCAAAAACCATTCCGTTTTTATTTTCCCCTCCTCCAGACGATAAGATTACAATAATTTAGGTTGTATAATTCTATACATGTACTATTTCAGTTTATTAAAAATCTAAACAAAAGGCAGCCACTTACCTACACTGATATGATGGGCAGGAAAACCTAATGAGTTCATCTGTCTAAAGCAAATCGGGATTTCGGTGCCAATTCTTCTAAATTTACACTTGTTTTTAACTGAAAACACCCACAACTGATGAGAATATACTGTATCACACACACACACACACACACACATAAAATGTCTTCACTTCCTAATGAGAAATACAGATGAAGTGGCACTATATGAAACAGCTCAGATAATATAAGTGACAAACATCCAGGGGTTCAACAGTAACTTCTGTGTTTGATTGTTTGTAAATGACAAATCATGAGTCCGGTGCCCACTACTGATTGGTCCCATGGAGCGAGGTATGAATCAAATGTTTCATGCAGTCACATCAAAGATTTATCACAGCCCCAAACAAAGAAAAACAAAAAGGATGAATGCCTTGCTACACTGACAAACAGAAACACAGAGTTGTACGTCTCGTAGCTGGGGCTGTGCCTTCAAACAGATTACAGGAGTACATATTACTGGATTTTCATTTTCTAAGGCACAAACGCTTTTCTTATTTTATGTTTTCAGATTTTGATGCCTCAGTAATCCTTCTCTTAAAAGGTACACGTAAGTCATCCAGCTGCAAAACAAAACCAAACTCATCATTTAAAAAAAAAACACTCGATTTAAGCTCATCTCACAGACAGTCAGTGTGTGAGATGAGCTTACAGAACAGTCAGTACGAGTCAGTTACAGTTCTTTTTTCACTTTAACCAAACACATTTTAACCGTTAAATGATGAGATGAAGTGGAGGGGAGAAACAAAATAACCCCTTCATCCTAACTGTAAGTACTCTGACACTGTGAGGCTGATGAATGTGTGGACGACGGAGTGGAGCAGGTTACTGCTTCGAGCCGGAGGAGTCTCCAGGGGTCTTCGTGTCTTTATGGTCTACTTCTATGTTGTCGTCTCCCAGCTCCCCCTCCTCTCCTCCCTGGAACATGTCGTGGGTCCACTTCGGGCTGCTGCCTCCCTTTCGGTAAACGAAGCGTCCCCGGCGAGTCGGGAAGGAACCCCGGCCTCTTCCACGGTTGTCAATCCAGGTTTTCTCTCCGTCACGATCATCGTGCTGGAACGGGAACAAGGCAACGTTAAATAAAGGTCAGGATAACAACAACAAAACCACAAGGCCAGTGGTCGAGTGCAGGCAGGAAAAAAATTTAAAATTGTGGACTTCTTAGAAATTCTTGATAATTATTTAATTATTTGTACAGCTTGTGTAAAATTTACAAAAATGTTAAATGTGAAGAATTTGAAGCTAAATCAGTTTTATTTAATTTCATAAATTTTATTATTTCACTTTATTTCTAGTTTGAAATGTCAAGATGTCTCCAGTGAAAAAGGCTTATGATTTAGGGCCTTAAATGGCCTAAATTAATTGGAGGCTGCAGAGACTCACCAGGTAATACTTCCTGCTCTTGGGAGTGTACTCAGGGTCCCACTCCTCCTCTGGAGGGCGCACTGGAGGATTCATATTGGCAGGGTTTCCATTGCTGTTGTTGCCTGGATAATTTCCCCTGTTCCAACCTCTTCCTCTGACTCTGGGGAACTGACATCAAAACAACAGGTGGATTTCAACGTGCAGTCGAGAGACAAACATATTTTCTACAGAAAGATGTAAGAATATTTTGATAAACCTGGTGCAAGTCAGAGTAAATAATAAAAATTGACCCAGGGACAACGAGAACAACAGAACACACAAATAAAGGCCATACTGATGGAAATCAGGCATTAGTTTAGTGATGAGGTTCCACTGATTTGCGCTACATTACCTTAATAAAAATCAGGTAGTGCATGGAATATGTATGATAGAGTGTCATCATCATTATCATCATCATCCACATTATGTTCCTTAGCATTAGGAGGAAGGAACAGAGCAGAGAAGCGCAGTCTACTGTGATGCCATTAGGACAGAGAATTGCAAGAAGATGAGATGTCAGTACCTCAGTGAAAAACAAACAAACAAACAAATACAGCAGAGGAAATGAACGAAGCACAGACAGGAACTTACGAATCCACGGCCTCGACCTCTCTCCATGTTGTGGCCCTCATAATCTCGAGGGCCTCTGTCTCCAGGTCCACTGCAGTCCCTTGGAGGATAACGTGAGTGACTGTAGCCCTCCTCCGAGTGCTCCATCCCCTCTCCCATGTATTCTTTACCTCTGAAGGGTGGAGGGTAAGGGGATGGAGAGGATGAGGAGGAAGAGGAGGACGGGGAGCGATCCCGCTTCTTCTTACCCTTCCTGTGAGGAAAATGCAAGTGTCATTAAAATGCCAATGAGTTTTACAGGCATAAAAATCACTTGGAAATTTGTGGAAACGGTGCAGAGATATGTGTGTGGAAAGTTTGTGGAGTGGTTTTTAACAAAAGAAAATGAAAACCTACTGGTCGTATGCAGTAACTCTACACCGCTGGAAAAAGTTTCTCCAACACATGGAGAACCTATTTGTCCTTTTACCACTTTACTGTGATCATATTCGTTCTGACTGCGCTGATCCACGATACTGTGGCTCTGCTTTGGAGCAGAGCGTAGTTGCAGAGTGCAGTAAGTTGTGGTTTAGAGTTTTGTTCCACTTCCCACATTCCTGTTCTCATTTTTATCTAGCAGGTAACAGCCGCTTCACTGAAGCTGTATGTTGTGTCAAAGGACAGCTTCACATTTTTTTAAACAAAAAAAAAAGTGAAAATGCAAACGGGCAAATCAAACAAATATGTTCTGATTTTGTCCCCTATCTCTTATATTGAAATTGTGACAGAAAAAGATCTTTTCTCTACTGCAGAAGGGTCAGTGGGTGGAAGGAAGAAAAAGAGGATGACGTGGTAACATTCGTCTCAACGCCTCTGCTATCAACACTGCAACGTGTCCTCAGTAACGATGGTAACCAAAGCACCAGACATTCTCCTGATATAATCCCTTATTGCTAACTTGAGGCAAAACAAGCCTCTAGTGAGGCTCTGAAAAACCTGGCAGGACGTACTTGGATTTCTTGTGGTGTTTCCCAGATTTCTCAGAGGACCTCTCTCTGCTCGGTCCTCGGGAGCCTCCTGGGCTCCTGGCACCTTCACGCTTGTAGTCTCGCTCTTTCCCTGCAAACCTCTTACGTCTTTCAATATCCAGCCGAAGGTCCATAACGTCACCTTTGAACTTTTTGCTTGGATCCTGCCGAGAGAGATGTGTTTATTTACCACTACACCAGCTGTTCCCAGTACTGATGGGCAATTTTGAATGAAGCAATCAAGTACATATATTATCGCACAGATTCATAAATACAAATGAAACAAATGAAAAGGTGTAATACAAATACAGATGTACAGCATATATAAATACTGTGTTCCCTCTAGTGGTTAAGATATAATGTGAATACTGACAATAATTAAATGACATATTATATTGCTATGATTGGTAACAATCTGGCATGAATGCAATAAAACACTATCTGTACTGTGATACAAAACTCTTATTTCATATAAACTTGTAACCAGCAGCATGCATGTAGCACATTAAAATAAATTCAATTTCACAGCTGTTTTGTGGCTTGATTTTTTTCTTTTTAGGAAAAATACTTACAAGGTAAAGGCACTGATAAGCGTCCCTTGAGAGGCTTGGACTCAGGATCTTAATTCACTTCCTTTTAGTCTTTGCTTGGGTTCGTATACACCCAATCAATAACCATATCTCATAGGCTGGGGGGGGCTTGCTTGGCACTTACAAAACACAATTGGGTTCTTTTGATTTAGAAATATGCATCCTTTGAAAGAAAAGCACAAAGCTGAACACTGCTGCTTTGGATCGTCTCACATTTGCTTGCTCCAAACATGTTCAAATTTCAAAAGGGCTGGTCACCTTGTAGCTCGTCTCCTCCATATCCTCAAACAGGTGAGAGTGCCTCTTAAAGGCACTGGGGGAAACATCGATTCTCCTGAGAGATGAGGAAAGGCTTTCATGTTAGCAGGCAATAATTATAAAGAAAAACAACAACAAACATACTAGACGATGGAAATGCTTTGTTGAATAAATTACATATGACCAGAGAGTTAGGTGCTGTAGATACCTGTGGATTTCTGGGCTCTTCCTTGGCTTCATCATTTCTGCCTCTGCAGCTTTTCTTTGGTACATGGCAAACCTCTCACTTAAAGTTATGTCTGAGGAGTGGAAGTGTTGAGCTGCAAATTGGACAACAAAGAGGTGTTATTCCACACACCGGAGCACCAACCGTGGTAACTAACATATGTGAGTAACAGAATGTCCAGCAGATCTCGTCAACTGTCCAAACTCCCGTTGTCTTTTCACCTTGAGTCTGGACCAGACCAGCACAGATCATACTATACCTTTGATGTAGTGCACAATTGAGACTATGTGCTGAGCAAACAGCTCAGAGGGGCTGCGACGGAGCTGTGCTGTCTGAATGTGCTGGAAAATGGAACGAAACTCTGGATCTTTCTTAGTGGGATTCAGCAGATCTCGTGGTATGAGGCGATCTTTAGACAGCGAAGAGCTGAGAACAGAATCGGTGAAGAACATCGATGAAAAAACTACGACAAAGGCTTAATCCAAAAATGTCTGTAGTACTGACCCAAATATACGACACAGGGTTCACATTTTATAAATGGACTTATGGACCATTACATTTCTGTGTCATCATATATTCTGTATGAATTGAGCCAAATATATTAACTGGGCCACCAGCATTGCTAACATCTAACCACCTGTTTTATGTGCATTTCTGAGAAAAACTTTGTGGAAATAAAAAAAAAAAAGTCAAAAAGCAAACAGCTGCCGAAAAAGGAGGAGTTGTCTTATATTGGGGCCAATACAGTGGCACTGCAGTGTTCTGTATATGAATGGGTATGACTACACATACCTGGGCATTTCGTCTAAACTACCAATTTTGAGCTCAAAGTCCTCCCTTGAAGCCGACAGACGTCGTACAGGCGACTCCTCGCGTAGAGGGAAAGCTCCAGGAAACAGCGGGCGGTCTTTTTCTCTAGAAGTTGAGGGAGGGGACGGACTCCTTCTGGACTTTTCTTTCTTTTCCTTCTTCTTGGACTTCTCCTCTTTCTTTGAGCTGTGCTTTCGGATTCGGTACAAATCCTCCTCCATGTGATCTATGGACTCAGCCTCTTCAGCTTCTCTCCGGCTTTTCTCTTTAACTGATGGGTAGGATGTCGAATAGCTTGGCTCATCCCCCCACTTCCCGAAAATGTCCCGAGCTGTCAGGGTTGGTTTGATTTCACCATCTTCCTCAATGTCTTTCATTCCACGGTCTTTCAGTCCGTGAGACTTGAGGAACTCCTCCTCTCCAGCATCGAAGAAGGAATGGGCCTTTTCGTCCTTGGAGTCGCCGAATGAGGAGGACGAGATGTTGTAAAGGTCTCCAGACTTGCTTCCTTTCTCTAGCTCTCTGTCTGCAGTGCTCTGCTCCTGGTCGCGACCATTCTCCTTTTCAGGTGCCTGCTTTTTGTTTTTAGTCTCAACCAAGAACCTGTAACAGAGAACCAAACTGAGCTTTAGTACCTGCCACGCCGGGTACACTACTAATATGCTTATGGTAAAGAACTCTTTAAAGAGGAAGCCAAATTATGAAAGAGGAAAAACACAAGACTACACAAGTACAACATATTCTCACAAGCTGAAAGTGAAAAATGTTATAGACACCAGGGATGGGCATAGGAAACAGTCCTTATTGTTATTTATTGGATTGGAACTTCTGTTGGCGTTGTTCTTGCTGAAAACTCCTTCAGTTTAATGTTTTCTCCCTCCTTCTTCCAAACTAATACGAGTACCGTGCGAGTATTGCAAGTGTTCATCCTCATCATCTAAACAATGCTGATCTGCCTTCTGTGGAAATTAAGATGATTGTTCTTGCCCTCATTACTCTGGCTGGACTTCACAATTTAAAAAAAAAAAATAAAAAATTGTGAAAAATGCCCATCCCTACTGCAAACAGCACAGACTAGCACTCACATTGCATTAATTATACTCACGCCACCACCATCGTCCTAAGTAAGTGGGATTTCATACAACTTCCACTCAGTGCATTGAAAATAGCCGGCTATATTTTCAATGCACTTAAAATCAGGAGTCTTATGTTTCATTCCTTTTTAACCTGAATTCTTCCAAGGATCTTTGAAAAAGGCTAAACATGTTTGAAAGAAAAATAACATTCATAAGTTCAAAAGGAAAATTAAAAAGAAAACAATGTAATTTGATTCAAATAACTAAAAACTAAAATAAATAAATAAATAAAAATAAGAAATAGACGTACTTTTTGAAAGCAGCAGAGATCACAGCTTTATCTCCAGCTTTGGCATCCTCCTTTGAGAAGAACCCAAAGCCGCTGAAGCAGGCACTTTGCCCTGACTTTGGGGGGCTCTTGGCTGGAGGGGACGATGCGCTTCCTATGGATTTCCACAATGGACCGCCACTCCCGGTCCCTTTGCTCTCAGGACCAGAGGGAACATCCTCTTTCTTAGGGCTGGTTCGTTTGGGGCTGGCGTCATAGTCAATCCATTTGCCCCCAGATGCCTTTTCGATGGAAGTGCCGTCTGCTGCCTGACCGGTTTTCTCTGCTTGCTTTTCCGCTAGCTTGTCCTTTGCATCCTTGGAGCCAGGCTTGCCCTTGTTGCTGCGATGGCGTGGGGATGAGGACCGGGATTGAGAGGAGTAGCTGGAGCGTCTGGAGCGCCGAGATCTGCCTGACGACGAGCGCTCAGAGTAGCGAGAGCGGCTTCGGCTGGCTGAGCGCTTCCTGGGGGTGCGGGAGCGTGAGCGCCCCCTCCTTGGACTGTGTGAGTGGTGGTCCTGGTCATAGTGGCGATCATGCCAGCCTCCACCTCCACCTCCTCCTCCTCCTCCTCCTCCACCACCACCACCACCACCACCACCACCACCTTGCCAGTTGGCTTTATAGTTATAGCCACCGCCTCCTCCTCTGTTCTGGTAATGACCACGTTGGTAATAGCCTCGGTTTCTGCCTCGGTAGTGGTACGGCCTCCTGTAGCCCCGGTTATAGCCTCTGAACCCACCTCTGTTGCTATGGTAGTCCCTGGTAGGATAGTTTCTGTAGGATGGAGAGTGTGAACGGGAGCGGGAACGAGACCTGGAACTGAATGAGAGAGAGGAAGGAAAAGACGGAAGAAGAAAAATAACGTTAGAAAAGCATTTCAGAGTCAGAGTCAGGCAGTAAAAACCTGCTTCTCTTACGGGAAACAATATATCAGCAAAAAGCCAAAGACCCTGGAAAAGATACAGAGTCAACACCAGCAACAGACAACATGACCTGTCTGTGAGCACCAGACCAAAACCGGTCCCAGCTTCAACTGGGAGGAGGTCAAAGCCATCGATCAAGAGTCAGTGAGTGCTCAGTGAAGGATCAAAGAAATCACAAATAGATATGATTTAGAAGATTATATATTATACTGTCTCAAGACACCGTTTTAAAAGCAAGGACTGATCATTCTGTTACATGACCAGCAGATGGAGCCTATCGCTCCTGCTGGTTACTGAGACGGAGAACGAAACTTCTCCTGTCACCTGAACAATAGCATGTGCATACACACAGCATTTATCCACAAACAAAATTATTTTATGTGAGATCATTTGTCAAGCAAAAGTAATTTAAAGAAATGCAACATTTAGAGCCTTGGATATTTACTGAAAAATAATATTTTAATACATGCTACACCATAAATGTAGTAGGTGGATTCTCAGAAACATACAGGCATATTGTTATGAGCTCAAACAACCCCTCATGCAAACATAAAGGCTCAAGGCAATATCAGATTTGCAAACTAAAACATTATCAACATGCTCAAGTTAACACAGGGCAACGAACCTCAGTTATAACTGGAAAGTATTTCCTCCAATAACCTGTCATGACTCTGTCATTCACTCAGAGTGACACAGATGTAGAAAAAAAAATACATTATGGCTTAAAAGTTTAGAGTGATACAGGGTTTCATGTGACTGAAAGACAAAAGACATGATGACAAACTATCATGACATATCTGTTCCTGAAAACTCTCACCGTCAAATGCAGCATACTGTGGCCTTATGAAAGACAAGTAGGACAAGTAATACAGGTATAAGTAAACCACCTTTGGTGCATAAACATACGAAAACATATGAAATGCAAAGAAGCAAATGAATCCAGAGAAGGTAGGACATAAGAAATGTGACATTAACTGACACAATATTAACACTGCTCCTGTCCTAATGCCCCCTCATGAACAGAAACACTCACATTTGCCAACACTTGCATTAAATTAAACACCTGAAATGCTTCTGTGCTTACCCCTTCCACCTTTTCATTGGAACAGAGCAGTCCTGAACTGTGCTGCATTACACAAAAGACAGTCCCACAAGCAGGCCAGGCTGTGTCGCCTTCACGTATGTGGTGAACAATGCATACAACCAGGACACAACCTACTCTAATCCACAGAGGGAGGAGGCAGTAAAGGGGGAGGGAGACACAGGATGGCCGAGCGTAGTGGTTTTAAACTCCTTTTTCCTGATTTGACAAAACCTTGTTGGCAGTGTAGCAACGCACTTCAGGGACACAATCCACTTCAACAACTCACTGTCGCTTCAAACACAAACATGAACCGACGACAACATGGCAGCCAGTGTGGGAGTCACTCGCGTTAAAATGGGGTAAAAAAGTAACATTAAAACCATAAAATTATAAATTTGAAAACTGTAACATGTCACAAATACAACTGATAACTAGAGATTCCTAAAAGAGCTTGAAGGCAAGCTGATGCAAATTGTGTGAGGGTTTATCAGCCTTCCTTCCTACCACTGGGAAACAGGAACAAAATTCATGCAAATCAAGAGAAAACCTAGAGTGAGCTGAGCCAAGCAAAACAAGCACAACAAAGCTAATATACTCCTGTGACAATCCCAAACTTTAGACAGCTTGCAAAATAAAAGCTGATGGCACAATGACAAGATTTTATGTGGTAGCACTAACTGGACTTGTGTTTTACATTTATGTTAAATAAATATGCCAATATTAAAAGTGGTCGTGAAGAAAACTGCACAGCCCTTTACAGAAGTGCTTCATCAGTGAAATAGCTGCCTGATGAAACAAACAGTGACTAAACACTCAACTGAAACACGCACTGGCCATTTCCCTGTTCCTCTGTACAGTAAGACCAGAGCCAAACAGATCCCATTTATTTAGCTGATGTTTTCTATGGGATATCAACCTGTCGACCTTTGTCAAATTATAACACCGTACAGAAATATATACCCTACATAATTCATAACAATGTAGTTTTGCTCTTCAGTTCAGATTTGTTGACTCATGGTTAATGGCTGATAAATCAGTTACTTGTACTGTTATATGTTTATCAATTAACAAAAATCATTTAATCACAATGGTACTAATATGACACAACTAACAGATGCTGTGCACTGTGCTGTGCTTACCGGAGCCACAGTATCTCCTCTATAATCACTATGACATTTCTTTCCATGACATACTTGATAAAATATAATCATAATTAAAAAGTCAGACCCTGCCGAATTAATTCACCACGTAAATAAAAAGAGGGTTCATGATGGTGTCAAACTGAGGAGGATTCATGCCCAAAGCAAAGCAACATTTACCTATAGCGACGTTTTCTGGATCTTGAGCGGGAGCGGCTTCGAGAGTGAGATCTGGAGTAGGATCTGGATCTGGACCTGGACCTTGATCTGGAGCGAGATTGAGCATGAGAATCCGGAGCTTTCGACATCTTTGCACTCAGGCCAGAATTCTTTTCCTTAAGAAATAAAAAAAAAAAACCAAAACAAGTGAAATTAGTTACTTATGAAGGTATTGCTTACGCTAATGTTTTACTTACACACACAATTTACTTACTTGTTGTTCACTACTGAACCGAAGCAAATACCAAAGGTTACAATGCTGCGTGAACATGCTCTTCAAATGCAAACATCAAATGCAATTCAAACAAATCCTCCACATTAATCAGGTTTGTACAGCTACATATTTCCAGACCTGCTGACAGGCCAGGACCGGAGCCCACACATGACACCTTGTCGTTTGTCACCAAGACCTCGGCACCTAGCTGCTTTCAAGCCTGCCATCAACAGGCCCTAAAGCCCCACATGACCTTGAACTGTCAGAGAAAAATAAATCAAAACCAATGTGGCGATAACCCATAGAGACCAACAGCTCTGCTTTAAAACTGCAGCAGACAGCTGGAGCAGCATGTAAACATGTGCACATGAGCCGGCAGCAATATGAGACAGGAGGAGCAGAGCTTCTGTGCACACAAGATGTTCAGGCTGTTGCTGAAGAGTCACGGCTGGCTCAACATCAGCACCCGCCATAATAAAACAAACAAGTCTGATCAGAGCTACACATGAGCTGTATGTGTGAAAAATACACACAGCTGATAAAAATATCCAACACTGGATATCTTCCATTGAGGAACTTTTACTATTTCACTGCTCCCAAACAACACTCTGTCAAATAATTAGACCAAACCCCAGTTAACCTCAGTCAAATGCTTTACTTAAGCCACCCTGACCCAAAATTAACCACTGACTGGAACAGTAACTGAAACTGAAAATCTCGGGGGGTAAAAGTTTACATGCATTTGAAGAGTGCACCTGGCATTTTAGCTCAACACTAAGGGACAAGATAACGTGAGTTTCTTTTATCTATATGCTGGTTTGTTCGAAAAAGAAAAATGTTAATTAAACTACAAAGCATTTTTACAATTTTATCCAAGTAAACTGAGCTGCTTTTTGTCTATTCTGCTTCCTATTTGCTGACATAACTGGAAGCACTTCTTCTCCAAAATGAAGATGCAGGCATTAATCTCTTACAAAGCAGCAGCCCAGGAGCTGGTCGTGTTGCTTTAGTGCAGTCAAGCAGGAAGAATGCTTTTACTACACCAGGGCTTTGAACCAGGATGTTGAAAAGGCGGTGTCCTTGGTACTAATGACATCCATCTAGTATCCCTACTGTTAGCTCAAAGTCTGAAGCTGCATTTTATTTAAGATTCCCTTTGAGAACCCAAACAAGTGCATACTGGGGGTTTTTCACTGAATGTTGTGGAATGCCTGATTTCTTTTGTGTTTGAGGGGTTAACAGTTGCTATGGGACAATCAATGGTTGTTCGTTCAGGGTTTCCCCTTCCTGTCCAAATCTAAAGCAGACCACTTAATGACAAAAAGCCCCTTACTGCTCTTCTCCTGAATATCAAACTTTCAATACACACAATTAAGGTAAGAAATACCTCTTTGCATGCCGAGGTCCCCGTTTGTTGGGTTTTTAAACCACTTTCGTCCTATGTTGGGATAAACCTGTTTTTGAGAGTTACTAATGAACTTAAATGTAAAATCAGCCTCACCAGTTGCATGGCTAAATTCTCAACAACCAGGTTTTACTGGGAAGGTCTAATATGCAATGCTGTGCACAGTATGCTAGTAGCCTAAAAATACATAGAGAGCAAGCCCTTATAAAAAGATCTGTGGTTAACAATATGATCTTTTAACAGTTTGTGTAGCATCATCCTTGATGCTGTTCTGCTCCGGAAAAGGCCCTGCAGACATCATTTATGACCTGAATGATAATTACTGTGGAGAGCATCAGTGAGTTGACTTTCACCACATTATCGACTGTATGCTGCTGAAGCCCTGTTTTCCCCTTGATATTAAACCAAAAAAGGAAGTGAAAGCAAGCATGAACAATTTCAAGTTTTCCATTTCATCATCTCTAACTGTGAGGGAGCAAAGATTTCTGATGGCCTGTGCACCCTAAATGGAATGGAAACTATCACATGGGGTGGCATGTAAACCTGCCTATACAGTGCAATCGCACAGTATGTGATAGGTGTAGTTTGGGTTTACCCTGAAAAGTAGTTAGGTGGGTTGTGTGGGTTGATGTGCTGTGAAGACGTGTTTGCGTCGGCCAATCATGGAGGGAAATGTCTGTCTGTGAAACCCGCACACCGGAAAAGACCACAGCAGTAGCAAAAAATTGGGTTAAAGCTGCTCAAGTCAAAGGTAAATCAAGTTTAATTTGGCTGGTTGGCAGGTGGAGTGCTCTATTAATCCCAAAGGGGAACTGCAGTGTTGCAGCAGCCACTTCACATAAATCACAGAAACAATGAAGCGGGAAAAATAACCTTAGAGGAAAATTATGTACAATAACTAAACAGACAATAAATAAATAAATAAAATAAACAGAACAAAGTAAAAATAAGATAGAGACTAAAGATAAAACCATAACTAGACCATACTGTGCCAAGTATGAACCACAGAGGGATAGTAACATGTAATAAATAACACAACTACTTCCCTGTAAGTTATGGTCAAGGTATGTGCTTGTAATGTGCTAGTTAAATATTGATTCATGTGTTAGATATTTGTAATAGCTGATAATACAGCTACTGAGTAAATATAGAAACTTAGCCAATACCAAAATCAATTTACAAATATGTTTGCATCTAGTCTAGTGGTGTCCAAACTGTTCCACAAAGGGCCGTGTGGCTGCAGGTTTTAGTTCCAACCAATGAAGAGCAGACAGTTTGACCAATCAACTGTCTGAAGACTCAGATCAGTTGATTAAATGAGTCAGGTCTGGTGTGCTGCTGCTTGACTGGAACAAAAACCTGCAGCCACACGACCCTTTGTGGAACAGTTTGGACACCTCTGATCTAGTCAAACAGAGTGTCATAAATGTCGGGGTGACAAATAACAGTTCACTAACACAAGCCACTCTGGGTTCAATGTTCAGTTCAGTTCAGTTATTTTCTGTTGTTATTTGGTCAGTTTTGTTAATCATCACCAGTTACAGCTCTGCGCAAAGAGACAGTATCAGGTTACCTAGCCAACGGACAGACTGGCTGGTCGGGGGTTCATCCTGCAGCAAGATAATGACCCAAAACATTAGAGGAAAAGAAGTAGATAGTAGCTTCACATTATGAAGGACCAGCACAGTCTCCAGACTTAAATCCCATCAAGCTGGGATGAACCGGACAGAAAGTAAAAGCAAGGCAAACTACAAGTGCAACACATTTGTGGGAACTTCTGCGACCAATATGTGATTTCCATTGTAGAAAAGAATGTCAAGAGTGTGTTCAGCTGCTGGATCAGTCAAACATTTTCTGGTTGTGTAACCAAAATGTAACCTGCAACTAATGACTATTTTCATTATTCTTGAATTTGTTGATTGTTTTCTAGTTTAATGGATTTCTCATTTGGTGTATAACATCAGAACATGATGCATTTTACATGTATTTTTCATCATGTTCTGATCACCAAACGAAAAATCCATCAAATAAATCCCTGCATATTTTCACAAACCTCACCTTTTGTGTGATCAGCAAAAGCCAAAACTCAAAATCCACTATCATAGAAGACTAAGAACACTAGCAAATTTACACACTGAGGATCTGGAACCAACGAAATAGGGTCTGTCTCTTTAAAAAAAAACGACTTAAAACGATTAATCAGTTTCCTAAATAGCTGCAGGTTTCATGACGATCGACTAATCGTTGCAGCTCCATATCAAATTACCGTTTTGAATATCCAATTCGGTCATTTTCTCTTGGTTTTTTTTTTATTGTTAATTTGGTTAATGATCGACAATTAAAGCTAAGCGCAAGAAGAAAATATAATGTTAGGAGAACAGGTGCCACTGCATGACAGCAAATAAACTAATATAACTGCGGACAAAATAGTGTCAACAATATTTAGAGTTAGTTTTGCTTAAAGTGCAGCTGCAGTAGACAATAATTCAGTCCAGCAAAACTAAAGCAGTCGATAGTGCTCCTGAGGGCACAACCGTTGCTCAATATTTAACCATCGTTAACCAACTTTAACTGCCCTAAGCTAAGCAACACAATGAAACCGAGTCGTAGTTACCTTTCTCCCGTTTTCAGTAGACTGGACGAGCTTGGATTTTGTTTTCACGAATAAATGTTTGTAGACGCTGAGCAGCCTCTGAGGCCAGGCTGCCTGGCTGATCGTCTGGTCCCTCCTTCCTGGTTTTACCGTACGGAGACCAACCAACGGACGTTAGCAACCTAGCTTCTTAGCAGCAGCACGGTTGCCGACGAGCATGGCAAACACAACGGACTAGCCCTTCAGAAGAGACCAGGCGTTCGGACTACTGTGCCATTCCCCATCGAATATATCAGTGAATGCCCTTCTGTGTCTGTAAAATGTGCTAGATGTTTGTTCTTCGGGGACGTCAAAATTTAACTGCAGCTAACGATCGATTAGCTCACGATGCTATCTATATTCGATCGCTACGTCCAAACTCTCGCGAGACTTTGAGTTGGCTCAGAAAACAGGCTCGTTCACATCGGGGAAATGTAGTAGCGCTCATTATATAGAGCTGTAGTTCTTATTTCTGTACCACTGCACAGGTCAACAGGTATATGCAAACGTTTGAGGCAAATTACCTGTCTTGCTGACTAAATATAAGTCAGTATGTACAACCCCTGCAGCAAGCATACATTAAAAACGAGTTTTTATTCAAAGGTTAATGGTCTGAAAAATAAATGAGTATAACTTGTGAACATAAAATACATTTTTAATATCTCTTTCGTGGTTTTCTAACAGCAGGCTTTTGTTAGAAAATGTTATTTAATGTGCTTTGTTCTTTTTTGTTTGTCCATCCTATAGTAGAAGATGTTCGAATACCACCCAAACACACAACAGCTGTCTTGTAGCTTTCACTGTTTGTAGTGCTGTGCACTATTTTTATCAGACTGAGCCACATAATGCTTCCTATCACATCCACATAATTCCAGCCTGAACACCACTCAGGGACCAAACACGAATACACTTAGTTGCTAAAGTTATATCCTATGTCATCTCACTGATGTCTTTGCTGTTGGGCAAACAGGAAACAGACATCAGCTCTATCTCAGACCTTATTCATGCAAGCATTCTAAGAATCTGCCAGCTCATCATAATCCGCTTGAGGAGATCAGTCATTTCTTTCTATAGGATGAAAAGTGTGTCATTCAAATAAAGTCAAAGGAATGTATCTCAATTTTTTGAGGCATGTTTTGTAACAAAATATAGAAAACAAGTAATTCAAGAGTACAAACTGAATCATTGGCTTCCCTGCTTGTAAAATTTTGTCCTCTTGCTAGGTCACGTACCACCTGTTGACCTTAGGGAATTTGTAATCCTACACAGTGAGTAAGAAATTACTCCTCCACAACTGGACTGGAGCTCTGTCACAATCTTTCTTTCTAAGAGAAAATGGTGAAATTCTCGTTCAATCTTTCTTCTTCTATTTTACCTTTTAAATCCTATTGATGAGTGTTTTTATGTATTGGCCTTTTAAATGTTGTTGTTTCTTGTGTATCTTGTTTTAATGCCTAAATCTACAGCACTTTGAGCTGCCATGTTGAAAGGTGCTTTGCCTTGAAATATTTCCAATGTGGGTGTACTCTGTACCTCTGCAAATGCCAAATTAAGTCACTTTAATTATTTTATCCTAAAAGAAAAGAAGACATTTTCTACATTTTTGATGATGTCTGTGTTGCCAAGGAGGACTGAGCTTTACAAATCTCCCATCCAAAAAACTGAGAATATAGTGCATCACAGCACTGGAACTACAGTTTGGATATTTTTTCTGTTGTGATCTAACGGTGTCAAGGACTGAGAGGAGCCTTAAATCCAAACGCCTGTCATGATTATATGTCACTCAGTCCACATCCTGCACAAAAGACCTGGTTTGAATTTTCACAACTCAGTATGGCATGAAGTGATGAAGTCACCCCTCGTTGACCTTTGACAAAGATATGCAAACAGTTCCTACTCACTGTCCTTTTCCTTTGCGGCACAGGTGTTGGACCCTTGGATGTGCCAAAGTTAAAATTAACCCTGACAAATTTCTCCGTTGGCCACAATGTGGATCCACACATGGCTCCTTGTCCATCAGTCACTGTTACGAGCTGTTTATGGTCTCACTGGAGGTTTGGATTCCAAGAGGCAGAGGACAGCTTTGACCAGTGAGGTCATGAGATTAAAGTGAAATAAAGTCTATAAGACTAAAGGGATTGTAGCGCGTTAACTCACTGCAACATGAAACCTGTCGAGCATTTATGTCATCATTCAAAATAGAGCTAACAAGCAACTAGCAAAAACAAAAATAGGAAAAACTAAACTTCAAAACATCAAATCATCAAAGTGTTTTTATACACCACAATTCTTCATTTTTTTCTTGTGTTTTAGAGCTTTAGAGGGCGTCCACATTATTTTCTATAAAGTACAACACCAAACTTTTTACCCTCTTTTGAGCTAAAATGCATCAAAAGTAAACTATATTGATCTCACTGAAAGACCATTAAATCTTGTGCTAGTAAGGAATCTGTAAAGACTATATTGTTTTCAGTGCCTTTGTTTAAGTATCATCTATTGATTTTTGGGTTGTTGTTTTTGTTTTTTGATATATTTTTTTTCTTGCTTGTTTTAACTTTTTTATATTCTTTTTTTAATGTGCACCCCCTCCTGATATTCTGTTTTCAGGATTGTTCTTCATTTTATTCAATAAAGACTACATGTGGGGGGGAGTAAAATTCACTGAGACCTACATCCTGAATTAAAATGTTTGAGAAAACAGAGAACTCAGCAGTACTCTGAAATATTTTTAAAGCATGTATGTGAAAGTAAGGCAAGTGGAAAGAAAATGGCTCACCTTGTGGGGAGAGTGAAAGTGCCGTGGACAGAGAAGAAGGAGATGTCTTTGCTTCCTCGTTTATACAGCCGTGTGAAGAAGGACCCTCAGTGAAGGGTGTTAAGAACGTGCACAGCCTCCTGCAACCAACTGTCTGACAACCACTTGGTGAAATCACATCTGAATTATAAATAGTTCGCTCTCTGGAAGCCTTTTCAATGATGTTGTTTGAAGAAAGTCATTTGAAAGGATCTGTTGGTGAAAAGAAAAAGGCAAATGCATGTGTTTGATGAGTACACAGACCGATCAAAGGTTCAAATGTTTGACATCGTTTACACATGACAGTGATCTTGTTTCATTTGTCATGTGAAGGTTGGGCTAGGTTGAATCATTTGGCTGCATGACATATGTTTTGATATTTGCATCCTGTTGCTTTTGGCTGAAGTCCAGTGTAAATTTAAGCAGCTAGTCGTGTACTTCATGTTCAGCCTCTGACCGTCCAAAGAGACACTGAAGCTCCTCTCTTTGGTTGGGCATATTGATTTGGCAATAAACATAAGGGTCAATGTGCGACTAGAGGTTGCTGCCTGGAAAGATTGAAAAGACCCGGGTGTACATGAGCTCACACTGCAGTGCATATTCATACATTCAAACCTGGATACTCATATCATAGCATGTAATAAGGTCATTATGCAAAATTCCCAATAGTTCAGGATCATGGAAAACAAAACACAAAGTACTGAGGGGAATGCCATTAGCTTGGCAGGTATTTGGTCATAAAGCTTTTGATTGATAATGGTGCTCGAGGATAAGCTGAGGGATCACCAAAGTTGTGAGTTCATCCAGAGGGGGACATGAACATCTGTACCAAATTTCAGGTCAATTCATGCAATAGTTTTTGAGAAATTTCACTCAAAATCATACTAATCGACGATTACAGTACGCCTTTGTACTTATTCAGACATTTCAGACATCAAACTAGAGCCTTAGACCGGCTCTTGATGCCCCATGAGTAAATACCAAGTTCAGTGCTTCGCACCATATAAATTACCTGAATTACATAGGAAGTTAAAACTTGGAAGAACCTGAATGCGGTGTTCAGGTGGAACTTGAGTAACACTGCCATGTAAACGCCCACTGATGTGGCAAACAATAGAACACAACAGTACTATGAACTGCAGTGTAGCTTTACTCAGAGAAGTGAATGGGGTCCCATTATTCATAATGTGGGCTGAGGCAGAGAGACTCTTTGTATGCAGAGTTGAGTTGGATTGCGTGTGAGTAAGCTTTCTAATTATAAAATCACCATCCAAACCAAACCAAAGCAAATAGATACAAACAACATGTCCACAGTCACATCTCTGTGCCAAATGGCAGCAGGATCACAGTGAAACAAGGTCCAGTGCATTTTGTTGGACATTCGATATGCTCACGACCCTGTGACAGATGCACTGCGGCTGAAGCCGATTGGCGGCTGCAGCAATGAGAGCTCTGTTTGAGGACGAAGTTACCTAGGGGTGAAGGGAGAACAAGAAAGACCACAAGGCTTCTGACATTTGATTGCTAGAGTGCATTATAGCGAGTGGACAGAAAATCCCATGCACACATCTTTGATCCTCTGGCTGGACTACACCTCAGAGCTGGCTGGGGTCAGTTCTCTTCTCTGTGCAACCCAAAGCCACACAGCCAAACAAACACAGGCTGTCACTGAAAACAGTGGGAACCTGTTAGTTTCTGGTCATTCATTTTATACATGAAATGCACTTTTCCAGAGACATTCAGCATCTTTACTGAGGGAGGGGAGGGGGGGGCACTGCACCTTAATAAAACTCTGACCAAGGAGTAACACTGGCTGACTGGAGACGATGTATATCTCAGCTCCTCATGTGTTTGAAAGCAGTGCTGCCAGTACAGTAAAAAATAGTGCCAAAACAGTAGTAAACTCTTTAACTCACAGTGTGAACATAATGTCATATGCACACACAGTATGTGGTTAACTCACACAGCCTGTGGTTAAACTCAGTGGTGGGAGAAGTAAAAGTAGTAATACCACAGTGCCGAAACACTTGGTTAAAAATAGATGTTCTGCAAAATATTAGATTTTTAACATGAATTCACAGTGTCAGTTGTTTTTAGTTGTTAGCTGAAGGTGTAACATCCAACAAATGAATGCACAGAGGCCGGTCCCTTTCATAAAGCTTTATTTCACAGATCCCCTGTAACAGGAGGCCTAGGCAGCCAGGCTCATTATACATTTACATACACTGTCTGTGGCCAGTCCTCACAATGCTCCCCATGTTAAATAACTCAATAATTCAAGACAAAAACAACAAACACACACACACATTGTTCAACTGAAGATAACATTAACAATATCATAACGACAGTAATAATAACAGCCATTGTCAAATATTATGTATTTCCAAGGTCTTATGCTTTTCTAAAATTTGTTACACAGTCAGTCATCTTTAAGGTGCACCATAAAATCTGCATGTGACATTTCAATAAAACTTGACAGATGCTGCACCATAACACGCGGTGGAGACAGAGAATACTTGTTGTTGCATTTTTATATATATATATTTATATATATATTTCAGATGAGTATTTTCTTTTTCCAAGGCAGAGTTTATCTCCTCCTCTTTGTCTCTCTGCGGCAGAAACTGTAGATGTGAATTCAGCGCAGTCCATTGTTTGTTTGGCACACGATTTTTATAAGCCGCTGTGGTGTGGCATGAAATCTCATAGCTCAAGCAGAGACATAAGGCGCGTCTCCATGGATGTGTGGGGACTCACAGGACCTCTGCGGAGAAAGACAACAGCAGTAACAGAGGTGAGCTGAAGGAGGAAAGTTTTGTATTACAGCAGCATAGGCAGGCATGAAACCTGTAATTTGGACTTTTTTTTTATTACTATAACTATGTATACAGCTGTTTTATATCAGAGCTGAAACAATTAGTCAATTAGATTTTCATTTTTACAAATTTCAACCAACATTCAGCAACAATTAATCAAACACAACCAAAACACTTGAAACACGTCTCAGGATCAACTATCGTACCGCCTTTGACATTCTAGTACGACAAAACAAATGGCACTTCTGAGATACCTTACAGTATGTTACAGAAATGAATTAGAAATGCTGCAGTATGTCTCTACACTTTTACATAAATAATGTTTTTATATTTTTAAGTTTAAGTAGAGTTCACTTTTTCAAAATGCTCCATACAGTCAGCAAAGAGTGATTAATTCAGCCACAGAGCACGCGTCTCTGCTCTGTCATCACAGTCTTATCTGGTGTCTCATTACTGCACCTGCGACATGCTGAGGCTTCATTGGGCCTGTTTTCATCAGGTAGGGCTCTCCCCCCTCGAACGCCAGGATCGGCTCGCCGACCAGCCCACTCTGTTGTTGACCGGGGTTACCGCTGTTGTTCAGCTGGATGATCTCCTCAAAGTCCGCTGCCTCTCCGTTGGCCGAGACGCCATTTTGGTGAGCGGTGGGCTGGACGCCATTCACGACAGGACCAGAAACACCTTGCGACGGGCTGAGGACCGCTGCGCTGGAACTCTGCAGGTTCCCAGGAGCTACAGAAAGATTAGAGACAAATTAATGAGAAAAGATCAGATCATAAGATAAGATCTTGATTGCTTTGGGGATATGGGACAACAGAAAATTATCATGATACATGACAGTCACCTTTACTGAGCTCTGCGTCCTTGCCGTTGACCTGTGGTGAGGTTTTGACGTCTTTCTGTGATGACAAAGAACAAAAAAACGTCTGTTATTTCAACAAGACCAGACAAAGTTTAACTTTGTCTTAGTTTAAAATGAATCACACTGACCTTATCTCCTGCATCACTTTTCCGAGTCCTCTTCATGATCTCCTCAAGCCGCTGAGAGGATCAGACAGAGAGATCAGTGAGTTAGCTGCTGATGTTTTTCAAAGGAAGGAAGTACCGGGGTGAACCTGAGTGTGACCTGTGTGACTTTCCGAACTCTTAAGATGTAGTTTTTTTTCTCTCTTTGTCCTCACCTTCTTCCTCTCCAGTCGCTCCTGCTCTTCTTTCTGGAAGTGTTTCTCCCTCTCTATGCGCTGACGCTCGGCCTCCTCGCGGGCTTTGGCTTCAGCCTCCTCCCTCTGAAGAAAGAAAACAAAAACAGAAATATGAAGACTACAACTAATTACATAATAAAGTTTTATTTCGGGTGATTACTCTCAAACAGACAAGACTGAGCTTAACAAGCAGACAAGAGGAAGCAGCATGCTACAAAAGAAAGTTGAAAAATGCTCTGTTGCACATTGGGTGACACCTCAGATGCCGTTGAGTTGATTTTCATAAAGAGGAAACACAAAGCAGCTGACAACTGTCAAACTGTCCATCCACAGCTTAAATAGCATGCTTGGTGAAAAACCATGGTGTTTAAACCCACTTTTTACAGTTTCGGTCTCATTTACCGTGTTAAACTGTAAATGAGAGTTAACAGTTAACAGTTAAACACTGTTCTCATGATTGACGATCTGAGTTATACACATAAAAATGTAGATACATTCACATGAACAGTTTGTTCTCACAAAGAATAAGCTTCATGGGCAGCAGTGTGTGTGGGACACATACTCAGGACTCCTCTCTATGTTTTGGAGAAAAAATTCTTATATCTTCTTATATTTTCTTATATTATCTTATATTTTTATTTACAGCTGCCAATGTGTAATTTTGATATATTAAGTATTATCTTATTAATTATATTAAATATACTTTTGAGGGTTAGTTTATTAACAATGGAGAAATTTAGAAGACAATTGTGTTGTGTTTGTGTTGGACATATGGACAGCAAATGGACCAATTTCATTATAACATGTTATTTACTAAGCTCATAACATGGAAGAGGCACGGCTTTGGCAGGAATTCTGTCCCTCTTGCCAGAGCAGCCCTTAGCAAAAGACTTCATTGAATTCACCTCAAAAATGTGTGTATGCGTATGTAAGTGTGAATAAAACGTGCATGAATATACGTGTAAATAAACAGCGTTCACACTGGGGTTTTTTTGTCTCTCCCTCTGATGCCTGAGACAAAACCGACATTCTGCTGTGGCTCAGGAGGTGAAGCAGGTCATACACTAATCCCAGGGTTGGCTGTTCAAGCCAGCTCCAGCTTCTCCTGTCCACCTGTCGAAGTGTCCCTGGGCAAGAAAGTAACCCTAATTGCCCTTTCATGTTAGCTTGCTGCCGTTGATGTGTGCGTGAATGGGTGAATGAGAGATAATTCATACTGCTCTGAATTGAAGTGCTGTACTGCATAAATGCAGCCATTTACCATTTATGTCTGTGTGTGTGAATTAACTGAACATGAAAACAAAGTATTAGCCACCAGGGGGCAGCATACGCTAAGTCTGCTCTGCAGCCTTCAGGCCCAGGTTGATATTATCTGAATAACTCCATTACATGCTTCACTGGGTATTTAGACTCAACACCAACTAAACAGATGTGTTAAAGTCGACAATGAAAACACAAATTATGATGTGTGAATAAATCACATCTGTCGAGGGCAAAACAGCTGCAGCCTTTATGGAAATAAATCTTAAACAGTCATACATGATGTTAGCTTTCAGACTGTTTCCATACAGAGAGCGCGACACTTGAACTGAAGCGAGATCTAAAATATATGAGGCCTCTCCAGTCTCCAGTGAGTTTTGCTGTCGGGGTGGAACAATGGTCCAATTGAGGCTAAAAAGGCGAGTCGAGCATAGCTGAGTGCTTCAGGCATGGCGTACACTGACGCTGCTTATCCGACTATCAGCCCACTGCAGAGCTGAGCGTACGAGACAGAGGCAACACAGGCCTGTCACTATCTCCCCGATCACAATGGCTCCCTACAGCCTCTGCTCATCACCACTATGGAGGTCACCAGCTGGCATCTGCCCGGGCAGACAAGGGGCTCTCTGACTATTAGGGCTCACGCATGACACACATCGTCCGTGACAGCAACACATATTCTCCCCCTTTAATCTGCCCAGATGCCAGACAGTCAGGGGGGTGTGGCAGTCAGACCAAGGGCCTGATGTTTGGGCTCATGTACAGTAAAGTACCCCCCCCCCTCACTTGACAGCACGTATGCACTAATCTGCCCAGATGGTAAATGGGCTTACTCCATGTGGGGATCACAGAGATTCGTGTTGGTTAATGGAAAATTAAAGGGTTTTCAGTGCCTCGAGTATTTACAGTTAACAAGAAGTGATGATCTGTCTCACTGACAGCAGAGAGAGTTAAACACCGGGTCGAGGGTTTGATTCCCACTAGATATCAGCAGCTCAATAATAATCATGTTATATCTCATTTGCTTAATCCGTACAAAAACAAAACTGTCAAAACGGCAAGTTGTGGTTTTACTGGTTATGTGCTGAACTAGTTCTTCCTTGGTCTTCTCACCTACTCTGTTTATTAAAAAAAACTGTTCAAACTGTTCCTTTAAAAACAACTGCTTTGTCCAATTGTCCATAAGGAATTAAATCATTTAAAAAAAAGGACTAAGAGAAAATTTTAACCTATTTAAAATATGTATGGCATGTACACTTATATTAGCTATTCCTTCTTTAAATGCTGGAAACAAGTGCATGCATACATTATTATTTTTAAGGAGAAGTAACAGTGCCAGAAACAAGTTCAAGTGCACATAGGCAATAAACAAACAACATGACGCCTGTAAGATGTAAGGAAGTCCTCAGATTCTGGACTGTTGCTGCTCACTGACCTGTCTCTGAACCCTCTCGTTCTCCTCCTGCTCGGCTTTGGCTCTCTCCTGCGCCTCCTTCTCCTCTTGAGCTCTCTGGGCTTCGTCTCTCAGACGCTGCTGCTCAGCCATGAATCGAGCCTCCTCCTCTCTGCGCTTCCTCTCCTCGGCCTCCCGGGCCATCGCCTCCTCCCGCAGGATCCTAAAAAGATGTGCATAGTGTGCATTACAAACAGTATGCACATGCTCATATTGTACATTTGCATGTAATCCTGTATAGATGCTGAACTCTCAAAAATACAAGAAACACAAGTTGACCCAGAGTGTCTATGTGCCATTTTGGGCTGTTCTGACCCTAACACTGCCATTTGACTGAACCCAGCAGCCTTAAATGTTTTATAGCTAAAGGGGTTATTTTAAGAGAATCTACCTCCCCTCTTTGCACTTAAGAGGTAGCTCAGATTTCCTGTTTTTATTTGGAAGCGATTATGTTCTACATCTGACTCGTACTGTGAATTTATTAAGATTTGTGCTCCCTTTTTTATTATATAAGCAAAAGGCCTCAGCTGCTGTATGTTGATTCATGTGCCCCTCTTGAATGCGGCTTAATGCACAATTTGTTTGATTAGGCCACTACAATGATGAAAACATGAATAATATCCTTCTTTTAAGTGAACTTTAAATAAAAACTCCTTGAGATCTTCACTTCCACTGTAAAAAAAAAAGTCCTTCTTTATATTCTGTTATTTCCTAATAATTATTATTGTCTAATAATTTTTGTACAGTGTTCCCAGGGGATAGAAAGTGTTCAAATTGTACAATTGCAAATAATTAAGTAAACAACAGTTAACTTCTAGAGTAACTAGAGTTTGTTAGTCAGTGCACAGCAGATCAGCTGAACTTATAAAAAAATGAAATTTGACTGCAGGCAGCATAAACAATAAATGACAATAACAGAGCTTCCAGTAACTAATGAATTAAGATCATTCATTTTATTTATTTTTTTTTACTTTTTTGGGTTTAAATGGAGCCATTCTTCCATTGAAATCTTTCCTATAATCAAATGACACAACTGTTTCCAGGAAAAATAATCAGGACATCAAGGACTAGTGAAATAAAGCGTTACTAAAAAGAAAAACATATCTATAATAATAATACTAATAATTATTTCAGTGAGTTAACTTCTAGGGAGGGCCAAAATAAACCTACAGTGTGATGCAATACAATGAAAGTTTAGAAGACGTTGTTGTTATTGCAGGACTGTTGTATTGAGTTACATCATATTGAAAGGTTTTTCTCTTATTTGGTCAAATTTCGTTTTGTTTTAATTTTGATGATGAAATTAATTACAAATGAAACCGCTGTCACGCGGTGTTCATGTATTTTGTATGACATTATATGATGAATAACAAGGCGTGTTGTTGACACGACCTTGGCAACAGACTGAGATTGATGTTGACTCTGAGTCTGACCTGTTCCTTTGCTCCTGCTCCAGACGCTCCTGCTCCTCTCTCTCCCGCTGCTCTCGAGCTTGTCGACGTTTCTCCGCCAGGGCTCGAGCAGCCTCCTCCGGGTCGTTGGTGCCTGCTGACGGCTTGCTGATCGGTGCAGCTGGGGAGGCAGCAGCAGCGGTGGCAGTGGTGGGTGTAGCCGAAGGAGCAGGATTACTGTTGGAGGCTGTTGCAGGAGAAGCGGCTGAGGCAGCCGACTCTACGCTTGGCACAACAGCAGAAGCTGCTGACACAACCGGGGGGCTGAGGGAAGGAGGTGTGACCGGTGCAGAGGACACCACGATGGCAGGAACGTTACTGGAGTCTGTTAGAGAGAAAACAAAGAGAACAGGTGATGCTGTGTTCTTCAGTAAACCCCTCTGCAGGGGCAGTTTGGACGGCAGCCAATATATTCACAAATAAACACAAGTTATACAGAGAACGAAATCAGAAACCAAAGGACACCGCATCATGTCCACAGCCACAGTGAATCTAATTTATTCAAAACAGACACGTCAAAATGAAACTTGAAACGATTAACAAGTGAACACAAAGTCAGGGATTTAAAAAAGAAAAAAAAAATGCTATTTCTTGCATGCACACTATAATGTAGTAGAAAGCAGATACTGGACTTGTTAATGTCCAGTATGTGTCAACAATTTCTGGCACGTTTTCAGAGGAGCATTATAGTTTCACACACTGCAGAAGAGGTGACAGTATTTATGTCTGCAGAACTTCCTGTCAGGTTGAGTCCAGACAAAGTTAGCTTCACCATTCATCAGACACTCAGGAGGAAGAGCGTGTATGTAGCCTGAAAAACCCAGGGTGAGCCAAGGTTGACAAAACAAAACAAAAAAATGTGCTCCTGCTTGTGAAGTTTACTCCTATGAGAATGTCTAAATTTTTCATTGACTTTTTTGACAGCTGGACAGTCAGAAGACACCCCTGACACACACACTCTGCAGTGATCCTGTGAGTGTGTGTGTGTGTGTTCACACTGGAATTTACACTTCAACACGAATGTCGGCCAAAACCTCCAGGTCACCTTGAAGCCTGGATATTGTCTCCATGGAAACAACACTCACTCTTTTTCTCCTCTGGGGTGTCGGGCTGCTGGGGTTCCTGGCCTGTTTCCACGGCGACTGCAGTGACCGTCTGGGGCTGTACCCTGGCCGGCGTCTGGGCCCGTTTGGGCCGGGACTTAGTGCCAGGAGGTGGTGTCTTCTTGCCCACGGGTGTCTTGGAGGCTGCTGCTGCTGGCACCAAGGGAGACAAAGGCCGACTTTTGGGGGCAGCAGGTGACGGAGGTCGGTTTTTGGGTTTTGGGGTGCTGAGGAGGAGAGAGGAGATGGTAATGGTGATGAAATATGAGCAGGAGAAAGAGTCAAAGAGAAGAGAGAGAGGGTTGGTGGCATAGGAGATGAGATTTCAAAGCAGTGTAGGAAAAGGTAATGAGGTTTCCTGTTCAGAGCATAAAGCCCATAACTAGGTCAGGTGGAAGATATGACTGACTCCATCTGAAACTCCACATTCGGTCACCGTGACTCTTTGGCTGAGGGGGGGGGGGGGGGGGGGGGGGTTGTAACGTGAGAGTAGGAGAGGCAGGAAGCCATCTTTTTTTTTTTTGTGCATCAGTCAGGAAAACCCAATTCTGTCCACATGCTCCCCACCCTCTCCCAAACAGACAAGCTGCTGGCAGACTGCTGACTGAACAGTGTCCAGCAGAGTCTCTTTTAGTAGTTAGATTATAGCACCTTGGACCATCTGTCAGACATTAACCTGCTCCAAGGATAAAGCATGAGGACACATGAACTCCTTCTCTCTCTGTTTCTTTCTCTCAGCCTCTCTTCTGCATAAGCTGAGTCCTCCATTTAGAATTGATTTCAGATTAAAACTACAGATTAGAGATATATTGGTCCACGTGACTGGTACAAGACAGTTTATCCGAGCAGACGATACCTGGTCTCTGGCCTGGATCTTGTGGTCGTAGTGGCAGGTGATGTCGTCTGTCTCTTCTTCTGCACTTTCTCTTTCGTCAGAGCGTTCTTCTCTTTTTCATTCTCCCTCTCCTTGTCTTTCTTCTCTTTCTTCTTTTTATCCACCTTGAAGAAAGAGGTGACACAAGCAACCAGTTATCACCTCAGGCTAAGGCTGATACATGTGCTAAATGTCCATGTTGTCACCTGACAGTGTTACAGAACAAAGAGCAACTGTCTTTAAACCTGGCATGACAGTTTATTTCCTATACACACATTATTTAGTGTTTAATTAAGTTATAGTTTAATTGTGACATTATGGTCCTTTAAAATGATTTCTAAAATTAAATTTGCATTTGTTGGTTTTCTTTTGACCACTTGGGGGCAGCTGTGTGCGCTGATATTATCATCTAAAGCTGGCAAACCTTTTACTGTAGCAAACAGCTGCCTATTCACACATTGTCATTCATATGGAGCCGTGTTTCAGGCAAACTGAAATCCAATATTCACACTCCTTTTAGCTCAGTTTTGGTTTCCGATGACTCCTGAAAGAAATATGTGGTTCAACCAGCTGGTGAACAGCTAACTGTGATTTTACTGTTACAAAATCGTCCTGATTAGTGCAGCTTTAAATTCAAATCTAAGTTTCAGGTTCAGTGGGTCGTTTCAGATTAAAGAGCTGACCCACCAGAAAGATTTCACTGGGGTGTTTTTCAGTGAAGATGACAAACATCCCACGGAACTTTTGGATGGATGGGTCGACAAAACATTGTTGTCAAAAAAAAAGCACTGAGCAACACAGACCCAAAGATGATGGATAACACCACGCGGGTGTGCATGTATGTGTAAATGACGGTCGTCATGTGCACAGTTTGTGTTCACCACCTACCGGTGTGGAGTTTCGTCTGCGCTGACGCTGGGTAATGTCCGGCGTGCTGGCGGAGGAGACCCTCCAGCGCTCTGCGGTGTTCTGGTGTGGGTGGTGATGGGAGCAGGCGTTGAGCGGGCTGGCAGAGGCTGAACGGGAGCAGTGGTGAGAGTCTGAGTGAGACATAAACATGCAGAGAGCGGCAGCAGGGCCGAGGTCAGGGCCCCCACACACATACACACCATGCAGAGTGATAAAACGCCTCTCAGCGAGGACACACAACATGCTACCAGACAATCATTCAAATCCAGCTGACAGGTAAAGTAATGATAGCTGAGGAGGAGGTGTCTTATTTTATTGTTTTTGCTGCAGTCTTATTGATTTCATTCACAAGTTTTATCATCTTTTTTTATTGTTACCCATTAGTGCCTTTTGTAGCTTTATTCTTTAGTGCAGCAATCCCCCATTTCCCCTCAGGAATCAACAACTATCGACTCATCGACAACTATTTTAATAATCGATTAATCATTAAAGATTGTTGACCAGACAAAACATTCAAATACATCCCTTCTGGATCTGTAAAGCTGTAGTGTGCATTTGACAGATTAATCAATGATTAAAGGGGGGGATAAAAGCTGAAACATTGAGAGAAGGGTGATAAAAGATGTTGAGTTCTGTTATTTACTAATGTACGTTATGAGCCACACTGAGCAGAAAGATCTGGTTGGGGTCCGATACTCACGAGAGTCGCTGTTGTTGAGGAGGGTGGCGGCGCTGCGACTGCGGGCCAGGAAGGACAGCGTCGGCGTCATGAGCCTCTCCACGATGCGGCTCTCCCAGGGGCTCAGACGCAGACTGCGGGCTGACACAAGAGGGTGCTGTCAGTGTCGGGTTACTGTTACAGTACACAGATACACACACTGCACGGATGTGAACATACAGGAGATACTCGTCTTACACACAGAAACACCGTCACATCTGTACATGTGCACTGTCGCACACACACACACACACACACTGCGGGAGATGTACCGCTCCTTGCTGAAGATACTGCAGCAAAACCTCTCTTCTCTCTCTCACACACACACATTCACACACTCTGACTACAGTCTGCCTCAGTCTGATGCAGAGTGGAGTTTGTGCACTGCATTCATGTGCTGCTGAAAACATCATAAAAACTAAATAACACAGTAGGATGATGAGGATGGAAAGTCTGAGGAAATGTTACCAGGTTACGACGGTAAAAAAGAAGATAAAACTTTGCCTCTGTCAAAGGTAAATAAACAGCTTTTTAACATGTAACTGTTAAGGCAGACAAGTCATCAAAACATCTAAAAATCAAAGGCAACGTGTCTTCCAGGTTTGATTTTTCGGACAAAACTGAACAAGAGTAAAATGCAAAAAAAAAAAAAAAAAACCCCAAAACATACAGATCTTTCCAACAGCACCTGAATGCACAGCCAGAGACATTTCATTTCTCCGCTGCTCAGGAAGCATAAATAATCTCGCTGGTTGATTTGGACAATCAGGAGGTGGAACCAAAAAAAAAAAAAACAGTTTTTCACCAGTAAGCTAACTGGCAAATTTGACTTGCCCCACCCACTGATATTTTATTCATCATTGAGATTATTACTGCTTCTACAAAAGGTCAGTATACCTCACACTCCAGTCTGGCAATCAGACACACTCAGACTCAAAGATACAGGAAAGCCATACCAGTTGAATGACCGAACTTTGGTCTACATGTTACACACAGTACCAGACATTAGATAACCAAACACAGAGGAGCAAACTCAAGTTAATTTTCATTACTTACCACTCAAAAACACATCACACCAAAGTTTCTGTTTACTCGACCTCAATCAAACCCAGAGCAGTGCAAAGGCCTGTCAGTTTCTGGTGAGTTCAGCATTAGTGCTGTTTGTCCTATAAGCAACACACACTGCTCTGAACTAAACACCATTCTGTGTATCTGTTACTGTTACTGAGTGTCATGTGATGAAGATTCAACACATACGACGTCCAGCAACAGCAGGATATAACATGTAATAATGCACTGTAATGACGGATGGAAAAAAACAACAACACATACACCAATCAATCATTCTCTCATCAGCAAAGCAAACTGACAAATGTCAGATTAACCTTTGGCAGAAATCAGTCTGAAAATATTTGTTAGAAACTTCAGATGCCTCTGAGTGAATTTTACATATCACAAGACAATTATTAGAAAATCCCATAAGGGAAGAGAAGGAGAAACATACAAATAAGTGATGCAGAGTGAGAGCTCACACTCTGAGACTCTTCACACAGAATACCATAAAGAGGACGCAGAGCTCAAACTTCCTCAGCAGTATCTGAAATACAGAAACAACCACTGCAGTGCAGCATTTTCTAACAACTTTCTTCCTTTAGACCCTGCCCTGACCAGAACTCCACATTTACTCAAGTTCTACACTTCAGTACAGTTTTGGGGCACTTTACTTTATTGTTCTTTTCCCTCCACTATATTTATTTAACAGCTATAGTTACGAGTTGCATTGCAGATTAAAAATTTAACCTTGACTAGCTACACCATTAAAACGCTTCTTATATGTAAGCCCCAAAACATATGACAAACATATGTTCCCTTTAATGTGGTTAAAATCATCTTATTCCACACTGTGTTAGTGTCAACCATGTATATTCTAGCTGAATATCTTCACTAAAGCTATGTGATGTTTACACTGAGTGAAATATTCAAACTCAGTAATATTATAGATTTTTTGTTCATCATTTTAACTTTCTCCAAAATTCAGTCTGTCATGTTTGGAATCTTTGAAAACGTTCTGATAACATAACAGAGACAGCAGCCATTCGACCGCATATCAAGTCATTTTACTTTCAATACTTTGTGCCGGAAGGGACGATTGATACTGCTCTCACATGTGTCCATTAAATAATAAGCTGAAGTCTTTGGAGGCATCTCACTGGTTTTGTTTTCTTTTTAAGTTAGTTTACAGTTACAGTTCTGCTCCTTTAAAAAGGCTCATTCCACAGTAAAATACAACATAAAACACACAAGTGCACAGGCGACAAACGCAAACAGATGGACACAGAATGTACCATCGCAAACATGAGATCTAACAAGTTACGACAGCAAGTCCAGTTCGTGTGGATTTCCTGTCCCTTACAACAAAAACTTCAACTGACAACATGCTGTGCAAAGATGTTTTTTTTGTTTTGTTGCCAATGGATATTTACGTCTTCAGCTTCTTCTCAATGCTCTGTTGCAGCGTATCACAACAGACGTATGCATGATACCTACAAACACTGATGACATAATAGTGCAATCACAACAGCGCTGCCACAAACAACACGAGGTGTGAGTTTTGTTGATGTTTACCAAACGCTCCTTGCATCATTGACAGGTCGCTCTCTAACAGCAGCACCTCCGCTGTACGCTGGACGGATCATTTTCACAACATGTTTTATGACTAACTGATAACCCGACTACCTCCTTCTTGTTGCTAGGCAACAGTGGTTTCCCTCCTCCTCTTTCTTCTCCAATGCGGCAAGAGGAGGCCGAGCTGCTGCCTGGTGATCGACTGTTCACCTGGAGGTGGATTGATGCCTGGATCTGTAAACGTCACCTACCCTCCTCCACACTTTTACTGCTACACTGTGCAGATCATCACCCAAGGCCAGAAACACCAGCTCTGATATTGACCATGGCCCCTGCAGAAATATGATTCAGCTCCAAATTGTCCTTTCATGTGTCTGCAGTATCAGAGGATCTATATTAGTGACGATCAAGCAAGAAATCTGAGTCTCTATTGTGGCGACGGAGGAGCTTGGAGCCGAACTGCTGATTGCACTGTGGGCGACACGATCTACAATGACACATGTTATGAGGCGTGACGAATCTGAGATGAAGACAGCGCTGCTCATGTACATGTGGCAACTCAGGGGTCTGATGAAATGAGTCTGATATAACAAGTTAATTTAAATATTAAATCTATTGTGGCAGTGTATTGCTGCCGCCACGGCCTAAAAAACTGTTGCTCAGTTTCATTTTACAGCATAAAAAATCTCCCATTTTAATGTGAATTTTAAGAACAGAATTTCTTGTCATTACTATGAAATTTTATACTGACATTCATGGCTAATTAGCAAATGCTAGCATACGAACATGTTAAACTAAGATGGTGAACATGGTAAACATTATACTTGCTTAACATCAGCATGATGCATCACTACGTAAGCCTCACAAAGCAGCTAGCATGGCTGCAGACTCCTGGTCTTTTTTGTATGGACAACACAACAACTGTTGCTTTTATGTTGATTAAAGTTTCTTGTTTAAACTTCATGTTGCATTTGTTGAATTCTGGAAAAATGTATAAGTGATGTGTTGCTATGACAAGTAAGGTTTTTCATAAAAGCAGAAAAATCTAGAAAAATGATGTTGTTATATTGCAAAGTGGGTTGTATTAGAGAGCGAAACTTTTCATGTTATAATGAGAAACTGAGCAAACGTTTTTTTTGTCACGTTGGCAGCAATACGCTGCAGTCAATAACCACGCAAGAGAGGCTTAATCTCTACATAAACATGCTATGAATTTACACAAAATAATACTTAAAACCATATTATACAATACATGTGCATTTATTTGCTATACTTGGTTCATTTTCAACAGTCACACTAATATCCACCACCAATATTACCACCACCACCACATCAAACCACCAACAGTAAAAGTGGAGGGGGACAACCAAAAAAGAAGGTGTCGAGACAAGATGTGAACTTATAAAACCTATGAAACACACGTACCAAAATATATCACAGAATATGGCTCAGTGATGTCGAGGTGAAAGGGAGGCTGATCAAAAATGCAGAGGAGACTCAAATCAATGACAACCACCAACTGAAATTAAAAACCACGATGCATACGAGACCGAGAGCGTGAGAAGAGTGGGGGAGTAGGTGGTAAATGACCAGTCACCAAGCACAGGCAGGCAGGCAGGCCACCAGAGACGACAGTTATAATAATAATAATAAAAAAAAAAAAAGGGAAGAGGAGGGTGGAGGGGGATGAAGAGGAGGGGAAGGGGGGAGGGAAGAGGAGGAAGCCTGGTGGACATTGACGTCGGGTCGTCCTTACTTCTGTTGGGGGAGTTCCAGAGCGTGGCAGAGGACTTGGACAGCCTGTTGTTAATGACAGGGTCCACCTGTCTCGGCAAGTTGACCGTGGAGGCCGAGCATCTGCCTGCACCGGAGAGAACGCAACAGACAACAACTGTTCACAAGGAGGCCGGGGTGCGAGGACCGACTCCCTCGGTCTGGATCTGGAGGAGAGCAGGGACTCACCATTCTCTGAGGTCAAACTGGCTTCTCATTACAGTTCAGAGGGAGATTAATTTGAAATCAGACATGGAGGAGAAGGGGAGGAACTTTGAGGAAAGTATGGGAAGGGAGTGGTATAGTTAGACATCACAGTAACTACTCAAAGCTTTTTCGCTTTTATCTGCTGCAAAAAATTTACGTGAACTCTCAACACACTCTCGCACACATTCAGGATCTTCCACACTTCAAGGGAGAGAAACTTGCGTTGACCTCAGTGTCAGCTCGTCACGTGCTACACACCAGTAACAGGACAGTCTGAAAAGGAAAATTAGCCCACAGCTCTGTGGAAAACGCCGCTCACACCGCTGATCTAATGAAACATGTCCATGACAGCTACCTTTTCGCTCGCCTTCCTGCCTCTGTGATCACTTTTAAATGGAGAAAATTGGTACTTGAAACCAACTTTTGCCCGAAAAAAAAGCAAAACCCAGAGACATTCACTGAAGAATTACAAAGGTTTAACATCATAAATTACTGTATAGGTCATCTGCTGCTGTCCCCCCCCGCCCTTATGACATCAAACCCTTGACGAGTTATTTCCTTGCATTGCATCAGTCGGACCAGTGAGTCAAAGTCTGTGAGGCGTTGCTCAACACGAAGACCTGAGTTACAGTGAGGATGTAACATATTCCTGTCATTGTGGTTGTGGTTGCCATGAAACTCACTTTCTCTGCGGGAGGTCTGGTTGAGTCCACCCGCCCAGGACCACCTCTGCTGGCGGATCTCGGCCCACGTCTTCTTGGTGGACCTCTTGATAGCTGCCTCATATCGTTCCTGGAGGACCAAAACAAACCTGAGTCTGTGTTTGCAAATGTTTACACCTATCACAGATCATTTCACTGTTTAATATCAGAGTCGTACGTGGACAAAACAACTGCGTAATCCAGTGGTTCCCAACCAGATGGGTTGGTACTTCTTAAGGATAAATCTTGAACAATGTTTGAACTATTCCTTTAAATGAAACAAACTGCAGTTAGACTTATGACAAGAAGTCACAAAGAAGACCTTTCATTTTAAGATGTTGCAAGCCAAAGAGGTTGGGAACCACTGCTGTGATCAATAATTGTTAACCCAAATTCCAGCCAAAGAAAAATCTACTTTCATGACCCTGTGGAAAATTGGCTGTGTGCAGGAAACACTTGGCATCGCAGCTGATATTCAAGATCGGACCAAATCCCTGTCACACAGGCAATTTTCCAGTGGTCAAAATTGTACAAGGCATTTTCTCGCATAAACACTGGCATGGTGATGATTTCTGCCCTGACGTCAGTTAACACGGAATATTTTGGAAAGCAGGACACAGTTCTATGTCTGGCAATAAAAGAAATGTGCCTGTGTTTCTGAATATTTGCCACCAATTTCAGTCGTATCAGCTCATGAGACAAGCTTTGTATTGCAAAGGGTTTAACCATAGTTTGTTCATTACAGATTTCATTCATCAGTGGCTTTGAGCTACTATATCCTGAGTTAAATGTGGCTGTCATGCATCTTTCCCACCTTGTTCTTTTCTAGTTTCTGTCTCTGTTTCTCCTCCAGCGCAGCTCTGCGTTTCTCAGTCCTCAGTCGCTGGTCCTCCAGCTTCTTCCTGCGCTCCTCCAGCTGGCTCTCCCTCAGACGCCGGGCCTTCTCCTCCTTCTCCAGCCACTGGGCTTTCTTCGCCGCTGTAGGGTTACCACAGAAAGAGAAGTCAAAACTTCAGACAGAAAAGAAAGATTATTTTTTTTTAAATCATTGACTTTATTTAAACAGGTAATTCCCCCTGAGTTTAGTAACCTGGCAGACCTTGCCAGGGCGGCAGCAACACAAGTTTTACACAAGACAGCACAAATACAACAGTAAAAAAAAAAACAGGTGACAATGTATGAAGGCTCAATTAAGCTAAGAAAAAAGAAAGTTACAAAACAATTAACAACATTAGGAAAGCTAAAGTGAGCTAAAACTGAGAAAGAGAAATGTGGAAAATAAAAGGTTGTTGAGGATGATGTTTGTCTGAGATATCGTCATCAATCAATCAATCAATCAAATGATTGACATAGTCATGTCAACCTCATGGTGGTGCTAGAGGGAACAAGATTCAGCCCATGGGAACCATGAATGTCTGTATGGACGGACGACTGACATTTCCTAAAGCCGTGGCACTAAAACACAAACGTTATCAGGCACAAAGAGAAAAGACATAAAAGCCAGTACATGGGTAATGTAGTTATTTAAAAATGATTTAAGTTATGAGTTAAATAAATAATGTCTTTGCCCAAATTGTCTTACGCAGGTTATTGAAAAGTTAATTACTCAAATTTAACAGAGTATAATCACTTAAAGTTTTCAATAGGCCTCAACCACTAACACAGAATGGGTGAAACAGATGGAAGACTCTGTGTTCATCATACTGTAATCCTGATAACAGTAAATAAGCAGAAGTTTCCCACTGTGTTTTACAGCACCCTCCAGCAGATGCCAGTTTCTTTGCACATCCGCTGCTGTGGCTCATTTCTTGGAGGAACAATTAAACAGCAATCAGTCCTATCACATTAAACTGCCTTTATGTTGGACAATAGCTGCACTGCCGTCTGCCTCATAACATCGTTTTACATTTTTCTCTTCACTTGAATTTGCTTCCACAACATATTTATAGGTTAAAACAATGAAAAGCTCGGTGTGGGGGATGATGTGAGTGGGTTACATGCTGGATCCAACCAAAGAGATGGCATGAAATGTCTAACTATATTATATAATATTAACTCATAGAGCAGTAAGTTAGATAGCATTAGGAATACATTTTAGTGGACTGCTCAGCTCTGCCAGGATGTAGCAGTGAATTTTTGTGAGGCAAAGACGTGTTTTGTATTTAGTTCAGTATTCTACAGCTCATCTTCACTAATGAGCCAAAGAGGCACACCAGTGTGAGCCTCACTGACAATAAGAAAGCCTTTTTCACTCCTCCATAAATCCAATTCCTGAAAAAATCCAATTATGTCTCCATTCTGTTCGGCAGAATTGAAAAATACGTCGGGTTACCGCTTCTCACATTCTCATTTTTGCAGAGATTTATATTTGCACAGAATACTTTGTGGAAAGCTGCTGTTACATAACAACAAGTCTCTGTTCTTCACAATATGTTCCGATGTATTTGTTGTTTAACAGATAAACATACAGTCAGCATCATGTTTTGTGACCTACATGCCATTTTGTGTACACTGTTTACAACAAACTGGACGCTGAACATGAAAAAAAGCCTGTACCATTGTACCATGTAATTACGCAGAGAAGCAAACTGCAGCAAACTAAACTTATCTCAGAGCAGCTGAAGCTGAGTAAACCTCGGGTATTATCGATAAAAAGGCAGCAGAATTTCCCTTAAGAACCATGCTGCGGCTGCAGCACCACCACATTATTGATGCTAATGACAGTAGTAATTAAATCTAATCTGTCTGAGAGGCCTGGTCTCAGTTCACGGTAATGACTGCTCATTTTTCACGCCAAGTGCTTTAGGCTCCGAGGGACGTCTCTGCAGGGAAACGCCCACCAAGCTCTGCTCTGATTGGCTGCTCACGCTTTGGCCTTCGTCCACAGGAAGAAGGCCTGTGTTTCAAAACTAGATATAGTCTTTCATGATTTTGGGCTAGAACAATATTTTCATAAGAAAAAGTTTTATTCTGCAGCCGCAAAGTAAAACCATGATTATAGGTGTGGGATATGCATGCTGGGTGGGAACGCAGGAAACATAAAGTCAAAATAAATTTAAGCTTTACACGAACAGGAACATTTAAGTGAAAAGCGAAACTGCACAGGGCAGTTCACAGGGTTCACAGGTTTCATCTGAATGACGACAGAAAACCAAATAATTGATTCATGGAGGAAGAAGAAAGGGCACGACTGCTCAAGCCGGAGCAGTGGGAAGTGGAAGGAAATGGGATTCCCATCACAAGCTTGATTATTCCCAAATGGCATGACTGCTGCGAACGCTGCGGGTTTTAGTGAAGCCCCTTACCTTGCAGCTGAGTTTGTTGTTCTGAGAGCCATGCAAGGAGAAACAATAAGAGACGTCAGTTACGTCAGAGCAGAGTGACAGAGGTAGAAAGAGGGAAGTTGGTACCAGGTTAAAAATAGAATTGAAGTTTGTGCGTGCATCAAGTTAGTGGCAATAAAATCCATGCTTCATGCATCACCGTCAGTTTTTTTCTGTATGAAAATCCAATTTGTTCAAAGTTAAATGAGAGTTCTGCCCAACATACTTTATATCTGTATTATTTTACCACTTCTTACCGATGTATCTGGCCCTCTCCTCCCTCCGCTCCTTGGCAAGTTTCTGTCGTTGCTCCGAGCTCATCGAATCTGTGGGGAAAAAGAAAATACAAAGCTTTCAGATATGACCACAGGGCAGACGCAGAACACCCTGGAGGGATTATATATCCCATCTGGCCTGGCAACATCTGAGGATCCCCAAGGAGGAGCCTGGAGAGATGGCAGGGGTGAGGGATGCCTGTTCTACCATACTTGAAGAAGAGGTACAAGTTAGAGGTCATATAACATGATGATGTCAAAAAACTGTGTTTGGTCTCAGATTACTGCCACCGCAAACCACAGCAGGGTGAGTGGCAGAAAATGGATGGATGGATATTTTTCATTCAGCTTTAGTGGTATTGATATTGGTGTTTTTTATCAGCTAAGGTTTTGACATATTTATGAGGTGAAGGGAATTTTGTTTATGGTGCTCAAATCGATGAAAAGAATTTCTTCCGTCGAAAGCAGTTCCAGTGAAAAGTGTTGACAGTGAGGGCTGTGGATTGTCCAGAATAACAAGGATATTGTTTCTGGATACTTTTGCAGCTGCAGACTTTTTAAAATGTCATTTTTCAAAGCTGTGAACACCACAAAATGAGATCCGACTGACTTCCATCACACTGGGGTGGAGGAAAAAGAATCAAACCTGGAAATATAAAACCAAAATTACCTGAGGTATTTGAAAAATTACTAAATTATTTTGTCATTTGTCTGAACTAAACCCATGGCATGTTACAGAACTGTAAAACAGAGATTTTTTTTTTAAATGAGAAAACATAACGACCTAAGATGAAGTTTTAATTCAGACCTGCAGGATTCATTCACTGATTCAGTTGCAAGGTCAATGCAGTTCCGTCTCTTCCCACACTGCATGTACAGATCAGCTTCAACGGTGAGGTACATCTAGTTTTCAGCCGTCTTCATCTGCAGTGATAATCAGCATGAATCCTGAGGCACTTTGAAAGACACAGTGGTGTAACACAAGGATTTGTGTAGCTCTTTCTGCCTTAAAACTGGCTGTGAAAAGCCACGACTGAAGAGCCGTACACACACACACCGTTGAAAACCAGGACCCCTGGGGTGCTCGCTCAGCCCGTCTCCTTTTGTGGCTCTCCTTCGTGCTATGTAATATGTATGCCGCGTATTCTCAACCAATCACAGCAGGCCCTGCAGCACTTCTGTCTCCATGGCAACCTGAATCACTCACCCCCCCCCCCCCCCCGGCCCAATCCCCTTTTCAGAGAGTTTCCTACACGGCCTCAGTCTGGCCGATGTGCAGACGCTATGAGAAATAAATTTCATCAGGTCCTGTGGCACTGGGACGTCACTTAATGCACCGGTGCCGCGTCTGACTGTTACTGTATGGGCTGATCTTTTTTCTTGTCCTAGTGTCTGTGAACAGCCCGTCTCCTGTTTCAACATCAAAATGAACGTGTACAAAAAGCCAGGTACATAAAAATATGAATTCAACTTTTCTACTGGCATTTTTGCGAGTTCGATATGAATCGAGTTTACATTGGTACGCACTGCTTCCATGAAATAGCCATATGCTCACATTATGAGTCCGACACTGCCAAAAGCTTTCATCTTCTCCTGCCTACTCGGCTTTCACACATTACGAAAAACTAACTTTCAGCCATATAAATTAAAACATTACAATCTTAAATAGTATTACAAACTGACTTGAGTGGCTGACAAGTGTTTTACCTTCTGGGATTACCCTAACTGTCTGCACTCACTGCTGACAGCGTTCAGTACTACAACCCTCTACAGGCTTGTCTTGACTCAGCTGATGCTGATTCTGTGGAGAGGCTCACTGCTGCTGCAGTTAAGTTACACAACATTTAGTGCCTGTGTTAATAATAGTTTTGTATTTTGATCTAAATACTTATATCATCTCCAGGTTATTTCTTTTATTTATGCTAATTCATACTATATCATCTACACATGATCTAATTTGGGTTTGACGTTTCACTGACTAATCTAAATCTAATAAATTTAATGGTGTAAAATTGGGGAAAATGTGATTTATATCCATGTTGCCATTTTTGCCTCTGCAAGCTACATGCAACAGATACTTAAGGACAAATACATCCATAACTCTACCTTTCTTGGGCTGAGGGCTGCTGCTGCTGCCCGGGGTAGATGGCCTGACATCCGTCTTGGAGGAGGCATCTGTCTTGGTGGGGGTCTCGGTTTTGGGGCTGGAGTCTGTTTTAGGAGAGAGATCTGTGATGGCTGAGTCGTCTGGGGTCAGATGGTCTTTCCCCAAAGACTTGTCCCCATTCTGGATGGACTGAGTCTCTGTCTGCAGGGGCAGAGCTGCAGGATAGAGAAAGGGAAAGTGTGATTAATACAGTAACACACATCATCCTGACAAACTATGGATCCACTTTGTCCTGTCACTGGTGCTTTTTGTCTAACTCATGGCGTCTTTCTCTCGCGTCATTCATAATCAGCGTGTTGTCTCCAAGAAGACACTTCCAATAAAGCTAATGACTTTGTTTTCCACCTCCACTGCTGACACACCTTCACTATAAACCTGTAAAGCCCACAGTGGCTTCATTAACGCAACACTCTCGCCTCATTAGAAATCATTAACATCTCTTTCACACGGTGTTCACACACATCTGTCGATATGGAGAAAGACGCTACACTTCCCTCTCCGTCCCTGAAGGCTGGAGTCCTGCAGAGAAAAAGCCTCCTGTCAACAGCGTTAAACACACCAGCAGTAGGTGAGATGAACAGCGTGGGAATAAATCTGAGTTTATTAACAGTAACAGATTAACAGTGAAATGAAAAAGACGAAAGGGGCTAAGATACACACTGACTTTTCCTGCAGGGGAAGATGGAAACATTGGAGACTGTGTAAAATTATTTCAACTTGTTTCCCTAAACAGAGGAAATGCTTACATAGTCACCATGGGGATAATTAATGTTAGATTTGCTTAATTATCCCCACAGAACAAAACTTAAAATGATCTATAAATCCCTCAACTTCACCGTGGGCCACAAAACGCTCCAGATGACGATGTTGTGCGATTGTCTGGGTAGTCTTGAGTTCTTTAAAAACTCCCTTACATGAGCCCCATTCATGTCACCACACAGATCCACTCATGAGGCCAGACTTCCTGACCTCTGACCTTTAGGAAGGGTGACAAAGAGGTTGCAAAAAACAACAAAACACATCCTGTTTTAATCCCCTGCGCTGACTTTGTTTTCACGCTTGGCCGTCCTGCTGATACTGTCACCGAGTTCTTCTGCTCGGCTGCTGCTCGTCCGAGCTCATCCCTCCCTTTAACTCTCTGCCTTCAACTGTCACACCAGGAGAAGTCGGTGACAAACTGCACAGAGTGGCAGTGACGCATGGAGGGAGGACAGGGAGTGAGAGGGAGGAGGAAGGAAGAGAAGGAACAATTTGTGCTCCTCTACAAGGACATGTGAAGAGCAAGAAGAGAGATTTACAGAGAATTGAGAGCTGGAGGACAATGAGAGAGCAGAAAAAATGGTGCAGCGGGCTGTTTTTGTAATGACAGAAGAGAAAAGGGGAGTGTAGGATTTAAAAAGACAAAAAGAGGAGAGATAAAGACAGGAACTGCAAGGCTCAGAGCTGGAGAAATAATGAGCCGGGAGCTCAGAGATAGTGAGGTAGGAAGGTGAGAGGCTGGAGGCTGGAGGCCAGCTCTCCACTCGACTCTGCCAACAATGGGCAGATGGAGCATGACGCTCTCCTCAGGCCCGTCCAAACGCTCACCGAACCACATAAATCACAGATTAACACTGGGCTCCTCTCCAACTGCCCCCACTGTACTTCAGCTCTGAGCTTAATGCACAGGCTGCACTACAGAATACTAATGGAGGAATAATAGGATGTGAATTAGGGCCCCATGTGTGTTTGGATAAGAGAGCAACTTTAAGAAAAAAAGATGCAGGATCATGTTCAGACAGGATGGCACTGCCGCTACCTGATGTTGAAAAAAGGATTAGGATTTGGCAAAAAGAGGATTGCAGTGCTCCTCCTTACTTGAGAAGATTACTTGTTCAGCAAGTGTGGCTGAGTTTTTGAATTTGATCAGTTTACCAGCCTTATATGGCTGTAAAGACACAGTACGAGACCAAAAGAAGGAAGGATCACTATGACTAAGATCACTTGAATTCCTAGACTTCAAAAATGTCTCGGGGGGGGGGGGGGGGGAAGCGGTATTGCAGGTAAAAGACAAGGAAGTCAAGTCCAACATTCAAAAAAACAGATTAGCAAGTGGTGCTGCCACCATAACACTGTCAGAAAAACACGATACACACGATACAAAACCAGACAAATATGTTTATTTTTACCCTGAGTGAGTCAGTCTACTGGAGAAGATAATTATCATGGAGAAAGACTAATGTCCAGGTCAAATGTTCCCACTTTCTAAGGAATAAAAGTTTACTGTCCTGCATCTTGATTGCTGTGGATCATCACCGAATACCTCTGATGTCAAATGTGCATGTAGTCCTGCTGCCACTGTGATAAGCTGCACAGAAAAAACAGCGGAAACAAAGAAAGAAGACACCATTCCTCATATGACTCTGGTTTGTGTTGAAGAGTTGACTCTAACTGGTTATTACCATAAGTACAGCATGGGTGTGGTCGTTGTTGTGTGCTTTCTTAAGAGAGGAGTGATGACAGGAGTTGTGTTAAAGCACGACTACAGTATAAACCTCTGAGAGAAGAAATAGCATACTCTCCCTCTTATACATGAAAAACTGACTTTATGACTCACTTCTCTACTTATGCTTGTATTAAACCATGTAGACACTATGTATATTTTAGCATTTAGCATCTTATAATTGCCATTTGTGGCCACCTGCAACATCCAGCCTTTCAGAAACATGGGCTTGCATCTTATCCCATCTGATCCTCCACAACGTTCATGTGACAGGCTCCATTTAACACAGAAACACAAACTCATCATGATGTTCACCCCCCACCCGACACCACCCCACCCCCTCCCTCCAACCCTCCACGGCCATCTCAGGTTTCTGTGCCACTGTGACAGACTCCGGGTTTATAAATAGCGATAGGCACCATACTGAGAATGTCGGCCATAAAAGGGGCTGGCTTCTGTCGAGGCACCTTGGGACGGCACAGTGACCACAAACTGCAGCATGTGGTGCACCAGATTGACTGCACAGGCAGGGCAGGAAACTTTACTTTGTTTGTGTGTGTGGTCTAAGTTGCCTGGTAAAATCCAGATCCATCAGGAATAAAAATTGTTTTAACCAATAACAGAATAAGACAGGGTAGAATGTCCAGGCGAGAGCCGGTAACCTGCCAAACTGAAGCCACACTTCGGCAAATTAAATTTCAACCACAGATGAAGTTTAACAATGATGGTGTGACGGCTGGTGATACATGAGAAACACAAGCTCTGTTTTCTTCGACAGCTGCGAGAGTATGGATGCTCGTGATTGGTACTGAAATTTCGCTATTTATCTTTCCTTTATATTAGATTAGATTAGATTAGCTTAGCTGAGCTCAGCCGCTGGAGCTTATAGCCCATGCACAAAGTAAAAAAAACTACATCTTTAAGGGATGTTGCCTATTCGATTCGCCCTATTTCCTTTCATTGTCTGCCTGTATTGTCTCCCCAAAATGCCCAAAAGAAACAAAAGTCATGTTCATATAATAAACTGTATGTATATAGTCTAGAAAAATGTATTCCATCCAGTAATATTGTTTATGAGTTTGGCTGATTGTAGGTTCAGTAAATAGGGAAAGTACTGAAACTAAACCATCCCTTTAATCAATGTTTTTTGAAAGGTGGAACCCCATGTGAAGCAGGTCACACTCCATTGTTTGGTATGTGAATGCATATGTGTGTGTGTGTGTCTTTGTGATGAGTGGGACAAGTTGGATCTGGGTCAGGCCAACCTCAGGAATCCCTGGCATCCGCACTTCCCTTGCACATGTTTATACAGCAAATGTGTGTCTTTTGTATGTGTCGGCGTAGGGCGCATGTGCCAAGGAATGACAGGGACCTGGACAAAGTCACCCAGGAAGGGAAGAGATTAAACACCATGTGTGTCGTCAAAGCGACAGAAACAAAGCTCATTGTTTTTACTTACTACAAAATACACAAATAGACAATCTAACTAGAAATTTGAAATATTACAACCAAAAACAGACTTTTCACCATATGTCAAACAGCATGCGTGCCCTTAACGGACACCTCCACCACCTCTTCCTCGGTGGCTAGAAAAAAAAAACGGAAACGCTCTTGGGAAACAAGCATCCACGCCCAAGGGAAAAACAGAGGAAGAACATTCCTGGGACTTTGGAGAGCAACAAAAGCCAAAACACACAGCTGTAGTTTGGGTGTCAGGAGAGCTGAGTGTGTGTGTGTGTGTGTGTGTGTGTCTCTAAATGCTATAGTTTTCCTGTTAACAGTGGTAAAGGAGGTATCTGTTGACCATTGTAATAAGCTGAAAACTTTCCCTGCTTCATCACATGACAAACAACAATAAAACCAAGAAAACCAAAAGGTCACTGAGTCCAAAATCAAGCATGCATGGTACAAACAAAATGTCAACAACACAAATTGCATTTGAGGGCAACTTCAGGCCTTACAAACGAATCCTGCACAAACCTCTGAATCCCCCAGTTTCTCCTGTTACGCAGTGAGAGGTCACCAGACCAACAGCTGTGTTCATAATGAGTTCCAGGTCACAGCAACAGGCAACAACAACAAGCCGAGCTACTAATCACTGTCACAGGAGGAGAAATGCTGCTTGTCTGCAATGATGAAAGAAGAGAAACCTTTATTTTAAAGCTCGGTTTCAATTACAGACTGCTCACTCTAAGAGCAGTGCGTCGGCTGTTATGGAGCACGCTGTGTTTTCTCTTCCCTTCGTTTGCAAAGTCACGCCACTCTTGTGCCTGTAAGGTTTTCTTTTCTCACACGGCGCATTCAAAATGATAAATGTGGCAGATTTACAGCTGAAATCCTCAGTAATGTTTGAAACAACAGGCCTTTGATTTCACACAGAAGTACAAAAAGTCACGCTTTTCGTTTCTCGCCAATGACCGTGGACTTTGTCACCTGAAACGAGGACTGTTGGTAACAGACAATTTTCAAGGTTTCCAGCTGAGCGGTTTTAATTTTAATTCTTCTGCCAGTTACACAGCAGTCTCTATTTAATGTTTGCTAACATTAGCCACAGTTAGCTACTGGTCAAAACCACCTAACCAGTAAGACGAAAAATGTGTTACTGCATCTTTCAAAAGTCAAACAGCCTCACTTGTGAACATCTTCTTGGACAAACTATTAAAAATATTAATCAAGTACTACAGAGACAGTATGTGTTTCAACATAAAACCTAAAATAGATTCAGTCAGAGCGGTGAGGGAGAAGGCGGCAGGATGTTACTCCTCTGTAAACCGGAGGGATCTCCAGATGCTTTTAACCACAAAGAAGTGGGTTACCCAGTCACAAGGACATAAAACAGAGCCAAGCATGAATCATATATAGATCATCTATTATTCACTTTTTCCTTCTGCTCCATTCAGGAGCTCAAGGTTGATATTAAAAAATAAGGTCAAAGGTTATGCAGCCACAAAGGAAAGAGCAAAGATTTTTTAAATGCTCAGAAAAGATTTTCAGCGAGACGGAGAGAAAATAGCTGAGGCGTGGTTTGTTGTGACTGAGGCTGCAGTCGGAGAGTTTTACTTCCTCAGCCATGACCTCATCCTTCGGTCCACACAACATAGCAACGGTTAACTCAGATGTATAACGTAAATGAGCACAAGCTGCCACAAGGTACGTTTCTTTTTAGGCTGAAGGTGACAGGAAGAAGAGAATGAGCTGGGCAGTGACTATAAAACTATAAAACTGCACCAGACCTGTTACCAAACACAAACTGTTGATCAGGCATTTTCATCTGTTGACTCAGAAAACACAAGACGTGAAAGGTCAAACACATGAGTAGCAGCTCCACTATGGGGGAGCATAAACAAAAGTAGAGGTAATGTCAGAGAAACAAGTAGTTACATACAAAGTTAAACAAAGATGGACAGAAACAGAAAGCAACAAGAGATGTGGGGTAACAGTGAGTCGCACTGCAGATGATCTACATCCTGTTTGTTTCTCTCCAAACCACAGACCATCAGCCTCCTTCAGACACTGACCACTTACTGCATCAAAGCCTGGAATAGATTCTTTATGCTTCTACAAAGGTGCTGCTCCAATTACATCTAGACTTTTTCCTTATTTAACCAAAACTAAACTATTTTTGATATTCAGATCTATTTTTCATGATGGACAGAGTGTGCTGCCACTCCTGATATGGCTCTCTAACTAAGAGCTGGCTCACAATTTTTAGTGAAACTAAAGTCTTGACAGTCTTTTTGTGATGGAAAAGTCAGAATCAAGTCAACACAAGTGTATGTAGACCACAGCTGACCCCCATGTTCTTGTTTTGGACTCTTAAAGTAGGGCATAGCTGTATCTGGCTGACTAATGTTGACCTGGCAGCATGTTGGGGTGTGATGATCGACTAAGTTTAATCTCCGCTGAGGTCTGGTTTCAGTGCTGCGAGGGGCCGTCTGTGCCTTCAGCCTGATCACAGCAGGTCAACAAATGACTGTGAAAACTGGATAAAGCACTTAGTATATTTCTTTATCTCCTTGAGAGCATAATGCTGAAAAATACTGGGACTGGATTTCATTACTTCGGTTAATTTCAGTTAACCGAGAATGAAAATAATTGTTAGTTGCAGCCCTGGTCATAGCAATTAATTATAATCAGAAACATCCAAACAGGTATTTCTTTTGGATGTTGTAATTAAGAAATTAAGGTGGAATAAAATCATAACCCTTGATTTTTTAAGTATATTGTGATAAACATTATTACAGTTATAAATCTTAATGTTTTTCATTGTGCTTTTTGCTCCCTGCTTGACCCTTCTAATAAATGAGGCAAAGAATAAAACAGTAAACATGCATGAATTAATCCTTTCCTTCATTCCATTAATGATATGAAACAGTGACTTCAGTACCTCCTTTCACTAAAATCAACAGGCAGAGGACGCAACAGCATCGACTGTGTCGGTTTCTGTTTGAGAAACATCAGATGTTCATTCATTTTGGAGAAAAACAACAAGCCGGAGGAAGCTGACGAAGCCACACAGAGGTGAGACGCCCTCTACGTGATCTATTGCAGGGTTCATGATCAGACGCATCAGAATAGACAAACAGAGGCTGTGTAACGCCAACTGAAAGCCTTCGAGTTGAAAGGCTTGAGGAAAACCTGACCGGCATTTTGCAGCAGCCTGGTCTTCATCTTCCGTCCTGGAGAAGAGACTTTCAAGGATCGTTTCAGGGAATTAAAGGTCACAGTGAGCTGCTAGCTGGGTCGCCACAGCTCGGCATGGGCAATGTCAGCAGCAGTGTGGTGTGGCGTCACTGTGAGGAGACTCACTGCAGAGGTCATCAATCGACTGGTGCAGCAGAAGACGCCGCCTTTTCACTGCTTCAATGCAGAGAGAGAGCAGAAAGACACTTGGAGACGTTTGAAAAGAAAGAAAGAGAGAAAACATCTGACACACCACATGATCCTTACACAACCAAACAGTGAACATTTTTTTTCTGTGCAACGTGTCTGTGAACTATGAATCAGATCTGTTTCAAGTCAAGATGGCCGATCACATACGTGTGTTTTTATTAGTTTTGTTGTAGGATGGAGTCGCGCAGTGTGTTACCGGCAAGCATCCGCCGTCATCTCCGCTCTAATATTAGAGCCTGTGAGTCCTGTGACTGAGTGTTGTGTGGTGAGTGACACGTGTGTGCGTGTGTGTGAGTTTAAGTGGCCATGAGCACCAAATGTAGCTACATCAGGGCTGTTATCTCCACACACACACACACACACGAGTAATCACACATACACTTCAAAGCGGGAGAGGGGGGCTGCATCTGTTAGTCGGTCCCCTGAGGTTGGAGCAACACATCAACGAAAACATCCAGTACATGATGCAAGGCCGAATGGATAAAGAGGGCCAGGCACAGGACAGAAACCGAACAGATACAGCTGAACGCTTATGAAGCTAAAATACCAAATTCAAAGAGGAAAAAGTCTATTACAGGGAATGGTTTCCTAAAATAACACAAGACATGTTTATGCATGCTTTTCCTTCATACTACTATTTCACGATAAAGATTATTTCAGCTGCATTAATATTGATCAATTAAAATTAAAGTCCAGAGCCCAAAGGAGTAAAAACTAGGTGAGATGCAGAATAAGAACAGAGATGAGGAGGTGCCTCTGGGTTTGCTGGAAAGGCCCTGAGGACACAATCAATACTCTAGGCTCTGTCTAATACATCAAAGTGAATTTTCAGCTTCGATATTTAAGCTACTTTAAAGTGTAGAGCAGCACTGGGCTTAAAGGCCAAATTCAAGTAACCGTTCCCAGTAACTAGCGCAGGATATCACACATAATACTTTTTGGGTGGTAACAGAAATGTTTTTGTAACAGAAAATAAAAAAACTGATTTTTTAACTCATTCTTTGATCAGTAAATATTTTTTACTCAAATTTTACATTTTTATTTGGGCAACATTTTTATGTGATAATGTGATTTTAAAAATATTCAACTACTGCTGTTTGGAGCAAACATTTACCACGACAATCATGCTTCTACTACTTTACTTGCATCTGCCCAATATATCAAATCATAGGTAACACTTAAAGAAAAGGTGAGAAATGGGTAGTTAGCATAAGCACTCGCACATATTGTTGAATCAGAGAAAGTGAGCATATGTTTGCTTCTAATCTTTCTTATTATTCCCTCCACATTAGTCACAGATGTGCAGAGAAGTGTAGGTGTCGCTACAATGACTCTAATCTATAAAATGTGATATGACACTTTCCTTTATGACGAAACTCTGTCTCACGCCGTTCCCTAACAGGATTACTCTGTGAACGGGATTATCAATATCAATGACTGCTGCTTTTTTGAACGCTGCATACGAAGGGAAACATGACTAATCTGTGCATAAGCTCTCAGAAAGCTACATCCTTCTCCTTCTTCTTCTTACTCAGCAACAGAACGGAGCGTTTCCTCTCCTGTCCTGTGCAAGCGGCTGGCGTCATGGCTGATTTATGTGCATGTGGTCACAAGGATCGCTGACGTGGAGCATGGAGGGGAGAGAGCTCTGGTCTCCTCCTCCTTTTTTCTCTTTCTCCATAGGATCCACTCAAACCACAACAACATGCCTAAACCTCGACTCCCCGTCCAGTTTCTCAGAGTCATTCTAGCCGACCCCGTCCACACCCAACCCTCCCACCAGCGTACAAGTATTCGAGCCCCCGGGCCACAAATGAGACACAGTTGGCAGAGCTGTGAAAACTTGAGCCCCGGCTGACTGCAGGAGATGAGAGGAGCTTTGTCTTTTGGGTTTCTGAGTTATCCCCCAGATGCTAACAAAAACAGTATTAAAAACTCTGTGGTAACTCAGAAATTAGTTTTTAGGCGATGCTTCACATTTTCTCTTTTGTACTTTTGGTTTTGGAAAGGCTAGAAAAACCACCACCCTCCAAACTTTTTATTTCTGAAACCTCATTTTTGCTAAAGTACCAGTTAGGCTAAACTACTGAATTTTGCTGTTCATGGGAATGGTTGTTCCAATTGCTTAAAAATTCTAAATTGAATATGATTAGATCACAAACGGTTTTGGGCTCTGGGAAATAAAACAGCTAAAGGTTTAACTTATAATAATCGAGAAAATAATCTGCAGATTAATCAATACTGAAAATAATCATTATTTGCAGGCCTGCTTGTAAGTAATTCAACTCTGTTTATAGGCAGGAAACCCCAGACGAAGGTTACTTCTTTTCTGAGTTTAATAGTTGAGGATGACTAATGATAGAGGCAAATCAAAAGCCGGTGGAGGAAGGTTTCTAGGCCAAAATCTACATTTCCAGGCCAGCCTGAGATCTTGACGGTGTGCCAAGAACATAACGTCAGCATGACTGGGGAAGCTTGCAGGGCCAAAGGGAGTCCACGTCTCATGATTACTTCCACAGAGGAGCATTTAACACAAAACTCTGACTGCAGGGCAACAAGGCTGGAACGGTTAGGTGGGACTGCAGATAGCAGGAAAAATCAGTTTTCATCTGAAAACTGGAGCTGGGTTGCAATGTAAACGATTTAAACCCCTTTAGACAGAAGTTCAGAGGTTTTCTGTCTGCAGCGTACAAAAAGTGAATTGTCTCAGCGAAGGAAGCCAGTGCCACTCCTATTGTCAGCTGCAAAACACTAAGTCTTTGAACATGTCATGTCTTGGAGAGGCCTGGTTTGAGTCCAGCACTCACCCAATGAGTAAGAAAGGAAGCCGCTCGCTGTGTTTCCTCAAAAAAAAAAAAAAAGAAAAGAAAAAAAACACAGACTCTGGTCTTTTCTGCTCTGACTGTAGCATCAACTCGGAAACACCAGCAGGCACAAAAACAGACTCTGATTAAGTGGCGTAATGTCGATGGTTGACTGGTTTCACGGGGTATGAGGGATGACAGGGGGATGAGGTCAGGAGGGATAAGTGTGTGTGCGCATGCATGTGTGTGGGTGGGGGGGGGTGTTAGGGATTTGGATGGTCTACATGCATTAGGGGCAAAACCAAAGGTCTGCCAACCTCAGACCCCCACTCATAGCTCCTGTCGGCTTTTCTTTCTATCTTTTCTCTTTTTTTTTTTTAACAAGAATGAGACTCTGAGCTCTCAGAACAGAGTCAGAGAGAAAGAATGTTTCTGTTTATCTAACGCCCCTGCCTTTTTCGGCATCTAGCATTCCTGATAACGTCACATGTTGATCAACCCTGCTGCGTGCTGGGGCTCTCGGTAGAAGGCCTGCAACCAAAACATGCTGCATTTTTCAGCTGAGATCACTTATTGATGGGTGGATTTGCTCCAGAACAATACGAGCTTGTTGAGAATTTCACTAAACAGAAAAGTCTCCTGATAACGCACCACACGGCGGCGGCAAAGATGATAACCGAGACTGAAAAACGCACACAGGCTGGTACCTCCATCCTGAAAAAGCAGCATCCATCTAAATCCTTACTCAAAACTGATCAACTATATGTTTAAAGGCACAAAGCTTCACAATTCTGCCACTGTAAACCATTTCAAAATGACTGTTGGTTGCAGCCCTGCATTTTTGCGCTCTTGTAAATTTGGCTCATTGTCACTTTAGAGTGATTCTTATTCCCTTTCAGAAGAGTCCAGGATCATGTCTTATGCTTGTCAAGGGATTAATATTCGAGCTAGAACGATAAATCAGCGAGGCCACTGTATCAGTCAACATCAGACTATTGCTAATATAACTGTTAATTTACATGTTGGCTGATAAGTGTCAAGAAACTGACAAGTTCAAGTTGATTTTTCAATTGTAAAATGTCTCACTCAGTATGTATGTTGATACTGAATACTGTTATCAGATTTTTTCAAACTCCGACATCACTATTGATCTCAAATCTCCAGTATCCACTGGGCTACGGTTGCTGTTCTGCTTCTTCTTGGAACAACAGCCAATGTACATACAGACACCCACACATGCACCACGACAGCCTGGCTTCGCAGTAATAAAGAGCTGCTGCAGACATTTCTCCTTCCATCCAATGCCCTCCACATCAAGTAGAAATGGGGGGAGGGCTGCCAATGAGCAGAAAGTCACCTTCTACCATTTAAACACGAGTCAAGGGGAGATGTGTCCTGTATGATGGAGGTGCGCTGCACAAAGCTGATTTACAACATTACAAAAAACAAAAATATCCAGAAATAAGGAAACATGAACCACTTTCACAATCAGATCTTCAGACCTTCATTGTCAACAACAAATTTATAAAATAACCAGTAAAATATTAACTATACAATACTGGAGAAATCAGAGTAAGGACTGGCCTTATTAAACTGTCTATCCTGCATTTTTTTTTTCAGGCTTTTGATGTCCACGTTAAACTGGGAACCAGCATGTTTCAGGGTTTTTACTGAATACTGTCATAATTAAACCGTTACAGTACGTACACTGCAAGAGGAAATGGGGACTCCCTAATATCAGGTGCATAATACGGATTTCATTGGAATTAAATGTTCTCTGAGACACTGGATCAGCTACAAAAAAGGCTGGGACGCGTTGGAGGTGCAGAGTTAAAGCTCTGCAGCAGCCAGTGTCTGCGCTGCTGAAGTGCTCTTGAGCAAGAAACCGAATCCCTGCACCAGAGAGAGATAAACGACGGGTTATCCTGCGGGGATCTGTTCAGTAATACTGCGGTTAGATCTGCACCAGCTCTTCGGTATCAGGTCTGCCTTGGTCGTCTATGTCTATGTGGGTCATTTTTCACCCTGCGCACCACTGGCGTGTTTGGTAATGGAGACCACAGCTCCAGTGCAGCATTTCCAGGACCTGTGCCGGTCAGGACCCGCCTGTTAAAGATGCAGACGACCCGCTGTTTGGCGTGGAGGAATTACAGCGGGCTGCCAGGACGGACAAACATCCTGTTTTCTCAGGTTTTGTAGGGAGGAATATGATACGAAGCATTCCAGCTGCTATTGAATTAAAACAAAAACCAAGCATTTCACTGCCCAGGAAGGTGCGTATTATAAACAAATAAAAGACACAGGTTCATTATGGTTGGTAGAATTAAAAAACAATAATAAAAAAGAAATGGGAAAATAGGATCATTAATAATGAAAATATCCCACAACACACCCTGTTATCACCTTAATTCTACTCATTCATGACCTAATTTTTTTTTTTTTGTTGACCGAGATACTCACATTTGTCTGTTAGTGTCAGCTTCTCCTCGAAATTATTTCCAAGCTCTTTATAATCCATTGTCTCCATTCAGGCGGATCGAAGTCCCTTTCCAGTTGCTGTCATTCCTCAGAGTCGCACAAGTACAGGAGACGAAACTCCCGGTACAGACCGACCAAACACGCCCTTTGTAAATCCAACCGGAATAGAAGAAGTGGCAAAAAAAAATAATAATGTGGAATTAGAACAGGATCCGACTGAAAACAGCGGGGAAGAGTCTGAATTGTTCAAATAAAGTAAATTGGTGTCAGTGTCGTGTTAAAATTTGAGGTTCAGTCCAATCCAGCGGGTCCACAGGTCTTTAGAGGAAACTGTACAGGGTGAGAATAAAAATCTTCAGCGAGTCCTGTCAATTCAGTTCAGTCACAGAGGATGGGAGAACACACTTCCGCTCCAAAATTTCAAAATATAATAAAATAAATGGACTAATAAAGAATTCGTACTATGACTGACATTGTTTATGGCTGAAGTGGTTGAAATGAGCCTTCATAGAAATTCACTTATACGTTTTTTTTCTGCATGTGGGGTAAGGATAGTTGAAAACACGCTGAATAAAAACTGATGAATGAAAAATGAACAAAGACTCCAAAAGGTTAATATACAAATTGATGATGGTTGTTATTGCACCTAAATAGATCTATGATGCCTTCAGACATGAGGTTTGTTCATAACAGGGTAGGATGTCAGGGGCGCTGTCAGGGCCTTTAGGTGGAACATTTCAGAGGGGATAGATATGGATGATAATGTTTTATTTTTACCAATTATTTTAAAATAAACTAAGTATTTAAGTATTTGTTGCTGTGAATCTCCACGTTTATATATCTATACAGTGTATGTCATGTCGCCTTATTTAATTATTTATGTTGTTGCCTTTGTGTTTTTCTGTATACTTGCTTTGTATATTACTTTTTTTTTATACATACACAGGCATAGCATAACCTACTGTACTTTTTTAACCCTTTTTTTCAGATAGTACAGTAGCATAACCTACTGTACTTTTTTAACCCTTTTTTTCAGATTTTAATACAGTATTTCACATTTTCCCAGTGACTGGATTAGCTGCTTCCATTAAATCTAGCAGATTACTCCGAACTCTATGAAACTCCTTAGTCATCTTTACATAATTAAGCATAATTTTGTTTTGGACCGGTTTAAAAGGGGAAAAAAATAAGTTGTATTCAATTTCAAGCTTTTTTTAAAGATCGCATTTTATTCTGAAGTTAATCTCGCTTGATTTCCGGTTGCAGTCTCTTTAACTTCACGTCGCCGATCGCAGCGAAAAACCGCATGCTGGACAACCGGACGGTACCAACTGTTCCGAGAGGGAAGAAACTCGTTTACCCAGGACACGTCAGGCCAAGAAATCGGTCGAAGACGACGTTTTCAAAACGCTAAACAACATTTTAATTTGCACCGATACGTCTTTTTTCGGTTTTATCCGTACTAACAGGAGGTGCCCTCTTAACTCTTAGACTCCGTGAATGGTTCGATCCATCAGATGATTTCCAGCAGCTGAGAACTGCCCTGCTGCCTGAAGTGAGGCGAGCGGTCATAACAGCGTATTAAACCGGCGGTTTGTGTAATTACTGCAGTCACAGTCACACGTTAATTAACGGTTTGTAACAGTAAAAGCTGCTCTCTTTTTCACGGATAAGATTTTCATTTTAAAATTCTGGATAAGAAAACATAAACATGTTTAAAATATCAAGCTTTGTTATAGATTAAACTGCACACGTACAGGAATACTGATAAAATATTAAGACAAAAAATAAATAACATGCCAAAGTCTCTATAAACCTACCACTGAAAACACAAATAATCCTGTAGTTACACTGCAGAAACAGCATGTTTTCCATAGGATAAACCATAATCAGAAAATGTTACACACTCGATGCTTAAACCACATTTCTCACATATAAAAAGGTGATAGGACAGAATCTGCCTGTGTGCTTCACAGAGTATTGGCCATGACAAGCTGATTAACAATTGATACGACCTTTCTGCCACTGACGGAGACAAAGGAGGTCCAGGAGGAAATCTGCTGCCCAGTCTAATGTGATAAAAAGAGAAGCAGGAGGATGACAAAAAAACAAATACCCTCAAAGAAACAAACCCTAACACAATATAATGCATATGACACAAATGCAGTAGTAAACACTGTTTTATTGTGCTAATTTGATCAAAATACAGTCTCTCATTCCGGGAACACTTACATATGACAATTAATGGATCATTTGGATATTGCATCAGTGATTATTATATCAAAATAACGTTCAATATGGCATCTACTCTCGCACAAGAAGATAGAGCAAACTGTGGCTTCTGCAGGGCTGAGGAGGAGTGTCATTTATTTTTAAAAAGAGGCCTTTTATAAATAGTCTGACCAGAAACACTCCCACCATGCTTTTTTTTTTTTTTTTTTGTCATTTGGATTAGAAATTCAGATTAATTATAGATGAGGTCATCATAATTTTTTTTCTTGAATCTGCAGAACATAAAGAGTGGCACTGAGTACAAATATGATTTTAAAAATGAATGAATATTTCTTTAATGCTCATTCTGAGACTCTTTTCAGAGCTGTATAGGTAATATAACATGATGTTACAGCTTCACTTAATGCTAAAGGGCCAAATGTATGCGAGTGTTACTACAGAGATAAAATATGCATGACCCACTTAGCTTGGTGAAGACACTAAGGGCTTCATAGACTTCAGGACTCCAAACACTTGGGTTGCAGCTGATACTAGAGACCTCGAGATCCTTTTCACTTTTTTGTTTCTCTCTCATTCCTCATAGTTTAACCTAACATTTAAACAACACTGTCAGCTGAAACTCAGATTTTACAACTTCGCTTTCAGGACAAGCGAAGTTACAGCTCAGCCCTCTCAAAAGTTACTTTTCAAAAAAACCTAAGCAGATAGTGGCTGTATTCCTTTAAACATGGTCCATGGAGGCTAAAGATAGCCAATGCTGAACCACACCAATCAATCCACTGGCCGCCCTGCATCACACGAAAGGAAAGAGAAGCAGCTCCATCAGGGCTAATGGATGCTTCTGACCTGCTGGTGTATGTGAACCAGCGAATGACTCTGCTGTTGAGTCTGGAGTCTCTGTTAAAAAGTATTTGTTGATGCGGTAATGGGATTTGGAAATGCAAGGGCTGGAATGGCAACGCAGCGGTATGTCGGGGAAAGGCAGGGAGCGTTTCGTGTTTATCTGCATCACAACTTCTGTCTCTCTCAAAACACACCAGACAAACAGACTGCCATTCCCATAGTACACTATTTGTTATTTTATATTTATTCCGGGGGGGGGGGGGTGTATCAAGGTAATGGGCCCTTGAAGAGCACACTGTAAACCTTAAGATAAATAAATGACCTAATTTACCAGAGTGCATATTGATCGGTGAAGGGACTCTGCTGCACTGATGATGGTATTCACACAGGTGCCAGTGGAACAATAAACAGAGCACAGCTAAGTTCTGTGTGCTGACAGCACGTCTTAAAAAAAAAAAAAAAAAAAAATTAATTTTGAAGGACAAACAGGAGAGGAGAATCCCACGTTCTTCTGTTCCTATTGTTATTTCATTATGCTCTCCTGTTCTGACTCTCAAGGATTCCATAAATACACCATGTGTTAAACGTTTTACGCAAGAGTCTTGAAATTGCAGCAGAACAAATTCCGCCTGCAATCCACTGATGTATTGCCAAGCAACAGGCATAAGCTCACGTTGACATGATTAGCTCTTCACTCTGATGCAGGCAGCATCGCTTCAGCGAGACAAACGAGCCTCGAGTTTCTCTCAGACAAGACAAACGATTATGGGATTTCTCAGACCATCATCGGTGCACAGTAATTTATACTGTGTACTGTGTATAACCTGTACCTGAGCACTTAAATGTGTGAATAACAAAGGATCTTCAATCAACAAAGATCAGTGAGTGACTGATTCAATCTGAGACTTCCTTTGAGGGTGTACATGCCCTTACTCGCCTGCACCTGACTAAGACATGGGGAGGGGCAGAGAGCCTCCCATAAACCCACAGAGGCATGTAGTTAATTGCCCCTCCCATACACTACCACAAAAGCACTACAAAAAAAAAAACCCAACCCAAAAAGCCTGCAGTTACACGTAAAACATTTGTCTCGATCCTCCCTGTGCGTTTGACCATGGGGGAGAGTGCGTTTTTGTCTGCAAAAGGGGAGTTAAATAATGCTCTTCTCATTGTAAAACCCCCAAGTACACAATGGTTTGGGTTTTACAGGGCGAGTACACATATTTGGAGAGCACACTGCTGAAGTCAGAATCTGAATATAACTACAGCTGCTACAGTGTGGGAGTCAGGCATGTCTGCAGTTGCTGTGGTTATTGAGAGCAGAGCTGGGGGGGAAAAAAAAAATATCTCCGACTGATTTTCATGTGAGCAGATGACACTGTTGATCGCATCCTGCCTTTGCAGATGGAAATAAGCATGAGGCATAAATAACAACTCTTTGGCACCATGTTGTTAAGTCTCCCTGAAATTCATTTCCATGTTAGCAGCTGCAAATGTCACATCAGTGTTTGTCTCAGCTTTCCACAGAGAAAATTCCTCTTGAAGCAAAAGTTCAACACAAATTCCCCTATGCACTCTCTCCGACAGTGCGATAGATGTGAAGATTGATAGATCTATTATATCTGTACGGTAAATATGACGTTATAGCTAGAAGGCCGTTAGCATAGCTTAGCACAGAGAATGGAAATGGAAAACAGATTCAGCTGATAATTCTCACCACTACAACAGAGCCCATTCACATTGTCTTCATAAATTTTTTTACTGTGAAAACATCCATTATATTACTCAACGCTCTCATGCAACTCTATGACAGAAAGCGAAACAACACAAAAGGTCAGACAAGCGCAACGGCCACTGTTCCAACAATGTGATGGCTGATAAAGGGAGCGACTGATGTGTCCATTTGTCTTTTGGGTTAAACAGCAGCCATGCCTCATGCCCAGTCAGTCACATTGCTCACATATAGTCACACTCCACCCCTCTGCCTGCCCTCCAGCAGTTGGCGCGGCGGTGTCATCTCAAGCTGTCAGCTGTTACTCTGGCGTACCACTGACTGGACCAGCAGCTGTTGGAAACTGCAGCAACACTTACTGCTATATCATCTCCAGATTAGAGCATCGGGAAACTGGGGTGAGGATTAAAACTTATGGCTTTTCAAGTGTTTTGGAATTCCTTTACATCCCCACTTTGGATTAAAAACTGAATATGATTCATTTTCCAGGATATCTCAACAGTCTTACATCTCACTGGCCTATTTAGACGTAGAATTAGAGACTAAATGGTTGGAAACATTTAATTTTCATCCTTCTTTCTCAGCAAATACTGATCTAAAAAGTGTCAGAGGTACACAAACATGTTCATTTAAATACAGAGACACATACCTTGCACAGAAGCATTTTGATAAGGAAAATCAATTAATGTGTGTGTGAAGAATTTTACAGATTTTGCAGTGCAGTTTCTCTTGACAGCTTCATACAGGAATCCAGACTCTGGAATCACTGTAAAAGAAGGACTGCTTTGACAAAATCTGGGGATCATAGAAACCTGAAAAGAGAAAAAGAAAGTCCAGCTACTGTTCAATTACGCCAACAAATGATCTACTGTATATAACTCAGATTAGGAATATATGTTTGTCAAAGCTAAGGTTATTTTTCCTCCTTCAACTAAATGGCCCACTGAGGCAGAGGCAAATACATAATCTTAGCTACTGCCACCAAAATGAATCATGCAGTGAAGCACAATTTTTAATTTTTGCCTGAAACTTTAAATCACGGTGAACTTTATATAAGAGGACAGCTACCAGTTGCAGGGGAGTTACTCTTCTCTCTTGCTTCAAGCGATAAGAGACAGAGATAAATGTTCAGTAAGCGAGAGCTTGGTCTCTTGTTAAAATCCCAAAAGTCGGGGGCATTCTCCGTTTAACTGTGTCACAGCTTTGTGTAATGGGAAAATTTTAATTTACAGCTCCAGGACCAAAAAAAAAAAAAAAAAAGATGGCTTTTGTGCTACTTCTGTTAATCTGCCTCTCAGTGTCACTTACTGTCTGCAAATGCAGATTATTTACAATAGCATGACATGTATGTCCAGCCTCTTCACTGACTTCATAAAGCTGTACACAAGGTAATACGTATATGTTTCTCAGATCAGAATAACCCAGAACAACATGCAATAACTAGTTAGTACTGAGCATAATTCTGCTCACAAGTAAGAGAAATATTGATATGTAGATAAATAGTGTACTGGAAATGAGATGGTTAAAGAAAAAATGCTATGCAGATTCCAGGAGTAACTTCATGATGAAATGTTATCATTAAATATTTATACACCTACATTTCCTTACACTGCCTCATTTACATACACTTAAGTCAGCAATTTCCCTACACTCAGTTCAAACAGCTCCAGTTGGGCTGCAAATTTATTGCAAATCTAATCTAATCCCTAATTATTATGTAAAGCTGTTTAAATTAGCATGCAACCACAATGAGCAAACTAGTGTGTGACCGCCCCACTGCAGAAGTCAGTATCAGGACCTGTTCTGCAACCGCGTATGAAATGATAAGTCTAGAAACCTTTGGAGTAAAAAGGTTTTCTGTATCCTGACATCACTTGTATTTGTGTAGTTGCATTTATGTTTTGTGTAGTGGATTTGTTTTTTGTGTTTTTTTTTAGACATTACCTGGACCTGGCTTCATATCCGCCTGTGGGTACTGGGGTAATCTTCCAGTTCTGGATGCAAATGCAGCTGTTGGCATGGGACGCTTGGAGACGCCATTATAATTCCCTATATCATACTGCCCGGGGCCTGGCAAGGGAGGATCCTTAGCAACAATCAGAGGAGGCGCTGATATTGCCAAATAATAACCCCTCCTTGAAACACAGTCAACAGAATTTACACTTTTAGACTATCAAAAACAAATAACACACACCCAGAGTCATAAATGTTGTGCGTTTACTCACGGTAGGATGGTCTTCTTTACTGGTGCAGGGGCCTGGTGGGGACTGTAAGCTCCTGGGCCGGGCACATGGTTGTCCACTAGAGCAGGGATTCTCTGAGTGTTTGACTTGAAGGGGGACAACACTGCCTTGGAGCTGTGCTGGATTAAGTGGTTGTTCAGCTCATAGTGGCCTATAAAGATATATAATGTAATATTAAAACTAAGAGAACTTGAAGTAAAAACAATGTATAAAAGTAGATTATTTGCGAACAGAGGTAATTACATGGTGATGGCACGCTTTTGTTTGGGTAAAATGAGTTTCGTCCAGTTTTTGAGAGGAAAGCCGATGTGCCAACCACTGAGGAGATTCTCTCTCTACTACCATAACTGACCTGCACAGAAAGAGGACACAGAAAGCTGCATATTAACTACAGGATACACATCACAGTCGAAGAAGATTTACTTAAAAGGCAACTTGGAAAATTCACATACATCATATTGATTTGGCGCTGGAGTTTTATGCTTTGGACCTTCCAGCTGCACAGCCACAGGCAACCTGAACACCCTGGAGACTCCAATGTTGAAGTCATACTTGTTTATAAAGGAGCTCTGTATGTTGTATATATTTGGTCCTGGGACGGCTCTCTGTGGGTTACTGTAACCCTTGGCAGCCTAGTGGAGAGAATATTATATGATATGACAAAGACATTTTAATGGTAGTTCGTATTCTATGGAATGAGATTTTTTTTTCATAATAATTCAACAAAATATCTCAAGTATCAAAAACAAATTAAACTGAGAGCAAATCTGAATAATTAAAAAAAAAAAAATCACTGATTTGATCTGATTTGTAGTTTGTATTTTTGAATTATTTAAATTTGACTACCCAAATGAAGAATTTAATATAGACAAAGCCATTGTTAATCATATTAGTAACACTTCTGGTTTTCCTACTGTGGAAAGTCAAAACGTCCACTGTGAAAAGATCTATTAAGACATTTTTACTGCTATTGAATGTTGGAAGGGTGAGTTTGAGGTCCTCAAACTTGAGCTCAGTATTTCTCTGACCTTGGACCTGCTCAGCATGCCCCTGAAATCAGTGCAAATGAGTAGGAGACCTCCTGACCTTGGATGCAACAAAGCCTGTGGTGCCTTTCTTTGAGTAAGAAGGACTTTCAACTTCAGCACTGGAAATACAGCCATAGCTGCCTGGTCCTGGATTGTCATTCTGAAACAAACACACATAATTATGTCTATGTTTAGGCTTTTAACTGCCTATTCACAGCTGATGTAAGATTAATTAAATGCCATACCAGACACACTTGTGAAGGAAATCTCTTAGCTTGGGATGAAAACCCCTTCTTTTCTTGATTTGTCATCACCACTCTTTGGTATTTCGTTGGTATGGAAGGTGGAGTCAGAAACTTATCTACCATTAAGATCAAAAGAACCATTGTGTCAAATTATATTATAAATATATAGCTGAAAATGAAATTCAATTTTATTTAGACTCACTTCTATTAATTCCTCGGTGCATGTTGCCCATGGTTCATTTGAATAACGCGAAGAAAAGTTGCTGATGAAGTTGGTAAATCTCACAGGCCGTGTTGCCATGGCGACCTAAAAACAGAGTGTGACTCCATGTGGTGTTGCCAGACTGGACATTAAAGCGGGCTACTTTTTAACAAAGACGCAAAAAAAATGATGGTCATAACTCAGTCATATCTGAACACAGACAAGACACATATTTTTCGATTCAGCGTGTCTTGTGCTGTCCGACGACATCCTTATCTCGGATGTCCAACGCGCAAAAACGTCCAGAGATGCTAGAAAAACACGTTCCTGCAGAACTTGCCTGTGAATCAACAGATTTTAAAGTTTCTTTGTGTATCAAAGGAGTCCAGTGATAGTTATTAGAACAAGCAACGATATATAGCAAAAAGAAACTGCTAACAGCTCATTCGGCGTGGTTAATTTTACAAAATATAAACAAATATAGGCTATAAAAGAAGTGTGGGTTTGAGTTGAAGCCCACAACTCACCCACAATCCATGCCAAAGTCATACTATTACATATAACGTGTAATATTACATTAGCTAAAAGACCATGGGCAAAAAACTCCCCTGAATGAAAATTAAAAACGGGACTACTTTTACAACTATTCTAGGCTTAGAACTGGGCTACCTTTTGTCAGTCAAACCTGGCAACCCTACTTCGACCAGCCGTCTTGTTGCGGTCCTTCGGCGGCATCTGTCGGTAAAACGGCAGTCCATCGGGCGCTTTATACAAACCAACCGGCTGCTGTTCTGTTTGAAGATACCTCGATCCATCATGGCGATGCATGCTAAAGCGACTCCACCACAGATCCCCGACACCCGCCGGGAGCTCGCTGAGCTGGTGAAGAGGAAACAAGAACTCGCCGTAAGTTCACGTTGCAGCGGGTTTGTAGAAGATGAAAGCAACATTAAGTGTTTTTATCATGTACAGTTACAGCGAACTGTAACTCTAACGTTTGGCTCGTACTGGGCACGCTGCTAGCTTAGGCCTTGCTAAGTGCTAAGCTAACGATGCTAACATTAGCAAAGCAGTCGGTTTGCTTCTCTGCGGCTCATTCTGACGTGACTACATTTTCCAGTATATTTATAATATATTTATAGCTCGTAAATCTTAGCTTTTGTTGCGCTCAGACAACTGCTGCAGCGTTGTTGACTGAACGTGCCGGCTTGTTAGCAAACAGAGCTACATGTTAACCACCGCCTGGTTTGGTTGAGTTCTCGCGTTATTTCAGCTTTACTGGTGTCCATGGTTAGTTTGGGAAAGCATCACAAGGCAAATGCATGGTAGTTTAGGAACTATTCACTGGCTTTCACCAAACTGTTCACGTATAGTAGTTACATTTGCCTTTCCTTCTGTTCACCTTCACCTCTTCTGTGTCCTGCTCGCAACGAACTAAATAACGTATTAGTTAGAATCACTCAAAAATCAGATAAAGTCTGAGTCTGACTAACAATCTTGCACACCTGTCTGGTCATCGGTGCAGATTACTTACCATTTCACAAGAGTGCGGCTTATACAACTGCGAGCCAGTATATTGCGATACAGACACACTCACCTAGCACTGAATTTGGAACACCAGTACACCCGCCTATTCATGCAATTATCCAATCAGCCAATTATGGCGCAGCTGTGCAAGTTCTTAATAAAGTGCTTGCGGATTGTACCATCGTGCTTATCATGAGAATCTAAATATTCAGTTTCTCCTAAAAATCCAACTACTTCAACTGCAGTCATTGAGTTTCCATTATTTTTTTTAAATATTAAGTAAAATCCAACTGCAGAAATGTAAAAGCAAACCCCGTTTTCACTTATACTATAGCTTTTGTTTTCTTCAATGTCCTAGGAGACGCTGGTAAACTTGGAAAGACAAATATATGCATTTGAAGGCAGCTACCTAGAAGACACCCAGATGTATGGCAACATCATCAGAGGATGGGACAGATACCTCACCAACCAAAAGTAAGCATCAGCAATAAAACTTCTGGGCTCTTTGCATATTTGTTTTTTTTTTGTAATTCTTTTTTAAATCAGGCAAGGGGCAGCTTTTCTTTTCAGCCGTTTTCTAATCAAAAATTATTTACGAGGTTTGTTCTTCCTACAGGAACTCCAATAGTAAGACTGATAGAAGGAATAGGAAATTCAAGGAAGCAGAGCGTTTATTCAGCAAGTCGTCTGTCACATCAGTTGCAGTAAGTCTCTCTCTCACTGAACTATTTCACACAATATTTTAGTTGATCATTTGCTGCATAACAAAAAAAACCTGATTATTCAACCATGTTTCCTTAACAGGCAGTGTGTGCACTTGGTGGGATACCCGATCACATGAATGAAAAGCGTGAGTTGTTTTGGTAACTTTTTCAATCCAAGCAGTGATGGATAAGTTTCTCTTTCATATGGTCTTTGTTAACTTGTGATGCTGAGTTTGTGCTGCTGTCTGGGTCACATCAGGTGAGGCGGGCAGCGGCACAGAAAGCGACACCTCTCCAGATCTCCAGAACCAAGAAAATGAGCCCAGCCAGGAGGACACAGAAGATGTGGACTCGACGCTGCAGGACCTAAAGCCTCAGAAGGCTGCCTCCTCTTCCTCCTCAGGCAGCCATCACGCAAGCCACAAAAAGAGGAAGAACAAAAACAGACACAGGTACAAAATCAAGATGCACGGCTTAATGTGTCAGCAGGCTGTTTTAATTTCTGCTTCTTTTTCCTTCTGATTGTGCTGTTAATTGACATCTAGTGTCAGGATTTCTTGATCAAGGAGATGAGACTTTCTCTTCTCTGACTTTATTTTGCTACCATGGCCTGATCATCTTAACCATTCGTGATTCTAGATGCTGGTTTTTGACTCAGATTCAAACGCTTTGTGTTACAAACTCAAACTGACTCATAGAGACTTGCGTAGAGGCTGTTTTGTGTCATTTTCAGGTGTTTTGAATCAAGATGAATGAATTGAATTTTGAATACAACCCTCATCCCTTTTCTTTTGTAAAAATGAAAGGAATATCTGATGTGTATATGTAAATGTATGGACCTTAAGTATAACATGGCTCCCACTGGTTCAGACATAAAATATCATTCTCTTAACTTTAATTGTCTGGGGAACCTCTTAGATTTTGGGGCATCCCCTGTACCAAGACTGGGAAACACTGACGTACGAGCCTGTAAATACACCAGATGTTTATTAGCTGTTCTAGTTTTGTTACTGTAAGAGTGCAGTGCAGATGGACTGGGTAAAACTGGTTAACAACAAATGACTGGTTTCTTATGGAGAATTGTTGTTTTTAGTTGTATATTTCAAAGAGTCAGGGTTTAATAAGTCGCTGTGCAGTGGTTAATTTCAGTGTATTATCCACCTATTTAAGGTCAGCCTGTTTTTCCTGACTCAAGCTTCACTGTTTCTAACCACATATTAACACAGCAGGTGTTCCTCCTAACACACTGTGGCAAAGTGGTTGTCTCACTCTGTAAAGTCTGGACTGCAGTATTATGTAGACATAGGGCTTTAGACTCAGGTTGGTGAACTAACAGATGCTGCTCTCTTCCTTCCCCTAATGCTGCCCCCCCCACCCCAGCCCTTCTGCCATGTTTGATTATGACTTTGAGTAAGTCTGACTTTTACTTCCTGCTCCTGTGGTGCTTACATCCTGCCTGCTGTAACCTCCCATCCTAAACTTTAACACCATTTTTTTCTCCTGCTCTGCCTTCTTCTGTTGATGTAGAGTTTGAGTTGAAGCCTGCTAGTCATTCAGTCACACTGCATGTCCAACACTTCATTCTTTCATTTTTGAATGCGTATCAGCATCCAGTGCTCTGATCTCCATTAGATCTTCTTGCTTGTTAACGAGGTATTTTCATGTTTTTCTGACCCCAGATTCATTTTACGTGTGTTACCCCAATTCTGGCAATTAAATATCCCCTTGCTGGTCTTGTCAGATGATGGGTTGGCTATAGATTTGTGCACAAACAAGAACAAACACATAGTCATTTAGCGTTCTTGTTATGGGCTTGTTTTTAGGCTTCTTCATGGTACAGTAGTGGCACCGCTTTTCGCCATAACTCCCGTCAGAACCAGGTCTCTGCCCTGGTGACATCTAATGCAGCCTTACTGTTTTCGTTGCAGGTTTGACATGAAGGTTAACAAGAAACCACGAGCTGTAAGTGGATTCCTAATGTTTTATTTATCTAAAAAATACTTTGATTTTTACTAAAAATAATGATCATCATCATTAGTGATATATTTGGAGATTATTTTATCAAATAATGAAAGTAACTGATGCAACCCTGCTTCAGATCTCTTAATTTTCCGTTGCCTAATTGTTGCAGTTGCACCTGTGATCACTGCCTTTTCTTCAGTGTTTTTCCTTATTCTTCATCCTCTGCTCTCCCGCAGGATTATTCAACTTAAGAAAAGACGACTGGAAAAGCTGGACACACAAGAGGACACCCGTAGAGAAACAAAAGATTTCTGGACTTTGTGAACTTTGTATGCCTTTTTTTTTTTTTGGTTGTCATATTTCTGCCTGTACTGTGTGTATTGCTTGAAACATTCCCCCTGCCACCTACCTTTGGTCATGGTTGAAATTTTGACCTACCAGTTAAAGTAGAAATGTTCCTGGAGGCGTGATGAGGCCACCCCCAGTAACACACCTTGTATAGTGTTTAAAAAAATGGACTGTATTTATTATGTAGCTAATTTTGATGGTTTCCATTGTAAGACATTTTTGCTTTTTGTTAAGCGTCACATAGCTGTATAAGCCCCGAATGCCCCGAATTCTTTTATGACATGGTTTGTTTTGCAAAAAAATAATAAAATACCAGTTTCGTGAACTTGTGTTGGTTATTTATGAACATGTCCAGGGTCTGTGGATGAAGGCAGTGCTTTTTATCACTCATCACAGTAAGAACCGGCTGATAACTCCATGCCTGGCTGTAATAATCATCCTAAATCTTTACTGTTTCTTTTATCAATCACTGGCAGATGCTTGTGGTACTCTCTGAAATTGACCAGTTGTTGGATGGCGTTCCCACACATATGGTCCATAATAAGTTACATTATGGAATGGTTTACTTTTTTTCCAGAGTCTAAATATTATCAGTGTTTACCTAACTGTCATAGAAAATAATCAGCACATTCTCTGCTGACAGTTCTTAGTTTGTTTTATGAAAATAGTTACTTGAGTAAACAGGCGTCTCTGAGTACGAGCTGATGACAGCCCAGTGCCGTACAAGTTAAAGCTTTTAACGTTCTTAATCCGTGTTGTCCACTTGCAATATCCCAGTTTTCCACTAGGCAGTGCCAGAAGACAGAGTTAGCAATATTGAAGACAAGAATTAGACAAACTGACGTAACTTATATATGTCACATTCATGTTTATGCACTTTTTCATATTTAGCAATTATATTTGGAGTAAATATTGTGCAAATTTAAAATATCACTGATTATATGTTGAGAACATAAACTTAATAAAAAAATTAATGCAGAAAAATGTGAGGAGAAGCAGGAGTTTCCACAATACAACAGTTAAACGTAATATATCACATTTTATGCTGAAAGATGCAATAAGATTTATGTGTGTATAAGAAAAACAGCAGAGATTTCTTTTTAAAAGAGAGCAAAATATTTAAAAACTAATAAAGTTAACTAAATAACACTGCAGCTGAGGTATAATATAGCTGAGTGTCAAGGTCAAAAAAAAAAAAAGTGAGGTTCATATCCACAGGTAGGTTCTTCCAGAGTCTGTGAGAAATAAACATAGCATCACTGTAGCTTTTAGTCCTGGAGTGAGGAACAATTAAAGTGAGAACACAGAGGAACATATGAATGGTGAAGGGACTGGACCAGTACTGAATGTTTACATGGTTACGGTGAGTTACCTCGGTTACTTGTAGTGTGAGCCACAGCTCTGTCCTTCCCTATTTGGGGTTTTAGATTAAAAGCACATATTTTAAAGCTCCCCCAGCGAAACTCTACAGCTGAAGTATTTAAACGTTGCAGTGACTAGAACATTAGTCACAACTGGCCTGAAACACCACAACCACATGGGGGGATGGAGACAGGCGTCCTCAGGAAACAGAGCCCCTGACAAACACATGTGATGGAGAGACTGACTGGGAAGAGTCCATTTCTGTAAATGCATTCCAGTGCTTCATGCTGCTCCACGACCGCTCCATCCCTGACTCACATTTCATCTTTTATGAATGACACGATGATTGTTTTTTTTTTTATTGCTCTATTTCTCCAGCAGGCAGTTGGCTTTTTTGTTGGCAGCTTGACCAGACTCTAATATCTCAAGATTTACTAGATGTATTGCAGAGATTCAAAGTCTCCAGAGGGTTAATCCTAATGAATCTAAAAACTTACTTAAGGGATTGCCATAAAATTTCAATACACACAAACTCTGATTGTTGCTCTGACAGGCATCATGCTTTTGAAGGCGTTTCCATTCTTACTTCACACCCAGGTTTAGCTGGGGGCCTCAGCTTCTTTACCTGAGTTGATGATTCACAACTAATGACAGTGTATTATGCATTAACACAGGTTTGGAGACATACTGCACATTTTTGTCCCGGCAGTATTACTTCTTCCTCTCCTCCCACGTCTACTTCAGCCATCCGACACATAGATAATGTAGAGGCTGTGGTCTGGACCAGTTTACATGTCAGCCCATGACTCAGTCACAAATGCTCGACATCGCCGACTACGTAATGCTATCTGGCTGGAAACTCACACGAGAATACATTCCACACATTTGTCCTTGGGCTGTGTGAGTAATGAGGCATGAATGTACGATTTGTGTTACGCTACTTGACAGCAAATCTTTGTTTCATTTCCCGGCACTTTATAAAATTATCTGGAAAGAACTGACCAAGGCAAGGCTTTAATTAAACTGTTGGGGACCAAACAGGATTCCTGAAGTTAAATTTAAATGACGCATCTGTATGGTGATTTCATGGGAGATAGTGTAATATCAGGTTGTTTGACAGGCCTTCTTTGTGCTTTTGAGTCCACGTTGGACGGTGCAAATTGTAGTCTAGGGTTTAAAAGAGCCTGGTTTGCTGCTGAGTGTGTTTGAGTTTGACTCTTACATTAAACATGATCAATATTGGATATTCAGGGTCCAAAAGTGGATCACTGTCGGTCTCCTGAGGACCTCCTGTGATCTAAATGAATGATTTTGTTGTGATGTTTAAAACCAGCATGTGTGTTGCGTTATGTGTCAGTCGCACTATTAAAAAAAAAAAAAGAAAGAAAGAAAACAGCTCTAAATAATGACTCCTCCAACGGGAATTTGAATATTGTAAACAACTTCGTTTTAACCCTGCTGACCTTTCCTGGAAATGGAGCTTTTCTACTCAGCTGTGTTATTTGTCATTTCTTGTGGTGTTTTTACAGTTTCCTGGTGAAGGCCAGCCAGAGCATGACCAAAGCATTACACTTGCACTTACATATTCTTTTAAACCAGCCTTGGTCATACAGTATATACTTAAATAACAGTAAATTAGTATATTTTTAGAAGCCTCAACACAACTTTAATCTCAGCTGTCATAAAATTGTAGAAATTCAAATTTCCTTTCCTCTGAGCTCTTCAAGGACTTCTCGTCCACGTTGGCCAGGCTTGTGGGGAAACTGGCCAGACTCCATCTGCTGGAGACGATCATGTGATGCAAATTTATCAGCTGTTTCTCCAGAAATCTTACACATATCAGAATTTATATCAGTGTGGAAATAAAAAAATTACATTGTGATAGAAGATTTTACTCATATCGCCACTACCTTTGTGGCATGTAGCCATGCATCTGGTTTTGATTTTATTATGTGATATAATGTGAGGTTAATCGAATTCTATTTGTGATGCTCAGAGCTTTGAAAAAAACCCAACATGAACACAAGAGGGTAAATACTAAAGAAGATAATCTGCAGACATCACTGTTAACAGTTTTTACTGGAACTATCTTCTACCAGCTAATTTCTTCAATGCTGTGAGCGTCACAAATAACATTCACCTGTGCTTTATTGGTACAGAAGCAGAGAAACTCAGGAAATTAAAACAAATGTATTGGCATGCTAGAAACCACTAGAGGTAAGTGACAAATGTGTTTTGGTAATTTTAGTTAACTGATCCTCTTAAAAATTGTCGTCATTATTCAGAAGTTACAACAGGGCAAATCCTAAGGAAGCAGAGATTATACTGAGCTGGCAAAAGCTCAGAAGTGAATCCCTGTTGATACTAGGCGCAGTCATCTGAGGACCTCAGACATGAGGGAATATGCAGTAAAAATACTGTAGAAGCTTCAGGATCTTGAGCGAGGCGTAGCCCCCTTCCTTCTTCTGCGGTCTGTCTGTCAGAGTAATGTCGTCTAATTACTTTAACAGCCTCCACCAGCAGAGTCCAGCTGAGTCTGAGTCTCCGCGGAGGCTGAGCGGGATGACATGAAATCTTGAACAGTCACTGAGGAGCCTTCAGCCCCACTCTACCTCCTTCTCCTTCTCCTCCTCCTGGGACCAAACAAGACTGCTCTCCTACATCCCCACAAACAAGGTCAAGCATATTTCAGGAAGAGTCATGGGAAAAGCTCAAACAAATAACAGCACCACATGCCTCTTTTATTTTTCATCTGGAGTTGATCTTGTGATAAGATTTTAACAGCGTGTAAAGAACAGGCCTGTTGCAGCGAGTCAACACTAACACTGGGTCATGAATGATGAGCGAAAGCAGGAAGTTACAGGGGATGTACATCACTGCTTGACAGTTACATTTCTAAGTTTATGGGGAAAGATAACTGGCCTGGAGTGAGAAGAGTGATCATATTTTTACATTAGCACCTGTCTGTTTTGACTACACTTTTAAATCTGTCATATTCCAGCTTTTTCGTACACATATTTTAATCGTCAACATAATATTCTGAAATTCGACTTAATAATCTCAACTCAAAATCCATTTACTGGCTTTTTTTGGAATTGTAGAAGAGAACTTAACTGGACTTTCAGACTCAGTATTTTTGCAAGGTGTTTCTGTAAGCATCGGGGCAGAAAAAAAGGATCTATAGTCCAAAAAACCTTGTTCTTTTACACCCAGCATGTCCTAAATTACATCATCTTGTCAGCTGGTCCTCTGTTCCCTCCTCCTGATGAGGACACTAGCCTGGCACAGCCTCCATAAACACAATCAGAGCAGATCAGAACAGAGGTTCTGAACTGTAAATATTTATGTAGATTATGTAAGTAATAGTAAGGGAAAGTCTTCATGGGACTACCAACAGAAAACCATCTTTGGGAAAAGGGATGAAAGGTTTTGAAAGGAAACTTTTTTCCCAATTTTTTTTCTTGCTTTTTTAAGGAGGAGGTTGTCGAGACAGTTTAAGATGATAGAATGAAAGGTTTTCATTATGCACTTTATCAGCAAAGAAGAAGTTTGCTCACAGTTCCTTCACCTTAATTTTATGTAGATTGATAATTTGTTTCATAGTTAAAATATGACTTTGAACACGTTCCTGCACGACAAGCTCTTAAAGGAAAAGTTTGCCATTTTGAGAAATACATTTATTTGCTTGAGAGTTAATTGAGAAGACTGGCACCACACTCGTGCAGCTACAGCCAGCAGCCACTTAGCTTAGCACAAAGACTGGAAACAGGGGGGCTCACTCACACCTGCTGCACGTAATGAGATGTGTTGCGCATGTTCAGGTCTCATAAACAAATACGGCATCATTAATTCATTTCAACACCATCCTTTGTTTTATGACATTTTTATTGCATGTACGCCAGTGAAAGCTGATTTAAGCTGAAAAGAAACTTTCACACTTTTGTGAAAGTTCATTTTCAACAAATACGTTTACATAGAAATAACAGGAGAAGAAGAAAATAGGCAACTTTATAAAAGAAGTACAACTATTTTTCAAATGTTGGTTCTAAAAAGGTGGCTTATCACCTTCATGAATAAACAAACAGCTTAATTTAAAGGTGTTTTTTTGAACATTTTATTAATTCTTTGATGTGCAAAACATATGAAGAAAAAGTCATACATACTCCATCACAGGACATTTCTGCAGAATTTATACAAACATTTCAACGCGCTACAAGCTGATAGGAGTTTTGAGTTGTAAATACTGAGCTTTGTATCAGCTTTACACTGTGAGTGAATAAGTGACATTGCAGTGTTCATGTGCAAAGCTGAGGTTTAGACGTTTCTCTGCTGGTGTCAGCAGTGTTTGGTATTTTGCTGTTTCAGGTGCAGGTGTAGTTAGCGGTGGTCAGTCGTCGTTGTTGCAGTCTGTACACAGAATCTGGTCGCGGTCGGGGAAGAAGCCGGAGCCCACCAGCGACACAGAGCAGCGCGAGCACTTGAAGCAAGGCTGGTGCCACTGCCGCTCCTCAAAAGAAACATACTTTCCATCTCCAAACCCTGCGAGAGAAATATAAAACAACACATGAGCAACTAATGAAGGAATGTTTTTCCAGGGGAGGAAAACAGACTTTAACAACAGCCTTGCAACATTCAGGAAATAACATAAATGAATTCCAGATAACATCAGCAGCTGGCAATAACAAAAAGAAAAGCCTGCCAGTCCTGTATACCTGCTGGTAGCTAAAGACAGAAATATTTCCCTCATGAGTTGGTAGAGACCAAAAACAGAGATAAAAGAGTGTGAATATTGGCTTATTACAGATAACTGTTTTGGCATTTTAGCCTTTATTAGCAGTAGACACTCGAGACAGACAGGAAACACAGGGAGACAATGGGAGATGACGAGTACCAAAAACTCCCCATCCAGAAATAAACCAGGACTGTTGTATTTACATTGTTCCATATGTCTTAAATCACTAGGTTACCAGGACGCCACACCCTGTTGTGTTAACTGTAGGTATGTACTTGCTGGTCCAGTATACTTTATTGACCTGTGATGGCCGTGTTGCAGCCGGCACACTTTTTGGCATAGAGGTTGCTGAAACACTTGACGCAGTACGGACTCTCTCCCTGCGAGGTGAAGGGTTGACCGGCCAGTGGAGCTTTGCAGCCCATGCAGAAGAAACACTCTTTGTGCCACACCTTGTTCTTGTAGGTCACCCCTCCTTTGGTGAGAGCCTGCAGGACACAAACACTATCAGTAAAAATTGTATTCCATTTTGTATTGGTTTTCTCCTCCCGCGTTCAACATTGGCGGTCAGCAATGCGAGGCCCGGTTCACCTTTTTGCAGTGGCTGCACTTGGGAGCGAACCTGCCCTCGTAGCACGGCACGCAGTAGTAATTGTTTTTGTCTGGGATGAAAGCCTCGGCACCGATTGGCTTCTCGCAGCCGTGACACACGAAACAGTCCTCGTGCCAGGTGGAGTCACCGTACTCCAACATCCTCGATCCTGTCCGAGAAAATGAAAGAGACAAAGTGAGGAAGGAGATGAAGGTGGAAATCGAGGTGTCTTTGATTTTTGATACCTTTCCTGTCTGACAAGCTGTAATAAAGCACTGTTCAAGATGGCGTACATTGCTGCACAGCATCCTAACACTGCTTTTTGTTTATTTTACAATTTCATAAGTAGCTATTAGTCCCCTCCCACATAAGTCTGAGAAACACACGCCTCACTGGAGAAGTTTATAGAACTTGGGAACCAGTCACGCTTATGAAATTGGATGTCAGATCCTTTAATCACTGGCCTTGTTTTACAACTTTTGGGACCTGAAATGCAGACCAAAGGCATGACGGTGTTTTGAACTTGAACTTGAACTTGGCTGCACTTTTCAGAAAAGGGGGGAGAGGGCAACAGCCTTTAAAGGCATTCCAGGCTGAACAGAAACTGGAGAAAATAACTGCTCAGTTCAGAAAAGAACTGGTGAGTTATAATAATCCCACAGTACCCACAGGCCAGGGTAATTTTCAGTCATCCGACACCACTGCTGCACTCGTGTCGTCACAGTGGCCAGAGTTGAAAACTCTGCTGGGAGAAATTTTCACCAGAGCAAGGAAACAATCATTCTGTCACATCTAAGCTGTCACACCCCGCTTAACAAAAACTCATTGGCCTCTTTACCCCTGCAAAGGCAGGGCGTGAACCTTCTGGTTGTTTGTGCGATTACTCAACGATCTGTCTGCAGCAAGGTTTGTGAACTCGGCAGTCTTTCCTGTCAGTACCTGGCATGACTGTCTTGTCGCAGGCCACACACTTGGAGGAAAACTCGTTGCAGAAGCAGTCGCTGCACACGAGCGAGTTGTCCTGGCTGGTAAAGGGCTCGTCTGCCAGAGAGCGGTCGCAGCGGAAACAGCGAAAGCAGTGCTCGTGGTAATGTCTGTTCTCATAGAAGAGCTCCTGGAGGAAGAGGAGAGCGAGAGGGTCAGGCTGAGCAACCTGTCAGGATTTAAGTCGATCCACAATAGAAACGTATTTAACAAAAACTAGAATAACATTTTTGTTCCATTTCTAAAATGTAATCAGAAAATAAATCAGAAAGGATTTGAACTCATAATCATACTGCTGAGTTTAAGGAGTTAGGCTTTTAGCCATTGTTGTTGGCTAAACTGTGGAGGCTGCTTCCTTGTTTTATTTGAAAATAGTGAATAACATGGCAGATGAAACACTGTGCCCTAAACTGTAAGTTAATAAAAACACTCGATATGTTATCATTCCTCACAGGGAGACTCTATTTGCTGCCCCCCATCTGCTTGGAGGTCAGAAGTCACGGTCAGCCACAGGATTCAGTTTCCCACACCAGGACACTTCAGTGCTTTGGACGTTTGCCAACATGGGAGTCCAAACCCAAAGTTTCCTTTTTTCTATGACACCCTGCTGCCCTCCAAACAGATCAGAGTTAACATAGGAGATAAACAAATAAAAAAAAAACTTATTTTTTCATCAGTATTTTCATAAAAATCTGAATAAAACACTTTGTGATTTTTCTCTTTAACGGCTGCTTGTGTTCCGGTTCATCTGCAGTTCAAGCAAGCTCCTTGATAAATGGTCCCATTGAACGGTGGGTGAAAAACTTATTTTTGAGGAATGAGGTTTCACAGTAAAAGAAACAACTAACGGCGGAGAGGGGTGAGGAAGGATGAAGGATGAATGTTGTTACGACTTGTGCGGAGGAGGGCCGGCCAAAGCAAGCAGCAGCACAGTTTACAGCCAATCCCTCAGAGGGAGGCCCATAATTCACAGGACACTGATGGCCTCGTGGCGTGGTGTTTTTCATTTTCACTTACTAAGGCTTTCTGGAAAGTTAAAGGGGATTACAGACAATTTGATGCTCTGTAAGAGGAGTAATGTTTTCCAGGAATATCAGCTGGTCTGTAACACTTAGAAGAAGTACTCTGATTATTTTCTTAGCAATAAATAGCGATACTACTTGTGAAAAGTACCTAATGGCTTCAATGAAACGACAACTGTTCTCTGGCTTCAGCTGAGGATTTGCTTTGTTTTATATCATGAGTGACAAGGTCTTTTAATAATAATAAAATCACTGGCATAAAGTCCATACTGCCAGGAAAAAAAACAAACAAAAAAAAACCCCATAAACTTAGAGACAACTCAGAGCTCTCAGAGCTCTACTCTCTACACACAGGAGGACCAACACTAACAGAGGAGCAACGAGACTTAAATATACAGGGACTAATTGACAACAGGTGACACAAATCAGGGCAGAGCAGACAATCAACACAGGTGGGAAACCTGACAAAGACAGGAAGTGAACGAAGAACAGATACAGAAGGACCAGGGCTACAAAATAAAACAAACAAACAAACAAACAAAACAAGACATACTGAGCAAAACGCTCAAGAAATAAAGCAAGAGTAACATGGCTTCAGCAGCATGGCTTCAGTAAATGCAAACCAGGTGCAGGTGCCAGTAGCAGGACTTCCAAAATCAAACAGAAAATACTGAACCAAAGAATCCACAAATGATCCAGAAAGAGTTCAACAAAAAAACTCAAAAACTCATTCAGTATTAACAAACAGTTCAAGATAGTCCAAAACCAGTTCAACCTGTCGCCAAGGCTTTGATAACGACCAAGAGTCCGACAGAAGACGAACAACGGTCCAAAACAGAGTTAAAAACAGCCGCCCTGGGGGCCTGATCACAACAGGTTTGGACTGTTGGTCTGACAAAACATGACATATGAGACATTACGCTGCAAAAGTAATTGTTTTTTACTATTTTATAAGTTTAATAGACCAAATGATTAATCAATTAATTGAGAAAAAGATTGCCCTGTCGTTGTCACTATTGCATCTGTAAAGTAACCATAGTTTTCAGATAACTGTAGTAGAGTAAAAAGTATAATATTAATGTACAAATTCTTCTAATTTTACCACAGTAGTTGGTTAATTGTTCTCAGTTGTTTTCTGCCACTGTCCTGTTTGACCTTACCTTGGCATTGTGACCTATGATTTCTTTACATTCTTGGCAGGTGTTGGCGTGCAGGAGGTCGTAGCAGGGAATGCAGTGAGGGTTGTCCTCCACCTGGATGTATTTGCGTCCGTACAGGGACTCGTTGCAGTTTTTGCAGTCGAAGCGGTCGCTCATGATGTCTTCGTTCTCGCCGACCACCTGCAAAGCAGAGAAGTCGCAGGCGCAGTTTAGCATTCACTATCAGCAACAAGACAGAGCAGGAAGGAGGAGTGAGATTAGTAAGACAGAGAGAGAAAGCAGGAAGAAGGGAGGAAGACAGTTTTTGGATATAGCAGGAGATATATATAACAGGAGAAATGAAAATGGGAGGAAAAAAAGTGCACTACTCCAAGATAATTTACACAGCAGGTTAAAAGGATCCCACATAACTAAAAACACAATAAATCTGATGGGGTGTATTAGTACCCCGAGAAAAGGAATAGTGAAATTAATTTTTTATGTTGGCGCTGTAAAAAGCAAAGAGCTATGTTTTTTCTGGATATGTTTTGGACCCGTGACCTTCTTGCCTCAGTTTGGAAATCTGTGGTTGATATTCTATCCTTCATCATGAAATACAGTTAAACTCTGGACTTTGTTTATTAGGTACTAATAGGAAAGACAAGTGGCTCTCCTGCGATAAAACATATATTGATCTTGATTTATTGGCAGCTAAGAGATCCACTGTCCACTAGCTACAAGGAGGTATTTATTTTAACCCAAACCATGATAGGGCTAATTTTTTTTCTCTCTCTCTCTCCTATAGGACGTACCAAGGAGGCCAGGTTGGAAGACTTGTTGAGAAAAGAAATGTGTGGAGGTGAGAGATTCTTTTGTAGTGGGAAATGGATGTTTTGGTAATAAGGGTTGAATCAGGTTCAAAAGACAAGCTGCTGTCTGAAATTAGGCAGTGGATGCGTGGGGAGTGAGGTTGGAGTTAATGATGGTGAAGCAGAAGTGGTGAGGGGTTTTGGTGAAGGATTTGGGACCAGTGGTGATGACCATATTGGATTTAGATTTATGGGAGGATTTGAGAAAGGAGAGAGTATTGGTGAGGATAATAGTGTCGAAGGAAGCAGTGAGGTCTTGGAGGAGCCTGAGGAGAGGAGGTGGTGATCGGTAACTTTGAAAAAGAGGTGAAACTGTTCCAGATCCAGAAAGCTTGTCCTGCAAGTACAGAAAGGGCTGAATGAGCGCTTTAACTGTAAGAGCTGTGGCTGATTCATTGTAAATCAGCACTGTAATGATATAACTGCTTCTCCCATTTCATCATTACTCACTAACAAGTGAAAGCTCACAACGTCAGTCTCTCCCTCCCTCTCATTCTTCTACGAAACCCCCTGCGGCGGTTTGGCATTGAGAAAGAACAGCTAAACAATATTAATTGTTGGGAGCTGAACTGAAACAGCATTCTCAGTTTCAAAGGCTCTCTCCAGGGCTTTTTCATCTGTGTTTGGTTGGTGTTTAAAGGGCAATACCACTCATTTATCTAGTTTACTTCTTTTGTCCACAACTTCATGAATGCATAACTTTCTTCTGCTGTTGTAAACAAGATAACAAAAGCTTGTAATGCCATAGAAATGAATTGTGTTTGCTCCAAGTTAAACTTATTTTACCCAAAGAAATTACGGCGATCTTATCAATGTGCTGTATTCTATGAAAAATCATATTGCTTCTGGTTTGCTGGAGTGGTTTCTCTCAACTGCAAACAAATACAGTATCTCCCAGGACACTTCTTAATTTCCAAAAGCACAACTTTGTCCTTTTTTAACTGGATCATATTTTCTCATAAAAATCTTTTAATGGGCTCAATTGTGTCCCAAATCTCAGTTGCCTCATCATGAAGCTTTTTATGTCTTGCCTGCCTGGGTGCATGATACAAAACACAATCCCACCGGGGAAATGGGGTAGAGTACCAAAATATTAAGTCCAAACATGCCTTTCTCATCTCAGATAGCATCGTAAAGCAAACACAAATAGGTGAAAAATCACCACAAAAAGGTGTGAAATCACCACAAACTGACCACAAAGAGACGCTAAACAACCACAATACAAAAAGGCTTGATTTTCAGCAAGTGGAGCAGAGGAAGGACAGGTGGAAATAAGGCTGGGCACACAGACAATAACATCATCCTGCCGTTATTACTGAACACAGTGAGGCATTAGCAGAGCAGAGCGACCCCATGTTCCTCAGCAGCAAAGGGAAATGAGCGAGGAAATGAGGTGTGGGAGGTTAAAATACCCTCCTGTGGAACAGTTAAGACCTGGCAGGGCTAAGCAAGAAATATACAGCCTGGGTATATGTTCACGCTCAGGACCACAATGTCTGGAACATCGCATTTGCGAAGGCAGACACTTAAATATTTCACTTGGAAGAAGTTATTGTTTACAATCCCCCTCCCCTCACTATTTTGAGTGGCTTTGACATGTTTCTATAATGTCAGAAAAGAGGAGGTGGCTTCAACAAAGAGCAGCTGAGGAACCGTGTGGCTTTGAAATCTCCCCGAGGGATCGAGGAATGAGCCATCATCCCCCCCACCCCCCTCCCAGCGGTGGAAGACGTCACCAGCTCGGGTTGAAATGACGAGAGGGCCCAGATCTCGGTCCAAACTAATGAAGGCCACGTTTTCTCAGAAAAAAAAAACACTATTTGTGGTTTGCAATGAAGCTGGTAAGAATTAAACATCGCTCATGATGAAGGTTTCTTGCTCCACAAAGCAGGGTTTTTTTTAACAGGTACCGTGCTTCATGCTCCATAACCTCCAAGTATTTGCATCTGGTCTGTTGAGGAGTCGTCCTGAAAGTGCAGTTTACATTCCTCACGTCTGACTGCTATCAAACATTTTGTCTCTAATAACCAATGATGCAGTAATTTCAGATAAACATAAAAAGGATAAACACGGTCTGCTCCCAGTCATGTCCTAAAGCCGATGCCAGAAGCAGAAACTCCCTCTCCTCCAAGATTCGTCGGACTTTCTCTCCCAATGCCTTGTTAGCACACTACTGAGGACACTCCTCATACATCCCTCCCCGCAGATAACAGCACTGCTTCCTCTTGCAGGGCATCAAGCTAGGTCAACAAAACATGGAGGAAAACCAAAACTGAGACAAAACATCACATCCTATGTCTGTTTTCTGTCAGATTGCTGTCTGGATGGGGGAAATCGGCCCAACTTCCCTCCTAAGATGTCTTAAGAGGTTCGGTTTCTATTCTCGTCCATCCACGTCTAGGATGAATGCAGTGATAGAACAATGGCTTTCCTTCCGCACATAGTCATCTTGGTTTTGTGCTTTATGTTTCTCTTCCTGACCCACAGCATCTGCAAACACATTCCGTGGTCTCCAGCTGTTGTCTTTCATCAAGTTCTGCTTTAGGGAATTCTTACGGGACGGGTTCCAAAACGTAACAGCGTCCCATTAAAATCCGTCATTGTTGAAACCAATATTTTATGGCTCCTATAGGACAGTACATTTAAACTGCAGTCAAATTCACAATATGGCAATTATGTTTAAAGCTCAGAAGCAGTTTAGTGAAAACTGTGTGTTAAGTACAGAGCAGGGGGTCAGGAAGTAATAAACTTAGCTTAGCACAAAGGCTGAAAACAAGGGGAAACTTCAGTCCAAAACACACCTGAAGCTAACTTATTAACACACTGTATCTCCCATGTTTAATCCATACACAAACAGAAACTAAAAATGATAATATTTCATTGTAGGGGTACGTGCTGTAACTATTCCTTGAAAAACAGGAGCCTGGAAAATGAAATCCCAGAGTCTCCTCAACTCCCTCCAAACCCAAAAATAGTTTTTTGTGTATGGATTAACAAACTAGATGAAATTCATTGATTACAGATCTTCAGAGATGCTCATAGAGCTCCAGGTCTTCTGTTTGTTCAGCAAAAGTTACCTGTTGCCCAATGGTTACAACTGACAATGCAAATAAATGTCTGGTGAGAATTTGTCTGACTGTCTGACGCTAATATCAGCTGTGTGAAACAGTGACTCACGTGGAGTCAGCACCTTGTTTAGGAGGCACTGGCTGTACACTACAGGTGTCCTCCTGGACCACACCCAGGAATACTTGTTGCCCTTGTTCTCCACCTCACCACAAGACATTAAACCAAACACTCATCCATCCTGTCTAGGAACTTTCCCTGTAGTAGCATTAAAGCATTATTAAAGCCCACATTTCACCTTGATGAGCGGACATGTTGAATTCTTCACTGATACACTCTCTGTCCCGGTGAGAGATTTACCACACTCACTTGGCTCTGAGAGCTTTGTAATGGCAGCCAAATGGCAACTGTCTCCCAGGATCAGCCACCGGGCCCCCTGTCTCATGTCCCTTCATGGCTCGCTGCTCTTGTTTTACTCCTCAACAACCTGACAGCGTCTTACGACCGGAGCCAGGAACTCTGCGAGCCATCAGAGCTCTGCTGGGTGTTAGAGTTTATTTTCCCAGCGGAGGAGTTTAGACTTGTGTGTGTGAGGTTTACAAACCAGATTATTCCATGATGAAAACCGCTGTCACACGTAATAAAATCCAGTGGGATAAATATGTAGGTAAGTGTTAAATCTGTCACAGCCACAGAATATCAATTCATGCAATATAAAACAGCCCCAGTGTGTTTTTGGGGTGATGTTATTCCAAGCACACCCTCCAAATTTGTTTTAAGAAGCACCTTTTTTTAATGTTTTTTTTTTTTTTTACACTGTCTCTAGTGCTTAAACTCAAAATGACTTCTTTCTCCTCGACTGTAACACCCACGAAAGACCAAAATTGGTCAGCTGGTCCACCACTTTGTTCCAACGAAAATATTTTAACTATTTCATGGTGTCACCACTTGAGCAAGGACTTGAACCAAAACGCAAAAACCCCAAAGACAGGCAGAATGGGAGGACTAAAAGTCTTTTAATAAACCAAAAATCACTGGAAGTGTCCAAGGCCAAGAAACAAAACTCAAATAACCAAAAATCATCCACGCAGGAGAAAAATACCCAGAAACAAAACCAAACGAAAATACACGAGACTTAAATACACAAGGCAATGGGCAACAGGTGAAACCAATTAGGGCGGGGCAGACAATCCCAAAGGTGGGAAACAAGACAAAGACAGGAAGTAAAACAAGACAAGATACACAAGGGCTATGGTTTCAAAATAAAACAGGAACCATAAACAGAAGTTAAGAAACTAAACAAGAGTCCGAAGAGTTCAAAAGTCCACAAAAGAGTTCAAAACGTAACAAAAGGGTTTCAAAAACAGCCCCCTTAGGAGCTAGTCATGACACATGGATTGCCATGAAATTTGGAGCAGACATTCATGCTCCCCGGAGGATGAATCCTACTGACTTCTGGTGATTCCATGACTTTTCACCTGGTGCCACCACCTGGTCAAAAATCACAACAGCATCAGTCCTTTAAGCAAGTATCTTAAAACAATATGTGCTCCCGTTTAAGTGACAAATTCCCAGAAAGGCCGTGATAATGATGATTTCTGTCTGCTGTTGCGAGAAAAGGGAGGGAATGGTTTCAAGTTAATGTAGAGCCACAAAGTCTGGAGAGGGAGGAGGTCATGGTGGATGGATGGGTCAGAATTCACACTCAGAATTTAGACTCTAAACTTTGGAAAGTAAAAATAGTGCACCACACAGCCTTCTGCCTGGTTTTTCCAACGCTTGAAGGTACAATAACTGCTTTCTTCTGTACTGTAACGCCGACAGTACAGACTGTGTGTGCATTCAATTAAAACAGGAAAGCGTGTAACAAAGTTGGTTTTTAATTACCACCCCACTTTACTGTTTATTCCCCCTGGGTTAGGGTGCTTTAATGGCCTCTCCAGCTCAGAACAATCCTCATATTGTGCAACTCCTGAGTTACACAACCTGGATTTGGGGAGGTGAATGAGAATATTGACAGCTGCACAATACTCTGTAGAAAGTGCTATCAACAGTGGAGCCCTGCAGCATTGGAGGAAAGTGACAGCCTCTTGGTCGTGGCTCTAAACTGTTACAGAAAAAAAAACAGACAAGAAAAATAAGGCCGGTCTCTTATGGCCGTCAGATGACTGCGCTCTCTTTCATCCCCCGTACAAAGAGGCTCAATGTGGTGTGGCTTCCTGCAGATCACAAGGTCAATTTCAGTTGCACGCACACAAATCAAAATGAACACACATTGTACATTTTGTTGTCTCTGATTAAAGATCTCATCAGGATAAATTGCTCCTTGTTGTTTTAAACGCTGGCGACATTCTCAGATACAGGATTCTGAGATTTGGCAGAACTGTAACATAAAATGTGACTACTTCAATGTGAGCGGCTGTTTCCTAAATGAAATCAGGTCAGAGAAGTGTCAAGGGTCCAACTGTGTTGTTTAACAATGAAGCTTCCCTTCAGTTTGTATGCTCATATTCTTAATTATCTGTTCAAAAAATCAGTTTATCATAATCAGAGTCATATTAAGCCGATAACATCAGGGAGTAAAGTGCTCTTAAAGATGAAGTGGGTGTCTGGCTTTGTTTTATAAAACTTCCTGCAGATCACAGTGCTTATTTCAGCTGCACATACAAATGAAAAGGAACACACAATGTGCAATTTTGTCTGTGAAGATGAATTGTTCACTTCTGTTTTAAACACTGATGATTTTCGAAGATACTGAATTTTCACAACTCTAACATAATTTAGGTTGTTAAAATAGAAAAACAGCTGAGTTTTCTTGTAAGGTCAACTAACAGTCTGATTTAACTTAATGTAGTCTTTTAAGAATAATCAGTTCTTTCACACTAAATTCCACTAAAACCATAACATGATCAGTATCGTTGGATGTTAATGACACATAACCTGCTACACTAAGCCCATAACATCAGGAAATAAAGTACCTCTAAAGATCGAGTACGTGTCTGGCTCTGTTTTATGAGTCTCCAGCTGGCTGTTTGTTTACTCTGTGAAACAATGTGGTCTCCAGCTGCAGCTTCACCTCTGCTGCTGTCGACTAAACTGACAAACAGCTTTTCGTCAGACAACAAATAAAAAAGTCACCACCATGCCAAGACTGAAACACCCAGCGACCTGAAGCTGTGGTTCCCAACTGAGTTGTCAGGATTACTAGTCAGGTACTCAGTTTTACCTTTTTCAAACCCCTGAAACCTTCCCTCTATGTAATGCTTCTATAATTTCAGTAAAACTCGTGGGGAAAACGTGAATTTCCTTTAAAGAAAAACTCCATTAAACTCACGTAAATATTCACTCTTCATTTGATAAAAAGAAATCTTGAGTCCTGAGATCGTTGCCATGGATATGGTTACATAAAAACAGCAAACTGCATCTGCTGAAAAGCAGTGAAATGCTGCTGAAAGCTCCAGGTAATTTTTTACATTTAAATTTTAATTACTTCCACCTCCAGGGGAAATTACTCTCTGTTTAAAGTAAGTAAAGCTTTGAGTTAAGAAAATGTTTTGTCTTGGGAACAAGATCAAGAGGGAACTTTTATGGTCAATTAGTTCTGCACATTTGTTGCATTGTTTCCTTTCCCGTAGTCAACATTCACAGTTTTTGCATCTTAGTTTGTTGTGTTACCATATTTGTTAATTAAGACCAAACGCAAAGTACAGCTGATCGGAGAAGAACAATTTTGACCAGATGTTGGTTTTTGAGGGAAAGCCCAGGATAGTTTCAGAGGACCATGAATGTCAGTACGAAAATTTCATGGCAACTTATCCAATACTTGTTGAGACATTTCAGTCTGGATCAGACTGGTGGACTGACCAACAGGCCGACATTGCCATCCAGAGCCAAGCCACTAGCATAGCTAAAAATATATCTGAAATGTCTAAATGTTTCTGCAAAGGCTGGAGAAAACAACAAAAGTGGAAAGAAAGATTAGAAACATGAGATTATAAAAAAAGATTATAATCAAGTGTGTTTATGGAGACGCTGAAAATGAAGTATCTTTGGTGAAGTTACTTTTGGCAACAATACTATTGCACTTGGACTCACTCAGACGCTGGCCGATGCAAATAAACAGTCGGCCTGATCAGAACAAATACACATGTAAACATATTTTCCCATCAGCGGCCAGCTGCCAGTGGAGTGTCCAGTTCAAGTGTAGTGGGTGTTAATGGTAACAAATGTTTGTTTTCTGATAAAGTGCTGGGCCTGCTGTCTCTGTTTTGTGTTTGCTGTTGGATTTATTTGTCTTAGAGATTCAGAGCTTCATCTTTGTGTTGGAGAGAATCAGAAAGGCCGAGAACTGGGATCACTCGGCTGACAAGTCATGGCTTTCGGGTTGAAACCAAGAAAAGATTTAGATGTTTTGAGCAACTGGAGACGTGGATGTAAAGACACAAGGACTTTAGAAAGAACTTTTACTTCAAACTGGAGTGGAATCTACTTATTGCAGCTTTAAGAAATAAAAGATGTAACATGTTAATTAAGCTTTAGTCAGGTTGCTTTGCCTGCAGCTTCACACCTAACGATGGTATCAAGCTTCTCATTTAACTCTCAGCAAGAAAATGAGTCAAAGTATTTCCCAAAATGTCAAACTATTCCTTTACGGCGGTGCAGCAGGAATAGGAAATGGAAAAGACATTGGTGTGAGTGAGACTGACTCATGAAACTCTTGTTTCCCTGACAGTCTGATTTTATGACTGTCAGTCATTAGGCAATCCAAAAATCATCATCCTTTAACTGTTTTCTTTGTCTCTGGCTCGTCTCCAGTGATTGTACACATGCCCAACCTTCGCCCAACGCAAGAATTTCACAGGAATGTGACTGTGGTCAAAACGTGGCAAAACCGTGCGGTTCCACTGAGGAGAAGAAGAAGAGGAAGAAGAAGAAGAAGAAAAAGGGGGGGGGGGGCATTTTTCTTCCGCCCTCTGTTCTCTAAAAAAAGACAAAAGTCAGGAATTCCTTTCTGCGTGAAACAAAAAAATAATGCACACACACACATTCACATTTCTTGAGGTGGTGGAAGACACCAGAGCTCAGTAGTTGTTTCGATGAATGTATTGATTTCACCCAAATGGATTGTAACATGGTGGTCGTACGGAGATGGTGTGTGGTGATGGAAACTATGAGCGGTGCTGGGGAGGCGAGGGGGGGTGACGGGTCGGGGGTGTTTGCTGAGTCTCTGGAACAAAATTTGCAATCTGTAGACATGATGTCACTCTCACTCAACAAGACTGAATGGTTTTTTACATAAAGTGTGTGTGTGTGTGAGCTTTGATTATGAACATATTAAGCTTTATCTGGTGTGTCAACCCCCAACCCCCTCCATGCCATCATGGCTCTGCATCTGAGCCAATTTCAAGACGTGGGGGATTGTTTCCTCAAAGGTCTCCTTGTTCTTCCTCTCATAAATCCTACTTCAAAAACGGGGCTGCAGCACTTATCCACAGTATCAGTTACTCACTTTGGACCCTGTTCAGGCCCCCAACCCCCAATAACATCCACTGTTTCCTCACTCTGAAGAAAGAACATCCTTTCTGGTGCGTCCTGGATGTAGGGGGGTCAAATATTTGGCTTGGAAATATGCACTTCTTGCATAATTGAACTGACTGAACTAATGAAGGACTAACAATATCTTTGTCCTTAATAAATCATTCATTAAAACATTATAGATTAATATAAGACATTAAGAAGAACAAGTGCTGTGTTGCCAGGTTGTAAAAATACCTTTGGCAGGTGTTTATCTTTTCTCTTTGGTAATAATGTAGTTTTAAATGTTGGAATTAGATTATAATTTTCTAATAAGTAATCAAATCTACAATGAATGGATTTTAGTCCAGATTCTCTGCAGCACGTTTTTGTAAATTAGTGGTCAAATGGTCTAACCAGTCAGCCAGGTTGTGAGTTTTCACAACCTGGCAACCCAGCAAATAGTTCTTCTTAATGTCTTAACTCTTTCGTTAATGATTTATGAACCTTCAGGAGAAATTGCGGGGAAACTTAACACTAACAAAAAACGGGAAGAAAGGATTCAAAATGCACTTGATGCTTCAATAATGCGCCGTTTCACGCCAGGTGAAGGTGCAGGTGAGGACCTGAACTCGCCTCAGGGGAGCAGAGTTAAACCAAACGTGTCAGTGGTTTACACACATGCAAACTCATCTAATCACACTTTAAATTAGCTTATCATTCACGTTTTCACGTCAAAAACCTCTAAGTTGTACATGTCGCCTACTTCTCTATGATATAAATCTTTAAATAAATGCGAACGTACCGCTCTTTGCGCATCAGCAGCCTGTGGAGACGCTCAGGAGACTCCGTCTCTGCGGGATCGGAGCAGTTTGTCCGCCTGTGCTGCTCTGCTGTATAAAATGACAGATAATTAAATCCTCCGTCGACTCCTGCGAGCTGGGAACTGACGGCTTTCCACTGACTGAAGCATCTGTCTCTGGTGCGTAAAACCAAACGCCGCCCCTCTCCTCCCCTCCTCTGCCTTTCCACTCCCTCCTTCTTTCTGTCTTTCACCTTGTGAGGAGTTCATGCTGACAGAAGGTAGACTCCGTTTTTTGGATGTAACTGAATATTTTAAATACATGGTAGAACTTTAGGGGACCCACTGGTTTCCAGCTGCTGATGTAAACCACTTTGTTATCTCTCTAAATGGAAAATCACTATAATAATCTCATAATAGGAGCTGTGGTAGCACTGAGGAGTGAGTTTAATGTGCCCTTCAGCATTTTAATCTCACATAATAAAACAATAAAAATAATTTGAGCTTAACATATTACTTTTAACCACCTTATTTGACATTTAAAAGCTGTATATTAACACATGTTTTTAACACACTGTAATGTAAGCGTAAGCAGATATAAGGACATGATTTTATCGGTTTATTAATGCATTTGTGATCAAATACATTGTGTATAAACTGCTCATGTTATAAAGCACTTATTGGCTGTACATATTTTTTTTTAAATAAACTCTCCATACACACTAACAACCTTTACAACCTACAAGAAATGTGTTGACTGTTTATTCGCATTTTAAAGCATTTGTCATTTCTACACATTCATTCATTCACATGCCCTCATCCACAATCATGAGGACATGTTGACCCTGAACGTTTCATTCTTGACTTTGACAAAAGGTTTCTCAGCTCAATGTCCACTTATTGGATTTCATCCAGAGCTTTCAACAGCAGACAGAGATAAAGTTGGCTCTGTTGCTCTACTGATGCTGTATTGACAATATGATAAAAATAGAATTAATAACACAAATAAATACATACATGTGTAATTAGCATTTCATATTCTGAACGTCCCACATCTGCTTACACCTACATCGTGTGTTATAAACAGTTTATTAATCGCCTATTTGATGGACAAAGTACTTTTTAGTCATGTGGCATTTCTCTTACCATCCATCATACATGGATAAAGATGCTGGCCGACAGCTTCAAACCCCACACTCCATCCATACTGTCTTTCACTCTGAAACCTTGTGTATGAATTTCTGTGTGGTTAGAAGCAAACTGCAAGGTCCTGAAAAAAAGACAATCCCAGAGAGCAAGATATCATTTTCCCGCTCATTGACCTCCATTTTCCACAGTGGTGAGCAGGAGGTCTGGGGACGATTAGAGGCTTAAGCTGCGGCTCCATCCTGCCACTACCCACTAAGTCATGATGTGCAGCGCAGGAGTACGATGTGATGAAGGCTTTTAATTTGTGTGTGGCGTTTTTAAGCTTATTTACATAACTACTACTGGACTACTGGGTCTTCCTGGAGAAAAAAAAAAACCCAAAACACGTTGATTCCTAATCTAAATCTAACTATGATCACAAACTTAATGACTGAGCATCTTGAAATGTTAAATATTTATACATAAATCTGCTGCCATCTGCTGTTCAAACCCATTATTTACATTGGTTCAACTGTGGGTGGACTCATATAGATGTTAGATTCAAACGAACTGAAACTACTACTACTACTACTACTAATAATAATAATGAATTGTTATAATCACAATCTATAAAATAGGACATAAAAATAGGATTCTATAGAAGCCGACTCCTGCCACTTGGAAAAAGGTTTTTATTTTTACCCTTGTAATTATGACATTTAATTCATAATCAACACAATTACAGCTCAGTATCTCATAATTATCACAATGTTTCTTAAAAGTATGAGTTACTTAAAATAATGAGCGTTTCTCATATATTATTTTTTAGATAAGTCACAATCATAAGGGGAAAAAAAACACATTATAAAGAAAACAAATGTTTGGTTGTTCATTTTTTTCCTTAACTGGCAGGAGTGGGGTTTCATATCAAAGATACAGTTAAGCTTGACTCACACTGTAAAGAAAAATATGAAACATATTTTATTAAAGAATTACATACAATAATAAAAATAAAATCTTCAAGGTCCCGCACAGCGCTCACACCAAAAAAAAGCAAAAGAGTCTCTGTGTAGTAAATTTGGCCAAAATGTTCATTAAGCTACAAAACAGTCAGCTGTCAGCAGGCGTGGCAGCCTGTCCGAGTGAAAGACATCATTAGTTATTTCCAGAATCCATTAAGACCATCATGTCGTCGCCCCCTCTGTTAATCAACCGTGGCTCTAATGGTGTAACTGGCACAGTTCTGGTCTGAGGAGATCCTGAGCAGAGCACCAGTCGCTGGTTGCATGAGTCATTATCAACAGAAAACACAGTGAAGAACAAACACTGTGCTCGACGGGATTTGTTTTTCATACGGGGGATTAAAGCCACTTAAAAAACTCAATAATTCAAGGTAAAATGAGAGGGAACATGAAAGAAGTTTGTAGAATGTGAAAGGTAGTTCGTGGAAATACAGGTCGAAAGGTCTCCGGTTGAGTCAATGGAGCTTTTACACTGAGCTCAGTTTGACGGCAACCACATAAACCGTACGACAAATATCTTCCACGAGTATTTTTATGTTGCAGAGTACACAGGATTAACTGGCTCAGAAGGTAAACATAACTGATGTTGCAATGCCATTAAATATGCAGAAAGTAGGAACCAAACTTTGGTTTGTGTTTTTTTTTTTTTTTTGTCACCTGTAATAACGGACAGATACATTTCTGAAAAATCTTATCTTCTCAAAGCAGATGAAAAGAAGCAGGTAGATAAGATTTAGCCTATCGTCTTGTTTCAGCTCTCTGAAGCTGTGACTCAGTGATTCGCTGGAGGTTCAGGGCTACATCATCATCTGCCTGAGTTCAGTTCATGAGCTGCTTCTCTAACTGATTCACATGCAGCTGAACACAGAGAGGCAACATCTGCAGGTTTAGGAGGAATGAGTGCTTTCATATTATTACTCACAGAGTGCGGCCTCGCTGCACTTCAGGTAAACCAGAATTAAACTTGTCACTCGTCTCCTCTTCGCCCCTTAAACAGCATTCCCGTTCAGTGCAGCGTATTTTAAACCACTCAGGTTGTTGCTGGACGAGCTTGCTGGTCTCCAGGCGGCGCCGTGTGTTGAAGTACTGACTTCAAACACTTCGTGGATGGCTTTTCGGAAACAGTGAAAATTGTACTCTATCAAACCTGCAAAGAGAACACATAAGTCCAAATTAAAGCATTTAATTTCAGAGGCCACAGAGGTTTTTAAATGTAAAATAGATGGTGGGTAAATAGTTTGACATTTTTGGAAATACACTTTCATCATTTCTTATTCACATTCTTGCAGACACACAGACAAGAAGACTGATACCACTCTCATGTCTGTACAGCAAATACACATCCAGCAGCAAACACTGAAAACAGCTCACGAACACAATTCACCAACCAGCACCTCTAAAGCTTAATGAACACATTATATCTCATTTGTCACAATATATACAAAAACCAAAGCATAAAAATGGCACATTTTAGTTTTGTGTGAAGTGATACGATGGATTATTTCATAACTTCCTGAGCTCTCCACTGGTTGCACCGTCATGGTAACAACCAGACTTGAGGAAGTTGTTTTTACACTTTTGCTCTTGTACAGATGTTCACATCTAACACTTAGAAACATTTCTGACATGCTGTATAATCAAAACAGTGTCTAATGATACCAGCTTCACTGTTTATGAAATCTAAAACTACCCACCTTTCCTCTCAAAGCTCTCCTCTCTGAGGATGCAGACGAGAGCGAGGAACTTTGTGACCTCTTTCAAATAAAGCACTGTAGTGTTGTTGAGCTTGATGATAGCCAAAGACTCCTTGTCATAGGCACAGCCACTGCCATCCTCCATTAGTCTGCCAAGAGGAAGAAGGCAGAGAAGCAGCTTGAAACTCTGAATCAAACAGGATATGATCTTTGCCAGCACTTGTAAAGCATAATGCTTCTCACCCGTAAATGCAGGAGACATCAATGACAACATCTATCATATCACAGCAGAGTTCGTAGGACTGCATGTCCACAGGAGAGCTGTCTGTGGCGATGTAAATCTTGCTAACAACATCAAACAGGAAGGCCTTCTCAATCCCAGAATGCTGCAAATCATGAAGGATGTTAATAAGAGAAGGTGCAAATAAGACACTTAGATTTTTTTTTTTAACTGTGGTAAAACAAAGATAAAGATAAAACAAGAAAAAAAAAATATACAGATATGAAAATGTTCAAAAGGTTCTCCAGCGTTGGTAACTGTGGAATGAGCTTCTGGACGACTTTACTGAAGGCCTCGAATATGGAGTGGTCGTAGATGCTGGTCAGGTAGAAACTGAGGAGGGAAAGAAGGAGAGGAGAGTTAAGACCCGTGAGCAAAACTGGACTGGTCGCCAATCAATCAATCGCAGGGCCGACACGCACAGACAGACAGACACACTCACCTAGTGGCAATGTGAAGTAGCCAGTTAACCTAATGTGCATGTTTTTGGGATTGTGGGAGGAAGCCGGAGCAGCCGGAGAAACCTCACGCAGGCACTGGGAGAACATGCAAACTCCGCGCAGAGACGCTCAGACCGGGGTTCGAACCCGGAGCCCTCGCGTTGCTAGCATCGCCACAGTACTTTAGCTTAGTGCGGTAAAGTTTGCAGACAACGTACGCCCTGTCGACGCGTTTAAAACTCCTGCCATGAAAACCAAAATGCATCCACACGCTCGCCTTTAGCTCGGATGGAGCTGGGTGGATTGGTTGGTTGCCGGTTAATGTTTTTTCTTCGTCCATTCCACGCGCCCCTCGTCTCGCTAGCATAGTAAGCTCGCTCGCTGGTTCTGTTACAGGGCGTTTTCTTACGACTGTTACTCAACAGCTCCGCCTTGCGGTTAAATCCTATATGACAGCCACTAACTGGAGAGTCACTGCAGTGTATTACAAAAAAAAATCGATCTTTGGAAATTTAATAATGGATTCATAATCGTCCATAATATAATCGCGATTAATCAATAATCGATTTTTTTCACCACCCCTATCACTTACTGCTATTTATATTTCACATAACATTCAATTTGAAGTCATAGACGACAAACACAAGAATTTAATCTGGGCACAAAGGCTGGATTCACAATCTCTTCGTTGTGAAATGGAATAGTTTCCTCTACTGCTTCCCTACGGGGATTTATTCTTTTTAGCAGACTGAACGACACTGAGGAAAAAATGGATACTGCAGTTTCTTAGCACAGTTGTTAGCAACATCTTTCATCCTGATGCACAACAATTATAAAAAAAAGTAACATGGTTTATAGGAGTGGTCTGCAGCTAAAGCCTAATCTCAAAACCTGCAGTAACTTGAAGAATCTGAAGCATCTGCCCTGTGCAGACAAGTCAGACACTCACCTCAGGTGAACCTTCTCCAGGCTGGCATCTGCCAGATCATCGTTGGCCCTCTGATGAACGTCTCTTTGTGTTTCTATTTTGTGGTCGTCTGACAACCCGTCCACTTTATGGATGAACACCTCAAAGTTGATGTCTGGGTTCACTTTGTAGGCTCTAGATACAGTGAGATGCAACCGCCCAAGAGCCTCCATGTAGTCATCCTTATAACCGGGGAGAGACACATTCAGCACAGGAAAAAGATGACATGCTAATTAATCTCACACGGGAAGCATTTAAAAGCTAAACCGTAAGGTTCAGTTCATCCTACCTGAGCGTCAATGACAAAGATTAAAGCGCCGGTTCCCTTGAAGATCATCTCACTGTCAAATGTGGGGTCGAAAAAGTCCACCTGTCCAGGAAAGTCCCAGATCTGGAAGTTGACGAAGGAGCTGCTGGAGATGTCGTCCTTGTAGATCTTGTTGGTGCTCTCAAGGAACAAAGTCTCATTGGGTGACATTTTGTGGAACACAACCTGGGAAAAGGTGCACATTACAATATTGTTTCGTATATAATAATGTATTTAATATCCTGTTTTATGTTGTGTTTAATGGTAGCTAGATGTTAAAAAAAAAAACCTTAACATAATAAAACAATACCTTCTGGATGGATGACTTTCCACTCCGTCTCAGCCCCATCAGCAGTATCCTCGGTTTATCAGCTGGTGTGGAGCTCTCCTCCATGTCTGCCTCCTCCACCCCATAACCAAAACTTTTGGGAAACGACCCGACGACACCGTAACTCCCCGTTAACGCGGGCTCCTCACACTCAATAGACATCCTGTACTTTATCGCCCTATGTTTGTTGTGCTCACCTTAAAGCCGGCCGGTGTTTTAAACTTTTAGTTAACCGCCGAAATAATCCGAACAAGATTGTTGTTGTCGGGGATTTTCGAAACGAGCTAGCATGGCAAGCTAATGAGCTAGCAACCGGAGAGCGATATTTCTGTGTTAAAATACCAGGTCAAACCGCAACGTATCCGCCCGGGGTTTGAAAAACGAGATACCAAGAAGTTAAATAACCATAAATATCGGCACAGGTTGGATAAATTCAAGAACAAGAGAGGAGAGAGAAACACTAAATTCACTACACAGTGCAGTCACAAGTTAGACATTTCCGTCTACTTCAGTGTTGCCAGGTTTGCCTGACAACAAGTCGTCGACTTTATGTGTTATGGATAATGTTCCAATAAACTTTAAAATTTTCACTGATGTGAACACATCAACTTTAATGTTGCATTCAGTAAAATACACTATGGGCTACAACCCAACCCAGCTATCAGCAATTCCTAATTGCAGATGTATTGTTTATATACTGACAACTAACAGTGAATTCCTCGGATATTGAAGAGAATTTTAAAACCCGGTAAAGCGCTGAAGCGTTTTTTTAACATAATATTTAAGCGGGGTTGTGGACGTTTATTTGCAATGGAAATCGGAGGTAATGATATCCTCGGAAAATGTAAGGCAGACTGAATCTAAAAATATTTGAGCAATGCATGCTGCGCCAACACTGCCCAACCTGGCAACACAGGCTGTCGTTGGACTTTAACCCCACCCCCTGAATCTGATTGGCTGTTTGGTCCAAACATCGTCATGTGACAACAAGTAACCCGACAAACCGAGGCAGGAAGAATACATAACCGGTGAGTTACGCATTTGTAGATTAATAATGTTTTTAACGTTAATTAAGCTTGTTACAACAAAACTACGTGTTTTATTTAAATGTTGGCTTGATTCAAGGCTATTTAAAACCTTAAATCTGTTACTGCATTTTACGAATATGGATTTATTCATAGATTTTTTGGTGTGAAACCTGAGCTTTTCGCTTGTTCGAGCTAACTGATATGGGATTCTTTGACCCATTAAAATATGTTGTTTAAGTATAACTTCTGGGTTCTTTCACTGTTTTAACACTGTTGGTTCCTGGTATATCTGAGACAATTACAAAGAACTGAGAGCACTGTAGATATCAGGAAATGCATACACCTTAGTTTCTGTTCTGCACTGATGTATCTGACCACTGTAACGCAAGCATACCCACTTTTTGACCTTTTAATTGGTGCAGATACTTCTATGTACAAACTACATTTTGAGCTCCATGTGATATCACTGATTCAGTCCTCCCTTTTCCAAATAAAATAGCAAAAATCAGACCTCTGGTCAGAGGTGGCAAATCTCTTAGTACATTTCCTCAAATACTTTACTTAACTATAATTTTTATGTTATATATATAATTTTGTCAATGGCTATTTTTCTGCATGGCCTCTGCTTGTAGAAAGGTCACCTGCAGTGAGCAAAGTACATTATACATTACACTAGTTTTAAATGGTTCCCTGTCACTTTTAGGTCCCTCTGCATTTAAAAGAGCTGTTGTGTCCTCTGATCTCTGGGAGGAGTCCACATCATCAGACCTGGGACTTCTGTTTTTTTTTCCTTAAAACTACCTGTGATTGATCTTTTGCTGTTGTCGCTCTTTGACACTGGAACAGCCTCCTGCAAATTCTCATAGCAGCCAAATCAGAGTACATCTTTTAAATGCTACTTAAAACCTTATTTTCCAACTTCTGCTTTGTGGATAGTTTTTGTCTGTTCTGTCTCGCCTGTCTGTTCTTATTTCTTTGTAATGTCAGTTTGGAAAAAGGCTAAAGAATATATGCTTGTTTGCTCTTTGTTTCATGTTTCAGGGTCCATGATGACAGCAGCCCTCCTGTGTTTCCTCCTGGCTGGTCCAGTGTTGCTCGTTGCTGGCAGCCCAGTTCATGACTCCAACAATGGGACCATACCACTGGTGCTGTGGCATGGGATGGGTGAGTGACTGTGCTGCCCATTTTTATACTGGAACACTATATACGTCTCCTTTGTCTTAAAATGACAAGGTAATAAAGAGACAGGAAACTGAAAGAAAACAACATTTTGGGTTGTATCAGATCAGAAAGGAAAAATTATCCTGCAGAATAGCTATTCCCACATTACGCACCCACCCATGTTATTGCCTGCTTTTTAAGTGAAAGTGGAAGCAAAATGCAGCAGTTCTTTTAAAGATTGAAACTAAAAATAGAATCGGGGAAATGCCAACCTAACACGACCTTTAATGTGATGCAGGTGAAATCTGGTGTGTAGCCTCAGACTTGAGGAACTTGGCTCATATCAGTTGCTAGTTCAAGGTTCACTGGTAAATTGGCTGGGGAAATCTAGTTATGGGAAGTGAAAGAAACAAAAAAAACTTTCTCTTCTCCCTAAACAATGCTGGCTTAGGTGCCTTTGAGGTAACTCGCTCGGCGTAATATAAACTACACCGAAGCTCCTCGTCTTTTAACAGCAGTGAACAGTGCTATGCCCTGAGTCAGTTAATGGGCTTTGGGCAACAACTTAATCCCTGTTGTTGCCACTTAGTCAAATTGGCACCAGTAAAAATTTATTTACATTTGATGCTTTAAAGTGAGTCAGGTTTAGCTTAATTGTTTTAAATGACAATAAAGTCATTGTATATGTATACATAAATATGTATGTGTTTACCAGGTGACAGCTGTTGTAACCCTCTCAGCATGGGAGCGATAAAGAAAATGATCGAGGAGGACATCCCTGGCATTTACGTGCTCTCACTGATGATTGGGAAAAACGTCATTGAGGTGCTCTTACACTTAAAAAAATAAATTTAATTTCTGCAAACGCATAAATTTATTCAGTTCCTTGAACAGAACAGTCAACTCCCATTTTCCTCTTGCACAAACACACAATGCGTGTAAAAATATGACATGTTTAACCAAGAATGTCGTATGTGAACCAAGCAGTCATCGAACGGCTTTGATTGATTCATCCACATGACATGGAAGGATTCCTGTTCTGTGACATTTGCAGTGCTGGTGACACAAGTTACATCAGAAAAATGGCTCCTTTACAACTTCACTATGTAATTTTTCTGTGTTAATATTCATAGCAAACCAGTTTGACTCTATTGCTTTTTGCTTTGATCCGTCGCGACACCGTGACTTTATCTCGCCTGGCGGACGGTGCTCGTTTTCTTCTTTTAATGTGTCCGTCATGCTGTGAACTTTTCATGTTTCTCCTCCTGCAGGACACAGAAAATGGGTTTTTCATGGATGTGAATGAGCAGGTGTCCATGGTGTGCACTCAGCTGGCTCAGGACCCCAAGTTGAAGGGAGGATACAATGCTATGGGCTTCTCCCAGGGGGCGCAGTTTCTGTATGTGACTCCTGTTCTGGACTCTGAATGGTTTTGTTATGTGAATGTGAGAGCTGAGCTTCTCTAGCCTCTCTCCCAGCCTCTGTTTGAGCACGTTTCCAGTTCAAGGTGTTTGTCTCCTGACGAGAATGAGGAAGCTCGCTCTGATTTCTCCCGGTTCCTCTCTTCACAGGAGAGCTGTGGCTCAGCGCTGTCCCTCTCCACCAATGAAAAACCTGATCTCCATCGGTGGTCAGCACCAAGGTAACATCAATATGAAAAACCACAACACCAGGTCAGCTCACTTCCCTGAGCAAAGAGCAGGGAAATAAACATTGATACTGTCAAATCATATTCAACAAAACAATCTCACCTCAAGGTCTGTGTGTGTTTAAAGAACTTCTCTATCTTTACACTGTGACTATTTATCTCCAGACAACGCCTTTATTTATAGCTCCTCCATCTTTTTTTTTTAAACACTGAAAGACAGTGTGAATATGAGTCATCATCATCATAAACGCTTTCCTGACGAGAGACACCTCTCGACGTCTTTGTCGTTCCTCAGGAGTGTACGGGCTGCCCAGGTGTCCTGGAGAGAGTTCTCATATCTGTGACATGATCCGTAAAGCTCTGAACAGTGGAGCTTACTCTGACCTGGTTCAGAAACAGTGAGTTGTATGTCTGCACGTGCTGTGTTAAGCGGCCGTGGTATTGTGTGGTTGTCATCATCACTGTACCGACTGTTTGTTCCTGTTCAGCTGACGTGCAGCGCTGATTGGTTGTTGTGTCTGTGGTTATCAGCCTGGTGCAGGCGCAGTACTGGCACGACCCCTTAAATGACGACCTGTACAAGAAGCACAGCCTGTTCTTGGCCGACATCAATCAGGAACGGGTCAGTATGCGGATGCCAGATCAGACACTATTCTGTGTTCAGATGACAGATTATTTTTCTTTTCTATCATCTGAATCCAGTTGACATTAATCAGCTCTTTCTCTTTCTGTTTTCAAGGGTGTAAATGAGACTTATAAGAAGAACCTTCAGCGGCTGGACAAGTTCGTCATGGTCAAGTTCCTGCAGGACACCGTGGTGGATCCTGTTGATACTGAGGTAACATGTCAAACTCTCTCACTTGCAGCCTCCTCAGATTACCATAATAGGTATCAGTACCATAGTGAGTACATGTACAGAATACTGTGTCTGTTTCTCACTGAATGTAATATCATAAAGCAGCATCACAAAAAGACTAATGATTTTTGTCGTAGTGGTTCGGCTTCCTGAAAACTGGCCAGGCCAAAGAGACAGAGACTCTACAGGAGAGCGTTATCTACAAAGAGGTAACAGTCTTCATTGTCTCTGCCAATTTTCTCATCTCAGCAAATTATTAATAATAATTTCCTGCATCAGAGATTGACTTTTATTTTGAAAGTGAGGTCTGTGATACTGTAGAACCTTTATGACTAAAGTCTGTGTGTGTCTGCGTTCAGGATCGTCTGGGCCTGGCAGCGATGGACAAGGCTAAAAAGCTGGTTTTCCTGGCAACTGAGGGAGACCACCTCCAGTTCACCAGAGAATGGTTCGACAAAAACCTGCTGCCTTATTTACACTAAAAAAATAAAAATTAAAAAAAAAAAAATCAACAAAAGTTTTAATGCTGATGGAATCCAGTTAGTCAATCTGGAGTAGAATGTGGTTTCAGGCTGCAGTAACTGAAATGGCATTTTCGTTTTTTTTTTTTTTTTTTCAACAGCAATAAAATGCAGGCTAAGGCTAAACTGAAGCTTAACAACAGAAGCACATAATTCATTCCTTTTGCACTGATCACTTGCAGCATGTTGATGTGGTTTTCTGATGCCATAAATTTTAGCAGCTAATTTGTGTTGGTGTACTACTAGTTAGCAACACTAGACTCTCGAATTTCACTGTGAGCTCGTCCGAAAAGGTCAAATTGTGCGTTTTTTGTTAAAGAAAGTCTTGTTTTAACAGCCTAATGTACATAATCTAACTGAAATTATGCATTTGTCCGCATTACATGTTAAATCCAATAAAGAGAGACCAACGTACAGTTCATTTTATTGCAACATTTTTAATGATGTCTCCAGTACTAATGAGCAGACTTTTGATTTTGGACCCAAAAAAATAAAGAGGTAAAAGAAAGACAATATTAAAAAAAAAAAAAAAAAAAAAAATCAGCTAAGAGCTTCACAGCTACAAGAGCTGAAGATAACCGAAGAGTGCAGACGTGGCTAGGAGCAAGTGGAGAGATGTTGATGGCTGATATTTAAGACTATTCAATAATCATTCATATCTATACGGATGATCACGGCAGATATTTCCAATCTAGAGACTGAGGTGAAGGTGAGGCATTCATTTTTCTTTCTCCTCCACTTCGTATCAACATCTCTTTGCTTTTCACAGCAAACTTCTTCTTACATGCCCCTGTACATGGAATGTTTTTAATTCTCGGGAATGTCCTATGCGTGAGTTTAGGGCTAAGCACGTGGAATTGTAACTTTTCCTGCTATTTTAATTGCACCGTCATCATCTAGATGAGGAGTCACATGATGTGCAGTAGACAGTGGTTTTATACACAACTTGTTTTTACTCCTATTTCTGTGCTCTGAGTGTGCTGACAAAGCTTTTTTTTTTTTTAATATATATATATCATTATCCACTATGAATGTTAATAATTTTACAGTTAACATCAGTGGAGGTGATATGGATGCCTTCATCCTCTGTAAAAAGGCCTTTGTTTGACAAGTGCTTCACCAGTGAATTGCATATAATGAAACAGAAACCTATCAGGCCACAACTTAAACACCAGCCCCTCCTGACCAGGAAGAGGAGAAAAGAAAAGAAAACCTGAAGCATCCTGATTGGCTGCAGTGCTTTTGTTGCAGAGGAATCAATATCCTTGTTCCCATGTTGACTATTCTACATGTTAAATTTAGTTTAGAATTATCTGGATAGATATAAAAATATCATACAGAGCATCCCAGCTATTGGCAAAACTCATGAATATTTTTTGAAAAGTGCTCACTGGCTCACAGGGAAACCTAATTTCGAATGACAAGCTGCTCCCTGCTGATTGGCTGGAGGATTTGCTCCAGGTAAAGCGAGCAGTCCTCTCATTGGCTTATGGAAGGGACAGCTTAAGCTGTGATTGGCTGATAAGGAAGAGGGGCGGGAGATATAACACATGAGGTCCGAATCTCAGTCAGTCAACAGTGTAAGAGCTGGTGGGGTGGTCGATCAGTCAGGTAGGTGTTTGCAAATTTAAAAAAAAAAAAAAAAGGGTGCGGATGGTGTTGAGGAGAGGCGGCCATTTTATATGCTGACCTCGTCTATCCGGCGATCTCTGTTGCTGTGGTAACGAGTTTCTGGCCGTCCCAGATGGTCTTGAACTGCTCGGGAACAGGAAGCTCCGTCTAAGACGGTGAAGAAGACAGAGACGGGTCATGTTCATCATGTAATCAGAAATGTCACAGGCTGTTGTCATGACTTTAACATACAAGTTACTTAAGAGCTTATTCAGACATATAACCAACATTTTTACAAACCGATCGCCAACGTAGCTACAAAGACTATCAACAGAGCACAACGCGAATCCTGCGATCACTTTTTCCCTCCTGAGAGGACACTCACAAATTCTCCGTCTTTGTTGGGTACCAGGATGTTCATCTCTGAGCTCTTGGCGCTGATTATCTCGCATTTCAGGGAGTCTTTGCTCAGGTAAACATGGCAACCATCCGTCTTGTTGATGGAGATGGTGGGGACCTTACCCATGACCTGGGAATATAAAAAAATTAAAAATAAAGGCAACAAACCTCCCCGTTAATACATCCGCTGGCTGCTGAATGACAACAAAAAGTTGGATTTTTATTATGTTTTATCTGCTGGAAAACACATTTCTCTGCATTCTGAACTGATTAACAGCTCCAAGATTTCCATGAGCTCTGTCAACAGTGGAGCTGCTCTGTGGCCAAAAACTGAGCAGCTTGCAGTTGTCGGTGTGTTACTACTATGAATATAAAGCAGGGCGCTCATGAAAAATACATTAAGGACAGAAGAAATCACTGGGTGATATCATGAAATGCAACAAAGCGAGCGGACAGGATCCAGGTAACACTGCCTCTTGCACACACCTGGACCTTGACATCCTTGCAGTTGATGACCTCTACGATGCCGACAACGTCATCGAACACCAGGCCCATTTTCTTACAATTGTCTAACAGAGAGAAACAAACACATTAAGACGACAGAGGCATGTACAGTTTGTCATGTAACTGGCACCCTGTTTTTATAAACTATAAATACAATAAATACAAACCCCCGACCACACAGAGCAGCTACAAAAATGTGATGATTCTCAGGCAAGTTCTGCTCGTGTCTGTGTGCTCAGATGTCACTAAGTTATAACGACAAGAGGAAGGATGAAGTTTGATGCAACAATCAGGCCTTAAGTGTTTTAAACTACTCTAATTGCCTTCATGAGCGATTATAGAGCGAAGATAGTGCTATGGGCCTGACAACACAATAACTAACTTCCTGTTGTTTTGAAAACACTAACATGCATCTCTTCCTTTCACCTCACTCAGTATCTTTGGTGTTGTTCTTACCTATAGTGATGGAGTTGATTTTGCCTTTGACCTGCAGGGTGCTCTTGTTACATTTGAAAGCATAAACCACTTGCTTCAGCTCAGTTTCGCTGATCACCAGGTCCTGCACTCCCTCGTGGTTCTCCTACAGGGGGTGTGGGGGGGGGGGGGGGCGTGTAAACATGAAATTAAAGAATTCAAGCAAGTCTACACTTTTGATATGGCCCCGTCCTCGTCTGCTCCTCATCTTTCCTTTCACAGGGATAACTTACATCCAACTTAGGATAAACTCACTTCTAGCTTAAGAATTGGATTGGCTGTGACTTCTCATTGAACTCTGTAGAGTCCAACCACTTACCACTTTCCACTTCTTCCCCTCCAACTCCAACACTGGGGGCAGAGTACGGGTCGGGGTGGCGGACGCAGCCGGTCGGGGGCTGGCGGATGAGAAGGGTTTGGGTCCAGTACGCACTGGTGCGGCCTGACCCCTCAGGCCAGGGTTCTTGTGGGTCTTCTGGTCATCACTCACATGCTTCAGGCCTGGAGAGGTCAAGGAAAGAGGGAATCACATTGTAAGTCTAAAGGGACAAAAACAAACCAACAGGAAGTGGTCTTTCTTTTCTGGATTATCAGTAAATTAGCATAATAGACACAGTCCCCTTGCAGTTTAACGATAACATTTCAGCCACCCACCCTTTGTGATGTCGGATCCCTTGTTGATGGAGGCGAACAAAGCGTTACGATTATCAGCACCAGAGCTGACGTCGCCACCAGAGGGTCCGCTCAGGTCCATGGGGGGAGGAGGAGGTCCTGGGGGAGGTGGGGGAGGACATCCACCAGCCAGAGCACTGGGAGGAGCTGCAGCGGCTGAAGCGATGGGACCCTGAAGGTGGACAGAGTGAGACATGTTGTCACTGAAACATCTAATGTCACAGTCCATGACAAAGAAAAGCATGAAACACTCACATTGGAGAAGCTGGAACCAACAAATGTTTGCAGTTTTAAAAACAAGCAAAGAAAAACTTTCATCAAAATAGCTGCAGATTAATTTTCAGTCGATCAACTAATCAGTTGATTGACTAATTATTACAACTCTTGTTTTAGACTATTTACATTTGGTTTGAACATTTGATAGCATGTTACAGCACTTTTTTTGTTTGGAAATATCAGGGAACAAAAATAAAGCTGGCTTTCATTTAGCTTGAAGTCACTTTCCATGTATATTCACAGTCTGAACTTGTCAGTGTGGAACTAATTTCCTGTTATGCACAGGAATTGCTCTCTTTTTTTTCCAGAATTGATTCCATTTCAGATAATTTCCTAATGTTTTATCCCTATTTGTAAACTTGGATATTGTAGATTCTTGTCTTAAATGGCTTGTTCCTGACCAGACTTTACATGTGATTAATCATGTGATCACTTTAGAGCTGCTCTTAGATGTTATTCTTCCTTCACTATAAGCTGGAGTAGGCTGCTTTATAAATGTATCTTATTCTTGACTGAAGTTTGCTCTTTAGAAGATTTCTAAGAGTAATTCTCACGGTCTTGCTCCAGGTCAGCCCGGTGGTGTGGTGCTGTTTGATGTAGTTTTGCAGCTCGGTCCAGATGGAGATGTAGGCCTTCACCCAGTCCACGTGTGTCTTGTCCCTGTTGGGGAAGGAAGCAGTTGTTGTCTCCTGATCAAAATGTGTGTTTCTCTAAAAATATTCTCTGTTAGAATATCTAACATTTTCTTAACCAAATTAACTACTAAGCCACAATTTCATACTGAATGAACGTACTGATTTGATCCCGTGCCTTGTATTTGGATACAGGATTACAGTTTTGCATTGAACTCTGCTGAGAGCTCACTGACAAGATTTGAATACAAGTTGGGTTTTTGTGCATCTGCTCAGCATAAACGGGCTGATTTGAGTCTGAGTAACCTTCTACCTTCTAACTTGACTGTAACACCAGTCTGCTCATAAACAGAGAAGCTTTGATTTAAGCTCCAAATACGGGAAGTCTACCACTAGCGTGCGTCAGCGTGTTGTGTGGCAGTGCTGACTCAGTAAAACTGTGGGATACTTCAGCTTAAAAAGAGCCTCGAGGAAACAAAGGATGGAAGACAGATGGGTCCTGCAAATTGCTTGGCTGCATTTGAAAGTTCCTGTGACCCTTTTATTTATCAAGATGTTTCAAAACTTAAAAAACCAAAATGACGCAGCTTCAAAAAATAGGAACAAATTGCAAAAGGAGCCCCTCTGGACACTTATTGCGTTATGTCTCAGATTAGCGTGTGGACAGTTTTACTGCTGGGGACAACGAGGAAACGGAAGATTCACTTACTTCTCCTTGTATTCCTTCAGCACGCGGTTGGTGTAGAACATGGCGGCATCCTGCATCTCTTTAACGTAGGGGCATGGTTTAGGAGCCTGGGACACAGAAATCACAAGGTTTTAAACATGAATGCATTCCTGTCTAAACTGAGGTTAAAGGAACAGTTCCACATTTTGGGAAATACAATAATTGATGCCACTTTCATATCTGCACAGTAAATATGTATCTACACGCAGCGGCTAGTTAGCTTAGTTTCGGATAGATACTGGAATTAAGGGGTAACAGTTAGCTTGAAACAGTCCAAAAGTTTGGACAGAGCCCAGCAAAGCCATTTGCCTTTGTTTCCAAATGCTGAGCTCAGCTTATTACATCCTTGGCTGTAGCTTCATATGGAGTGCTATCAATCTCCTCATCTAACCCATGGAAACAAGGGAAATAAGTGTATGTCTCGAAATGTCAATGTTTTCCATTAACTATGTGCTACAGCAGCAAATGACTGGTGAGAGTGATAAATTCAGTTCACAAGTTTGGGATGAGATCTTTGAGATTCAGGAGTGGGCGCACAAAGAATGAGTCCATTATGTGTGTTTGAAAAACTGATGTATTATTCATAAGAGTCAAAACAACAACAAACAAAGGGTTAATCATCTAAACAGTAACAGCGACAGTGCAGCTCTGTTGTTGGCGTCCATGTGTCAGCCAAGAAACTGTCGCTCACCAGACACTGATGACAGAATCAAAGAGGGGCTTGTTTCCTGCCATTATACTCTCATCTATCCACCCACACACACACACACACACACATACAAACAAAGCACAAACACACACACACACACACACACTCACTGTAACATACAAACTACATTACTAAAAAGTTTCCTTTCCTGCCCATTAACCGCCGCCATCCCCAGCCTCACCATGGCGACCCATCCGAGGGCCGGCACGCTCTCGCTGACGGCAGAGAGGTGGTTGAAGTGCGGCGAGGTGCGGTTCTGCTCGCGGAACGCCTGCACCTGCTGGATCGCTTTGGACACCGGCTGCAGGAGAGTCGTCAAAACTGCCTGAATGGGGAAAGAGACGACACATGTTTTCACGTATCAAAGACGTTTCATACATTGAGTTTTAGATTTTTTTAGATTCAGAAAATGACAAACCATTATTTACCATTAAAAGCATCTTGTGTAATGAAATATTTAAGAGAGAAGAGTAAAAAGAAACGTCTAATATTTGGCAAATGACTCGGCATAACTAAAATGTTTTCAGAAACTTTAAATGATGACTTCGTATTGTGTTGATATCAGTGGGTAAAATCTAACAATCAAAACCTACAGTGTTTGTATCGACAGCAGGACTCGTGTTAACGCTCGTATCAACTATAAGTGCAGCTTTAATGGTCAACACATACAGGGCGTCAGCAGATTTTCAAATGTGATAAATGACATGAAGTGACAGCCGGTGGTGAAGAGAGAGAAGGCTGCAGGGATGTGAGACAGGAAGCAAACTTAATGAATAATGCAGCTTGTTGAATGCAATTAATAACTGTGATTTTTTGTTTTATTTGAAGCTGAGACATTAACTGACTGAGCAAATACATGTGTTCAACTCACATCAGAGGGCTTCTGGGAGGATGAGGCCTTTATGAGGAGTTGTCTCTGACTAGCGAATGCGCTCTTCATCATTTCTGCCTAGAAGGACAAAAGAGTTAAAAACAAAAGGTGGAAAACAAAACATCATCTCAGTCTTTCTGAATGCTTTTAACTGTTCTTTTAAATTACATACTAATCTTTTTTTCTGAAAGCATTTTCCATCCTTTTAAACTTTCCTCAAGCAAGTTCGAGAAATTTTTGAAATTTTTACACAGTAACCTTAAAAAAACAAAAGCTCTAAAAATAAATAAATAAATAAATAAATAAAAAAGCTGCTGCAAAACTGTGACTGAGACTTACATGCTTCAGGACATCGCCCCCTATCTTCTGGCTGAGGGAGATGTACTGGGCCAAAGGACCGTTGACGACCTCGTCAAAGGCCTCGACGTACGCTGATACAGCTGTCAAGGTTAAAAAAAAAAAAACAAGGATACAAATGCATTTAAACATTTTTAAAATAAAACCCAATACACAGGAAAATAAGATAAGTGACTCAGGCACGAGCCACTTCACATTCACAGCAGACGATCGCTAAGCAAATGAAAACATTTAATTTTTTAAAATCCTGGCATGTCAACACAGCAGGTGGATGGTTTAACAAGCATCACTGCATCCTCACATGTTTTACAGTCAACAGCAATGAAAGCTGTCATCAAAAGCAAATTATTTATGTGCAGCCTTGGCAGTGATCACGTTTAACTGCTAGAAGAGGAAGGACAGTCTAAGATTTTCTTTCCAAAAAAAACAAAAAACAAAAAACAGCAAATGGAAAGGTTTACTGACAGATAGGAAGTCGGGAGCTTTATGTGTCGGGGAACTTGTTCTCTGTTTGTTTGTTTGAGGAGAAGCGGATCTTAACACATGTGACTGCACTGATGTGAGGATTACATGAAACATGTTTATCTGGTTTCTAGACCGTACTTTAAGTGGACGAGGACGTGTCACTCTGAGACACTATCACCAGACATCTTATTCGTGCACTGTATAGGGTCATTGTTCCATAGTAGTGATACTTGATGATTACCTCCCCCAGAAGAACCTTCAGCGCTGCCTCCAGGGCCCGACATGGACTCCAGACGGCCCACCGCCACCTCCAGCCGCTGCACCAGACTCGCCAACTCTGCCATACCTGTCAGATGGAGAAGAGGATTAATGCAGGTGAAAACAGGAAGAGCAGACAGCAAGCCAGTCAAAACCTACAGCCAATCAAGCACCTGTACCTCGTTGACCTCTGATTTCCAAAAGCTCTTAACTGATGCAACAGACTACAAACAATTAACAGATGTAACTGATGTCTGAGCCATCGACTATTTTATTCAGCACATTTTACACAAGGTTAACTTCAATTGTTCTGAAAACTTAAATACAGAATACGTCAGTTATTTCACACTACAGCTCAGTTGCTGAACAGTCTCAACAAACTATAAGAAAATATGCCAATATTTTAAGATTCTGTGATAGGATCCACAGCCAGACACAAAAAGCTTTTTTCTTTTTTCCCCCCAGTTTTTAATACTTGTACTGGTGTTTGTGTCTTTGTCAGGTGTTTTTAATTATCAAGCCACAGTGGTACTTTCTGTTCTAGCCTTCTAATTGGGGGACTGAATTACTCCTGGGACACGACATGAAGGCAATCGCTGCAATTAAAAATTTGCGACTTGGCTAAGATAACAACAGCAGTGCTCTGAATCCTGGGCACATTTGCAGGCTTGAATTAATATGTGTAACTGCCAGCAATCAGATGTAAACATCTGTCTTTGCCACAGTAAGGCCCACGTTCAGGGTTTGTATGTTGAAGTTGATTCAGATAATTATTCTCACTCCTCGAAGCCCATCAAAATAGTTGCCAATTAATTTTCATCCTTAGCCAGCCCTGTGAGGAAAGTCACTGAATTTCACCTTTAGAGTGCCTGAGTAACAGGAAAAAAAGGAAGAAGAATGGGATTGTTGGTAAGCAGGCCAGAACTTGCTGAGTAAAGGTATGTGGATCGTTACCAACAGCTGCTGACTCTGTGAGGAGTGCAGACCTGCCCTGTTATCCCAGATATGCTGTGTTTCACAACAAGGCAATTTCTAAACCAAACTCAAGAAGAAGCTGCACAGCAACAACACTAAAGATGGGGGGGGGGGGCACACCTGGTTAAGTAAGTACCATGTATCAGGGCTGAGCCCCTCTCTCTGTCTGCCTTTCCTGTCTCTCTCCACTGTGACTAATAAAGTAGAAATGCCAAAAAAGTCCTTAAAAAAAACCATGGTAATGGAGCCAGTATGCAAACTGACACTCCTAACCTGCCCATTAAAGTACATGATTAACTAACTTCAGTTCAAGTCTAGCATAATCTTACACCTGAAGCACTCGTGGATACACACACACACACCTAATGAGAAAGGCTAACATTATATAAGACGGCCGTAACCTGACACTCCCTTCATCCGAGTGGCTGAGAGTGTCTCCAGTCTCAGGTGCTTACACCTGGATGACGATGAATGGAGCCACACGGACCACTCTCCCTAATGAGTCCACCAGATAAACCTGCTGCCGCCGTCTCACTTTCACTACAGAGGCACTGAACTGACTGAGAGCGCTTAACTAATTTTTGGCTGTGATAGTTGAAGCTACAGGCTAATCAGTACGCACTTTCCCGGAGATAAAAACGCTAGGTTACAAACTAATTTGGATACTATGGTGAAGAGCTGGGTATCAAACAGCAACACGTTTTATATGAATGTGTCAACAACAGAGTCGACTGACTGACAACAAATTAATTGGCAAATATTTTGACAACGGATGGTTTATCATTTTCCTTTTTCAAGCAAAAATACCAAGGATTTCCCAGTTCCAGCCTCTCAACTGTGAAGGATTTGATGCTTTCCTCTGTTTTTTTTTTTTTTTTATTCTGGACTATGGGTCGGATAAAAAAAAAACAAAAACATATGACTGGCAGGTGACGTTTTGTGCCAGTGCTAAATCTTTAAATGAGTTGCTAAAATTGTATCACGCTATCATATGACTCAGACTTACCCTGAGGTCCATGTTAATGATATTGTTGTAGGCAGTATAATAGTGCTTTAAAGCAGGGTGAGGTAGGTTATGTATTATATCAGCCCTGAAGCTGTTAAATGAAATCATATCAATAGGCTTGAGTATCAGCAGCACTAAATGACTAAAACTCTAAAATGTTTTCTGAAGCTACCCCAAGGGCTGATGACTTGTCACCTTACAAAAGACAAAACGTCCAACTTCTCTGACGGACGTAAGAAGTACTATTCTTACAGCACATATAGCAGCTCCATTTCAAAACGCCTCCACTTCCCTTTTTTCAACCCCACTCATTCAGATAGAGCTGTAAATTCATTTCTCCATTTCAAAGCTTGCAGATAAATTAGCACAGCAGGACACACACACACACACACACCCTGGCTGCCCTTGACCTATATGCCCACATGTTCACGGCAACTGCAACATTTACACTACACCTGCAGATACCAGAGTTCATCTGTTCCACTTCCTGGTCTCAGCTAAGAAATGACTCACCAGCACTGCAGGAAGGGAGTGGCCCATAAAGGTGCAAGTGGGAGCAATAGACACCAAAAAACTCACAGTATTGTTTTTTTCTGGTTCAGATCCCTAAGTGAGACACACCTGAGTGTCCTGGATGCCCTATGCTATATCAGTTTAAATGCTTGAACATGCTAGATGCTAGAACAGATACTTTTCGTTAAAGTCCTCTAAAGTAAAGAGGCCACATATGTTCAAGCCAAGTGCTGACCACCGGGGAAACTCCACTGTCAAGGAAGAAGAAACAACTTTCCAGAGACGTGAGGGCATTTATAGCCATGACTCAAGACAGGAAATTGTGCCTGCCATAATATTTTCCTTAGATTTACGCACTATAAAAGGCAAGATGGGTAAAAGTTGGGCTTAACCACAGCTTCAGAGGTGCAGGAAGTCCACTGCAGCCTTTTTAAACTGGAACTTAGGAGACTGGGTTATACGTGCATAAGCTTGGACCCTTATGGTTAAAAAGGACAAGGCTGGTGATAATGCATGTGAGATCCAAATCCACACCTGAAAATCGTGCCTAGCAAATGGACTATTTCCTTCTGTGTAACACTGGTGAAAAACTGCAGCATTCAGATGTTTCAGGAAATTACTGAGCCTCTTTTTAATGATGAAATTACATATTATTGACTTGTTTTCTGACACAAACAGAACACAGCCTGGTTTTCTTTGGCTATTTGACTGGTGCTAAGACAAAAACAGCAAACAGACTACATTAACTTGGGTCTTGGGGTATAACTGTTGGCTGCAGTCTTAGACATCTGTAATGGAATAATACTACCTCTCCCTAAGTTTTCTCTGTGTTAATTACTCGACAGATGAATTTGAGATTAATCAAATTCTTGCAGACAGAAATTGAACAGAGTGAGTCTTGGGCCTCTGGGTAGCTGCCCATCTTGCCCGGTTGGTAACCCAGCCTTTGCCTTTGGTCTATTGAAAGATGTATTTTAAATGAATTACATCTTCTCCCTTTACTCTATAGCTCTTGCTGCTCTCCAACATGTGAAACACCGCTGAATGCACTCACAGACCTACTTTTGTGGACATATGGCATAAATATTCTGCATAAAGCATCATCAGCATGCAGGGGCAGTGAAGAAGGTTAGGCCTGTGTGAGGGTTTGTGCCTCTCTGCCTTGGGGGGGTTGGGGGTGCAGACGTTCAGACATAAAAGAGGGAGAGTCCAGCTCGGCTCAGTGAACGTGTAGCCGTTTCTATCTATTTGCACTGAATAAAACAAAACACATCCTTTCTTCTTTGTCGCAGAGGCAGAAGTAGGCCAAAGCAATGGCGGTGAGCTTTAACCTTGCTCACAGTCCTACTTCGGTGGGCTCAAGGCTCCGAACAAATCAAGTTCAAGCCGCTGATGTTAATGCGATCACTGGGGTTTCAATCAGACGGCCAGGGATGATAGATAGCACGGCTACAGCTAGCTAGCAGAGCCGGTGGTTGGTGTCGTGGGGAACTCTGTATCCCCGGCAAATTTAGTCTCCCCTAGCCCAAAAACTGTTTACCACTAGTCCGGCATCGAAGAGATATGAGCAGATGATACCTTTTAAGGCCGGGTTTCTGAAAACCAAAGTGGGTTTGCCCGAACAGCATAACAGCGGTTTAATCGATGAGGAGACAAATCTGCGGGGTGTACAAGATATGTCATAACACCATCGGCGACAGAAAGGGAGCTAGCTAACAGTCCCGACCAACGGTTTCCGACTGAGATAGCAGTAGTTGTACGTGTTGTTAGCCTAATATGTGTCTGTTATCCTTCCCCTCCCTGTTGTTGAGTGTCTACTGTCTGTTTCGGCATTTCCTGGATTTTTTTTTCCTCTCACACACCCCTCCCTATGTTAGCTAATGTTGCACTAATGTGCAGAAAACAAGAAGTTGTCAAATTTCAGCGAGTCAGCGTCTCGTCTCTTATAAAGAAGAAGAAGTCGGGAATCAAATCAAGGTTTAAAACATTTTAAATAGGCCCGTGTCGCTCAGCGGCCAAGCTTAGATTTTGCATGCTAACAGCGACGGCTAACCGGGGCGTGCTAGCATCACACCGATTTCAATAAATGATTTCTGCTAAGAGGAAGCGGCGACGCATTGTTGCCGCTTTAGCTTTTTTTTTTTTTTTTTACGCTAAAGCAAAACCGTTTAACTGGCTACAAGCCGCACAGCGTAGAAGCTCCATGCCGCTTACCTGCTAAACTGGTCAAGCAGTGATTTGGTCCTTTATGTCGCCGTGTATCCGAGGTTGGGGGGGGAGCAGGGTGCAGGTTTGCAGAGCAAGACTGAGCTTCGTCTTTTTTCTTCCTGTGTGTCGGCGAGTTTACCCAGCCGTCACCGCGCTGTGTTTCCGCCCTTGTTCGCGCAACTAATTCCTTTCCCATATAAGGAGTGTGAGAGGCAGAGGGCAATAAAAAAAAAAAACACGAAAAAGAAAAGAAAAAAGAGAAAGAGGTGAAACAACTTCTTTCCTTCCTCTCATAGCATATCTGACGGCGATGCAGATGAGAGTTGTCACCATTGCATTTATATCTCCTGAAAATAACACACAGGGCTCAGTGCCTCCAAAATGACTAATACATCCGTTTGCAGACATGTTCAGTTTGCATAAATGGTCTCACTGTTGCATGTTTCTCTTGTGGACATGTTTGCTGATCTGCCCTGGCCCCTGATGTGAGCCTGAGTTTTTTGGTTTTTTTGGGGGGTGGCATGTTGCCCAGGGAATTGGCTCCAATATAGCACAGTATCAACTATGTTTTATTGCAGGGAGGCCCCTTAATGAGATGTAGTTTTAAGACCTCAGTTGTTTTGTTTCGTTCTCACATAGGACATGTTCCTAAATAAAGCTGTGTTCAATCAAATTACCTCTGGCTAACCATTGCACAGTGAATCTACTGTATGTTTAGTTTGCTGTGAGTATGTGATGGGAACTTGGAGGTGACAGGGCACAAACACATACAGGCATATGAGGGGGTGTGCTTTGGAGGTGTGTATGTGTGGGGTGGTAAACAAACATTTCTAAAGAGGCAAGCTTCTATCATAAGTGGTTATGGACTCCATCATCTGGCAAATTGTGTTAATGGAGCAGCAAAGGACAACTATGGAGGTTAATGGGCTTATAAATGTCAAAGAGAAAACAAACTATGGGAGAGACACGTGGTTGAGATGATGGCTGGTATATATCAGGGATTAGTGCAGCAATGCTGGAAACAATTGGTATGTCAGAGGAAGAGTTTGAGGGGGAAAGCTGCATTTAGCATGAAATAGCAAACTGTTGCACAGTAACAATGCATCATCCATCTGTGGAAAGAAACTAAGTACATTTACTGTAAGTGCTGTACTTTACCACATTTATCTGACAGCCATTCATTAAATATGACAACAAGTGGAGCTTGTGTGAGAAACTTTGATCAAAGTAAAAGTCTCTGATCGGAAAACAGTAAGAAACAAGTGCACGTCTCTCAGAAAGCTCAAGAACAAACTGAAACAAACTTTATTTTAATTTACAGATTATCCAGTTGCATCAGGTCTGGTCACACAGAAAGAAAGAAAGAAGGAAGGAAGGAGTAAAGTTTCACTAAAACCATACTTAAAACATTTTAAATTAAACTCCCTTCATTTAACAGTTGCTACTCCTTTCTCTGTCTGCCTTCACAGTGGACTCCATCAGAGTCAAGGTCAATTCACTTACTTCTATAAATCCCAAATGTTGCACATGAAACAGAAGAAATGCAGAATTTTGTGTCTTTAAATAGACAAAAGACCTTGAAATGTGTTTTTTTTTCTTTCTTTTTTTTAAAACGGAGTTTTGGGAAAAAGGTGTACACCTAAACAAGAAATGAGAGTGAATCAACATCAAATCTTGACAACTGTGTCCAAAGTCAATTCCTATGATGTGCAAAAAAAAAAAAAAAAAAAAAAAAAAAAAAAATAGATATATATATGAGAGGAATTTGACATTATTTCAAAGTGTTCACAAGATAATTTTACAGAGTTGGCACTTGGGTGCACTAGATTTTAGTTTGCCTCACACAAGTTGGCAAAAATGGTCAGATAAGATTAAAAACAACAAACAAAAAAAACAACATCTCCACCCTAGCCTGGTGTGCCCTGGGTGCTCTGAGACCAAACTAGTGCAGCAGATCTGACATCAGCATGAGATGACTTAACAATGAGAAACAGACATTTTTGCAATATGTTTTTAAATGATTGCTTATTTCACACAGAGTACAAGCTGAACCGAGTCGACAGCGTACCCTTTTAACATTCAACAACCAAAGAAAAAGTGCCTCCAAATGTGGACTAACAGATCAGTTTCACATTCTGCATGCAAAGCGATCACACACTGAGATGTTTACAGGGAAGAGTCGACAGGTTAAAGTTTTTCCTTCTCTTCCGTGTTCTTACAGCGCTCCTACTGTGTCCTGTCATGGGCATATCTATGGCAATCTCCTCTCCAAAGAGGCAAACATCCCTCGGATTAACCTTCTGATCTTATCTTATCAGTGGGACGAAATAATTTGATTTCAGGATTTAGCACAGTTTGAGATCATTCTGGAAACACAGCAATGCTAATCATAAATGGAAGTTTGGTGATTAATGTTTTTTGTCTTTTCTTTGTGTAGTTTGGTGATTCCCCAAGTTAGACTAACTGAATATTATCCAAAAGGGAAGATAAATGTGCTCATCCTATTTGGAGCCAGATTATAATTGGTTGCTGAAATTGCACAGAAACTGCTGAAGTCCCCACTTTGCCATACATTAAGCTCCCACCACCCTGTTCACTCAAGCCTACAGGTATGGAACAATTACTGAGGTGTCTCTGGACAAGAGCTTTTGCTAAAATACATCCCTTTCTTTTGATCTTTAAAAGTCAAAGAACTTGAGTCTTTTCTTTCACTGAATGCAGCAACGTCCTGTGTTTATGGCTGACCCTCCACCTTCAACTGTCACAGACTGCCCTTTTTCGACCACTGAGACAAACTGAGACTGAAGCTGACAGACATGAAATCAAAGTGCATTGACGCCTAAACACAGCGGAAAAACAAAAAAACTAAAAACACAAAAAAACGAAGTGGTGTTCATGGTTCAAGCAGTCGTCACATTAATGTATACTGAGATGATGGAGGAAGCAGTGTCCTGACCATCCCGTTTGTTGTCACTTCATCTTTCTCCTCATTATCTTCCCCGCTGAGGCCAAACTCATTAGTGTTCCAGTAAGTATTCCAGTGTTTTCCAGCAATTTAATCCACAGAGAAGCTTTCAGAATAAAAGCATGGTGCTTTTTCTTTTCTTAAAAAAAAGATTTTCTGCCTCTGACCGCCATAACTAACAACATAGTGACTCTTCCGCAGGTTAATAACAGACATAAAAACATACAAACAGCTCTGAACAAACATCTTTTGGCACAGCAGCCAGAAAAATCCACACATACACCCAACAAACAAACAAACGTGCAGGCGGTTGTTCCAGTATCTTATTGTACCAGAACTGCAATCTGGCTCTTCATGCACGTTTATTAATTTTTTTATGTTTCTGAGAAATGTCCATTGCTGTTGGCAGCTGTTTTGGTTGAGTTTTTTTTTTTTTTTTTTTCTGATGCGTCACGAAGAAAAAAATTCTTCAGAGCAGAGATAACCATTGGTTTTAACATGGCAGTGTTTGGTAGCATCAGGTTGACCTGGAACAGTGAGTATGACGTGTTTGTGTGCATACATGCGTGTCTACGAGAGGCAAGGTGTGAGCGTGTCAAGTGGCTGGTTTTTGTGTCATTAAAGCAGAGTTTTTTCTTTTTTTTTCCTTTTTTTTTTAATCCAGAAAGTCAAGTGTCACTCAGGCTAGTCTTCTCTCCCACGGTCTCTAACTAATGTGTGCCATCAGTAGAGGGGTAACAGTACATTCTTTTTGTCTCTGTGTTAAATAATAGGGGTCTATGTTACAGTTTTATACTATTCAAAACACAGTGCTCGCCCCTAATTCTCAGTGAAATTATAGTTTTTTTCCCTCCATATTGGCTCAGTGTGGGATCAGGGAAATTCCAGTATAGTGGCGTTTTTTTCTGACAGTGGGACAACATGTTTCCAGCATGTTCTTCCTCTCTCCCTCTTATTAAATCCAGGTATCACACAGTCTGTCTTCATGGATGAGAGGTGTGAGGTTTTTGTGTTGAAGAAGAACAAAAGAGAAAAAGTGAGGAACAGAGGGGTGTGACAGCTGGAGGAGGGGTGTGTGAGGGCAGCAGCCAGCTCCCCCCTCCTCTCTTGCTATAGCAGCTCTTCTCTTTGCTTCTTGCCCCTGGCCGGCCCCTGGCCGTTCCTCAGGGAGCCGTTCTGGGGCCGCAGGAGGTGCCCGCGCTCCTGCTCCGTCCACGGGACCCCGCCCTGCCCATCATCACTGTCCAGGTCAGAGTCTGAGCGCATGAGGGCGGAAGAGGTGGGAGCAGGTACCGGCTTCATACGGGCTGGCAGGCAGGTGATGCAGCGGGGATACAGGCAGGAGAAGAGAAAGAAACAGTATGACGAGTTAAAGCTGGACTGAGCAGATTATTTTATTTAATCTGTTATTCAAACAGGTAGTGTCATCAAGACCAAAATCTTTTTTGACTTAAAATGCACAGAAATTCTCAACAAATGTAAAATTTTGAGGCTGTAACTAATGAATATGTTCATTATTTCATTGTGTAAACTGATTATTGATTATTGGAGCTGGAAACATGCAACAGTACTTTGTACGTTTAAATATGGTGAACTATAACTGGTGGTGTGTGTGTCTGCCTGTGTCTCACCAGCTCTTGGCGGTTGAAGCTCCAGACTGTCTTGCTCGTCAGCTTCTAGTATCTTATATCGGCTTTTGTTTCTGCGCACTTTGCTCTTTCGCCTTCCAGGAAAAAAACCCCAAAACATTTAGCTCATCATCAGCTGATGTAGTGGTAGTTAAGAAGGTAGAGGGCAAGCTTAAAATTCATTCATTATTTTTTTAACTTTTACAGAGAACAGCTTCATAGTCCCAACTACTCATCAACCCACCCACTAACCCAATCCACCCCGGACTTCAGAGAGAGAGAGAAAAAAAAACACATCAAACTAAATCAACAACAGTAAGCAGATGTACTTGAAGACTTGAACTCACCTGTTACAGCAACACACCGTCCCCCAGACAACTGTTGCTATGGCAACCACAATCATGAAGGATGCTATAGTCACATAGAGTACACTCCACTCTGAAAACAAAAATATTTGTTTGATACAAACACATTAAACTGCATCTGAAATAATGTTAAGCAACAAAATCCTTTTTATGGCCCAAATAGCTGAGCAGACCAAAAAGACCATATGAGCTGTTTCTTAGAGGCTGAACTGAATTTGCAGATGGAACAATAACATGACAATACATTTGATTCATAAGTTAACTAAACTATTTTATTAAGATTCCGCTCATCTCACCACAGTTGCTCTCTGCGTCTCCAAGCTGAGCTCTGATGAAGTTCTCCATCCAGAAAGGGTGGCAGACACATCGCCGTGTGAACGAGTCACACTCGCCGTGGCTGGAGCAGTTCAGCTGACAGACTGAGGAAAGAAGGAGAGTGGCAGGGTATTATGAGACTAGAGCTTTAATATCGCAGAATGGTGAAGTGTCTTTAATTAATGTCCAACATTTAACCAACATTCTCTTTCCATGAGTTTTGTTGTTTTGTTGTTTTGTTGTGTATGTCTCTTACAACTGTATTTGTCAGGTACTTACTGACTGTATCCACTCGCCGGGCCTTGTAGATGAGAAAGTCATTCTTCTGCTTGCGCAGTTTGTTGCGTAGGCCAAGTGCAACACTGTGGCCAGACAGAGGAGGGCGCCCCGGACCACCTGACACCAGGAAGACCAAACGCGTGCTGAGGAGGAAGAGGAAAATGGTTTCTTACAGTGTATAGTTGTGTCCACCAATCAAACCAAATCAAGAAAATAAAATCCCATTTAATCATTTTTCTTGGTTAATTTATGTGTCTTATTATCAGGTTTACATTTCAAAACATTGAAACTATGAGAAAACATTTGAAGATGGAAGAGATCTTTTATTGCAAAATGAAGGGATTTCAGACCAAAAATAAAATAAATCAAAATCAATATATCAAAAAAAAAAAAAAAAAGGTGCACAACAACTAACCTGTGCTCATTAAACGCACTGATCTCTCGCACAATGATGTCACTGTCGAGCACGCCCAGTAAAACCCCAACCTGGCGCAGCAGCATGTCACGCTGACGATGGGAGACCTGGGACACAGAGACCTCCAACACCAGCTCCACCAGGTCACGTTCCCAAAGATCTGACAGGGAGAGAGAGAGAAAGAATGAGATTAAAGCACAGACAAGACACAGAGAAGGGGAGGGAAAGGGTGGAGAGGAGAAGAGTGAGGACAGAAAAAGTAACAAGGAAAAGGAGAAACTGACAAGAGGAAAACAGGCCGACTGCAGGATCCATCTGACACTCTGAAATCTGGGAAAGAAGCCAAAAGACCAAGTGACGGATTAGTTTCTAGCTGAGTGTGTGTCTGTGCACCGTATGTTGCGCACTGACCTGCTCAACCTTCTGCTGTTAGTTGTTGAGTCTCTTGCTGTGCTGACAGCATTTGTACATACAGACTTGTTCAAAAGGAAAAAATATACTCTGCAATGCTCTTATACTACTAGTTATCAACGTAGAAGGTATTTTGTGATAAAATACTGAAATTTAACTTCAGGTATGCACACTTTACCTAAACTGTCTTTCAAATAATCTCAAGAAGTGTGATGTGATGTAACTTGAGCTCAGCACAAGCAACAGTTGTTTTATAACAGTGTGAAAGTCTCAGTGTGTCCATATCCTTTTAGGTTTGTGTATTTCTGTTCACTTTACCTGGTTTGACCTCCACTGTGCCCCTGTCAGTGCTGGTCTGTCCTTTACTGTCAGTTACAGTCAGGCTGAAGCTGTATTTCCCCTCCACCAGGTTTCCCAGAAACAGCACTGCCTGGTGGTCAGAGTTGTTCAGTACATCCTGTTGAAAAACGATTAAAAACAATTAATATTAATTTCCTAACACTGTGAATTTCCAAATTGCTTACAAAGTACATCTCAAGTACTGTTTTTTGACAGTAAGATTAAACAATTTTATAGTTTTAGGATGGGTTTCCTCTTCAGAAAGCAAACAAGTGTTTCTACTATACATTCAAAACCTTAATCAAAATAGCTATGGATGTGACGCTCACCCCTGCGGCCGGGCTGCTGTCGTCCCTGGTCCACAGGTAGCTGACTCCACCTTTGTCATCGGTTGAGTGAGATCCATCCAGAGTGGCGGTCCTGACAGGCAGAGAGATGGGTGGACTTGACACAACATGAGCCACTGGCGGCTGGTCTAGTTCTGGTGGAAAAAAAAAAAACAATGAAAAGACAATAAATACAAAAGTGTGAGGTTCACTGAGATAAGAATGAAACACACATTTAAAATGCTTCAAACCTGTACTTAAAATGCTTCCCTCATTTACTAACCCATGTTTTACAACAACATCCATAATCCTCACCTGTCTGACTCCAACCCCAGCCTGCTATTTTGCTCAAGAGCGAAGGATTACAACACACACATACACACACACAGACACACACATCTCCTAACCTTCTCTGACGATGACCGCGACAGTGTCGGTACTCTGCAGCTTCCTCTCATCAGTTACTGTCAGGGTGAACTCGTACCTGCCGACCTCGAGACCTGTCACCGTGGCAACAGCACTGTCTGCATTCTCAATCTTCACATCAGCAGGACCACTGATGGACAAAGAGAAGCGGAGCGAGAGAGCGTCAAAGACAATTAACCGTAGGAGTGCAATACTTTAGAATTAACTTTACTCTAGTGGAATACAACTGACCATGTAGTAGCTACACCATCCAATCGAAGTCTGACCCTTAATGAAAAAACTATCTGCTTGATTGCTGTGTGCATAAGTCAGTGACTGACTGACCTGGTTTGTTTCCAGTGGTAGGTGGCAATCTTCTGGTCATCGCTGCTCTTACTGCCATCCAGCGTGGTTCGGTCGACTGGCAAGGTCAGCTCTTTCTCTGGTCCTGCGTCTGCTACTGGTGGTTTATTGTTTTCTGAAGAGTAAAGAGATAATAGGATAAGAAAGATAAGCACGCATCAACCTTCGCCCATAAGCTTTTGTCCTCAAAAACAAACAAAAAAAAAAAACAACATGAATCGTTTCTTCCACAACAAAACTAGCAAAGTTTACAACTTTTATCCAAATCAGATCAGTGCCTGACAAATCTTGACAGATGGACCAGTATTACAATCAGAGGTGAGAAAGAACAGTGATAAGAAAGAGTGAGAGTGAGAAGGAAAGAATTTCCTAATAAATAATGTAATCCTTAAAAAAAATAAATAACAAATGGGAAGCTAGAAAAAAACCCCCACTATGATACAAAAAGGACAACTGCCTTCAGATCAGCACTTCTATGATAGTTTTTATTGTATAGTAACAGCAGTCATGCTCTGAAACACCAGGAATTACACCCTCTGACCAACAGCACTAACATTTCTTTCAGATATTATTACCCACATGGTTGGCACGGTCTGACCTCGCAGGTGGATGTGTGTTAACAACACAGGTCCTGTTCAAACACCTGCAAGATTGTTTTGCCACTGTCTATAGTCTGCACTGGGTGCTTATCAGGCTGTGTGTACACGTACACCTCCCATTCACTGAGTCAAAATGCTATTTCTAACAAAGGACTGGCAAATAGAGATTCCTATCAGCAGATTAAGTACTGACATCAGCCTCACACATTACTAAAGGTCAAGAATAAATACAGCTACATTAAATACTGTCGCACAGGTTGCTCTTCACACTTCATGTGTACATTTGTACAGAGCCTGTGGGAGTGAGAAAGGGCACACGAAATGTAACACATATCAGATACAGGGGAAGTGGACTTGAAATGTCAAGATGAGCTTAATTCAAGTGTCTCTTTAAGTGGCACACAAGTGCACACAGCTGAGTAAACAGACTTAAAAAAAAAAACACGGGTTAATGAGTGAGTGCTGTAAGGAAGTAAGAAGCTAAACCGCTTGTAAACAAAATATTCCTCCCAACTTTTCACTGAACATGTCATTTGAAAGTGCTGGGGTGACATAAACAGGAACCTTTTATTTGTTGTCCAGCTGTTTACCTGGCTGAACAATGACAGTGACCTGGGCGGTGTCCTGCTGTCCAGCTGAATCTGTCACAGTCAGCTGGAAGGTGTAGTCTCCCTCCTGCATTGCCGACAGCTGCAGGATCGGTGTCCGTACGCCCTGAAAACACACAGAAACAGATGCCATCCTAAATCGTGATGCTCTTATCCAAGAAAAAAATGAGCTGAAACGTGAATTCAATTAAGTGCACAGCCCTCACCTGCATTTCCACCACTTTGTCTTTGCTCTCAGGGCTGAGGGACCACTCGTAAGACAGGGAATCGTGGTCGTCTGTGCTTTGGTTGCCATACAGAGTAATGGAGTTGCGTGGCAATTGGATGACCTGGATGAAAGTAAGAGGAAAGACCGACTATTGTTATCAGGGTTACAACAGACATTTTTGAGGTTTAAGTACCCTACTTAACACACACACAATTGAAAAACTGTTGCCTCGTGCATTAAAGAACAAAGCTGTGATGATGAAAACGGGTTCAGACCTGGTTAGGGCCAGCATTGGCCACAGGCCGGTAATCCTTGGCTTTGTTGACAGAGAGGGTGGCCTGCGTCGAATTTGTGGCTCCATCTGAGTCTGTCACTGTCAAACTGGGAAAGAAGGACATTCAATAGGTTTAATGCCCAAACTTTATGGCAAGTAGAGAAATAAACAATTTCACCTCTAACTTTAAGTCTCTAAAATCAAATCAAGTTTGACTTGTAATAAGTTAGTAACTTTAATCCAGACATGCCTCTGCTTTTATTATTACATGTGTCACAAACGTATATATTGAAATGAGGTCCAGGAGTCCAGATGCTGATAAAAGGGAGTGTTTGTAACATATTTACTGGCAATTTAACTTGCCTGTCTAAATATATCTGAAATCTTGGGACCTCTCAACATTAAAACAATGGCATCCATCTGTGTGAGATAAGTGAGGGCCACCTGTACCTGAATGTGTAGTTCCCAGGCACCAGGCTGGTGAGGGTGAGGACGGGGGTGTCAGCAGAGACCTTCTCCTCCCTCAGAGGACCTTTGACCTCTTCCCAGTACCATGCCACCACCTTGTCATCATCAGTGCTCTCTGGAAAGAGAAGAAAGGAGGGATAAATGAAGGATAAAGGATTTTAGGCTCTGATTAAGAGCTATGTTTGTGTGTGCGTGTCACGTGGGAGACTCACGGCTGCCATCTATCACCGTAGAGCTGGTTGGCAAGGAGATCTCCTGGAACTTTGGGGAAACTATGGCAACTGGAGGCTTGTTTACCCGCGGCTCTGTCAGGTGGAAAGCAAGAAATGAACTCGCTTACTGAGCTGTACATCAGCTGTTTGTGAGTGATGCAGTGTCAACAAGTCAGCGGCTGCCTTTGCAAAAGTCACAATTACAACTGTGTGTGGGAGGAAAGCAGCCTAAGCTCCCAGCAATAGGATCTCAGTTTATTTACTTAACATGAGGCATTAACTGAGCGCTGATTCCTGATAAATTTGTATCACTGACACTGTCAGGAAAGACAATACCACTAAGTATTATTCATAGCCTCCTGATGGTGGACAAAGTAACAGAAACATTTCTGAGTACAATACTCATTCTGTAAACCACCTAATGTTTGTTTTTTAAATTGTGCAAGGACATGTTGACTCAGAGGAGGCAGCAGTTTGTTGTGCTGTCGTACACATATCCCGTCAAGTGTTTTTCAGTTAGTGTGATGGTCTGTTTGTGTCTCTTTGCAAATTTTAAATAGTGTTATTGATGAAACAGAATCAGCCTTGAAAACTAATCAACTTTATTCGACTTACATGCATTGTGCTGAATGCTAAATCTCACCTGGTTTGACTGTGACATTGATGTAGCCTTCTCCGTGAGCCCCCTCCCCGTCCACTGTCACTTCAAACTCATACAGGCCCACAGTCAGCTGAGATGGAGAGGAGAGATCGAACAAATCAAGCCAGAATTAAGAGGAAGTGTCCTTTTTGAGACAATCTGTCTCCTTTACACATTACTGAAACCGTCTGTTTATGTATTGAATAGAACACCAGCTGCATGTTTTATTTTTAGCAGAATATGAATATGAAAGTTGTGATCTGTACCTTACTGAGTTTCAGTGTCTTGCTGTGCTTTCCTTCCATCTCCCCACTGTAATCTTTGGGATGTGTTATCAAACGCCAGTCAAATGCATAGTTTGTCCCTGTAGAGAAGAAACAACATGTAATCAATCAGCACAGCACAACAAAACTGCTCATGCATTTAATTAAAATCTATCAGATAAGGATCATTTCCAGTTGAAAAACTTTGCTGTCAGGACTGTCAGCGAGGGATCAAGGGATTAACAAAATTATGACTTGCATCCCTCTTCGTAACCGTATAATCTTTTTCCAGAGTGGATTTGAAATTCTCTGGCTGGTGTTCAGTATGACGCACAGTACGCTGATGGTGACTCAGCAATACAACTGTCAAACAGGTTGAATTTCCTCACCCATTTCTGAACAACAAAAATATGATAGCACGCTGAATGGTAGTCAGTGTGCTCATCTAAGCTACATAAAAGTCAAATTATTTTCTTGATATTTTCAAACTGGGAACGGTTTGATAAGTCAGTATCATCTATTCACTAGAAATACGTTAGAAAATCAAACTCTACATAATAATAATAACAATAAAAATAATAATTTTGTATTATTATTATTTCATAGTCCTGGAGGTGTCAGCAATTGAAAAAATTATCCTATTTAGTAAACAATGTTTAAAAAGTTAGAACAATAACCTGTCATATGCATCTTCAGGTTGATCACTTGTCTGGCACCATTAATAAACATATACACAGACACAGAAAATGATAAACTGCAATAGTTTATTTCCTAATTCAGTGGCTTTACCTGGCGGGGCTGGGGGGACCACGAAGGCATTGAGTTCAACCTCGTTGAGGGGCAATGTAACCTCCACACTCTCCCCTGCTGACACCACCAGCTCCCTCACTGCTGTGGAAGACGACACAGGATCAGAGATGATGCCAAAATAACAGTATGGTGACCACAAGGTTGGCATGGCAACCAAAAGACTGGAACTGGTCAGAGTGTGGAGCATTCAACAAGAGGTGAATAAATAATATTACTTGGTGTCAATTACACATCCAGTTATTTTATATTACCTAATGATAATTTTAAAAAGAACAAACAAAGTTGTAGTGTGGCAGTTCCTCTCAGCTGTAGGTCAGGTCACCAGCAACGGTTTCAGCTGTGGTTGTGGCAGGCAGGTGTTTTCAGCCTGCACAGCACCAAGCAGCAGGCAGACAAAATCAGGAACCAGCTGGTGATATTTAAAGGTGTAGTCCAATAATTTAGTAATTTCCTATTGCATTTCCGTAAAGTTAGGGGAATTACAAGAAAGAGATTTAAAAAAAAACAAAAAACAATAAGGTGTATTGCACCACATATCAAAGAATGAAAACCGATGCAGCTCCAGAACTGCAGGAGATATTAAAGAATGGTTTTCGCAGGCTGAGTAGTAATTCACACCAGTAGTAAACTCATCATCATGTGTAAAGCTGTTTTCCCTTTAAATCAAACTGTAAATTGTGTCAAACAGCGACCGTAATGTGAGATATTCTCTTTAAGAATCGCAGGTTCTTGCTTTGTTTCCAGTCTCCTCCTAAACTGCATCTTACCTTTGCACACCTTCTGCTTTCACTGAAACCAGCACAGCTTGTTACTGTTTGCTCAAGTAAATCCATTGTTAAGTTAAAAAAGAATGACACGCATTGCTTTGTCTCATGTCATTTTTCAGTTAATGTCAGATAAATGGGCATACTGTCGGTCAGGGAGGAGAAACTGATCATACGAGTCATTCCTGTTTGTAGAAGCCTGGAAGCCTCAGCACATTCCTATTGATTAGACCCACTTGGCTTCACACTCACAGCACACGTTGCTTTCATCTGGGAAAAATAACATCTGTGCAGTCTGCCATAAAATCTGTGGGCAAAGTACATCTTTGTTTTGTCAAACATCTGCCGCAGGAAAAACACTGAAGGAACAGTGACGGATATTTTACAAATTTTGAGTGTGTGTGACAGAAACATGGAAACTTAAAAGGGCAAAAATGTATTTTAACCAACTCTGGCACTGAGAGGACCTGAAAGTCATTTGAAATCTTCCTCCAAGGCTGCATAACCACAGTGATGTTACATTATAGATTAGATCATAATTAATAAATGAAGACAAGACAGATTACTGAATGCGCCGGAAATAGGCTTTCTCTGATACTTGCTTCCTTACCAGCCTGTGTTGGAGTTGTGATGATAGCAGCTTCAGTCACTGTGGGTGAGCTGACATCGCTGCTATTGGAAGACGCAGGAGTATCAACAGTGTCATCCACCGTTGAGTTTTGTTGTGACGGAGCTGGAGCGCTGTCTGAGCTCCCATTGGTTACCTGGCTAAGGTTCTTTTGGGTTGTCTGATGAAGTGTGATGGTCCTGGGTACAGTTGGAGTTGGATGAGCTATTTCCAGTTTGGGACTTTCCTGCAGAGACAATTCAAAATTTTAGGTTTTGAACTCACAATAACATGGAACAAATTTGGAGAGGAATTTAGGAAACAGGTGAAGAACAGCGTTTGCTACAGCCAAACAATAAAACACCAATAAAACATTTGAACTCAACCAATTTCCTGTGACTTTACCGTGCTGGTAAGGTATCCTGTGTGTGGTCTGTGGCTTCCTTTGTGCTGTGCATGACGAGCCTTTCTACGTCTTGCTGTTATGGGACCCTTAAAATAAAGTTACAGACCACAAATAATTTCAGCAAAAACTTCTATAAATAAGATACCAAATCCACTTGTCAAGGTAAGTAGCAACCCTTTGCTTTAACTGGAAAAAATGAAAAATTATGTCTCTTAATCAACAGAGGAAGTCAGCTGTTGGAACTAGACTAATCAATGACAGTGCCATCTGAAAGGCAAGTTGGTTTCTCAGGAAAAAAATCAATAAATCACAAATAAATGGTCATTTGAATAATTCTGAATGCAGTTTCCTTAGCTTGGACAGCTGTTCCTGTTACATCTTGGTCAGCCAGCAGCAGCCATACCTTGGAGAGCAGCTGAAGGAGGCCGAGGGACTCCTGGTGAGGCTGGGGCAGGAAAGAGATGGGGCAGCCACTCTTCTGGGTGCAGCTGAGAAGCACACAGCGCCCGCCGAGGCTCCACACGGCGCTGCAGCTCGGCTTTAAGCAGCAGGACTCCCAACATGTTGCCCCTCCTGTCCCGTCTGCCAGAGGGTGCCAACCCAAGCTGATGGCGCTGCTCCAGTGGATCCCCAACACCCCACCAGTCACCCGGCAGAGATCTGCTGACACACCTGGACCAGGACAGAACAGAGCAAGGAAGTAAAAATAATGATGCACTATACTGATATTCATATCTACAAATCAAACTTTTTTTTTTAACAAGTCACTGTGAGAGATCAAATCCTTTGCAACAAAGATCATAGTTACAAGAAGAGGAGGAAAGTTGGTCAGGAAATAGGGGTGAAAGGGGAGGTTATGCAGTGGTTTCCCCTAAGAGAAATTCTAAGAGGAAGAGTTCAGAGTAGAATGTAGTTTGATAAAAGGGATCTGTCAAAGGCAACATCATGGACATGACACTGGACAGCGCTCTCCAAGCCTTGTCCAGATTTCCCTTGCTTATATCAATCAGGGCATTGTTAGGTATTCTTGGCATTGTCGCAAGCAAAGAAGCAAAGTGAAACCCACGGTGAATTCCAGCCCCAACCAGTGAGACTTTTCACAGATTAGGCTTTGACTCAACATTTCTCTGAAAAGCCGACATCCAGCCGCAGCTTCAGCAGTCAGCCAACTCAGCAACAGAGAGAGGAAGTAAGGCTTTTCCCTGACAAAACAAGACACTGATTAAAACCCAAAGCACAGTAAGCAGTACGCACAAAACTCCACCCTCTGAGCCTGACCATATCAGACTCCTATCAGGAGTGCAGTGAGCTGAGACGTTTAGTTGCCGTACGCGTGTATGCTCTTGAAGCGGTGAAGTAAATCCATTCTTTGTGTCATATAGGAACTGCCTACGCAACCAGATACAATACAACACAAAAAATACCACAGATTGCCACTGATTGCCACTCTTTGGCAATCGGAAATACAACAGGAACGCAGTTAGTGCATCTGTTCACAGTGCAGTCAAACAAAACAGCCTGCAACTCTTCATCTAACAGCTCACTGTGGATGATTCTCCCTGTTCCACTACTTCCTGCAATATTTAAAACTGGGCCACTCTCAAAAATGCCTAACATGTCCACGCCTTGATTTGTAGATGCATTTTTCATGAGTGATTGGTGTCGGCTCTAACCTCAGAGACAAATACAGTGTGTTTCCTTTGACTGCTTCACAATAAAAGCCATCCCGTTATAAACAGTAACACAGGATCGTGTGCACACATTGTTTTCTGTGAATCAGTCATGTGTAAGAAGCCAATCTGAATCCAGCACAGGAATGGTAGACTCCACCGCTAACAATTATAACTACTATATAGAGAGGTAATTACAGAATGTAAATGAATTGAATGGATAATAAGAAAGCACGAGGAACAACAATGTTTCTGGATATTTTCACATAAGAGGAAGAGGCATCAACACAAGCAAAAACAAAGATGAAAAACTAACAAAAACATTTAGACCATCTCATTAGACCATCTCACACAGAGATATACCAGTAATTGTTGCTACCATGGCAACACCAGAGCCAAGGGTGACTTTATGGGACGTCAGTGTAACTGAAGTCTGGAAAAACACAGGTCTTACCACTTACAAAAAGGCACAAAAGATCTATAGTTTGTTTGAGAAAGGGGTGTCATCCCGCCCCTTGTCCACTGTTCTTCTGTCTCCCACCCTTCAACACACACACACATGCACAGTGTCTACCCACAGAGCCCCTATTGTCCTGTTTCACATTGTAACCCACTGTGTGGAGTGGCATCTGAAAGAAGGCACCGCTACACACACAGACACACACACACACAGCAGGGGTGCCAACAGTCCTCCATCGGCCTGCCTCAGATTATACATACAGTAAAAACCAACTAACATCCTAAAACCATCCAAGTATCATAATAAGATTTGAAGACGGATCAAGACCCACCCTGAGCAATCAAAGGTGTGTGAATCTACTATGCAGATGAGTGCTGGTAGTTGACACAGATGTGAGTTACCTTATCGGTTCTCTGTCAACAAATGCGTATTTGCCAGTTGAGTTCGGGGTGACGCGTGGCTTATTTTACCTGTGGTAGGAGCCAAGAGCCAGAGGTAGGTCAGCGGTAGGAGGACGAGGTGAGGTAAGCTCCAGGTGAGCAGCTTGTGGTGTGCATAGGACATTTTCCTCAAAGACCAAAGACCTAAAAGGAGAACAATTCGATTTTAATGGTTTGATTTCATTAAAGTAAGCATAAGATTTGGTTCTCAGACTCCTTCCAGCAACCGTTTAAATGTGATCTAACTTATACCTGACTGAAAATAACAACTGTCAATCCAGCTCAATCAAACTAAATCTACAAGCCATGTTTACCTTTCGTCTGGCCAGGCGGTGGAAGAAAGAGATGCAGGAAGCGAGAGGGAGCGAGGGCTTAGGTTGGCAGCGAGGTGCTGTGAGGTGATGGGTGAAGACGGGTCAACACCAGCACTCTGAGGAACAGATCCAACATGGCCACCTGTGGGACCTTTACAGGCTCAGCTTCTCAAACACTATGCTAGAGAGGGGAGGGCAGAGAGAGGAATTATTTAATCGTTGATCAAAAAATATTATTCATATCAGGCTGGACAAACATGTGGACATATAGGCCTGGGAAATATTTGAAAATTACTGTATAAATGTTAGTGGAAATGTATTTTTATGTTATCAATCAGGCACAATTCTGCTGCATAAATTAACACTTCCATACAATGTAATTGTAATTGAACAAATTAGTTGTTGATGTTTTTGTTTTACACATGAAGAACTTTGTTGGATTTAATGCATAAAAGTGGGACAAATTTATCAGAAAAATATGAATTATTCAGGTTTTCCCTCCTTATCTGCCTTGATTACTGACAGTCAACAGTGCTTCAGCTCTACAGAGAAGCACTCTGAAGAAATTCAACAACCTATAACACATCAACTTGATGACAAACATTCATGCAAATAAGACTCAATTGCTTTAACTGGAGGTACTCTGCTGAGAGAGCAAAGCAGAGGAGTGTACTTAAACTGCATAGTTGCTGTAACTGTATGTAACGTGGATCTGAGCATTATATTCTGTGGTCTGCTGAACACAAATACTCCTTTTCAAAGTAAAACAGAGAGGGAAATGTTTCCTGTTGGAGGACAAGTCTGTTTCATTATGCAGCAATTCTGTGAATATCCTGTTGACAGTAACTCTCAGGGAGGTGCAACATGACTCACCAGCACCTTCCTTTTAACTATCAGCCAAAGCAAAAGAGAAGGGAAAAAGGAAAATAAAAAAAAGACAATTAAATGTACATACTTCTACAACAGGTTCTAATCCCTCAGTCTTATCTATAGACATGTCTTGCCTGTTCCCTCACTGTCTTATGTGTCTAGTCTGGGAGCTTTACAACCTATTACCCAGCCTGTATGTTCATAACGCGGGTGAAAATGAATAGTGGTTAATATTTTTGAATGACACATTTTGTAGAACTGCTATATGCAAATCTCTCTCTCTCCTGTGCAATAATACCAGCAATCACTCAACATACAGTAGTTTTATCTAACAAATGTGGCCCTTACAGTCCTCTGTATTATACCATTGTTTTTGGTAAGTCACTCTGAGTAATGACAGGTCAGACAAGGGTCAGCCCCATGTGGGATACAGAAGGAGTATGACTGCATCACAGTTCACGCAGCTACTTTATCCAATTTGGTAGCACAGTGGAAATTTTAATATTTTTAAAATTATATTCAAGACACAGACACAGGGCATCAAGACCCCAGAGTTAACTTCCTTATACTTAATGTTCTTTGTTGCAGGAAGAGTGATGAGGAAGTCTCTCATTTGAGGCATGCACAGAGGCACTCTGAGCAAAAGAGCTTTTTTGCACTTTTTTCCCCTCAACTTTTCCTGTGAGTCCTTATAGCAGAAAGGGATAAAAAAAAAGAGGGGGAGTGAAGAGTGCAGGTCCTGGGACACTGTGTTCAAGGCATAATCAGGCCTTTTCCCCACAACCTCTCACAAGGAGACTATTACATGGGGCAATATGGTAATAAATCAAGCCGCTTTCACTATTTCACAAGCATCTGCTGAGCAGACACTCCGTGGAAGTTAGCTAGATGCAGTATATTCATATGATTGGAATGTCACTCTAGTTCCCTTTGTTAGCATGTAATCAAATGAGTCATTACATTATTAAATTCTGGATATAAATACTGCATTAACTGAAATGAAGTCCTTTGCTTACACAACATAACCAGCCGACACAAACCTGTATGGTCTGTTTCCGTATGTGAATCTGCATTCCTGCATGTGGATGCCTGAACCTAAGCAGCTCAGCCCAGACAGTCCAAAATCCACAGTCATTTGTCCTCCCGCATGTGTTTTTTTCTCTCCCTGGTAATCCACCAAAATGAAATTAAAAGAAATACATCAAGGTAAAAATAATCCAGACAAAAAATGTAAGGGACTCAGTCACGTTTTTCTCCAGCAGTCGCAGCGGTGTGGATTTCCTTCTTTACTGAGCAGTAAAAGCCCAGAGGCTGGTAGTGACTCTGAGTGTGTGCAGCAACAGTAACGCTCAGGTGCACTCGGTCACCTGGGCTGATGACAGCTCAGCCATTACAGACTTTTCAATGGCTACTTTCCCTTGAGAAGCTTCTGCAGAACAATGATCTCCGTGACCAAAACCCCCCTTATACCTAGGGAGGACAATTCTCTCTCTCTTTGGCCGTTTCTTCCTCCTCCTCTTCCTCTCCCTCAGCTGCAGCAGTCAATAGCTGTATTAGCTTCTAGGCAGACAGATTTGTGGAGCTTTCTCTGTAATGACACCAAGTCCCACGCACAGTTTCTTCTGGCTGCAGCAGGGAAGGAAAATGAAGTTGTTTTTAATTTCTCTCTCAGACAAAGTCCTTTAAAAAAAAAAGAAACAAAATAATAAGAAATAATAAACCTCACATTCTGCTGTGACAACTACAGAAACTAGATCCTTACAGCAACAACTGTTCTAATCCTAGAACAATATTTAAATGGATTCAATAGTACCAAAAGTATCACAGCAATACCATAAACCCCTGTGTGCAGTTATATCACGGGAGATTAAAAATATATAAGAATGCACAATGAAACCCTTATACAGTAAGCTAACCTCATAACTGAATATAACGTCTGATCATGTATAAACACACACCATTCTAACTAATCAGTCTAACTTCTTATTGATTTTTCACCGGATGATTCATACTAGCCTGCCTTGTGCTTAGGTTGTTTTTGCCCAATAAATTTATTCATTTTCAACACCTTGTCTGATTCATTCTATTTATCTTGTCTTGCAGAAATAGTATAAACAGTGTGCACTGCTGGCAACAGGCATTCATGTTTTTATGCCTTTTTTGATATTATGTTTAACAAGGTTCAACAGCTCATCTTTTGTTTTTACTGCTACTGGATGCCACTTTTTTCTAAATGATGGTTTCCATTCTGTTTACTAATGGATGGATCTGTTTTGATGTCTACTGAAATTTCCCACGCGGGACAACAAATTGATTAGAGGATCAATAGATAATATAAAAGTAATTCATTAAGACCGAACACTTGCTTGTTAAAAAATGAAATGGCCACTATTTTCAAATCAAAGTTTCCCGATCTGTCTAAATAAGGAGCATCACTTGAGGCTCTGGTGGTCAGTGTTAGGATCTGTATCTATTTCCAGTTTATCAAATAAATAAATAATTAATTGTTAATGAAAAGAAGATAATTGTTAGTTAAGTCCAACTCTCTAAGGAAGATTGATTCTTATAGAGAAGGGATTAACTGATTGGTCAAAGTGCAAATAAGTGGTTGACTGCATGAATTAGAGTCTGTCAGTCAAATGAACTCCATGAGTACACGCACTGGGATAATATCTCTAAGACATTTCATCCAAAATGGTGGGTTCGTGCATTATGTATCTTACCAGCCTGAAAACATCAGCCAGGGTTTACTCAAGACAGGATGTCTCTAACTAGCTGTAAGATAATTTAACACAGGCCGATTGCTACACCCTGCGTAGTCCACTGCACTATCACAAAATTACAAAAGAGTCACGGCTGAATCTATAATATGGGACTTTTAATCTAGTAGCTTGTTTTTTTTAACAAAGCACACCGACGTCCCGGTGCTGAGAAATGAATGCGGAGGTGGAACACTGTAAGGTAATTCACCTGTATAATCCGGGATCACCGCCGTTTAAGGCACCTTGAGGCTAACAGCTGCTGGCATCTCTCTTTCACTACACACCGTGCAGGATTCAACCAGAGCGTTTTTATGGCAACTGTCACGACACCATTAAAGACAGAAAAGTACCAAAGGACTTACAGTAACAGAAAATGCCACTGGCGTTCACTTCGGTCGGTCGCTGTGAAGTGTTGCGTCGTCGCTGTTGTTGTCCCCAGCACAGTAAATTGGGTCAGTATTCCTCTCGCTTGCACAGCTGATGTGCAGTGTGACCGCCGTCAAGCGATTCCGAGTGATATATGACGCTTCCGGTGGCTGGGTTTTCAAAATAAATCATTTACTGAAACAACCGTTGGGACGTTTTTGGGCCGACAGAAGCTCATTAGCAGACATTTTCGACGCATTTGGGAAGTAATAATAATTGAGTAAAGCAGGCTACAAGTTATATTGCACAGAAGACTATTGTAATTCTAGTTTTGCCTGAGATGCGTATCAAATGAAAATGAACGTTGTTAATCCGAGTACTTCCGCCGTGCGCCACCTGCCGACCAGCTACCAATGTCGAACAGGCTCAGCTCAGCAGAAACAGTTAATCCGCTTTAGTCGTTTTCATTGTATATTTTAGTTCTAGAAACCAAAATAAAGAATAAAAATGTCTTTCTTGGCCTCAAAAATAATGTGGCGTCGCTTCTCTGACGTTGCAACACTGGCCAAAATGGCGTCTCCGCCTCCCAACTATCCCCGTTGTGATTGGTTCTCTGATATTGTCGGGCTGTTTTCATTGGTTTCTTGTAGCTTTATTTTGACAGTGTACTTCCGCAGGAGTGCTCACGAGCTGCTGTCCCGCGCGGTGGGGTTGTCTATAAAGTAAGTTATTTTATGAACGTTAACAAATTCAAATTTTAGATCTTAAATGGTCGCAGACAGTTGCGCTAAAAGACTCAGCAAACCAACTGAAAATCGTTACATTTATGCTCCTCTTTTTTTTTTGCCGCCAGCCTTGTGGAGCTAATGGCATGATTTTAAAATCAACCTTTTAAAGTTTGCTTAACGTTACTTTTTATTTCTCTCTTGGGTTCTCAGTCGCCAAGGTCACAATGGCTGACAGCGCCGACGTTACACCTGTCGTGAGCAGCCAGCCTCCTGGAAAAGAGGAGCAGGGAGGAGGAGAAGGCGGAGGAGGCTCAGACAGGGATGCAGGAGGTGGAGGTGGTTTGACGGATGCCCAGAGAGAGGTGTTGGAGAGGTGTCTTCATTCACTCAGGCATGCTAAAAATGACAGCCACACACTGGCTGCTCTTCTGTTGGTAAGTGTCAGTCATATCCTTGTAGTTACAATGAAGTAACTGACCGTGTGTATACATGATTGTGTTGTTGATTGTGCAGTTGAGCATGAAACCACGTTGGTTTATAGCTGTATAGTCCTGCAGTTGCCGCTCTGCTGTATATAACTTCTCCATCTGTAATCACTAATAATTTAAGACAAAGCAACGGTACAGTTTATCCTCTGCATTACCCATGTGTGACTTTTTTATCTACCCTGGATTTGAGACAGCTGTCTCAGGGATTTCTGTTTTAATAGGAAGAGTAACACCTCTTTCCAGAAACAATGTCCCTGTTACTGTGAATAAATCACACACCTTGCCGTGAATAACTGTCTATTTTATGTTACATCTTAGATCACTCGGTTGTGCCCAGCAAGTCAACTAGACAAACCCACCTTGAGACGCATCTTCGAGGCCGTGGGACTCAACCTTCCAGCTCGGCTTTTGGTGACAGCAGTCAGAGGGAGTGAGAGCTCTGGCTTACCCCCACATGAACTCCTTTCACTGGGCACAGCTCTGCTGGCTGCCCTGAGCACAGACCCAGACATGGCCTCCCATCCCCAGCTCCTCACCACCATACCGCTCCTGCTGGGCATTTTAGCAAACGGTCCCGTGTCAAACCAACAAAAACAGGCTGCCCAGAACCAAGCTGGAGAGATGGGGCAGAGTCCAGATAGTAAAGTACAATCAGCAGAGAGTACGAGCCCAGAAAGTAATCCTACCAATGTGGCAGGAGAGAGCAAGACCAGCGAGCGAAAGGGTGATGATGGCAGTACATCAAATGGAGTATCAGCATCTGAAGAAACTTCACCATCTGCCGGTCTTGATGAGGCCATGGCTGCTGACTGCTACCAGGTTCTGACAGCTGTGTGTGCGTTACCCAGGGGTCCTGACCAGCTGCTGAGCAGGGGTGCTGTTCCTGCTCTGTGCCAAGCCGTGGAGCAAAACCAGACTTTTAGCCATGAGAGGGGGCTTGCCTTGCTTGGTTGCCTCCTCTCAGGTAAAACCAAGGACAGAGCCTGGAGTAAACACCATGCAGAACTCCTCTCTCTACTGGTCAGGCTCTCCAAAGACTTTAGCCAGTCCACTGACCAGGCCAGGCTGGACATGTGTTCCCAGTTGGTGCAGTTTCTCCCCCCAGTAGGAGTGACAGTGGAAAGGGAAGAGCTGAAGGGAGTCGTGAGCCGTTTGTGGGGGGTATTGAGACCCATGATGCAGTCTAAGCTAACACCGAGGCAGATCAGGCCGATCCTGGTCCTCAGTGCATGTCTGCTGGATTTGTATGGCTGGGAACTGGTAGGACCCCCAAAGTTCTGCTGCTTACTGGTGAACCGGGCCTGCGTGGAGGTCAGAATGGGCCTGGAGGAGCCGCCTGGTAACGAGCTGAGCCCAGAGCTGCAGCACACACTCACAGGTAGTAATTACTGTTACAGCATCTGTTTTATTGCGCTGTCGCATGATTAACCTCCTGCGTCATTTAAACCTCCTCTTCTCATTGTCAGGCTGTTACCGAGTCATGGAGGCTGCCATAGAGCAGGCCTGCAGTCCGGCATTGTCGCAGACCGCTGCACCCACTCAGGGCTCCATCTCCTCACTCAGCCTGCAGCAGAGCAGGCAGGTCCTCGGGGTGCTGGAGGAGGCCTTCTCCGCTGTAATGTACCACCTGCAACAGGTGAGAGGATGACGTGAGCTACTGTTGGTGGTTTTTATACCCGACTAGTTTCTTGTTGCTGCTTCTGGAAATGTCATCACTCACTGTGCACCTAAAATGAAAATTTGTCCAGTAATAATACGGGTTCTTTGTACTGTAAAAGCACAAACCTCCTCAGAGTGTAGTCACTAAAACACTCTCCCCCTTCCTCTTCCTGTTCTCACAGGTTGATTCGAGTCGATATGGCGACCCTTTCATTTTCGCCACGTTCCGTTCCCTGTGCTCATGGCTGGCCGAGGAGACTTCCTGTCTGAAGGAGGAAGTGACTGGACTGCTGCCTTTCCTGATTGGCTACTCCCAGAGCCACCTGCAGAGTGAGAGCCCAGAGCAGGGCCTCTCTGACTGGATGGCTGATGTGTCCATCTCTGAGGAGAAAGGGGCCTGGACGGGCAAAGAACCTCTGAGGTAAAGATAATAAAACATGTCAGAAGGAAGGAATGGGTAATGTTAGATGTACAACAACACATCCAAGGAGTTTTTACTGCTCTTGCGGACTGGCATTCAAGGAAACACCTTCCTTTCTCCAGGTATCTCCTCCCAGCTCTGTGCCACCTGTCAGCAGAGGAAGGTCCCAGGAAGGTGCTGCTCACACTCGACACCCCGGCCCTGCTGGTGGACTTTCTCTCCCGGAGCTGGGCATCCCTCAAGGGGAAAAGTGGGACGGCGTCAGGCAGAGATCCCAGCATGGAGACGGCCTGCTCAGCCCTCCTCAACTTCACCGTCACAGAACCGGAGAGAGTCAGGTACGTAGCTGGTGTGCAAGCAGAATACTCACCTGAAGCCTGCAGGTTATTTGGAGAGAATTAAGTCATACTGGTATTTCTAACAGTTTTTTGTTTCTTCGTTTGCTTTCTAGGAAGGACCCATGTTTCAGAACCCTGGAGGCTCTTCTGAGTGAAGCTCTTCCAGTTTTGGTGCATAAACCCCACCTCCTGGTCCTTGCAGCAAATTACTGCACTTTGGGGCTAATGATTGGCAGACTCAGATCAGCCCCTGCAGGTGAGGGTGGTTTTGGTTGTTCACACGCATGGCACCATTTTATTTGTCGCAACATTAACCTTTGTCAGTTGTTAACCACAAGCAAATGCTCTCTGTACTCTCGTTATCATGTGACCGTATATAAATTCTGCTCAAACTTGTTTTTGTGACACTCTTTTTATGACATTTTTAAATTAACACAAAATGTCTGTTATTGGTGGCTCATATTCAGAAACATTTATTTCTCCAGGATCTGTGGAAGCAGGCCAGAGACGCTTCTTCTCCTCAGCTCTCCGATTCCTCCGCGGTGCCCTGGACTCTGGCCCCGGTTCGGTTAAGGTGAGCGTCAGCTGGGAGGACAGCTGGGACGAGGCTGCAGAGCTCTGGAGGTTGGGCTTACAGGCTCTGGGAGGCTGCGTCCGCGCTCAGCCCTGGATCGCCACCTTGGTCAGAGAGGAAGGTTGGCTCAAACACACGCTCAGCATGCTGGATCAGTGTAGCTCGCTGCCTGACCAGCACACACAGGAGGCACTAGAGGAAGCTCTGTGCGCCATGGCGGAGCAGTGCACGGTTTGTAAGCAGGAGATTGGAGACACGATGATGAGAAATGATAAAGGAGCTCTGAGCGGTATGAGGAGCTTGAAGAAATCAGTGGGAGTGAAGTGAAACCAAACTGCTGCTGATGGACAATGTGCTCTTTGATGGAGTATTTTTAACTTGTGGAGTTGAAAATGAAGTCACTCTGTGAAAATAAAAAAGCACAGCTATTAATGAAGCCAAACTGGTGTGTTTATTAGCCGTACCAATCTGACATGGATAACGTTTTCTTGTAAAGACATGAAAAGCCAGAGATTCCCAAACCCACATAGAAAACAGGGCAAATGGTGTGTTTCTGTGTATCCTATTTTTTCAGTGTAATTGTACCCTGATAATTTAGAATAAAATGCCTTCTGGTTTTCGCTTTTTGAATCAGTGAATAAATCTGAAAAGTGGGCAGCTGTTCATTTGCAACCAGGCGGATTCCAGTTGGAACAGAAAGACGCATGAGCTGTTTTCTTTCATGTGAATGCTGAAATATAAATGCATTTAATAAAGGAATATTTTGTTAGATAACATTAAGCTTTGTCGCCAGTGTTACTTTAATGTTTTTTTTTCTTTCAGCTGTAGTTGTACATACATTTTTACCACAGAAGAGTTGACCATTTCACCCTACAGACCACTGTATTGTTCATTTTCCCAGTGGTTCACCAGTGGAATGAATATTATAAAAGTGTTAAAATAATCTGCAGTTACATCAGTATCCAGCTGGACAATTGTTCCTTCACTGTCGATGATCCAAGAGAAACTTTTCCTCTTTTCTCAAGTGCCACAAGATGGCGCAATCAGACTTAATGTGTGCTGAAGTTCTTGATCACCAACACTCTTCCTTTCCTCAGGCCACTTTTCTGGGTTTGGACTTTTATCGTTTTCATTGTTAGCTCGTAGATAACGCGGTTGGTCATTTTATTAAGTTAAAATTGATTATTAAAACATGAAAACGTGCAAAATGTCAACAAAGGACGGCGTGAGTTTATTCATACTTTTCTCTTTTTTACCAGTGACTTCTTATTACAGTTATCCTTTAGCTGTAACTTCTACAACCAATACATTTTTACTCAGAAATTTCTCAGGTTGGAATTTATCCACTTAACTAAAAACCAGGACATGACGCAGTAGATTTACATGGATCAGTAAAAGTAATGTGTAGATTCAAAGGAAGAATATCTGTGATCCTTTGTCTTGTGATTATCACCGGCCAGCCATGTTTTTCTTATTCAGCACTTCATCCCTGATCCTATGTTCCAGCTACCAACCGTGAAAAAGTTTTTAGCTACCCCCTCCTCGACTCTTGTCACCTCCCGCCCTCTTTTTTTTTTTTTTTTTTATCCCCCCCCCTCCCTCCCTAACACCCGTCTCTTTTCTCTCTGACTCATCCATACAAACTCCTGCATCGTCTCTCAAACTAACTCACTCCTCTCTGTACCTTCAGCCTCCATCCACCTCTTCACATTAACCCCTCAGCTGCAGCTTGACACCCAGACTGAGCGCCACCACCACCACCACTAACACCATGCTCTGGAAATCCCGAACCAAGACCGACATTTTGCAGGTAAAAGAAACACCACTGAGTTTTCCGTTTTGAGTGGTTCATTTTTTTTTTCAGCAGGTGTAGGTCTGTTATCTGGAAGTCCATCATCATGGGGGGTCGTTTTAAGAGAGCTTGAATCCAGAAAATAATTCAATTGTCTATAATACAAGCTGTGAGTGATTCAGTGTGGATTTCAGCAGGTGACATATTTGCAGAAAATTACATTCTTTGGAATTTAAAACTGAGAAACTCCCAAGATTTTGGGGATAAAGGGAGGTGGATGTTCGTGCGTAAAAACGACTTTAGTCTTAACTTAGACGTCAGAAATCTGAGAAAATGATCTTCACGTTCAAGATGAGATTTTTGTTACATTAACAAAAAGTAGACATATAAAAATAAGACATAAAAATACTAACATTTTAGTGTCACTCGCTGCGTAAACGGCACTTTAGAACAAAATATATGTACATAAAAGTACATTAAGCTTAACAACCGGTAATTGAATGAATATATCTCTTTAAGAGAAGTGGACCCTGTCGACCCCTCCCCTCATTCTGCCGGGTGCGCGCAAAACCTATAAGTAGTGCGCTCATGGAGAGGCTGGAGGACTCCGTGTGTGTTGTGCGCGCGTGTGTGTGTCTGGCAGCAGCTTTTCATCTGTGCGTAAAGAGCTCCGTCGAACAGCGAGAAAAGGAAAAGTAAATAACACCTTCGAGTTTAATGGACCGTTAAAACAGCCTGGATTACGTCTCGGAGAGCATTTGGTGACATCTTTCAGCCGCTGGAAGCCTGCGCATCCTGTTGAATTTTAAATTTGGGGCTATCCAGAGTGGTCCAGATGTTAATCCACACCTATTCGGCCATGGTGAGTTTGATAGAGACTGGTGTTTTTAGATTTTTTGGGGGGGTTGAGGGCCGCTGATGTCTGTTCATCACTAAAGGAACTCAGTTTTGGTAAGGAGTTTATTTTCTTTACGGATTGCCAGTAGACTAAACATGAAAAAACATGTGTTTAATTTACCATCATAACTAAAAAAAAAACAGCTTTAAGTAAATAAAGGAGTAGGAAAAAGACTTTATGCTGAATATGTTACATTTTTAGACCCAAGGCACCGACTGTCAGCTTGGAGAGAATAATGGTCTTAGGTGATTTTTTTTTTTTGTTTGTTTGTTTGTTTTTTAAATTGGCTTAGAATAAATACATTTCTGGTTAGTCTGGCCTGTTCTTTGCTCTCCAGTAGAATCGTGTCAGCTGTTCGTACTGTGCTCCTAATGAGCCTGTCTGACAAGGAGTTTACAGTAGCGGTGCCGCGCATCTGTCCGCGGAGATGGTCTTTGTCTGCGCAGTGTCACACCAAGTGAGACCGACTGACAGTAAAGTGTCCAGGCACTGCAAAGACTGACATGCGACAGAGGATGGTCCTCTTTCTAATGGAGTGTCACTGTGTTTTACAGATTTTAATATAACCCTCAACTCCGTTGGAATAAAGTGAGAAACTCAATCCTGCACAGTGTAGTTGTTGTAGGGCAGATATGTGTGTGCTTTTAACCCGGCCTCGGCCCTCTTTGGCTGGCAGATAATGGACATTGTTCCACCACAACAGCATTGATTTGGGTGACCCAGCTTTTTAAAAAAATCCAATTTCACCAGGATGTGTGAGAGCAGAAATGTAGGCTAGTGGACTACATGTTTTTTTTACGCATAATGTGGTTCGAGGTCATAGCTTTCACATGAGGGGTCAAACTTGTAAAGTCAGAATAAAACCACATTGAGTTTCCTGCGCCTTGTCAGCCTGAATGAACCTTTTTTTTAAATTTTCATTTTCAGTTGTGGGAATCAGTGCGTGTATTTGTTGACGCGATGGCAGATTATTTACAGATGCCCCCCCCTCATCCTCCCGGAGCGACGTGTTATTGTTGTGCATTACCTGTCCTTTGTGCAGCTTCTTGGTGGCCGTGACCTTTCTGACACTGTTCAGCAGCGATGCCAACGGCGTCTTCTGCCAGTGCGCATCACTTCAAGCGCTGCTGCTTTTTCCAGCTATCTAATGAAATGGAGATACATTTATTTATGTGTTACTGCTGTTTTGTTTTAAATTAAAACTGTTTTTTATTTTTTTTAAAGAGGTTGCGCTCCTGTGACTTTGTCTGTGGACTGTTTCTGATCTTGAACAGTGCTTTATGCTTAAAAACGGTACATTTTCCGGAGCTCTTAATTTTGGAATCTATCTGGCATTGATAAAATAGCCAGATCTGTTTTTGCACCGTTGGGGGAAACAGTTTGATAACTGAAATGGAGCTCCTGATGTAAAACAAACTTTCTAATTTTCCACAGGACCGCGCAGACGGACTAAGCGGCTCTTCGCCGAGTGGGCGCCTCTCCCAGTTGTCCTCCCTAAACCAGGCCGCCTACTCCTCGGCTCCCCCGCTCTGCCACACTCCGGCCTCTGACTTCCAGCCTCCCTACTTCCCTCCCCCCTATCCCCAGTCCTCCCTGCCATACTCCCAGAGCCAGGACTCAGCGTATTCCCACCTGTCAGACCCATACCCCTCCATCAACTCTATCCACCAGCATCAGCAAGCGGCATGGCACTCGCAGAGGTCGCGCTCCGAGGATGGGGGGCTCCTGTCACAGTCTCACCGGGCTCTGAGCCTCGACCCCCGGCGGGAGTATCCAGCTGTTCCACGGCTGCTCCACGGTCTCGGCGAAGGGGCTGCAGCACTCGGGGACGGTCCTCTTGGGATGCACCTGGGACATCACGGCCTGGAGGATCTTCAGGTGACTTGACTTTTTGTTTTTTCCTTCCCGTAACTGATTAGATGATGTTAGGTGCGCTCTGGGAAGACCGTGCGTAAAGGCCACTCGGCACATGATGATAAGGGCCCACAAACTCTTCACGAAAAACGAAACAAACAAACAAAACATCTGTAATTCTTCAATTCTTTTCTATTTAATTCCTTTATAATAATCCATTATTTGCTGAAAAGCGTTAAAAAAGACCTCATGTTTAAAACATACATGGATGATGGCAACAAGGCCTCAAGGCAATTTATCTTTCATTTCCTTCTTTCCTTCAAATGACACCACAGTTCATGAAGAAACAGTTCACATTAATCAAATGTGATTAATACTACTAATACTACTACTATATATTATTTATCATTTTAATGATAAATAATATCATTTTCCACCTGTTATTTATATTTTTTGTTTTTGGAAAAGAAAAAAAACAAAACACCTGCAGGCCTTTTAGCCTATTTTACAAAAATCTCCCCATATATTCACATGACCACTTTTGCTGTCTGACATCTAAACAAGAAGAACAGATTCGCGTTGTTTGTTTCAGACTGAAAAAAAAATGTAGTTAATTATAATGAGAAAATATCAGGCCTGAAATATTAGTTTCCACATTTATTTTAAAAAACGTTTAAAATGAGCTGTTAACAAACCAGATGTTCTTTTTTATACCATATTGGTGACTGAAAAACGTATAAAGCTGTTAGTCCGTTCATATTTTGAATGATAAATGCCAAGTGCCACGTTGTCAAGTGTAAATTTTGAGTCTGTTGAACAAGTTTTTTGCTTTTTTTTTTTAACATGGCATGTCGGTTTTGAAGTTTTTTTGGCCAATAGTGCGTTTTGAGTTTATCCAAAATTTAGAGCTTAATGACTCGAAATCTTATCGTAAATATAACGTAGCCTTCCTGACGTTTTGTGAGTTATAGCCTATAAAAAATGACACTTTTTCAAAATATAGTTTATAGTTTTGTTTATAAGTTTTGTTTTCCAAATAAATAGCAGTGATTATTTGGCCCATCCAGCACTGTCCGATGTCTCGCACAGAGACAAAGTGATCCTGCTCATTCTTCAGCCTTTTGCCTTCTGCAGGGCTTTTTTTTTTCTTTTTCTTTTTTTGGAGAGAAGAATAGTTTCTATGGTTTATTGAGCAGTCAGCTTCCCTGCAGCAGGTGCAGCTGCAGACGCTGTTTGTTGCCTCCTCGCAGAAAAACACACCGAGACCAATTGATCTGTACGGTCATTAATAGAGAAGAAACGTTGGAGAGCAGCGCCAGGCAAAGAGTCAACCCGGGCATGTTACTGTTAAACGCTCCCACTTGACAAGGACCTTTATTTGATTAATGGATTATATCCTTCGCGTTTCAACCCTCTTATAAATTCACCACAAAGGAGACATCCGAGAATCGCCCTGCAAGACAATTTTATTCCCAGCGAATGAAAAGATCAAATAAATTGCAGTGGCTTTAATGTGGTCTTTGATTCAGTGAGCTGCAGAGGCTGTTTTTTTATTATTATTATTATTTAATATTTAATTTTTTTTACAGATACATTTTTCTAAATTGGGCTCTACTGAAAGAAAATATCATTGTGTTTTTTTATGTTCACGTTGGAAAGTATTGAATGCATTGAATGTATAAAAAGCTTTTTAGTTATTTTAAACAGTGTAAATTATAATACATAATTCTATAATTTAATTGTTTTGATTTTTTTTATTAGATCTAGATTAAAAAGGCCAGTTTTCTGATACAGAAATGATTTATGAACAAACTTTTTGCCACATGTAGGCCCTAAATGAAAATATACATTTATGTGATTTTAAGAATTTTACATGTTTTTAAGAGTTTTACAGAAGCGTCAGTTCAGCTTCAGCTTTACCGAGTTAACATATTTTTTTTTGTCAGTCTGCGTGGAAATAAGAATAAACTGTTGAAGATGTGAAATAACCTGTCAGAACTTTCCATCGTTTATCACCTGCTTTTCATTTTGCACAACACTGAGTAACAGATTTTATTATTTACTTGGATATGGATTATGTTCATATTTGCTGTGAGGGAAAACTAAATGTTGGACCTTCCATCTTGCTTTGGCCTGAGAGAGACAAGCTGTGTGTGTGCGTGTGTGTATATGTGTGTGTGCGCATGCATGTGTGTATGTGTGTTGGCTGTGAGGCCACTTGATAAATGATAGTGACTGTCTGTCTGTCTGACACAGGGAATGGAGGAAGGATCAGCCTTGGGCATCCTCGACCACTCTGTCATTAAAAAAGGTAAGAGGTGGGAGAGCTCTGTGTGTGTGTGTGTGTGAGAGAGAGAGAGAGAGAGAGAGAGAGAGAGAGAGAGAGAGAGAGAGAGAGAGAGAGAGAGATGATTGAGTGTGTATGTGTGCATTTGTGTCTAAGTGTGCACCTATATAATTGTGCTATACATGCTGAAGGGGGTTTTGTGTTTCGGGGCACTCCAACACCAGCCTCTCTCACTGTTACACACACTCATGCACAAACACACACACACACACACACACACACACACTATAAATAATTCTGTTTTGCTATTTCATTTGAAGTCAAGAAGTCCTCTAATACTCAGCTGCAGACTTCACCCCAAAGGCACACATTCTTAATGAACTGTTCATGGTCATATGAGAGAGAGAGAGAGAGAGAGAGAGTGTGTGTGTGTGTGTGTGTGTGTGTGTGTGTGTGTGTGTGTGTGTGTGTGTGTGTGTGTGTGTGTGAAGGAGAGAGGGATTAGAGAGGAGAGGAGCGAGAAGTGGGGCAGAGAAGAAAAGGGAGGGGAACATGATAAAAGAGGAGTTGTGGGGAAATTTGCAGAGTATGATCACTCTAATATCACCGACTCTGAGTGGCAGAAGACACAGGGGCACGATTAGAAAATTCAAGTTGGATTTGTAGCTGGTGCAGTGTGATACTGTGAAAATCTCACTGAGCCAAAAAACCCCAGTAGACGGCCTGTTTGGGTATGTAGTGGTGCATAAACAAAAGTGAAGATTAGCTTCGAAACAAGGTAAAGATGACACCTGCTGTGTTGTAAAATGACTGACAGCATGAAATTAAATGCACATTTGCTTATAAAATAACACTTAAACATGGTCGATGCTGTGTATTTTTTAAAATTCCCTTTAAACGAAGAACCTCAATGAATAATTACTATCACGTTTTCCTCAAAACTTGTTATTTTATGTAAAGAAAACTGAAAAATTGTGAATTCTTTCTTTCCTTTTTCTGACTGATTAAATGTTGTAACTGAAACGCCACATGAACAACATCCATTCACATTTTGAACATACTTCGGCCTCCGAATTCAAAACATTACAGTCATCCAAACACTTCACTGGCTTAAACCCCTCCATGCCATAAAGTTTTCACAAAAATAGGGATGTAATTCTCCAGATCAGGTCCCACAGGAGGAGTTTTTGTGCATCTGCAGCTTGATTCAAACTGCTTGAATCTTGCTGCTGCAAACCAGCAGCCATTTGATGAAGTGACAGGGATTCCACTTGTTTGCCGAACGCTTAGAATTGATCAATTACCACAGCGAGACTCTCCCCGGCAAGCACTTACAGAACGATAGCAGAGCAAACCTAAAACCCTCGTGAATAAGAAAATACAATAGGGAGAAGAGAACGAGACAAGATATAGAAAAGGAAAGGGGGGGAAGATGAAGAGTGGGAGGCACAAGAAAGAGTGAGGGATGATAAGAGAAAAAGAGAAAGAGAGGGAGGGGCAGACAGCTGACAAAGGAGAGAGAGAGAGAGAGAGAGCTTTAGAGGAAACTCTGCCTCTCTGTGGCCTGGCCCGGCTGGATGATCGGCTGGTTGTGAATGAGGGGATTTGAAGAGATTTTTTCAGTTTGGGGAATCTGTGCTGCTCAGCAGGGTGTCGCAAAGCGGCCACCCGCCGCCCAGAGAGTGTGAGGGGAGAGCCGGCGTCCCAGAGTACAGCTGAACAGATAATATTTCCTTTTAAATAGGGAAAATTGCAGAGCCATCAAGACTGGGATAAAAAGCACAAAAAGAGAGACAGAAACTGAGAAAGGAGACTTTTTTTCAGATTTAGGCACATGTTGCTGATAAAACATACTATACAAAATTATGGATTGCTATAATTGCGAGCAAGTTTTGTTGCATGTTGTTCCCCATCTTTATCATCTATCATTTTTTGTCATCGTTCTAATGTTCTATTTTTTATTTGTGTCGCTGAGGAAATGTGGTTCTCAAGTGTAGAAATAAACAAAGGGGTTGATTCCTCTCAATGCTCTGATTTTAGAGGATTTCTGCCCATACAAATGTAGATTTAATGGATTTATGATATTAGATTAAGACTCCAAAGCTAATTTCATCAACACAAATTTACACTTTACAGGATGATCTAACTGATCAAAAAGGAAAAGACAAACACAGAGACACTGGTCTCTGTGCCAGTTTAAATCAAGAAAAGATTGTGCTTAAAATGTGCTGCAAGTTCAGAAAAACAAATCTGGTTTGTGCTTCAGTAAAATGCCATACTCCTCCTCCCATAACTCCTCCTCCTCCAAAACAAGGCAGGCAGAAAAGCTCATCAGAGTCTTAAAAGTTTAGCACAGTGCAGAAAGGTGAGAACAAATTGAGCTCGTCGAGGTGTGAAATAAAGCTATTTGAGAATGCGCAGCTGAAATGTAACCACCTGCAGTTTAAACAACAGAATCAACAAGCAGCACTCCAGAATTAGAGCTGTTGACACAGGGGAGAATATTACACTGAATAGATTAATCAGGAGGGGGAGGAGGAGGAGGAGCACGCTGTCACACAGTCATTCACACAACACTATTGTCATTACACAAGACATATGTTTAGGACTCATGATCTTTATTCATCGTTTACCTCCTTTTTTTCTCTCTGGATCCTGTTTTTGTCGCTGTTAAACTTTTCATTGCTTTGATTTTCACGTTTTTGTCTTTTGTCACTTCAAAAAACAAATAATGCAAATAGCCTAAAAGTGTCTCATGTATGTATGCAAATAAACTAAAACTTTCTTTTTCTATTTTCGTCCTCCTTTTTCCTTCCTCTCCTCTCCCTCCTCCCTTTTTTTCTTAATCATCTATCCACAGTTCCTATCCCGTCCAAGCTGAATGGTTCATCCCTGTCAGCCTTGTCCATCGGTAAGGAGGGTCTCGGCATGGGATCCGTGTCCAACCCGGCCGAGGTTTTCTGTTCGGTCCCGGGTCGCCTCTCGCTGCTCAGCTCCACCTCCAAATACAAGGTGACGGTCGGGGAGGTGCAGCGACGCCTCTCCCCACCTGAGTGCCTCAACGCGTCTCTGCTGGGTGGAGTCCTCCGCAGGTGAGTCCTCCGCTATTAGACTGATTCTCAGCCTAATGTGACTTTTTTTCTTATGAAGAACTGGAGACTCTTACTTATCGAGGTCTCTAAAAACTAGCAGCTCGAACTGTCACAGGAACCTCTGACAAAGAGTCTTGAGCAGACATTGTTTGGCCCCAAAGGATCACAAGGCTGAAAGTTTGAGAAACAGTGCCTTAAATAACTTGAATGCAGCCTGACAGCGACTCATTCTGTCATTTAGCAGCGTACAATATCTCTCTTTCATTCATTGGAAAAAAAGGCTGAATATACGTTTTGGAAATTCAAGATAAAATTGTTCCAATTTAACATTTAATGTATTGATATTTAATACTGTAGAGACACATGAGAGTTTGAATTAACTAGATTCGCAAGCAAGTAAAATAGCTAAACTTGGAACTAAGTATAGTTAGGTCCATGGCACACTGACCTGGAACATTCTTAAACTTTTGCATTACAGTAAAAAAGTATATAAAATTTTCTTATTGCTTTACTGCACATAGTTACTGCTTTGAGGCACAAAACTTTTTTTTTTCTTGATATCATGTTGGATGGACAAGAACCAGCATTTATGGGAAATGCAGTCGTGACTTTGACAGAATAGCACTGCAGGGGAGTGCAGTGCTGCCAAAACATGTTGACCATAATTTGTTTTGGTCAATGTAACAGTAGTGATACGACATTGATGAACTTATGTCTAAAAATAAAAAAAATTTGCACATTAAACATGGGATGCAGATCACTTCCTGATAGGCTCTTGGTGTAAATGTCCTTTGCTATTAACCATGTCCTCCACACCCCATGACCTTTTTGTCCTTTTTTCCGTGAGGCATTTCAGAATAAGAGCACTTTAACTTAACTATAGGGCCGGGGCTGAGGACTCAATACAATGTGTCATGGGACTAAATCACAAGAGAAGCGATGCGGTTTAATGAACCACAGCCTCAGGGCAAGAGAACAACTTTATGATTTGGGTGTCAGGCTGAAGTACTTTAAGAGGACGTAATTAAAAGATCTAAAGAGTAAATGTTACAAACAAAGTCCCTCCTCGATTACAGTACATCACTGCCTGTCATTCTGAAGTACTTGCACTTAACTTGAGCATCTCTATTTAGTGCTACTTTACACTTTTTAGAACATTGTTCTCCACTGCAGATATTTAACAGCTATGGTTGTTTACTGGATACTTAGAAAATTGAGATTGTGATCAGTTATCACTTACATTACATAAATACATTCATATAAAACTACTTTTAGTTTTGATATTTCAAGTACATTTAGCTGATAATATTCCTGTACTTTGACTTAAAAAAGATTTTGAAAGCATAACTCCTCCTGTCGTCTTTTCTCACAGTTTTACTTTAGTAAAAGGTCTGAATATTTCTTCTGCCACTGCTGCCTGTCATATAAACGTCAAGGAATGTTTCTGTTCCAATAAATGTTGATAGTTTCTTAAATTTAAATGGATAGGAATAAATAAAGGGATGAGACCGGGCAGAGGAAAGGAAAACAAAAACTCAGAGGATAAAAGGCAAATAAAAAAACAGAAAAATACGAGACACTATCAGTTCTGACAGGGAACATAGGGAGATTTCAGCTTCACATTCACACACACACACACACACACACACACACACACAAATTCATACACACACTCTTCGCCATAGACTTAATACAGAGATACAGGCACACACAAACACACCACAACAAAACTCATAAAGGCAAACAGACACAGGGTAGGACACACACACACACACACACACACACACAAGAACCATCTCCTAAAAACTGCTCTCTCTGTCTCCCTGTCCCCCCTCAGGGCGAAGTCAAAGAATGGTGGCCGCTGTCTGAGAGAGCGTCTGGAGAAGATTGGCCTCAACCTGCCCGCCGGGCGACGCAAGGCAGCCAACGTCACTCTCCTAACATCTCTAGTGGAGGGTAGGGAAATACACACACACACACACACACATGCACATACAGTGACCTGCATATATCCTGACAGATAGAGACACGTATTCACATAGAAATATCCTCGCATGAGCAGACATGAATAAACAGTCGTGGCACGGATGGCTGCGCGCGTGAGTGCGCACACACAAGCGGAGGGCGTCGCTTGAAAAGCTGGAGCTGCGGCTGCCTCACAAAGCCAAAGAGCACTGAACTGTTTGAGTGGTGAAAGTGAGAAAAATGGCTGTAGAGTTTGTCTCTTGACCTGACCTGACCTGAGTGGCTACGCCAGTCAATTGGGTATCATTTAAAAGCATTTACATGGATAATTATTTGATTTTAAAGTTAAACTGGAGCACTGACCTTTGACTCTTAAAGAAAACACACACACACAGAAGCATAAGCTGCTTTTTTGCCTAACTAACGCAGAAGAGTGTTGCTTTTTTACTGTGCTAGTTTTTCTGCTCTAGACACACTTTCACTCTCTCCCTCCTCCTGCTCCTCCTCCTCCTCCAGGTGAGGCCGTCCATCTGGCGCGGGACTTCGGTTATGTGTGTGAGACAGAGTTTCCAGCCAGAGCCACAGCTGAGTATCTGTGCAGGCAGAGCGAACCCGAGCAGCTCCCAACACGGCGCAGCATGCTACTCGCCACCAAGTGAGTGTTTCATCCCAGCCTCTCCACATTTTAGTCCACAGCCATAACAATTCTTTTTTTTGTTTGTTGCGGTTTAATCTGCAGATTATTTTTCCCAAATAATCCATTAATTGTTTTATGCATAAATCATTAGAAATTTGTGAAAACTCATAACTTCAAATTACATTTCTTTTGTCCAACCAACAGCCCAAAACCCAAAGAAATTCAATCTATTGGAAAGTAAGACACAAAAATGCAGCATTTTTCACATTTGAGAGTTTGGGTGCTTTAAATCTTTGGCTTTTATGCTCGAAACACAACTGTTTCAACTTCATTTTATTTGTTTTTTGGGAGCTTTTCTTTCTAAAGGTAATTAGTGCTTGATACCACGGTGTACCAGCTCAGTGCTTAATACAGGTCAAATTAGTCTGAAGTGAAATTATTTATGATCACCTGCCACGCCGCTCGCTAAATCACTTGGGGAGAAATACATTTGAATGCTTCAGTTCTTTGATAGTTCCCGATTCTCATGAAAAAAGAGAAAAGAAAGGTGCCAGTTTTTGCTGCTTGATACAGAAGCCAAAAACCTACATTGTGGCCACAAACACAAACGTTTTGAATTTCACATGGTAAACATCTCTTTTGGTTTCTCTTCTTTTATAGTTGCACTTTCGATGTAAATTCTTAGATATTCAAAATCACTGAATGGAAATAGTATGTATGAGTATGTTATACTCATATTTACATACTTTGCTTGTAACAGTTGATTTTTCCAGAACTCCTTTTTCTGAAGACTGGCTTGAATAATTTCAGACACTAAACCTAATTTGTCACTGCTGAAATATAATATCTCTATTACCAAAAATCAACAAACTGACGCCTCATCTCGTTTCTTCTCAGGGAGATCTGTAAGGAGTTTGTGGACCTCATGTCCCAGGACCGTTCTCCACTGGGCGGCAGTCGACCCACCCCCTGCCTGGAGCCCGGCGTCCAGGGAAGCCTCACCCATTTCAGCCTGCTCACCCACGGCTTCGGAGCCCCTGCCATCTGCGCTGCCCTCTCCGCCTTCCAGAGCTACCTGATGGAGGCGATCAAAATGCTGGACAAAGGAGAGGGCGGAGGGAAGAGCCACCATGACAAGGAGATGAAGCACCGCAAATAGAGGGAGAACAGACAGATGTGTGGTCAGATGGATGGATAGATGGATGAGAGGCAGAAAGGAAGATAAAAGAGGGGAAAAGACTGACTCGTGCCCCTCTGCGTCTTTACCTTCGCCCTCAGGATAAAAAACTGAGACTTTTACCTCCCAGAAACCCTTGCGGTCCCTCTCATCTAGGAGGCGGGGTTTATGATGATATCTGTACTGTAATATGTGTCTACAACCACCTCACTCAAAATGACGCATGGACCTCTCTTCTCAGTAGCTGGTTTGTGTCATGATGGCGTCTACAAAACATCTCTTCAGGATGAGTTCCCACATATGGCAGTTTGGTTTTAACGATTTTTACCCTCTTTTTATTTACTTACGTCACCTTAAATACGTCACCTTTATCTGTGTTTTAAGAGCCCCTGCCTTCATCAGTCTCTCTCTCTCTCTCACACACACACACACACACACACACACACACACACGAACGCACATTTTTTTGGACTGAACTCATCTGGGAAGTGTCGTAAGCCATATCCAAGACAACAACCTGCTCTTTGCTCCTCTGGAACTTTGGGAGACTTTTAACTCCACCTGATTGGACAAGCACAGCTTCCATATGTAGTTCTTCTTAGTGGGTGGTCATGGGAAATTGAGTTCTCTGGGTTCTCTAGCAGCGGGGTAAAGAGGAGTCAAAGGCAGCTAAAGGAGATTTGTTTTTTTTCTTTTATTTTGAAGTACTGCGTGTTGGTAACTTAAAAAAAAAATAACACAAATCATTTTGTACTTTCTGTGTCTGTTTATTATTAATGTTATTACTGTTGTTATTATTATTATTATTATTATTATTGTATTACGGCATAAATGTAATATATTATTAAAGAATTAAGAAGTGATCAGTTGAGTTTCATGAGTGTGTTTTTATGTTTTCATCTGAAACGTCAGAACAATAAAAAGTAATGGCACCTTCAGGCGCCTTCAACTGCAGCTGCCCACTTACTTTTGAATTCAAAGGTGATAATGGACATTTATTTTCTTTTACGGTGCTTTTATTGTAATGCTTCCACTCCTCTGTCTCTCAGTCACAATAATGATATTTTTTATTGATTCCTGCAGGCAGAGTCTATTCTCACTTCAACATAAGGTCATGGCCAGGGCTGCAACTAACACTTAATTTCATTATTGATTAAACTGTCAATTGTTCTTTTTCTTTTCGATCGATTAGTTGCTTTGTCCATAAAATGTCAGAAAGTGGTGAAAAATGTCCCAGAACCCAAAGTGATGCCTCCGGATCATTTGTTTTTTGAGCCCATCAACCAAAAATCAAAAGATTTTCAATTAGCAATAACAATAAACAAACAAGAAAATCAGATTTAAAAAACAGTAAATATTTGCAGCATGGCTCTAGGGATGCCAAAGCTGTCAGTCCACTTTGATCTGTAATGGTCATGAAATTGTGTGCAGACATTCATGATCCCCAGAGGATGAAACCTATACTGACTTTTCTTGTTGCTTCAACAGCAGGTCAGAGTTTGAACATATCCAGTGAAATTTCTCAGCATCTTCCAGAGGGACTGGGACAAAATTTCGAACAAGCATTCATGATTTCCAGAGATGATGTACCCTAATAACCTCAGTGGCTTTCCCTACAGAACCACCATGAGGTGGACGTTTGAGTTGCATTATGGGAAGTGTAGGATCCAGAGTTTTTAGAGCTTTACCCGTTCTAGGGATCTGCCTCTTTGTCTCACATTGTTTTGAGACAAAAGCCCATCACAATTTTCCAGGGCTCAAAGTGACATCTGCAAATTGCCAATTATTTGTTCCAACAATCGTCCTGAATTGAAATATATTTGATTTACAATGAAATGAAACTGAGAATAGCAGCAAATCCACATGAACTTGCAAATGTTTGGTATTTTTGCTTGATAAATGACTTAATTAAATGATATAGTCAAACTGCTGTTGATTAATTTTCGGCCAACTGACTAATCAATCAATCAATCAACTCATGGTTTAAACAATCATAAGCACAGTTTCAGCTCTGGAGCTTAAAGGGATCCATCCTTGCTCAAGAACCGTCACCAACTCAAGAGCCTGAACACTGGCTTTCCTTTCACACACACACACCGTGCTTAGGACAAATCTGCTGTGTGCGTCCCAAGGGGCCTCTCAAAACAATCAGGGCCCCTCTCTGCATGCAGCTCTCCAGCAGAGGCCCAGGGAGACGGCAGCTTCAGAGCTGCAGCCCCAAAACACTGTACCTGGGAGAACGGTGGCAGGGGTGCGACCCCCAGCGCCCAACGAGCCACACACACCTCGGTTTCCCCCCTCAGCCCATCTGCTCCGCGTTTCTCCCACCGACCACCTCTCACCTCTCCGGCTCAGTCCCTCACTTTATTTAACCGGGATGAGATAGTCAATGCAATTACGGATTTCCAGGGACGGCACACATACACGTGTCGCTTGCTCATACACTCTCAAACATCACTCATTTCTACTTGCCGTATCTCCCTTTCTCTCCTCCCATCTCATTACCCTCCTGTGTCAATTCCCCTGCATCCCTTCATCTCCCACTCTGTAACCTAACCCCCCCCCCCCACCCCCACCACCCGTCCTCCTCCTCCTCCTCCTCTTCACCCCACCCTCTCCCCTATTCTCTCCCTCTATCTGACACTCAGCGGGGCTGCTCTCCATCTCTCTCTGTGCCTCCAGGCAAACATATGCTCCTCTTCCCGTCAGATTCCGGTGTGTTTGAGAGAGGAGGGATTGTTTAATGTTTATTAATCACCTGTCTGTGGTGGAGAGAGGAGACGATGATAGAGCCACACACACACACACGCGCGCGCGCACACACACACACACACACACACACACACACACACACACACACACACACACACACACACACACACACACACACACACACACACACACACACACACACACACACACACACACACACACACACACACACACACACAGAGTCTTGTACACATACACTCGAGCTGTCTCTCTCACACACACCTATTCAGCTGTGATTTTACCAACTTGGCCTGGTTTTCCCATTTACAGCTGTATAGATGTGTGCTCATTTACTGTAACACTGCCTGTACACAGATATGAAGAAAAACTAGAGACCTTTTAATTATTACAGGAGTAACTTAGTTAGTGTATCAACAAAGTTATGTTCATTACTGAATTTACAAAACTAATTTCAGAATCAAAGCCATTGAAAATTGAATTATCTTGATACAATTACATCTTGAGGGAGCCCATAGTGTAGTATAGAAAAAACTATACTATTTATTTAAGTACTGTTTGGTTTTACATTTAAATGGGACAGTCTGGGCAATGGTGGGGAAAATGTGTATGAACATGTTTAGTTACATTAGGTTTTTTTTTTCTCCAGAAAATCAAAATCAAAAATCAAATCAAATCAAAATAAAAAAAAATATTATACACCAGAAACTCACTTTGGATGACCACATTTATGAACAGAAGACGATTTGATCAGTAGGCCTGAGCATTACTGATCTAAGTATTACAGCCCTGTATGATCAAATAGTTAATAAGTTTGGAACTTGGGTTATGTAATAAAGGTGGTCACGTATTAAATTCACCATACTTAGGTCATATATAATGAGAAATGAACAACTCCAGCTTTTTTTATTCCATGCATTCTTCTTCCTTGTTAGAACCTGGAACCTACAGTGGTGGTTACCCACAATGCCACTTGACTCAACTCACCCTGCTACACAGATTCAGCGTGTGTTATGGTAGCAGCCACTAATGTAAGCCTCCAGCTGTTAGACTCAGAGGTTTGGGAAACTCGCTTCTTTCTAACTCCACACCCCCAGATTTTTTTTTTTTTTTTTAACTTCTTAAACTCGTCATCTTCAACAGACGCTGACTCAGGTGACATCACTTAAGGCAAGTCATCAGATCCGATGCTGCTCCCTTTGTAATTATCTGCATCTTCAACTCACTGGCCTTCTCAAAATTCAGTGGCCTTTTCCGTTACAGATGTGAACATCTGCTGACACTGAGTCACAAAATGACTTTGCTTTGGTTGATTACAACTTTCCAGGTTTTGCATTAGGGTGAATAAGGGTTGCATCTCAAATAGATTCTAATTCAGACTGTGTTGTGTTTTGGTTGGTGGTGAATTAAACAGGGGATGCAAAAAGAAAGAAAAAAATAAGTTGCTGTTGAAATATATATATATATATATATATATATATATATATTTTTTTTTTTTTTTTTTTTTTCCTGAAGCTAATCTGGATGTTTTTCACAACCCTGATCATGTACAGAATGTGAGTCACAATCAAAACACCTGTAAACTGTAGACTGATTCATTAGCCCTGCAGTTGATGCCAACTCTGCGGGTTATGATTATTCCTTTACTGACAGAGTGTTTGAATTTTTGAGGCGACACTTGGTGAAGTTGTTTTTATTGAATGCATGGACACATTTCTCTCTGTAACTTCAAGCTCAATGTCAAATGATTTTAGCTTAAGAGTGAGAATTACCTCGTTTTGAACATATAGTAACTATCATATATTCACCAACATACTAAATCAAACTAAATCCAATTGTGAACTGTAAATCACAGTGAGTCATATTACTTGAAAACTCCTGTGGCATTAAACTAACCATATTTATTTCAGTCTACAGTAAACCAAATCCTACTAATACTTCTATGCAGTCTGGTCATTCAGGGACAGGGGACAAACACTCTGTGAGAAAGCTACTTTCCCTTTTTTTCCACACCATATGTGCACGCATGTTTTAGTCCACGTGTACAAGCATGAGCAAGTGTACATTACCCACATGCACACTCACCGAGAACAAGTGCAAAAGTACACAGCCAGAAGGCTGTTCTCTTTCTATGTGCAGATGAGCAGACTAGAGAGCACCGAGAAAGCACCACAGGGACAAAGAGCTTGTATCTCAACTGTGTGTCACTTTTTATTGGAACAGAAAGAGCAAGGAGGTCAACAGTACAAAAAAAAAAAAAAAAAAGAAGAAGAAGTGAAGGGAGTCAGGCTTGATAGTTAAGCAGTGAGCGGTCACTTGGCGCCGAGGGTGAGCTTCTCCAGGTCATGGATGCCCTCCTTGTCAATCAAACGCACACTGAAGGATGGGAGGTTCAGGATGAAGCGCTTGTTCAGCTACAGAACGGAGAAAAACACAGGAGGAAATTTTAAGATAAAAGATATAATTAATTATAATAATAAATATAAAGATAAATCATATTATCCTACTCTTAATAAATAAGGAGATGAGCTGTAGAATATAGTAAAACAGAAACAAAAAATTAAAAGTGTCCATTATTAGTCCGACTGACGAAGCAGATTCACTTCTGTTTTATCCCATGCATAAAGATCTGTCACATTTTCTAATGCTCAGAGTCTGTAAATCACACCAATCTCCTACTGTTTATAAGTTGTGAACTTCATAACAGCATCTGTAATGACTGATCAAGGCACTGAGTGTGCCTGTGAGCTTGCTGGTTTCACAGTGGGCAGTTTCCCTTTTAAAAAAAAAACACTGAATCAATAAAATTAAACAATGCTGATTTCTTTCCATGGAGCCTTCATGAAAGCAGGTTTTTGCTCAGTAATATTCTGCTGTCAATCAGTCTGATGAGGATAGCTTTTACAAACTGAGCCCAAATCTGTTGCCACTGAGTTCACTGAAAAACGCTGGTGAGCAAATTTAGTACTTGAAAGGTCGAGCAACGCAATAAACAGTTAAGGAAGATTCTTCTTCTTATTATAATTCAAACAAAAAGGAAGAATAAATCTAATCGAACTGACTTCTTCAATGCACTTCTTCAGCAGATCCACTGCCTCATCGCGGGTTATATCTGAAAAAAAGACAGAAGACAGAAGACAATGCTGAAATGGGAATAACGGAAACATGAATTGGAGACGTAAACTCGGCTCAAACAAAGCTGAAAACCATCTTTTATTAACAAGACAAGGGATATAGTATGCACCACAGACCACCATGGAATTAACATATTTTACAACGTATTTTACAGCACCTCTTCCAAAACCATGAGTCTGTATCGTGACCAAAGTGTGATTCAAGTCCATAATCTCTGCAGGGCACATTTTACAGACTTACATTATAATTCTTATTTTTCTCTTGGCTTCCCAGTCTGTCTCACAGGAACAACACACGGCAAAAAAAATACACATGCACGGGGCATTTCTCTGCACCGACCTGGTCTGTAGTAGCGGTCCAGAATGGACAGAGTGAGAAAGGCTCCGTAGCCATGGGCAGCGAAGGGGGCCTTGGCCAGGGAAGACAGGTAGTCCATGTAGAAGAGACCCGGGCCGTCTGTGTCATCATAGCCCGCCAGCAACAGGTTCACATGATATGGAGTCTGAACACAGAGGAGGGAAGGTGGGGGGAGAAAGAGAGCAGAGGGCAGAGTGGAGGGATAATTTTCAGATCTGTAACAAGGCTTCTTACAAGGTGTCAACCTGGGATGCAAATATAGTAATTGAATTCAGTGTTAGTTTGTTTACATTGCAGATAAAATGCGGATGAAAACATTTTTCAGCCACTGGACGATATTTGGTTCTGAGCCACCAAGCCATAAATGCTGCGGTGAAACCAAAGTGAACCCCACCAAAACCAGAATGCACGACCTGAAAGCTGTTTTAACACAGCTGAAAAACTGTGAAATTACGAACCTGTTACTAAAACTGAACTTCCTGGATTTTACATGCCCTCACCAACGCAGCCCTCCTGTGCCATTTTCGGTCTGAGTGGCCCACTGGAGTCCAAGCTGAGATTTTTTTTTTTTTTTCCCCAGACCAAAGCTCCCTCCAGAGCCACCAAGGACATTATGCAACTGTTTTCAGGGGCTGAGTGATATTCTTTGTGACAAGTAAAATGAACTTTGTGTAAAAAAAATAAAAATAAATAAAAAATGGTGAGCGCTCCTTTACCTGCAGCAGAATCCTGAAGAAATCTAGCAGGATCACATGAAGCATGACAAACCGGCTGGACTTGTAAACATGAGGTGGCAGAATTTCTGCATTTAGTTATTTCTCTTTCCTCCAATTACAGGTGCTAACTTTGCCATCAGCATATAGACCGCAACAACGGTGTCACTGACTGTACCTTATCTCACGTAATCGTTCCTCCACACAGTCGGTCTCATCCACCCGTTCACCAGAGCACGACCTCTCACCAGCTGAAAAGTACAACTTTCGCTTTCTCAACTTCTTCCAAATAAACCGCTCTTAATTATCGACTTTGATTTTTCGATTTAGCAGAGAGATGGAGCGACGCATGCAGCGGCAGGATTAACACAGCATAAAGAGCAGTGAGGGGGAGAAAGGTATACACACACATACACACACACACACACACACACATACATACACAGGGAGGGGAGGTTGGAGAGCGATGGAGGGAGAGGAAAGGTGAAAGGGCGTCACAGGACAGAGGAGGTGTGTGTGTGTGTGTTTGTGTGCGATGGGGAGAATCAGGGTGTCACTGGCAGTGTGACATCTGCTGGGAGTCAGCACCCCTGTTGCTCCCTCCATCGCGCCCTCCCTCCTGCTTCGTCCCTTCTTTCACTCCCCCCCCCCCCCCCCGCCTCCCTCCCTCCCCTCTCTGCCGCCTTCACCCTGTGCCCTGGAGTAGCGCCAGGGCTCATTAAAAACTTCTAAAGTCGTTTCTCTTGCCCCTATCTCCCCCCCCCCTCTCTTTTTAAATTACATCTTTTATGCTTCCAGCCTCTTCTCCCTTCTCTTCCTCCAAAACACTAATTTTCTCTCTTCGTTTTTTACGAGCCACTGTTCCTCATTTAAAAAAAAAAAAAAAATCCCTTTAAAGCTAGACAATTTTTGGGATTTCAAAGCAACTTATGGCCTGAATTCTTTGCGGTGGTATATGCAGTGTGGTGTTTTTGATTAAAATGCAACAAGAAAAATATAATATGGTGTTCTCAGTTGTGCAGGGAGGCAAATGTGATTCACATGACACCAGGCGAGTTGTGATCTACACACCTGCCCTCTCATTTCAATTTATCTCTAAGCCGACCTGCTTATTTCTGTGACTTGTGCGTTAGGGCCATGTTTGCCACAAGGGCAATGATGATCGTTACGCTCCCTGTGGAGTAGGCTTTAGTGTGTGTGTGCGTGTGTGTGTGTTAACGATGGTTTTGAACGTGCACACAAACGTGAGAAAGAGAAACAGTGTGTTTGTGAGTGTGCACAAGGGGTGTGAATCTCAGGATGAAAATCTTAGTGTGTGTGTGTGTGTTTGTGTGTGTGTTTATGTGTGTGTGTGGTTGAACTCCTCCGTGAGCCTACAAACGCCCCAGTGGCGTCACCCCCACCCACCACACACCTGCCTCACTGGTTACAATGTAACAATAATATGGACTTGGCATCAAAATAACCTTCCCTTCCCATGTCACCTCGGAGAAAAACCAGGCACCTTGTTAACCCAGCCACCTGAACTCACACCCGGGTTCACATGCAAACACTGCACATCATATGTTTTGTCCCCCTGCCGCGAGTCGTGCTCTCAGCCAAACAAGACGACCATTGTGCCGACGAACAAAAGCTTCACCTGTGTGTCACTGAGACCGCTCTAATTATCTGTACAGTAAATATAAAGGGGGAGATGGTTAGCTTAGCTTAGCATAAAGAATGTATAGAAGGGGAAACTGCTTGTCTAGCTCTGTCCAAGGGTTAGAAATAGCAGCAACCCCCAGGTAAAACCACAACATGTAGCCGTTACGATTTGATTTTTTAATGGTTTTCATTATCAATTATTCCCCAGATTTATTTCTCGCTAAACTGTTTAAACACTTGGCCTATTACACATCAGAAAGAGGATTAAAACGACCAATGTTTTTTTCCTAAAGCCCAAGTCACATTATTAAAAGTCTATGTTTTGTCTGACCGACACATCCAAAGCGCAAAGGTACTCCATTTACTACTTTACTACTTTAATTTAAGACAAGAAAAAAACCCCAGCAAACTTTTTTTTCACATTTAAGAGGCTGGAACCATCAAATTTGGTACTGTCTGAAAACAATTATTAACTTGCCAATTCATTTTCAATCAGTCAACTAACTGATTAATCATTGTAGCTCTTGCGTTGATCAGCGAGGGTTTTGTTACCTTCGGACTGAGCCAGGCTAACCGTTTCCAGCTGTTTCCAATCTTTAAGCTAAGATTAGCTTACCAACTTCTTGAAGTAGCTTCATATTTACAGTACAGACATGAGAGTGGTATCGATCCTCCGATCCGACTCTCGACAAGAACGTGAATAAGCGTAGTTCCTGAAATGTTGAACTATTCCTTTAAGATCGAATTCAGAGCAAAAAACAGCTTTAGCAGTGACACAAATTAAGGTCATGCCGCTAATAAACCACCACAAACTCATCCCCTAACTCTCCTCTTCCACGTTCCAGCACTCCCTCCCTTCTTTCCTTCCTCCCCTCTCTTCCCCCTCCTCCCTCCCCCTATTTTTGCACCCTGCCCCGGGGCATGTTCTCTTTATTGGCATTTCTCCTCAATCTGCTGTATTAATTGTTCATCTGTGCAGGAGCAGGGGAGCTGCGTGCAATATGGCGCCAGTAATTATTTGTGCCCATTGTGTGCTAAAAAATATTTTACAAACCCATATGGGGCCAGCTGTGGATCACCACAGCACCGAGGCTAACTGTTGCTGCGGCCTTATAGAGAACTCTGAAAAACAAACAGCTCAAACTTTACAGACTGTCAAAATGTTACTTCCTCAGCTCACTGCAGCAAACATCCACACATATACAAAAACTGATGACTGTAAGGCTTTTAAGCTTCTACATGAACCTCTAAAAAAAAGGAAAAAAAAAAAAAAGAAATGTGATATTTATAAAATCTCTGCCTCCCCTGAGTTTTGTGGTTTCATTTTAACCTCATGTCTCTGCCTCCTACACCTACCAATCCGGCTAAACCTTTTAGACTACCCCCTATCTAGTGCACCTGTCAATTCAATATCTATCAATTTAATCTGTATTTATCTTCAGTACGCAAACATATTACAGTACATGAAATGGGAAAATAAGGCACACAGAGGCAGAACAGAGCCTGAATTTCTATGCCCCTAAAACTTTGCAGTTGTTTTGTTCTGCGGTGAATTTCATGTGTATCATTACTGATATGCATGCAGCAGAGCCGAGGCCTCAGGTGATTATGCTTACCGCTAGTTTTTTTTTTTTCTTTGTCTGCTCTGCTCTCTAAAGCTTGAGTGAATGCAGTACTCCAGAGGTTAGCGGAGTTGTTTTTCTGGACGGCAGGCGGGTAAGCACATAGACGCATGTGAACAGGGTTTCGCTTACTCTGCGCTGCTGACTTTAGCTAACTGCACCTCCCGGAGGTCTGCAGCCACTGGGGCAATTTCATCTGTAATTTATCCTGCAGGAATAAGGCCATCAGAATTAACAATATACCACTGATTAATTTATCAGTCAGTAGGTTTTAACCTAGGGGTCTGGACATGCTGGCGGGATCACGTGATGGTTTTTTGGGGGGTTCAGGAGATGATATCAGGATGGTAGAAAAAGGGAAAAAAAAGAGAGAGAGAGAGAGATTTGATATACAAAAGCAGATCATTATCTTGCCTTTCTGTCTGGGTTAAACTTTAATCTGCAATGATTTAATCAGATTAATTAAAATAAATTCCAACATATGCAGCCAGTTCCCCAGATACGAACTGAGCGAGGTCTTGGTCTACAGGCGTTTTTCAAAAAAATCTATATTCAATTTTTCTTGTAGTCAACAAATGGGCTTAATCCATGTCTGAGAAACCAGCCTGTAAAGCCAAAGATCATCTACGCTGCACACGGTGAAAACTGACAACATTTTGTTTTTTAAAAGTTTTGGACCGCAACAGGCAAACTGCACAACTGTTACTCTTTTGTTTGTTTTGTTTGTTTACTGTAGTATATGTTATTACCAAAGGGTTAAGCTTCTGTAGATTTGGAATCATTCTTACACGGTCGGACCAAACGATAAATCTATTAATCGAGGATGTAGATTAATCGCTGTTGAAAATCATCAAACATTAATCGCAGCCCCAAAGTGGTGTGTAATTGTACTAAATGGACTACGAAAGAGAATAATTATTGACACAAATAAGACACTGATAACTGATAACCCTCCCGCATATTTGAAACTCAAACATCATCTCTAGATGATATCGAATGGTTTAAGACTTTAGCAGACGATCCCATTCCCTGTTTCACATTAAAATGGACAAGACACATTATATATTCTACATACTCAACATGTTCTGGGGGGGAAAAAAACACCATAAAAAAACCTGTTTATACAACATAATTTGCAAATGTCCATGTACTCTGGAGGTTGATGAATGTGAAAAGAGCATAGCTGGAGGAAGGTGTGGGATGCAGAGGAGAAACTGCTATTTCTTCAGTTTCTGAGCACTCCTGAGAACGCGGCATTAGTAAATCCTGCACTCATAAAACCAAATTCATAACCGTGAGGCACAAAAATAACGATACAGTTGCAACTTATGACAAGACATGAATATAAATGTTATCCTCCACAACATGTACAACCTTGACAGAATAACGGGATTCTAATCCTATAGGTCCCTCTGTGTGCATGTATATCGTATCTGTGTGTGTGTGTCGACTCCTACTCATTGTCACACTCCAGTCTGTGTGGTGTTGTCTACTGGGCCTGGTTGTTCTCCCTTGGGACCCCCACTCCTCCTCCTCCTGCTCTATCCCTATCCCCCGTTCGATGTGTCCCACATTCCCTTCTCTGCCACACTAATTGTTTTTTGTAATTATTTTCACCCTTCTGCTATTGTGACAGGCAACGGCTGCACTGCTCTTAACAAATTAGTGCAAAAGATACAGTGCAGACTTACGGGAAGCAGAGACGTCTTAGGCAGAGTGGGTTAAATCTAAAAAACGAATGCAACTGTGCACACAAGCACGACCATAAACTATGTTAGGACAGGAAACAATTATTTCTATTAGTGATTAATCTGCTCATTGTCTTCTTGATTCATCAGTCATTTTTGTCTAAAATGCCAGGAAATAATAAAAATGTCTGTACAAGTTTTCTGAAGTCCACAGCAAAGTCATCAAATAGTTCAAAGCAAATAGTCCAAAATAAAAACTATATATATATATATATTGAATTTACTATCAAACAAGAATAAGAAAAGCTGCAAATCATCATAAATTCTCATTTGGGGTTGGCAGGAGCGGGAAGTCTACATGACACGCGTTAGTAACACTGAGCACCGAAAAGTGTCAAGTATCAAAAGTGAAAAATGAGATTCCTGAAAAATATGTTCAGAATAATAAAAAACACCTCTGGTAAACACGCAGCTTCTTAACTTATCTGCCTGTAAACCCAAGCTTACATAAGTAATAAGGTACAATTTTTCCTTTGGTTAAGTTTTGGTACTGAACCACTGAAGGCCAAAACCCTGGTATTTTGATAATATACCCAGAGGAACTGTGCAGTCAGTTGTACAGTGCAGGGGGACAGTGCTGCAGGCTCAGGTGTTGCCATGAAATCTCAAAGGGAAAAACCTTCGTCACAATTCACAACAAGCTGATAAATGTACCTGCGTCTGTCAAAATGCATCTGCTGGTTCAGCTTACATGTCTCAAGCTGATAGCAACACAAACACAGAAATAATTGCAGGTGAGACTTGATTCCCACCTGAACTTGAAAGTGAAGACTCCTCCTTTACAACTATCACGACCGAGTCACACCATCAAGACAAGCAAGGCCTCTATTGTGTTCAAGTGTTTTCATTTTCTCGTTTTTTTTTTTTTTTTTTAGCCAAAAACGAATATCAAGCAGAAATGTAAACATGTTGTTGATAAGGATGAGCAAAACCACTACATATGGTTACTGTACCTGCAATTTGAATTGAGTTTTACTTTAACATATGGGAATTAGTCTGTGATTCTATCATTTCTTCCCTACAGCAAAACGAGATTAAAAATGCTAGAGGAATGTAATTAAGTTAAAAAAGAAATTAGAATATTTATAGGTATATTCACTTATCACTCCACAATGAATATGTATAATTCAGAGGGTGACCGCTGGTACAAGGGATTAATTAGCTACTGTTTTGTTAACTGAGAAAATACACAAAGATACTGGTACTGAAAGTCCCCACAGTGGGTTAGAAAAGTTTGAGCACACACAAGTGTGTTGAACTGCAGAGATTCTTGTTAAACAGGTATGTGCATATCAACTGACTGTACACCAAACAACTTATTTTCTTTATCAAAAAGTCACTGCTATAATTTGACTGGATGCATGCTGTGAGGACCCAGAGTGGAGCACAGTTTATAAAGCTGACCTGCAAAAAGACATCATCTCTTTATGTTATTGTATAGACCTGTGCCCTTCAACTCAAACAATTATTTTGGTTACGATTATAGTCACAGATAGGCCCAATATTCATAGGACATTAGAGAAAACTTCTCCGAAATACATGTAAAAGTTACTATCACTGTTTTATGTGAAGTGATGGTTGACAGTAAAAGACCACAGCATGTCAACAAATGAAAGGTAAAATAAATACGAAAAGCAAAACTCCCTACATTTTGTTATTTGTTCTTTTATGCCCTGGCTTTACAAGCCGCTTATGTTTTTAAAGCAACAGTTTATTTGATACTCAGACAGACCATTTCAGTGGAGTGTAGTATCCTCACAAACTGAAGCAGTTTAAATTCTACAGTAATGTCTGAACATGAACAACTAACCCCTAGCTAGGTAGAAGAGTCCAGTGGGTTTTTAGTCAGGGAGGATATGATTTTTTCACCATGTGTAGTGTTCACTGGGCCCATAAAGCTGCTTAGAATCTCAGTTAAGTTTAGGATTTAACTACATTGACAGCTTCATGTGGCTTTAAAAAATGTGTTAATAGTCATAAAAATAACTATTCAAGTTTAGGCTGTTTCCCCCTTAATAAAAATGATGACGCATATGTACTGTATTTTCATATTAGGGTAGTTACCCTGCTCCGAAGGTAGTCTGCAAGATTCTTTCGTGTGAAGTTTGCTGCTGCTGCTGGACTGAGTTCATAACCTAAGAAACAGGAAAGAAAAAAAAAGGTTATCAGACATAATGGTTTTGGGTTTGTTCGTGTGTGTGTGCATTTTTTTTCACAATAAGACCTTACTGTTAAAATAAAATAAAAAAACTTTTGATGATGTACAAATTTGACATTGACTTCTTTTTCTGCCAAAAGTGGTTTATTAGCAGAGCAGGTGGCTATTTTATACCAACAGAGTTCTTCAATAAAACATGCTCACATTTCTCAAAGTGATATATGAAAACAAGTATGGTTTGAGTAATGGTACCAAAAAATTGTGCCACACAATTATCAATCACCTCTGAGGGCCTTACCATTCCTCATTTTATAGAGCTGAACGTTCTTCTGGATGTACTCTGCAAACTGTACTGTGTCTCCTGCTTCCCCAACACACAGCAGCAAAATCTTCTCACTGAGCTTGAACATCTTATCATAGTCTGAAAAACACAGAGCAGGCCACAGGGTTTATCTGTTTGTCTTTATTAATTATTAAAATGGACATTTGCTGACGACCACACCGAAAAACGGTAATCCTGCAATAACTTTCACTTTCACTGTTACAAGCCTGGTTGAACATGATTTTTACCAAAAAAAAAACCACGATGTGCTTAACTCAAAGTGCCAGTGGCTTTACGTGCGCTGTAATAAATTATATACAGATAATATGTCTAAACTTTAAAAAAACAGAATGATAGAGATTTATTAGCTGCTTCACTTAGCTCTGGTTAGCTTCGTTAGCTCAAGTCACATTCAGAATATGTGGCTAAGTTACAATGTGTACAACTTACACAACAGTATACTGTAAAAAAAATAAATAAAATAAAGCTTCGTGAGTTATTATTCAGTAGGAAAGAAGAATATGTATTTGTAACAAGACTTAATAAAAGCAGGTGTGTGTGCTAACTTAGCTACATCGACGGACTGAATGGCAAATGCTAAGCTAACGCGTTGTCATACCGTGTTTCATCTGAATGATGCTGCTGGCTGCAACATTGTCGGCAGCGACGAGGACAAAATCCGGCCCCTGAATCCCGATCAAATATTCCATCCTGTGTATTGGTTATGAGCTAAAATAATTACAAATACTTATAACAGAAGACGTCTCTTTACCGCGGATGTACAGATTACACAGCAAAAGTTTGAGACAGGTGGCGCAGGCTGACAACGTCACCGGAAAACAAGCCTTCGTCCTTTCTGCGCGACTTGGGCGGGCGATTTGAGTGGAGTGAGCCAGACGAGACCGAGATACCACCGTTTCTGTTTCAGAATAAACACAACGAAAATCGGTCGTTTTCCCGATTCACGGTCGGTATGAACGAAGGGACACCCAGAGGCACAATGTCGGACTCTAATAAGCTCAATGGCTCGCTGCGGAGACGGTCACCGCGGTTAAGTTCTCCTCTTCAGGCTGACGTAAAAACAGACAAGAAAATGGCGCCGGCGCCTGTCGCCGTGAAACGCTCCATAACTGTGAGGAAAATAGCTCCCAGAAAAACAGCGGCACCGTCGGAGCATAACAAGGAGAACACACCGAGACGGTCTGAGTCGGAGGGAAGCCAGCAGAAAAAGCAGAAGGTCTCCACGCCAGGTCCTGCCCCGGCCCGTGGCGGCTCCTCCTCGGGTAAGAAGAAGGAGAAGGCCTCTATGCCCTCTCCGATCCTCCCCTCCTCGCCACCGCCCTCCCGTCCGCAACAGCCGGCGGTAGATCCAGAGGACGCGGTGTGGTCGCAGAAAGTGCGCCGGTCCTACAGCAGGCTCAGCGACAAGTCATTCAACAGCAGCCCCGACTCCCGTGAGACTTTATTTGGCTTTGAGAAACTGCAGACACCCGAGGTGGTCCGGAGAGTCCAGCAGTCCAAGGCAGGTCTGGAGGCCGCTGAGTCCTTGTCTTGTCTGAACTCATTCACGTCTTTGCTCGAGGCGGATGACTGTGGTTCAGCTTTCCCCGAGCCGGATCCAAATATCCCCGGAGTTGCTGTGGTGAAGGAGAAGAGGAGGAGGAAGAAGGTCCAGCAGATAGACACCACAGAGCTGGACGCACTGGCTGCAGAGATGAACGCAGTGTTTGAGGAGGCAGAGGGGTTTGAGCTGGTCGTGGAGTAAAAATACTCAGACTGAAAGACTTGAACAGACTGAATCTTTTATGGGATGTTGTTTTTGTCACTGACATGCTGACGAAAAAGACTCTGGATGTGCTTCATATTAAAAACAAAAAGCTTTTGTAGATTTCCAGTTCTTTATATTGTAAATTTAAATTCCTTGAAGTTTTCTATGTTTGGTTGTTAAATGCTCTTAATGTGGTTGTTTAGGCCTTTATGTGCATAGATTTTTTGATTTCAGAATGAAACCAGTAGTTGGACAAGTAAAGCAAAAGCATGTTCACTCTTTGTATTATAATTCAAACTTTTATACAGATTATCTTTTAAATTGAAACAATTGATCGATTAGTCGACTGATAGAAGAACAATCAGTTATTTGTGTGATTGATTAATTGTTTCATTTGTTTTTCAAGCAAAAAAAGTGAAAAAAAAGTCAAATATTCTGTAATTCCATCACAATACCATCACACATCGGCTCTGCAAAGTCATGATGGTCATTTTTTTTGACATTTCATAATGTCAAAAATTAAAAAAACAATTGGCAGAGTAACTGATAATGAAACTAATCAGTAGCTTCAGCCCTGATTACCTTTATGATAAGACTGCATATTGTAAAAACTGTTTTTAAAATGGGCTTTGACTGTGTTTGTCTTCTTTAGTCACAAACTGGTTCATTGTGTAGAAGATACATATACAGAGGGAAAACGTGACAGTTTGATATGGACGTGGAAGCTGTAGGTGGTTTGTAAACAAAACAATTTACAGAACTGATATGAATCAAATGCTTTAAATTGGCAGTTTGTTTCTACGCTTACAGACTAAACTGGCATTTTGCTTCTCTTCATTGTTTGTTATATTTTATCTTCAGCAGTTCAGAGGTATCTGACCAGATTACTTTCCTTTAATCCGTTTATATTCACATTTGACTGACTCAGAGGTTCAGAATACGACTGTAAGACAGCACCTTTCAATGTTGTTCTTGGACTGTTATCTCACATCTGTCCTTTCTTAAACATAAACAAAAACCTGTTTTTATTTTTGCTTGACTGTACATGTAAATAAATACTCAGCAAGTTAAACTACCAAAATTGCCAGTAGACTTCAAGGTTCTTTCGGTCACAAAAACACATTTTGAGGCTTTGCCACTGTTTTCAGTGATAAATTTAGTAGGGCCAATTTTAATGAAACAACAAAACACACTTAAAGCGTTTACGGTTTCGCTCCACCTTCATTAAAAGGAGTTATCTCTATCTCAAGTTACGTCTAAGGTTACACAGTGACACCAGTGTAGAAACAGTGCTGTTAAAAACCTGCTAATATAATCAGCCAAAAGTATAGTAAGCATTGCAATGTGTTTGACAGGCTGATATTTTTTGGGGACGATGGCTCTCATATCTCACCATGTTAATTTTGAATGGGTTCTAATCAGGTACTTGCCGAGCATGTTGACTAACAACACATTCCTATACACAGCAGTGACTGTGAAGAGGCAGACTGAATGAGTGGGTGGGTGATCTGTCTGGATTTAATGAGAAGGGTGGACAGGTAAAACATTTCCCTCCAGAGTCTCTTAAAGGTCTAAGTGGATGTGCTGCATAATTTACACTAACAAGGAGGGATGCTACCAACCACCACACCTGCTTCTAACTGGTGCTTCTCTCTTAGCAAACTGTGGTAGTCAGTATGGATTCTTCACTTGTTTGGCTTCAGATAATAAATTTAAATACACCTGCAGCTGATACACAGACATCTTAGGCAAAACTTGGATAATTGACTGGAAAAACATCAAATACAGGTGCTTCTATACGGGTTACAAAGAGTCACTGAATGGTTTAATGAGTATGAAAATGCTGTCCACCACCATCGTCCATCAAAGCACCAAATGAGCTTATATCTTACAGAGGACTGGGGATCATCCCTCCTGTAGAGTTCACAGACTCAGAGAATCTGTGATGAGGAACACTGAAACTGAGGCCCCGCACTTTACTTAGACACTGTTTTGCTTTGGATTTATATGCATCAGTCTGTATAACAATGTTTGTTCATAAATTATGTGATGATCATATAAGTATTGTCAAGGGATACCAGCAGCCAGGGCTCCTGTGATGAAATAGTGCCACTTTGCTCCAGGTTTTCTTCATGTTAACTGCTTGACAGAAAAAATTACAGCAATCAGATTGGTATTGATTAATTGATTTGATCGGAAGCACAACTTTAGAACACATCAGCACAACAGAAACTAAAACAATAAAAGTCTTAAAAGACTAGATTTTGACATAAGAGGGCCACAAGCAGGAGAATAGAGGTCCTGTCATACTGAAGAGATTATGTAGACCCAAATGATGTGTAGGAAGCCTGGGACTTTTGGGACCCCTGGGTATCTGGGGCTCCTTGGCAGTTGCCTGCTTTACCCAGCTGGTAATCCAACCTAGTTCTGTTGATCAAGACAAAACTGCCACAGCTTTCCCTGCAATATATTATTAGGTGCAATCACAATAAATAAACCCTGAATATCTCTATTTAAATATAAAGAAGCGATCCACACTGTTGCCGAGGATGCTGACCTATATCTTCACCTGTTATACCAGCCTCAAAAAAAAAAAAAAACCACCCATGAATAAGCTATGAAGTTAGATGTTTACCTCTGCTTAGAGCGCGAAGGCATGCTGATAGTATTTGTGAGTGTGTGTGTGTGTGTGTGAGAACCAGACACGTAGAGGAATAATGAGTGTGTGTTTGAGTGTGTAGTAGTGAGTGAGTAAATCCACAATTTGCTCACGCATTTTAGGGTGTGCAAAGCGTGCTCTGTTTTCTTCCTCAGGTGCCATTTCATGTTCATACTCTTCATTTGGCACTTCAGCTCCCTAGGAGAGGAGACATTTTTTCTTTCTTTCTTTCTTTCTTTTTTTTTTTTGCAGAGCACAACACATGGTGGCTTGTCTTTTGTATATTTTTAACAAGGTATTCATGTCTACTTTACACTTCCACTGAAAGTTTCAAACAGGGTGAAGTAGGAGAGTGTTTTTTTTTTTTTTTTTTTTGTTGAGCTGTCACTGCCAGAAACAGTTATTGATTTACAATGCTGCTGCTTCCGCTGCTTCTGCTTGCTTTTGCTTTGGAGTCTGTTCATTTTTTGGGAGGTTGGATATTTTACACTCATATTCATGTTTTTTTTTTTCACCCCCCCCCCCCCCCTCTCTCCCTCATCCCCCCTCCCATCCCAACACCACATTTCACTCACGGCAGTTGTCGCTGGTTCAGCTTGACTGCTTCGTTAGGGCTCATCATTTGCATTCAGATTAATTATCTAATTACCGACAAATGTCCGGCGGCCACCCCACACTCCGGCTCGTCAGCTCTCAGCCTGTAATTATTTTAATCATTTACTTTCATCTGGAGCGTTCCTGCCATACTCCTGTGTTTAGAGGCCATTCTTAATTACCCTGCCAAGACACTCTTTTCATGAGAGGGAGGGAGGGAGGGAGGGAGGGAGGGAGGAGAGGGGTTGGTTTGAGGGAGAAGAGAGCAATTGGGTGAGGGAACGTGGGCGTGTGTGTGTCTGTGTGTGTGTGTGAAAGAGAAAAAGACCAATGGGGACATGATCCAGAGGCTTTGACAGCACAGAGGAAGCTCCCTGCACTGCTGGGTGCTCTTTCCTCTCTCTCTCTCTTCTTTTTTCTCTTTTTTTTCCCATCCACCCCCACCCCCGCCCCCCACCCTCCCACCTCCCCCCCAACCAACTTCCTCATCTCTCCTCTCACCACCTCCCTCCCTCCTCCTCCTCCTCCACGCCCCGCTTCCACCGTTATACTTCCTCCCTTTTTCCCTTTATCGCGAGCACACACAGGAATCGCCCGTGGGCTTCAGTGCTCTGACTGCTAATACACTGACACACACACACACACACACACAACACACAGAAACAGGCAGGCAAGAGAGTCATGCGCCCTGTTTGTGGCACTCATCACGATGCACACATCTTTCCACTATCTGCCTGGAAAATCTATACTCCTCTCAGCTTGTCTGTCTGTTCCCGTCTCTTCGTCTGTCTCCCACCATCCCTCCATCCATCAGACCTGCATGGCTGCACTCTGCACGGCCTGTCTATCTGCTGCCTGTCTTTCTCTTTCCATCACTGTTCCCCGTCCTTTTTATCCCAGTATTTGGACAGCCTCGCATCAGGCCACACTGCTCCCTGTCCTCGATGAGGGACAACGGGTCATCTCTTTCTCCCCCCGTGTGACCGCTTCATAATGATGCTCTCACTCAACCCTAAAGCCACTCACCCCTCTCCCCCGACTGCTCTTGTTAAGAAAAACAAGAGTAAGGGAGAATGAGAGAGAGAGGGAGATACAAGCTCTGTAATTGGGCTCTTGAATATTTAAGTCACTGGGGATGAAAGTTTAATGAAAAGATGATTATCTACCAGTTTATCACACCACTGTTTCATATTTCATTTTCTTATTCTCGTTCTGAGCTTCATTGTCCGTTTTGGCAGCTGTGGATCCAGAGTTTATGATCCAGTGCTTGTTGGAAAACGCTGAGCAAAAAGAGGAAAAGATAAAGGAGGCACTTTACAGAGATTTACAAAGGAAAACGGGCAATGTTTAGGACAAAACGTGTCTTTAATGTCTCACTTTTTGTGTTGTATAGGTTAAGGAAACACTGAGAGGAGATGAATAAAAGGATGTCTTGTCATATACATTGTCCCATCAACAGGGTTTGAGGCAGGATTTTAGAAATACTGTCACACGTGGCCTCAGTGCATTAGAGAATTATTACCAGAAAACAAAAAGAAGATCTCACATTTTTACATTCACAAAATCCACAACAGACTCTTACAGGTCATTTCCTTTATCCAAACTGTGACCATAAGGGTGGTGGAGGTATTTACACATTGCTGTGCTACAGCCCATTAATCAAGATCAATTTAAATATTGGTGTCCCAGTAGTATCAGCCAATAGTCTTTTTCCCACAACCCTGAATCAGTCCATTCTTGCGCACATACTGGGAAACAAGTCACAGATGATGGTGAAAACACAACCTCCTCGGCAGAGGTAATAACTGACAGCTCAACAGCAGTGCAATTGTGGAAACAGTCGAAATGTTATGTAACACAAGTAAAACATAATAAAGCCAGTTAACAGCAGGAACGCAGAAAATGACGGCGGCGTGGGGATGCGACAAAAACTCATATGAACTAATTTTAGGTTTTAACATTTGCCCTCCACTGCCAGTTCATTTTAATCCAAATAAATCTAAAACTAAAAATCGTAGACTACGAGAATAAAATAATTTTAGACTGTTGGAATTACAATATATATATACATCAAGTGATCAAAAGCACTATACTTATACTTTCTTTAGCATAAAAATACTTGAATCAACTCTGAAATGTTTACCACCATGTTTACAAATTTTTATAAATAAAGCAAAATATATTTTAAAAAGTGCAGAGGATATAACCTCAGTGTTGTCACTGACTGCTGTCATGAGCACATATACCCAACAGTGGTTAAGTTTGTCGCTCTTGTTATATAATAAATCTGATCTTTTGTTGCCTTTATGCAGACAAGGAGATTTAACTTGAATGTGTCTATTTAGTGATTAATGAAGAGATGAATTGACTGGCAGCTACCTTGGCTTAAAGCATCAGATGGTGACTTAACTCACTCATTTCAGCCCGTTGTGTTGATTGCGTGTCACCCCCACAAACACCCCGCAGACAGTTCAATAAAAAGCACAAGGACACTCTTTCCTTTATTTAATCGTGCCGGATAAACAGACGGCTGTTTGTTATTCATTCTCATTATTCATAATGGTGGGGACATTAATCCCTTTTTGCTAGAAGATGGTGTGAAAGAGCACTGAGCGCTATGTCGCTCTGACATGTAGCACTTTTGCCAAACCCCAGTGGAATAACAGGGACTGCAGAGTTTTGAGGGGGATTATGTTGAGAACCCACACATAGCCTTAGGCCACAGTTTGGAAGGGGACACAGTTGGGATGGCAGAGATTAGAGACCAAGGTATGGTGCAAAGAGGCCATTTCCAGGCAAAGATACAGCGCACGTGGGGGACGACTCTCGTGTTTGATAAATTCATTCTGGTAGTGAGACGCAGACTTAATTGTGAATGCATGAAAACAAAGATAAGAGGTGATTCTTCCATAAAAGGCCACATGATAAGAGGTAAGTCTGTGAATTTAGATGGTGTACAATTCTTTGTGTTGTTTGATTAATTTTTGGCAAAGGTGCAGAGATAAATTCATGAGCTGCATTATTAAACGGCCTCAGCTCCATCTATGCGCCACCATATGTTGATGTCTGCACTTCAAAAATCTGAAGTAGAATAACTTGTATGAAAGAAGCCTCTGGGGACTGAAGTGAGACGGAGTTAAAGGCTGCGTTAACCCTGTCTTATGAGTTGCTTGACATTCACTTAGTCCCGTAAAACTCCCTCAAAAAAATGTGGGATTGTATCATTCTTGCCGCTTATCGGTTTAATCCACAATTTCACGGCGCAGAGGCGGGGATGACCTGCGCCGCTTGTCGCTTTTGTGGACAGGGTGTCACCGTTTAGCCCTATCTCTGCTGCGTGGAAGTGGGAGGGAAACCTGGGAGACCAGCTCCATCTCTGGGTCTGGGTGGGAGGGAGAGGAGAAAAGAAAAAGAGCAAGTTAAATGGAAGTGACAATCTGCAAACATTCCTGCCGGCAGCTGCGCAGCATTCTCCACAGTTCACCCACCCTCTGCACGGTGAACGGGGCCCCCCGCGACCCCCTGTGCCTGGCACACGCACCTGCCGCTCCCAGCCGCGCTTTCACCGACAGCCAGATAATCTATGGGCGGATCCCAGCCGGGGCTCCCCTCAATGTGCTCTTGAGAAAACCCCTTATGCGTGAAAAAGCCCCCTTTCTCTGTCTTTTGTCCAACACAGTTTTATGGGACACCATTGGGCATTATGAGGTTTGGGGGATTTTTCACGGGACTCTATAGAAGGGTATAATCCTTTCAGGCATGGGACGAATAAAAAAGTTTTAACCTGCTGTTTTCATATTTATTAGCTGGTTATAGCAGACGAGGCAGCTGAACCGTCAACACACAGCCCTCCCTCCTCCTCAAACACACACAGACACACACACACACTGGGCACACACACAAGTATCAACTCCTGGAATCAGAGATTGACAAGCATCTTTTGAGAGGGGCCCTAATAATGGGCCTGACTGCTTTAACTGAATTAGTCAAGAGAGTCAAGTGGGTGAGTGACACTAAGGTCATGAAGGACTTAACTGTTGGGTGCTTTGCTGTTTCAGCCAACAGGTTGTTACAAGACATTATTAGATGTTTGGGTTGAGAAAGTTTTAACGTTTGAAGGAGGATTTGACCTGCTTTTGTCTCCTCTGTCAATTAAAGTTTTGATAAACTTCAGTTTTTCTAAGTGGTTTTCAATTTAGGCTTCAAGTCAGGTCAAATTAAGACAATTTAGAGAACAGTAACTGACAAGGACAATTTGATTTTCTTATGTTTTTCTTTCATGTTTTTCTTGAACCTGTAAATCATTCAAATTCAATAACTGGGCTCTGCTGGAATGAGCAAAACAATGCAAATCATAATTAATAGGTGAATATGATGAGAAATTTAATTAATTTCCATTCAGTTTGATTCATTTGGGAGCTTTCTCTTTGACTTATACTTATTACATTTTCTGGTTATTTATTTGACATTAAAGAGGATGGCTTCTTGAGATGAAATCATTTTTTCTGGAGAGTTTAGCCAAAATTCCAGCTCGACTATTGTATTAATACAAACCAACACATTACCACCATTTACAAAAAGAAACAGGAATAAAGAATAGAGGGAAATGGAAGGCAAGGCAGCAAAAAAAACCTTATTTCTATACATTGAAACAACTCTCCTTGTCCATTTTAGGCCATAAAATTCCCATGACTTACCGTTTAAACTGATTTAATATAACTCGTGTCAGTGTGAGCTTATTGTAGTTCCGAAAAACAAAAAGAAAGAAAGAGAACAAAACTGTAAGCAAATCCTCAAAACTCCAAACATAAAAACAACTGTACTTGCCCATTTCAACCCACTGAAATGCCCATGATTAATATTTAAAGTAATTCAAGGTAATTAGATTCTATGTCGGGTTTTTTTTTGTTTTTTTTTTCTGTAGTAAGTATTGAGCTCCTTGTGCTTAAGGCATTGCACTGCCGCCTTTATAAAAAATGCCCAAATCTTGATTATTTTAACTTGAAATTATATTTTTAATCTTTTGAGGCAATGATTTGTCAGAAAACAGAAGCAAACGTTGGCTAAGAAAAGCAAGTAGAACTCCTCTGACACTCTTATCTATCTATCTATCTATCTATCTATCTATCTATCTATCTATCTATCTATCTATCTATCTATCTGTCTGTGTCCATGTGTTGTCTTGTTTCTCCTCTGACGACAGGTCTTTCTATCCAGTTCATCATACACAGGCCTCGGGCCGCAGCCTCCCCTCCACCCACACTCACCCCTCCTCACCCCTCCCTCTCCCTTTATCCCTCCCTCCCCTGCCTCCCCACTCCGCAGCCTCCCTCCATCCCCATCCCCACCACCACCACCACCACCACCACCCCCTTTCTGTCAAAGCTGATTGTTTCCACGCCAGCAGAGTGCTGCAGGCGAACACACTGTCACACTACATCAGGCAGAGGGAAGAAGGGGAGAGAGAGTGTATGATAGGGTATATATGTATTTCTCTGTTCAAAAAGCTCCACACAACAGCTAAAGCCACGACTGCAGCAGGGATTCCCGAACTTTTTCATGTCAAGGGCATCTGAATGTAAAACCACAGACGGCAGATTTTGTCCTGAGGAATCTTAATCTGAAAGGAGTTACAGTGTTGGGAGAGAATGATATAACTGTCTGAAACTACTGTAGACAGGGAGGTAAATCTGACAGCAGGAAGAATTCAAGCTTTACAGAGCCGTGAATGTACAACATAGCGAGGACTTGCTTATAACAACACAGAGATGAGATGCATCCAGGCAAAGCGCTTTATCTTTTGTGTGTTTTTCAATCAGTGTTTACTGAAAACAAAGCAAGAACTGCTAAACATCTTACTCGGAGAAGCATTTTTTAAAACTTTTGGACAGTTAGCACTGAGGAACATTTAGCCCCTTTACAAGCCGCACATGAGAATTTACAGTGTTAAAATCGACCCATTTTGAGTCAATAAAGCACAGTCGCAATATTTTATCCAGTGCAAATGGATTGTGTTGACCCAGTGATGGTGTTATTTTTGTACTACTGTTAGATTAGTTGCAAAATAACTAGTTGTATTTATATAGATAGACACAATAAATTCAGGTTTCCACCTTAAACAAATTAATTGTTAGTTGCATAAAAGAGCAGATTGTTATACACATTATTAATACTAACAACAGTAAATCAATAACTGATAGTAACATGTAAGTATAAAACCTGGTTCAGTTTTTAATCCAATAGTTTTTAGTTCATTTTTCTTTTATTTTTGGTGTTTTTTTTTTATTTTACCCAAACTAAATTATGGTTATTTTTACCCAGTGTTGGACACTTTAGCATAAAACTGACACAAATTTATTGTTGGTTAACTTTTTCCAATCCCCACAGGGACCATGCTCCCAAAACAAGGGACTGTCTGGACACTGTGTTAGTGTTGCTTATTTTTATTTTTATTTTTTAATATTACTGTTGGGTTATTTATTCAGACTAAAATAATGAACCACTGTTAGACACAACAACCTCTGGTTCAACCGTAAAAGTGTTACAAATTTATTGTTAGCCATACAAAACAATGTAAATGACTTTCAATACGGAAAAGGAGCCACGTATTATTAACAGTACAAACGAATACTGACAAGGTTAAAAAGAGCTGGAGTGGGTTATAACTGTTCACAGCTGGACCTTTAGTTTGGATAAATAATCCAACAGTCACACAAAAAATAACACCAAACCATCCAGACCAGCTGTTATCTTTGGTGATTTTCTACCCATTGGTCCTGGGTAAGGTTAACTGTGGCCATGATATATTGACCCACACTGGGTCCATTTTTACCCAGCAGTTTTCATGTGTGTTGCCAAACATTGCTCAGACACACAAAACTTAAACTCTTAAACTTCTTTCTTTTTTGTCGCTTTTTTTGGTCTTTTTTATTTACGGACGGAAAAAATGTCTTTTACACAGATCAAAAATTCCTGTGTAAATAAACATGAAATTGAAATGAAAACTGTATATAAACTATTACATGTGATAATTGTAAAACAGCCATCCTGCTAAATTAGCTAAGGGGCAAGAAGCCGGAAAGGCTGAACACAAAGCACCACTGACCACGTCTGCTGTTTGCAAGCAGTGCAACCTAAAAGTGACTTTTCCCCTCATTTTATCTAAATAATTTTTAGAGGACTGAGGAGGCAAAATTGTTCTGCAACTTGCAGAAAAATAAAACAAATGATCAAACAAAGATTAGGGAGAAGCCTGAAAATACAGTTTTGTTTAATAGAAATATGTCTGTTTTTTGTTTGTTTGTTTTTTACTTCTCTGTCCTCTTAGCCCTGGTCCTGAGCCCCATGTTGCACCGCATTTCATTATTCAACACGTAGTGAAAAACAGTGTACTCCTCCCAGTGGGAACCCTTTCATGGATCCCAGGTGGTCCCCCCCCCCCGTTAAGTGCACCACTGTTGCACACACACTGCTGGATGATCCACCCCGTGTACACACGGCTGCCCCCTGGCGTCGAAGCTCGGAAACGAGAGTAGGTGACGGTCTGATCTGAGCGGGTCTGTGATGGAGTGTCTCCCCCTAGTGGACACTGTTAACTGAGGCGTCCTCCAGGCCTGAGACGCGTGTATGTGGGTCCACGGAGTGTGGAAAAAAGAATTTCTCTTTTAATGTTTTTAGGAACAAACTTGTGGAAGGATTTGTTTTGTTCTTGACAGCACGTGAGGCGTGAGCTTCTGTTTGTGTACCTTTGTGTTGAAAGTGTACACTGAAAACATAAAGTGAAAAGCAAAGTATCAATGAATGAATGGTTTCCAGGTTTTGGTTCTTGTTATTGTTGGAGGCCAAGAATGGAAAGAACATTAATGTTTGTTTTATTGTGATTTTATCCTAGATAATGTACTACTGCACAGTATTATTGTGTGTTTTTATTTATCAAACAGCCTAAACACAGTAATTTAATTGCATGATAGATTTGGATACCGGCTCATATGAATAAAAAGATCTGTAATGGCAAACATATCATCATCAGCCACAGACTACAAGCATTTGCAGAGGTCATGTAAATTTTTTCAGTGAAACAAATTTCTGTTTTGGGTATATGTAAAAAAAAAAAAAAAAAAACAAGCATTAGAAATAGATAAAAATAAAAGACTGTCATGATTTCTTTAGTGATACTTCAGATTAGAATCCTTGAACACGAGGTATAAGTAGAAAGCATTGCAAAAGGGAAAAGGCACTAAAATCCTTTTTCAGACATTGAAAAGTAGGAATTTTCTGCTCTGACTTCTGTTTGTAGGCGAAGAAGGTGAAGTGTATCCCAAAACAGAAAAATGCAGATCCTCCTCCTGGTGCTCCATGTCGCCATGGGGGTGCCACAAGGCCCAGCTGTGCGCACCTCGCTGCTCTCCAGGAAGTTTTGCATCGAAAACCCCCCCCCCACTCATCTAACACCATACCTGACATTTCCACGTCTGGTTTCCTTCCCTTTTTATTACAGACTGAATTAGTAGGCTTGCAGAGAAAGACTGAGGCGCACCCGTGTGTGCGCAGTGCGCTTTGTCAGTGCGCCCGCAGCAGAAGCCCCGACGGTCACACTAACACCGAGTAAACGTGCTCATGGAGAGGAATCCTACGCAGCTTACAGCCTGCTTTTTATGTCATAAGGTTACAAATATCATTCAGTCGTGTATCGGAAATTTTGGCTCCATTTCTAAAAAGTACAAGTTGTATTTCGTGGCTTTACTGTCGATCAATAAATCATTTGTTTTTATTGTTGTTTATCCTCCTCATTAGGCCTTAGGAGACAATCTCATGACACCGTTTGACCTCTGACCTTCTGGGAGAGCATTATTAGCAGCACTGGCAATTTGTTGTAAGCTAAAAAACAAACTTTGTTAAGTTATAAACATTTATAATTACAGATAACACACTAACTTTTACTGAAAGTTGTTTGTTTGATGACATTATTAATTACTCATTGACATTTATGATTACAGGTCTTATTGGACTTTTTTTTTAAATTAAAGACAAGCAGAGGGAGAATTTTCACGAACTAAAAGTCGATGTATTTAATGGCTCACAACTGTTGTTTTTTATTCTCAGCTACTGGAGGAAAAAGGACATTTTAACAGTGAAACACTGCACCTAAAACACTGCCTTCGTTGTAAAAAAAATACTGACACTTCTTCCTGAGGCAAAGCTGATCAGGTACCACTTTTCCTGTGCGAATTTATTTAAGCGTTATCGCAGCTTTTGGACTCATTTATCTCCGTGTTTCATGAGCTGTATTTGGATGCATTTACAACCTCCCCTAACTACCCTGAAATCACGTCTCGGTGGTTTAGAAAATCACAATCAAAGGCATGTTTGTTCCTCCTCGGTGTCCTTTTTTAGGGGTTGTTGCTTGCACGTCGCTTACAAGTCACTATTCCGGTGTAAACATGTTATCCGCTCAGCTTTGATGCCGTGCAAACATCCACCTTCAGCCAGCGAACAAGGGATCAATATGTAAATGGACTCAGACTGTCACTGCGATGCCTGCGTCCAAGAGAGGCGATAAGCTTTAAAAAAAAAATAAATAAACGGGACTTAGTTAGGAGGCATAGCCGGGGATTATCCCAAACTTGCCCCGGGGTTTGGCTCTTCTGCGCGCAACCGGACCGGCGTCTGTTCGCCGCGGCCGGATAGGACCTGCAGGGCCCCGGGGCGCAGACTGGCAGGCTCCCCGGGGGCCTCCTGCGCGCCGAGGGCCCCCACAACTCAGCTCAGGATCGGAGATTATAGGGTGGCAATGCGGCTGGTATCTCTCTGAACACACACACACACACACACACACACACATATGTACAAATGGAGAGAGGTGAGATGATGTCGGGGTGCCCGCGGCAGCAGCAGTGCCCATAAAGATTGACGCTTGAGCCTCACACGGCTATCACACTCCCTGCAGAACACACACTCCCCAGCCCCTTGTGATGAGCCGATATAAACCAACTTTGTTCGGCTGACAAAGAAGCAATTGTGAGCTGAAAGGTCATCTGCCCGAGGCCTCCAGTACAGCAAGTACAGCTGTGGGAGATAAAAACTGCCTTCTTTAGTCATATCTGCACTGAGGGAGCTTTGATAAACCTGCTCCTCGAAATCAACATGATGATCTGCAATGAAATGAAGGCTCTGGGCTCTTTAAGTGGAATTACCAGCCAACTCCCTTCAATCGCCTCAGATAAACATGTAAGTACTGCCCATAAAATAAACAAAAATTTTAATTAGTTCAAGTCTTATCAACGTATAAACCAAATAAACAAAAACACACAATGTTGAGGTATCAGGTCATTTTATTTATTCTTTTCATTTATTATAATTATTTACAGCATCTCAGGATATAAATCATCTCTAACACTGTTAAATCAATGATATTCTCCAATACTTTTTTGGTGCAGCAGGTGTTTTCTACTCACAGGTCAAGACAAACAACAACAGCATACACGCGCAGAACACTTTTGATATGAACATCATATTAATCTCACAGTAAAGTTCAGTTTCTTCATTGCTGTGGTCAGAAAACTGAACGTCCTAAGTCATACATTTTGGTTTGGTGAAGGGACAGGGGTTCAGGTCCACCTGAATGAAGCTGAAATGAATACATTTATTGATGCTCTGGGTGGGACGCCAGCAAAGAAAATCAACAAAAACAAAAGTTTTTGTATCATTACAATCAGCAACACGAGTGTGAGGCATGAAAACATCACACAGGATGATGGGGGGGGGATTGTCTTTTTTTTTCAGGGGAAATGTCTTCAGGATAGAAGCAAACAGAGCAAAAATGCTGCTTTTTAATCACTTCCTGTCAGTTCCTCGCCCCTCTCTCTGTCTCTTGGTTTATGACTGGCCCACAGCAGCGGTGGGAGCAGTGTTGGCCACAGTGGCGGCGGCGGCGGCACCCATGCGTAGCAGTTCCTTCCTGTGCGTGAGGATGACGTCAAAACTGGACTGCAGGCGGTTCTGCTGCTCCTGGATGCGACCCTGCAGCGTGCGGACCCAGCGGATCAGCGCCAAGCGGCGATACATGGTCAGCTGCACCTGGTGCTTCTCCATCTCTTGGGCCTTGAAGCGTTCGCGGTCCCGCAGCGTCCAGACGGCGTCCATCAGCTCTGGCAGCTCACCGTCTGAGTCTGAAGACTGGTCATTGTCATCTTGTTCTTCTGCTCCTTCCTCCAGAAGATTTCCCAGGTTGCTTCCTGTCAGCGACTTGCGGACTAAGCTCTGGTGTCTTGCAGCTGGGTTTCTGTTGCTGTTTCTGGTGTAGTTACTCTCCTGTTGGTTCGATTTTGGTTCCCCGACTCCGATGCGGTCCCAGCCCCCCATCAGCATCCCTTCTCCTCCACTCTCCATGTTGAGGGAGGACATGCTGCCGCCGGACCTGTAGCTGAACTCGGACTCAGAGTCGCTGTCTCCCCACTCGTCATCGTCATCGTCCAGCCCCAGCTCTTCCTCATCTTCGTCTCTTCCTCTGAATCCCAAGCTGACTTTCCTCCTCTGCATCTGCCCTCTCTCCCTCTCCTTCTCCTCATTCTGTCTCATCATCAGCCTTCCCTCCTCTTCCTCCATCCTCCCTTCCTCCGCTCCATCAGGGGGAACTCGCCCATACCCGTCATCCCCGCTCTCGATTTCGGGCAGGGGCTCCAGGGGGCTCCAGCAGGGCAGGCGGGATCGCGGTGACATGAGCCCTGAGTTGTGGTGATACCCAGAAGATGGCGAGGAGTTCGGAGGGTCGCGACCCAGAGGCCCCAAGTTACGTGGCCGCACCTGGTTTCGGTTCTCGTCTCCTCCTCCGTTGCTTGTGAAGCCCTCGTTATCTTTGCCGAGCAGGAAGTTGAAGTTGCCATCCTTGTCACACTTTCTGTTCCGAAGTGAGGCGCCTCCCTGCCCGCCATAGGCCGAGTTCAGAGGTTGGTCCTGATGATGAAGCATCTCTGACCTCGACTGAGCCTCACTGCAACGACAAGGAGGAAGGAGTTTTACTACAGTGAATACCAATAGCAGGGATTTTTCATTTGTTCATATCGAAAACTGTCAAGTACAGAACACTGGCACTGAATGTTCAATCGGACTCATCATTTTACGCCTTCTTAGATCTTGTATGAGTTCAATATAATGTTTGATAAGTTTGAGAAAAAAGGATTTTGTAGAGAAATGTAAGGTTTCAGCATCAACACTGAGCATCAGGTATCGTATTGGCACACAAAGAAACTCGAGGAAGAGGACAACCTCTTACTGTCGAATGTACAGAGTAGACCGGAAATCGTCCTAGAAACACTCCTGTGTTGGTGCCTTGAAGTTTTGTGTGGAAGACTCTGATATCCAAAACACAACACCACCCTTTTAATGCAAAAAAAACCCCTACCAGATTTACACTTTGCTTTTCACAAAATGTGTTTTCCTGTTATTCTTCTCAGCAGTTTGTTAGTTCAGTGCTGCTCCAGAGTAAATTCTCCAGCCTTGAACAATGGCACTTCCCAGAAGCTCAAGAGTTTTCAAAACAAGCCAAGCTTTCAGCTGCATTATCAGGATATGATACATTGACCTTGACAGCCAAATAGAGCAGGCTAATTGTTTACTGTGACCGACATCTCAAGCAATTTTCCAACCTCAAGTTGATTTTGTGCAGCTGCAGATTTGGTGGATTAAAAAGAACAGAATATAAGAACAGCTGGACGTTAATGGATGAGCCGAAGCAACAATAAAACTGAGGAAAAGAGGAAAACGAAATCCAGTTCAGCACCCCACCCCAGACACACACACACACACACACTCACACACACACACACACTACTCCCGGGTCGAACCCAACTCCTTGTTTATGTCTATAACTACAGGCTGGTCTGCGCACTCCACTTCTATTAGCATCAAATATTTACATGTCTCCTCAGAATGGAAATTTCTCTAATCCTGACTTCAGGCTCCTGTCAGTCAACCAGCCCCCCTGCCCCCCCCACCCCCACCGCGTCCCCTGTGCACGCGCGTTCACGTGGTGCTGAAGGACAGCGACGGTGGCTCTGTCGGGAGCGCGCATGCAGCAGGAACGGACTGATGCTTGACGATCACGAGGAGAAAAAAAAAAACTGTTTATCCACATAAAATGAACAGACTTGTCACTGCTGAGATCATTTTTTAAAAATGTAGTATTATCAATATTGTCTTAAGACAAAGCGCAGTGTGCTTACAGGGACGGATGTCTGCTAACATTTCTGTATTTTACCCATGCACAAATAACAACACAGTGCCATTAACGCGATGGAAAAAAGAGAAAAACAATACCAAAATAGTCCCGCTGTTGGGTGGATGCTTCCTATCTGTACACAAAGATGCCGCTTTTTGCACGGACGACGACAGAAAACGTAGAAAAGGCGACCAATGGCGCTCGGTGGCTGCATGTTTACGGTTTAATTCTGAACATAACGTTAAAAAAAAAAGCTCAAAACACGACCGCTGCACATCCTAATTCATACACAGCCAGCGACTGAGGTTAAAACGCAACACAATAATTTTCTCTAAACGTGATAAAATTAGAGAAAGATGGAGGAAAAAAAAGGAGGAATATTTAATTTCCGTCGCGTTATGTAACGCTCACCCCATATCAGTGCTGTCTCCTCTCTATCCCTTCTCGGTGAAAACAACCTCAGACCCTGCCTTTCATCTCCTATTTGCTGGTCGCATAAGTCAAATGACTGACACAGACTCGTGTGGATCGATTTGCATGAGGATCTGGTCGTTTCTTACCTTTTATTATTTTTTTTTTTGCTGGTTTGCTGTTCGGTGGAGAAGCTGGACTCTGCGCCCACCCGATTTTTTTCCCCTCCTCCGACCCTCCTATGTGATGTTTATCTTCCTCTTCCTCTCTCCTCCTCCTCCTCCTCCCATCCTCTCACCACCACTGTAGTTCTGGGGGAAAAAAATGACCGGCTGACTAATAACACTTCCTAAACTGGGCTGGGACTGGAAGAAGAGGGAAACCGTGGAGAATGAACGGGAACAATGTGAGGACATAGATGACTGCCATGTTGTTCTGATGTATTAGTTATTTTTACACCAGTGTAGATTACAATGTAGACTGTAGACCAACAAGCCCTGGCTTTACTGGCCCATATCACGGCCACAGCAGCCACATGATGGCACGGTGTTAACCTGATTTCAGGGTTACAGTGAAGTCCTGGGCTGTTCAAGCTCATTCAGCCCTGTGGCAAACATTTCCTAAACAGTTTTATAATGTTCTGATGTGGACTCACATCGTTTCTGTGCAACAATATGACTTTGAAGTGGACAAAAGCAGGATACAAAAGGAGAATAGGTGACATAAGACGATTATTTCTTCAGAATTTAGAGGACTATATGTCAGTGTCAGTTTGACAGTGCTGGAAGTCTTTGGGAGGCAAAATTCACTTTTTTTTTTTTTTTTAAACTTAGTGTCTGGACAAGAAAGATGTTCGTGTGTTTGTTTAAAGATGTTTCCAACAAGAACTGAGGCCATTCTGAGAGCAAAGTGAGGAAGTACCCAGTTCATGATCATGTTGAACACACACGTTTTACACCAAGATCTAAGGTGAGGATGGAGAAAATGTGATTTGAGTTCACTTACTGTGCCATTGCTGTTCCTGTTTCTCTCCTCACCTGCTTCTTATTGGATGCAACGAGCAAAGTCATCCACTGGCAGTGGTCGAAAAGCATCCTGGGGAATGGAGGAAAGCATTAAGTGAACCTGGAGCAGAACAGTAAATTCCGACGCCTCATGTTAGGCACTGAACACATCACCATGTAGTTGATGATATATTGTGTGAGCCAAACAGAGTGCCTGAGGATGGATTATTTTTTTTATTAAATCACACCACAAAATCACAAATTGTCTGCAGTTACACGTGTGTTTAAGGCATCCAAAATGCTACCCACAATGCAACACTGACAGGCAATGTCATATCTCCAGACTTTGCAAAGAAAAGACTGAAGGATTTGTTGCTGTGCGATGTTTCTCCAAACTGGTGACTGACTGCTTTTGTGATTTTTGTCAATCTCAGATCTAAGGGCACGGCAGCTGAATGTGTGTGTGTGTGTGTGTGTGTGTGTTACGAGTGTGTGTGCCACAAATGTGTTTTCTGGAGATGTGTATGTGTGTGTGTGTGTGTGAGAGAGAGAGATATTGGGAGGCTACATCAGACAGACTTAACAAGTGTTCACTGTCTCTCTCTTCCCTGCTCTCATCCCCCTGACATGTCGTTGCTGGCGGCAGAAAAAAACCTCAGCCCCCCCACCACACACACACACACACACTTCTCTATCCTCCCCTTCTTCTCTCCTTCAACAACATCCCCATTCAAGTGCATCAGCTCCAGGCATCCTTCCTTCCCTCCCTCCCTCCCTCCTCCTCCTCCCCCTCGTTCACTAGTAGCCTAAGCACATAAAAAATACATCAAACACAGCCGTCCGCCCAAGGCCTCGTCACACGCAAAATCATCTCTCCCTCCATCTCTCCCTAAAAATGAAAATGAAAAACCCAAGTTACAAAAGACAACTACAGAGGACACTGATAGAAAGAGAGATAGAGTGAACTCTGTGGACTGAGGGTCATCTGTGAGGCCTCCTGAGGGAAGAGAGAGTATTGTAATGTTAACACCAACCTCCCTCTCTCCCTTTGACACACACACACACACGCACACACAAAAAAAGAGTTAAAAAAAAAAAAAAAAAAAAGGAGCATGACTTACCTTGTGCATAATAAGACCTTGTTTGAAATGTACACAGCCTCCAGCGCCATGACCCACTTCCCTCAGTTCAGCTCCACATCTGCTCCAACACCAGTCTCGGCTGTGACAGTGGCCGAGGGCGGCCAGCAGCACCCATGGGCTACTCTGTCAGATCCTTGGTGCCGAGATGCACAGAGACTGTAAAGAGAAGCCTGCTGGACCTCGAGCTCACAGCCAGCGCTCTTAAAAATCAGCTAAATCGGCCAAGACGTGCTAAATTGAACCACTAATCCAGCGCGGGGGTCGCTTTGCACACTAATTATACACTTTTATTTTAGGCATAGATGTCAGTAGACACACACATACAGTGCATACGTCATAACACAAGCGAACACACCCTTGGGTGCTGCAGCTCATGTTTCTCTTCAATTATTCCACCCTCTGCCCTCTCTCCTCCTCATAATCTGAATAAAGCCAGATCCGTGTCCTCTAGATATTTAGAAGCCGGGCCTCAATGCCAAAACATGTAACCTTCCTCCTCTTTCAAGTGTGGAGTGAATTGGAGGTTCAGGGGGTGGTGGTGGGGGGGGGGTGGCTTTACTGTGTTGACCTCGTAATTCCCTCTTGGAGGTTAAACAAAGTTGTGAAATTCAGTTTGGTGAAGTGGTTATAGTGCTGATGCAGACAAAGACTAAAAAACTGAATTACTCTCCAACTCGCGAAGATATTATTCCTATTAAATTCTAATTAGAATTGATCTCTTGGCCCTGCAAACAGAGCCCGAGGATTCGAAGTCAGGTCTTTATCTCGATTAATTGCGTTGTAATGGCTCAAAAGTAATGATAGATGCAGCTCAGCAACAAAATCTATCAAATCATTGCTTTGTGCAAGGCCCTTACATGCTTTTTCAGACGTTCCACTCTCTGACCAACAAACACAACATTACCTCTGCGACAAAGGTAAAAATGTAATCACTGCTTTGACAGCACCAGGATTAAGCCTGTCTGCCTGCAGGTACAACAGCTCCCTATAAGCAGGGCCCACCATGGGGTTCATCCCAGACCCTCTTGGCGTTGGCCCCTAATGATGTGTAATGGGGCCTCCTGCGTCCGTTCCTAACCCCAGGACCTCCTCCTAATCACCGTGGCTACTAATGAGATGGAGAGACATGAAAGGGCTCGTTAGAAGACCCTCCCTTTAATGCCAGCCTATTATTAGCCACTTACCAAATCATTAGTCGCTAAACTGCAATTATACTTCAAACCTGGAAGAAAAAAGTGAAATAAAGAGTCAAAGGAGTCCCCAAGTGTGGAGATCTTCAGAAAAGGGACTGGTGGAGAAGTGTAGCTTCTCCAGGGAATCCAACAAGAATTGTCCTTACATATAGTTGGTTTTGTTTATATTGTAGTCAATGAAAACCCATGTTATTCTAATAAAGGAGACAATAAAAAATAGCGATTTCCCCCTCTACTTAGGGCAATATCCTTAAAGTCTATTTATAAGGTTATGTAAGTTTTAAGCCTCTTATAATAGATATTTTATTAAATATGACACGTTGAAAACCATATGATGCATCTACAACACCATGTCATTTCCAATTAAAGTCTCAGTATGACGAGAAGAGTGAGATTTTTCTCTCAAACGGGGACGATGGTGCTGTGCATTCAGCTCTCCACTCATGTGTCTCCATATATCAGGCTGTACAGATGACCTACTTTGTTGTGCTCAATGTAAAACTGGCTGGGGAAACACTGGACACTTGTTGTACTGTACAAATAGTTTTTGTTTGAAATTACCGTGAAGCTAAATGAGTTAGTGTATTGAACATAAAATAGTTAACAACAAAAAAATCCTTAGCTCTTCAGGTTAATCTTTTTTTCTCTATATATAACTCGTGTTGTCATTAAGACAAAATCATATATTGACTGCACAGCCAAAATTTAAGCAATATGCAATTTCACAACAGAAATCTAAGTCACATAGATTGATAGATAACACACTGAATACATTTCATATCTGTTCTATACCTGCTTACTGTACTGGAAACCTCCAGCCTGAGCAGGGAAGACAGAAGCAAACAGAGCAATGTCTTAAAATACACTTTTATTTACACTGTAAAACAAATACACTTAAATCCTCATAAAAAAAAATCTCTAACCATTAAAAACCAAATCAATCCTATGTACATAATAAAACATTTTAAATGGACAAACATAAAGCTGTCCAAATTAAATCGAGTAAGATTTCGCAGAGGAGTGCTGCTGACGGCGTAACGGATTCAAAACTGAGGTAAGTGTGTGTAAGACAAACTTCACCAAGTAAAACATCAAAAGATGCTTCACTGGCGTTCTCTAGTTTGCCATTTTAAGGCAATGTAAACACGTAATCACACACACATGACCATTTGTATTTATGTGCTTTAAGACAGACGGATGCAAAGACGTCTAACCAGATACCGTGGCCTGTGGTCAGACACAATTTTGTCACCTCCATCATTTTTCAAGTCTCTGAGGAAACACTGGATGTGGCTCATAGGTTCTGGCCCTTACCAGTCGGCTGATGATTATCGTTCACTTAGTGTTTGGCGTCCTCACTGGTCCAGGAAGCTGAAGATGCTCCTCTGGGGGCCTTTAGTCTGTCCAGCAGGTTTGTTCTCCCTGCAGACCCTCTTTGCTGCTGGGTTCACAGCCTCGGCCTGACCCCTCTTCTTCATCATCTGACGATCAAACACATGCAAAGTTTTTTGTCTTTTCACTTCTTCTAGGGCTCAAATACAAAACACAGACATTATTATTGTGGTAAAAGAATTAAAGTTTTTTTTTCACTAGAGAAATATAAGTAAAATGTAGTTTTAGCTGTTTTTACTTGCAACTCTTTCAATGATGTTTGAAAAAAAAAAAAAAAAGGTCAAAAAACACTTTTTTTCCACCATCTCCACATAATAGGATCTAAGTGGAACTGTGGGCTTTGGCTCCACCTAGTGTCACATTTAGAAAATATCAGAAACAATAAATTCACCCGTCACTTTCACATGACTGTCACACTGAAGAGCCTCTCCACGATCTTTGGAAAGTATTTTGTTTTTGTTCTAATTTTAGAACAGTGAGATCTTGTAGAAGAGACATAACGAGACAGAGTCAGGAAAAGCAATTTACTCTTTTCATCAGGACAAAAGTGCAGTAATTAAATTAAACACAGGCTTATTTTTGAGTAAGAACTAAATTTGAGGAATTAAAATTTAAGTATTATTTTTAGCCAACAGATTGGTGAGTTATTATAAACGCACCGTGAAAACAGCCTTTATCTGCAAACTGAAGCACCATTTAAACGCTCTGCTGGACCACACGAGGTCATTTATCCATGTGAGAGTATCCATTTTCCTGTGTCTCAGCTCCTACACTGTCATTTGTTTAGTGACATTTCTCTCACTCACCTGTTTCTGAGGAGCGTTTGAGGTCGTGTTGTCCTTCTCAGGTGAGAGCGTTTGAAACAGGAATCCACGGCTGTTCCTGGGCGCCAGAGGATTCCCCTCTGAGATCGAAGCCAGTTTCTGGAGGACGGAGTGAGGTTGACTCAGTAGCGAACCTCTCCTCACCTGGAAGAAATCAATAAAACACAAATCTTACATTTGACCTTGCACAGATCAAAGCGATTCAGTAATGAACTTTGCTTTTTAAATATTTAAGACCAATCAGCAACATTCGCTCACGCCTCTCATTCTGCAGCGTTTTGGAGCCGTTTCAGTGAGGTTTTCATTTCAGAAAACCAAGCACAGGGCAGAAAATCAATTTTTTTAGTCCACAGGCACAGCGTCCTGTCCTTCAAAGACTCAGCAGCAAACAAACCTCTCAGTTACAGAATCAGGCTCATCACACCGTTACTCCCTTAGCAGGAATTTCAAATGATAAATCACAGAGGTGGTTACAGTGGTTCTGGTGACCCCAGCTGAAGACCATGAGATAAAAGCCAGAAAAACAGATTATGAATTAATGCTATTTTTATAAAGTCAGATGCTACCCGTTTTAGAAACAACAACAACAAAAAAGTGTTACAAAAGAGCTACCTTCCCACCTTAAATACTGTCTGCAACTGGACTCAGAAATTCTTTACAGGTAGCTGCACAGATAAAAATGATAAAACCTAAAATGGTTGAATTAAAAGTCAGAAAAGAAAGTAAAGTCAAATTTCACCTTTAAAATCTTAAATCAACAGTGACATACCTGTAAGGGCTGTGAGGGCCTCTGGAAGGGATTCAGAGCCGATGGGGTCTTCTTTTCTGTTTGCGGTGCCACAGGGAGCTCTGGTTTAAAATTGTGAAAATTAGTGAACCAGTCTTGCAATATTATGAATTAAAAATTTTCTTAAATGATTTCGCCATTTACCTACTGATATGTGTATAGAAGGTCCATTTATATATGTGTATCCATAAATAAAATTACCTGATCTTTATTTATCATATACAGTCCCTTGCAATTTTGTTGTGGTGCTGTATAATTATTATTAATCGTAAATTCTTTTCAAGGCACAATATCAAAAACCCATGAATATCACATGTCACCACCCAGTTTTATTCATATTTCTGTTTCTGGGAACACAGCAATGCCACAACACTCCAGAAATAAACACTTTGAAGATACTAGCCATCCAGCACTGACAGCAGTGGCAGCAGTTTCCCATCTGTGTCCAGTTTAAGTTTGGTTTGCTGGGACACAAGTTTTCTGGGAAAAGTAATTTGTTTATTTCTTTTATTAATTTATTTTCTTTTCCGGGAACACAAGAATGCCACAACTGTCCAGAACAAAAAAAAAACACTCTGAAGTAACTTGCCAATTAGCACTGACAGTTTTGGCAGCAGTTTCCCATCTGTGAGTGTGTGTGTGGGTGGTTTAGTTTACACATGCCAGCGTTTTTGTGTGTGTGCGCGCAGCTCTGCTTTATCTCCACAGCGCTGTAAAACAGGTGTAGTCCTTGACGTACAGTGTTACACAGACCTAAAACCATATTTCTCAGGAACACCTCTAAGATCAGAACATTCCTCTCTGCTAAAAATCTGTTAACTGTTAATAAAATATAACATTTGTCTTAGTAAAATCATAGGAATTTCCTATCTTAACCACTACTCTGATTGTGTTTTAAAGTTCTGTTTCCTATATAAAGCTATCACTGTAGACATCCTGCACAAAAACCCGTGTGGGTATTTCCAAGGCCATGGGATCCTTCTTGTGAGGTCTCGTATCAAACCGACCTTTTCTCTGCAGAGTCTTGGCAGTCAGTTTCTTGGCCAGCTTCATAAAGTGACTGTCTTCCTCTCCGATCCTCTCATCGTCTGCATCCAAATCTTCCCCTTTCTTGGTTTTCTCTTCAGACTGAGAGAAGAGACGGGGAGGAAGGAATGAAGACAAAGTAACAACAACCCTCTTGAACTCATGCGGCTTGTTTGTAGTATGTTTATTGTTCAAAGGGCTAAAAGTCTTTGAATTTTTCAATCACTAAAGTCAATGCTGCAAATGTATTTTATTTAACTAATGGTTTGTCATATATCTGTGTGCAGGACTCTTAATACTTGAAAACACAAATTTCCGAACAGTGAAACCTACTTGTTCTCTGAGCCACTGTTCTCTCTCCAGTCTTTCTTTCCTCCTCTGGACCTCACTCTGGTCGATGTCTTCATCTTCCTCCCCCTCGTCCTCCCCCTCTGCTCCCATCCTGTCCATGTTGAAACCATCGTCTGGAGAAAAGATTCAAAGGGAAACTCTAAATGACACTGAAATGATAACTGAGACACATTTTAGTTAATTTGTAGAACTGAACTGAACTGAAAATGTGAGGGACTCAAAGTTCAAACATCCACTTCCCGCATCCTGTAAACTCACCAATGTTTTTCCAGCGGAAGCGCCGAGCTCGTCCCGGGCCATCAGAGTGCAGGTCGCCATCAGCCAGGTAGCGCTCCTGGTAGAGCCTCAGACGTCGCTTGTCATCATCCAGTATGTGCTTCCTTTAAGAACAACGGGTACATTTTAAGACTTTCATCTCTCAGTTACAAAACAACAAACGGATATAAGAAATCCTGCCCCTGCATTACTACTACAGGTTTTCCTTGAAGGCTTCCTCTTTGTTTTAGAGCAAGCGCAGAGGAAATCTGGAACAAGCTTGTGCACAATGGCTCCCTCTGTACTTTGCATCAATGCATTTTAGCCAATAGATGTAAGACTGTTTCCGCTGTGAGCGACTTGATTACCACAGTTTACTGAATTATACAGAAACTGGATGAGAAACATGGTGGTAAAAGCAGCTGTTACTCACATGTGGATCTTGTTGACCTGTTCGTGCAGCTCTTCATCAGAGGGAAGGTCTTCAAGAAGCTCCTCTTCCTCGTATTCGCTCCCTCTGTCACCATCCTCATCGTCGCTCCCCAAGTCACTGCCCGACAGCTCAGCCTCTGAGTCCACGTAGTCAGCCAAATGCCTGTGAACAAGACACAAGAGGCAATTAAAACCTGTGCTGCAGCGTGGATTAGTTTCACAAGCCAATTCAAGCCAGTTACATGGAAGGTGTAAACCACATTAAGTCTGACTTGATTTTTAACTTACATTTTCTTCTTTTTCTTGACGCGGTGGGCACCAAACACACCCTGCATCTCTTCCTCTTCTACATCACTGTACCCTTCCTCACCAGCATCTGCCTCCTCCTCTCCATCCTCATCCTCATCTTCTCCACCATCCTCGTCATTCTCCTCCTGTTAAGCCACAAAGGACATGAAACTTTGGCTCCAAATCATCACAAGGACATTACATTAAAACCTTTGCTTTCAATTTTTTTTTTTTACCTTTTCACTGTCTACATCTGACAGAAGCCGGAACTCGCAGTCCTCTTCCTCCTGCTGCTCCTCCTCCTCCTCTATCTTCTTTTTACTTTATAGAGAAACAAGAGAATCTATGAGAATCTTGCTTTGGATATAAATATTCCAGTTAATATTCCTTTAATCCTTTATCAAAAGGGACTGAAGTAATGAGTAAAAAGATGAAGATGGACACAAGGAGAGCAATTTTGTAAACAATCATAAAAAGTAAAAACACACTTTTACAAATAGATAGGTGTTACATGTCCATAAAAGAATGAACCATAAGCTCCTAATGGATTTTAGATTATAAAAAGGTTTTTGCACCATACCTGTCTTGTGCTGGTGAAGCTGTGTGAGCAGAACCTAAAAATGGCAGCAAACGAGACAAATTATAAAGATTGTTTGACTGGAATGAAAACAAATTAAAACTGATGCTCATTTTAAAACCACAGTAAGTTGTAAAGGACATAAAACAAATCCCAACATTTTGAGATATTTCCAGTTTTAACAACGAGTCTGAAAAATGGATTTAGAACAGTGGAGGACACTTTGACGTTGGGCTCCTTTAAATTAAATACAGTACATGTTAAAACTCCTTTACCTGGACTAGGGAATTTTCCTGAGCACAGCCCCAGCAGCTGATCCATGGTGCTGTCAGATTCTTCATCATGTCCTCCCTCTTTACTCTTGTCTGTTTCCGTCTGCTCCTCTCCTGCCTGTGTTGGTGGAAATGCTCCAGAGCACAACCCAAGCAGCTCATCCTCCTGTGTTGATCCGAGGCCTCCGCCCCTACTGGAGCCACTCTCTGCCGCCCCAAACACACCTGAGCACAGCCCTAACAGCTCCCCCATGTTGGCATCCATTGCATTTTCATCCAAGCTGTCCAGGATCAGCTGTCTCTTGTGGGAGCGAGGAGCACCGGGGCGAGGCCCCACGTTAAGGAAGCCGTCTGCATCAAGTAACTGTGAGTGGGTGTCGTCCTCCAGGGAAAATCGACCTTGGGAGTCACCTCCCAGGACAGGACCAGAAGCTGCTCCACCCAGGGGCCCCGAATCAGCACCTGGGGATGGAGGTGCGTAGAGGTCTTGGGAGTCCTCAACAGGGAGGCAGAGAGAAGGCTCAGAGAGTTTGCCTGAACTCTGATGGGGGAAAAAAATTATGAACAATTAAGCAGGTTAACGGCAGGTTTATCAGGTTCCAACACCTGACAATAACATTCTGATGCTCTATTAAACTGAAAAACCTTTTATCTTACCTTAGAGCAAGAGCTGAGTAAGCTGGGTCTGAAGAGGCAGGGAGAAGGGGAGCGGAAAATGGAGGAGTTGGAGACACCTCTTCCTGTGGAGCGCTGATGATTGACAGGCTGGTAAGAAGTAATCATGGATCCTGCAAGCTCAAAGCTGCTGTTGTGGCTGTTGTCCTTGGCCAGGGACAGAGAGTCATCCTCCTCTGGAGACAAGAGTAGTGAGAGAGTGAAGGAAAAAAAAATGTGAACGAGGAGAAGTAGTGAATAAAACTACTGTTATCAGTATGTTTAGAGCATTTTCCCTCATTAATAGTCAATGATAACAATATATTAGTCTGTTCTGAGTACTGAGTTCTGAGGTCCCTTGCTCTACTCACCCATCTTACTACTGCTGTCCTGCCCAGAAGGACCAGACCTCCTTACGCCATCACTAAAATAAAAAATGCACAGCTTTACCACCTATAATATATATACAGTAAAGATGCAGTGAAGACAATAAATATATATATAAAAAAAATAACTTTTATAGGAATTAGAACAACCAGGTAATAATTAAGTGAGAGTGAGCCACACTCATCGTTTATCAGTGAATCTAAGGCAGTTTTACCATTACGTTTTCTTTAGGGTACATGCTCTGGATTCACTTACAAAAAGTCAGACACACACAACCAGCAACTTATTTACCCAGTGCGAAAGCAGGAGTTGCCAGGGAATAGCATGAGTGTGCCATCTGTGTTAACAAGGTCAGGAATCGGCGAGGGTCCAGTCAGTGCCACAGGAGAAGGGCTCCTGATGCTCTGAGTTACACTGCCCTCCTCCTCTTCCTCCCCTCCATCATCACCTCCCAGTAAGTCGTCTACACCCTGCGAGAGAGAAGATCAGGCTTGATGCAAGTACAAAGAGACAAAAGCACGAATGTGTGTAAGGTATTTTGATTGTTTAAGAGCAGCAAGAAGCAAAACAACTTCTTACCTCTTCTTCCTCTGACTCATCTGTCAGCTCTTCCTCCTCCTCTTCTTCCTCTCCACAGTCTTCATTGTCAAGGCGATTCAGCTCAGCCTTACGCGCTCGCTCCTCCTTTCTCCGTTGGGCCATGGCAAGCTGGAGACGCTGCTTCAGAGTCAGCAGCTTCTCTCCTACATAAAAGCCCAGAAGACGTTCGTCATGTCAGGAGTCAATACATCTCAATTTTCCAGGCAAAACTTGGCAAAAGGGGATCAACAGTCTGGTCTAAATACACCTCTAAAAATTGCTTTGATATGCATACTTTAACGTGCATGTCATACATGTATCCTTACCGGGTATTTTGGGCACTGGCTCATCTGCTCCCTCCTTAACAGTGACAGTGACTGACTCAGTGTGCAACTCTTCTTGGCCAGACGGGGTGCTGTCTTTGCGTATGATGCTGAGCTGCATCGTGCGCTCTCCCTGGGGCCTTGCAGGGGCCTGGACATGACGAAGGTAGCGCGCCCTTAGGGCCACAACACCTGATTGCAGAAGAGAGGGAACACCAAGGTTTACTCATACACTCATATTCTGCATCTCTTTAAATCCTAAAAGAATAGTGACTCACCAGGGTTGAGCTGTGGAGGCTCGAGCTCAACAAAGGCTCCATTATCAGGACACAATTTAGCAACAGGTGGGGGGTCCAGTCCAAGCTCCTTCAGTCTGGCCAATTTGTCCTTCTTGGGCTTGCTGGGTTGCTGAATTGAAGGCTCTGCTGCAGCTGAATCGGTGCTCCCACACTGAGCAGCTACAAGCTCCACCAAATCCCCTGATGCAGGCTCTTTTTGCGGAGCTTCAGTGTCAGACTTTACTACAGTCTGGCTTTGTTCTACAGGGGCATCAGAGGTTTCTTCGCCCAACTCAGAAGCAGCTTTCATTATTCCATCTGTTGAGCCTGACTCCTGCAGAGTCTCAGAGAGGTAAAGGACCGGGCCAGATTCCTGGCAGGGATCTGGGCTCGCAGTTGCTTCTCTGGCCTGGCTGGGGCTCTCCTGTTGCGGGGACGAGGTGGCAGCAGGATAAGGTATGGGCTGGATCTGAGTACAGGAGAGATCCAGAGAAGGAGAAGAGTCCTGCTTTGCGGATGGCTGTTCGGGCTCGCAGGATGGGTTCACAGGAGGTGGAGGAGGAGCTGATGGTGTCTCCAACATCATAGCTGCATACTTTGTAGATCTGAAGAGGATAAGATTATAATTAACTTGTGATTTTATTTTGGTAGCCTTGTGACTTTTGATTAAATTTTAATTGCATATTTATGTCAGAATAAAACTTTAATTTGCCCAGCCACTATCTGATTTGCCTGGTAAAATTGTGGCAACAGATTTTTGGCTAGTGTGGCTGGTTGCTGCCCTGGCATATGTGTGTTATTGGTTGTGTCTGGCTTTACTTGAGCAATGCCATGGCGGGGCCTTCTGGCCTGGCTTTCTTCTTATAGAACTGGTCAATGGTCTTGGGCTCAGGCATGTGGTACGGCAGGCCAAGTGTGGACTCTGCAAAGACAGAAGAATGTGTCAAAGATGCAGTCTCTGTAGCATGGGAGACATGAGACATCTCTTCTAAAGGTGATCCAAAAATAAAAAATCTTGAGGATTAACCAAACCAAAGGAAACAGACCAAAGAGGGATAGAAGCACAGTTAACACATTGCCTCAACGAATAAAACAAGACAGTAGAAGTATTTATTGTAAACTGACCTCTGACCAGCCGCTGAGATTCACTGTGGAGCTGTTTCATTGCCTCCTTGCTGGCACGTGCAGCTTTCCTCTCCTGTGAACATCACACATGTTGAAAAGGAAAACGCTTTTTGGTATTTGGTATCAATTTTAAAGCATTTACAATAAAGCCAAGTATTTTGGGACTGCATACCACACGTTGGGGTTTCTCTGGTGCCTCTTCATCATCTTCTTCGTCTTCATTCAGGAGAGGATCCTACAGCAATATTTAAAACGGATCACACATTGACCTGTCTAGACAATATCTGCAAAACACCAGGCCTAACATTGTCTTACTCTTCTCAACACAGCATTTCACCAAAACTTCATTAACTTTTATTAGTCCCAGTGCAAACATCTTTTGAGTACCTTATGTTTTTTCATCTTGTGTTTGACAGCAGCTCGGATGGCATCCAGGGACTCTTCATCCTCCTCCTCATCCAGACCAGTGTCAAACAGGTCTGTGTCGCCCAGTGGACACCCACTGTCATTCAGAGCCCGAGGGAGAGGTGTGTCCTGAAGAAACAGGTAAGCCATCTTTAATCACACAATAAAATGCATGTGTCAAGTCACTCGATTCTGCTTAAATACAATGACCCAAAGTTGGTGTACATGGCATCTGGTAGACCAAGCTTGATGTATCAGATGCCATGTACAAAAGCTCAGTGACAGAAGAAAAAAGTACCATTGAGATAAAGGACGGAGATGCACTTACGTCACTTGCTTCAGAGAATCTCTCTTTCTTCTTCAGTTTTTTCACTGCTTTGCTATGTTTCTCCTTTTTCTCCCGATGCCTCTGGCTCTTCTCTCTCTTCTTCCGTTCCTTTGATTTCACTTCCCTCTTCGCCTCATCATGTTGCTCCTCCATTTCTTCACATTTCCCTTTTTCAGGGTCACTGTCTTCACTGTCAATGGGTGCACGGCTTATTCTCCTGCTCTTCTGTGCGTCTTTCTCTCTCCTCTCATCTGCCTCTCCTGTCTCCATCTCCTCTCCGCTGGATGCGGATAATGCCAACGCTTCCGCCATGTGGACACTGTTGTCTGCAGCTGCCTCCTCCTCACTGTCACTGTCTCTAATGGCATTACGACGGGGCTTTCTGTGAGCTGTGATGTCTACATCATCATCTGAATCTGGAAGCAAAATAACATTTTAACAACAGTCAAATAGTCCAATGGTCACACTAAACAAGTTAAGACTTTTTTTTTTAAACAGCATAACACATATTGTGTGTAATAAGTATCCTCAATATCCCTGAATATGCACACATGCAGTGACACTACAACCTGTGAATTGTAGTTGTATGTTATTTTTGCTTGCTCCAGTATTACCCAATGTTTGATATAACCTCAAATTCTCTTAGCTAAGTAGCTAAGCTAATACCTAAGTATTGTCCTGCAAGCAAAGGCATTATCATCTTTAATCTGTAACTACATGCAGTCAGGTTCTGCAGGGTTTTATTGTTTTTTATTTTAGAATTCATTTTTCCACAACTTTAAAGAAAAAACAGAGAACTGAAACAGCTTATTTTAAGCTTCTTGATTAAGTGTCCACTAAATACCTGAACTGTATAATGTAAATGTAACAAGTTTACTCTAATTTTACAGACATTAACATGAATGGAGCCCTCATTTACGCGGCCATAGTGGCTCTGCCCTGTCTCAGGTTGAATCATCTTCTATTGTTGTGTTACTTCACCTGGAAGCTGCTCTCTATTGTTGGTGGTCTCTGTAACCATCTCCTCTGCTGGAGAGCCCACCCCGCTGTCTGAATCACTCTCTGCTGCTGTTTGGGCCACTGCTGGAAGCCCCTCAGCCTGGGTAAAATCAAGCAAAAACATTATTTTACCACCATGCAGTGTATTTTCTGTAATATGGATACATTGCAGTGTACTCTGATGTCAATAAATAATAAAAAAACAAAAACAAAAAACACAAACAAACATGAGTTACATGTAAATGTAAATCATGTTCACATAAATCATGTCTAAAATCTTCCACAGGCACCCATTAGTTCTCATGCTTACTTATTGTGCAGTGTGTACTGAAACCCACATGTATTATTTCTTGATTTCATGGTAAAAGCAGTAGACTGCAACCGTTCAGAGTTTTTCTAGAATAATAGGCTGTATTTGTCAAAATAAAAGAACACAGCGAGGAAAGGGCCATTTCTGTGCAAAGTTAACGTTAGGAATGGTCGTCGATTGTGTGACTTTAGGATCCTAGGTGGCTGTTAAATTACACCAGTGGCGCCTTGCCATAAACCAAACAATACGCACACAAGTTAGCTAGCGACATGGCTTCCTTTCAACGGTTGTAGTTTGTTAAACTGCAACCGTTTAAAAACAAGCCAAGCGGGCACAAGTGACTGATACACGTGAATAGTTCCCTAGACGCCAGTCTACTTAGATGTTGGATTTTAACAGTGGTCAACAAAGTAAAAATACCTTATTAACATGCATTTAACCGATGTGACCAGGCTAAGTCCATCCCAGCTAGCTAAACCTAACCTAACCTAGCAGGCTAGCTAGCTGGCTAGTGCTAACAATATCGGCAATTAGCAGCATTTCTTTGATTGGGAACACCTTTGATCTTGCCATAACTTACAACCAACGAGAACATATTTGTCAGTCTGATAATTCCATCTTATATAGACGTTCAAACTAGTTGATCTCTGAAATCATTTCCTCACCTGTTGTTGAGAAAGGACCAGGCTCATCTTTGTCCGTCGGCTAGTTTACGCTCTTTTATAAAAAGAATCCAGCGGAGACAACGCTTCGACGAATCTTGGCAGCCAAAACAGACGTCGATAACTAAATGTCTGAGTGGCAAAGGCTATGTTAGACCTCTAAAGCACATTTAGAAAGCGTTTTAGCCGGGCTGTTCCTCTTCCTCCCGCCTGTTCCATACACACCGAACAGAAATTTTGATCTTTCGCGCGCCGTGACAGCTGGCCCGCAGTTTTTCGTCACCGAGGTGTCAATCGCTCCATTCTCGCTTTACCATTGGTCCGTTCGGGAGATTTGTACCCGCCCCGTGTGACGATGTATCTTGGTAAGAACATATTTTACACACCGGGAACGCTTGAGCGGGCGGGGCTGAGGGTTCCCTGACTGAAAGTAAGGGTGATTTGTGGCTGTGAAAGAAAGAGAAAGAAAGAAAGAAAGAAAGAAAGACATTGCCTAAATTTATTTTGTGGATAGAAAGACCTGCATGGTAAGACCTGTATATTGTATGTGTTGTACATTTACAATTTTTGCTCTACAGCAGATTAGCACTTCTGTAAGGACTTTTTTTTTTTACAGTGTGTTGACTCTTTACTGTAGGGACAGAGAATAATGCAATATTACTGTTTACTGAATTTAATATATTACAGTTACTAGTTATTTTTCAAATGTAATTATTGTTATAGATTAAACTACCTAAAGTCGTTCAAAATATCTCCAGGCATGCATGCAGTGACTTCATTTGCCCACTGTGAGTGAGGAGCGGACCTTAGTTTATACAGTGAAACACTGTACTTTTTTTTGGCTAACCCAAACACTTGAAGACCACTGTTTTTCTCCATTTTTTTCTCTAATCATACACTTCACCTATTGTTTGTTAGATAACCTGTGTATATCTACATCCCCACCTTATAATCTTTTCTCATCTTATACTATAATTTACACTGAAGATTAGTTTTACTTCATCTGCATTCCGTTACTGTCCCACTACTAACTCGGATCATTAAAATTTGATCTGCCAGTGCGGTAAAGAAAAATTACGCATGCGCACATCAGGTTGAACGGCTTCTAACTGGCGCATGCGCTGTTACAAATCGTTAGAAGCAGGAGCAGCAGTAGCTCAGGTCAGTCGGTCCAGTCAGCAGTCATCCACGCATCTATCTATATTCCCTTTTCTTAAATTAGCCACTTTAAGCTTCGCGATACCGCCCCCAATTTCAGCGTCGGTACGGAGCCGCCAGGCCGGGACAGAGACGGAGAGAGAGGCCTCGGCCATGGAAGCGCTCGGACCCGGTAAGAGATTTAAGAAAATAAGAGAAGGAGGGAGCAGCAGCGGAGAGAGCGAGCCGTGTGCGGGGCGCGTGTGCGCAAATGCGTCGCTTCACTGGGGGCCGCGGCTGCAGCGAGGCCTCGACGCGCTGACGGGAAAACAAACCGAGGCCCAGCCCGTGTGTCTGTGTACATATGTATGTGTGACCCTATTTACATCGAGCGGAAGCCACATTTCTTATCTGTACTGAGAGACTTGGTGTTTTTATCGGTCTTCCAGTCGTGTCTGCACGGTTTTATTTATCTGAAGCGCGCACAGCTCGTCGTGTCGGGGCTGGCATTGTGTGAGTGGGGATTTAACTAGGACCTTCCTTCCTCCTTCCTTCCGCGTCGTGGTGTGTTTACGTTGATGTTTGTTCACGGTGTGTTTCTTCCTGGCTATATAGTTACGACCTGAATTCGACAAAAAGAGACCATGTAGTGCCGTCGAAATTTGACAAAATACCCCATTTTCGTCTAAAACATGTAAATTTGCGACATCGCCGTCAGGAACGGTGCGTCTCTTCGGGCTGCCAGCGGCCAAGATGACAGCGATGGGTGGAAAAAACAAGATGAATGCCAATAAAACACATGTTGCAGGCGTTAAACGAGCAGACGTGGGTATTTTGTGACTCGTAATTTACTGGTGTTGTGCGAGGCTGTCATTGGTTTACGCGCTTCTCCTTGGGCAGCAGCCATGCGCCCGTGAGAGCACAGCAGGGATGGATGGCGCTTTTATCGATCAGATCTGCAGGCCAGCTCCATATTATTCACCTCCTATATGATAACAAAGGCACTTCTTTTGCAGCGGTGCGGTGATCTAACGATAAAGCTTGCAGAGGGAAGGGAGCCACGCACCAAGCGATACAGCATGCAGCATGCAAAATATGTTTACCTTTCCCCCTCCTTAGTTTGTTGTTTTCTGTGTGAAGCGCGCCTTTTGGTAAACGAGGAATTGAATGCAACTTGCAGAGTAACACACAATTTTTGCGATTGTTGATTATTGTTGACTCGCTGTACGTGCACACAGAGCACATTGCCCACTCTGGAGAGAAGGTGGTGGCATTAGGAAAACCAAGATGTATCGCTGAAGGAGTAAATGTGTTTTGCAGCAGCGTTCAGATACATGTCTCAGGGATGCAGGAAGCCGTGTGAGGGGCGAGTTTTGGAAACAGTATTGTACAACACATCCACAGGTGTGAGAGTCCTGGTAGCTTCTTTGTCACACACAATCAGTGCAAGCCCTCGAGTTTTAATTCAGCAGCTGCTACATCGCGAAACAGCTCAACGTGTACTTTCCATTTTAACCTCACTGCTATTTTACCAGTGAGCTGCATTTTGTTATGGTAGCATTTAATGTTTACCTTCCAATGTAAAGTGTGGATGCAGATTTTCCACCACACCCATGATCAACACACACTGATAATGATGAATGGGGACTCAACAGTATGATTTTTGTGGCCAGTGGAGGAGACTATGCAGTTGCATAACAGGTTTGTAATATAGACCATTGGATTGATCAGAAAACTGTGCTTGATAAACAAAGGTTTGTATCTGTAATATTAGTTTTGTACATTAAGGAATTTAAGTTTGCAGTTACAAATCTAAACGCACAGGCTTGCAGAAGTTCACAACTCTGATTTTTAAAGCAAACCTTTTTGAAATAATATTTCATAATATTCCATATAATTTTTAAAAATCCTCTTTTGCATGGAGAGGTATACACTTTGAAAAACAAGATAACAATAAGATGACTAACTTTCACCTCTAAAATTAGCCAAGTTATACTAGAATGATGCTGCATTGCACCACAGCTGGATGTCCTGTCATGTTATGGCTCAACAATAGAGCCTCCTCCGGTTTGTAGGGGTTTGTAGTTGTAGGGGATTTCTTCAGAAACTTGCACTTTTTGGCTTTTGCTTTGGTGCGACTGGAATCGTTTAGGTAGGGCCCCCCAAAAGTTGTGCGTAATGATGTGATGTAGGTCTGGGGTGGTGTCTTCACAAAGCAGCTGTTTTAATCTTTTTCTTTTTTTTTTTTTGGCTCCAAATTTGTGAGATCCAGCTGTTAAATGGCTGTAAACTGAAGCAAAATAAAGGTTGGCATGAATGCATACATTGTCACAGGAAATGTATGAATGGAGGCAAACCGACAACAGTTTTCTTTAGTTGGTGTGAACTGCTGCAAAGATAAGTCTACTGAATACGAAACATTTTTCAGCTTGAGTGAGAAATTCATGATTGTCCCAAAATGTATGACTCCACTTCACGAATATAAAGAGATGGGGGCAAAAAAAAAAGCCAAAGCCTGGAGTAAAATAAATGAAACTGTGGTTCCTAGAAAAATGTGGCAATATTTGATGTTAAATTGAGTATAAGCTGCCACATATAGACAGTTTTACATTGACTGGTGGATGTTTCCGTTTAGTGAATGGTCACTAAGCCTTTTCTCAGTATATCCACCTCTTCCACAGTCCAGTGTATACTACCTTAACCCAGGTGATTTGCAGGTGTAGGCGTCAGTACGCTCCCTGCTCTGTGCTGTTAGTCTGAGTCATCACCGGGCCAAGCCATCATCCTCATGCTTAGCTTAAGCCCAGCTGTCTCTCGGCTTGATCGCACTGTGGTTACCAGGGACACGCATAGCATTAGGAGGCTCTACAGTGCATGAGTGGCAAACCTTGCTCAGCAAATGTGAGCGCGCTGCACATAATCTAATGATTTTTAAACATTAGATCAGTGAAGAGAAAAATCGGCGTAGTAAGACGGGCAGGCGATTATCTTTGTGTTGCTCCTTGAACATGTTAGTGGTCAAGTTGGATCCAAAGCTGAAAGATGGATATGGATTGTATATGGAGCAGAACTACTTGTTTCCCTCCGCTGAATCTGTCATTTTCTGCACCAGGAAAAGCTAATTTCACTTCCTCTGTGACTCAAAGTAGATTGCAGCTCTGTCTCACTTCGAGCAGAAGCGTAGAATTATGGAGGAAGCTTGCTTGACGGGCTGTTTAAATTGAGCCCTAAATGCCACCTTTGACCAATCTGTCTTTTCTGTGATATCTGGCTCTGTTTTAAAATGTTTTATTGAGAAGTCACTCTGTAAGAAAGAAAATGTTTCGCAGACCAGATCAGATTGTCAACCTGGTGATCTTCAATAATGCATGAAAAGGCTGCTAAAGGGGTGTATAACCCACACAGCTGGCATCGCAAAATGTACATTTTTTTCTAGAGTAATTAAATAAGTAGGTATCAGAATGTGTTTGTGACATTCATACACACAAAAAAAAAGATGGGCATGTTTAGGCGAGAGGTCCCTTAAAGAGGGTTTCTTGTTGTGGGACATAATGTTCTTTTGCATTTTTTATAGCTTTAATGTGTAATTAAGCTGTACTCTCTGATGTTGGATAACGTCAACATTCATGGGATGTTTATTTAGAATTTTTTTCCTATTAGAAGCTCTTGGTTAATTTGTGCCTGCTTGCCTGTGCCCATCTTTTCCCCCTGACAGGTCCTGTCCAGGTTTGGGCTCTAAAATATCCTCATTTGCATGAATGTAGGCCAGTTTTTTCCCCCTCCTGTCTTTATAGTGGCAGTATAAAATACTGAAGTGACCCAATATTTATCCAAGTTTTTTGCTCTAGGTCCTAACTTGCATACAACATACCAATGCATATTGTTTTTTTCTTCTTGGTTTTGTTTTGATGTAATGTAGTTAGAGCTGAGAAGATTATTCGATCAGTCAGTGAATGGAAAAATAATCTAGTATTAATTGTTTTGATTATCAATGAATAATTTCACTCATTTTTCAGGCAAGAATAGTGAAAATATTCTAAAAAGTCTCTAGTTCTACCTTCTCACATCTGAGGGTTTGCTCCGTCTCTTTTGAAAACTGAATATTTAGGGGTTTTGGCTTGTTGGTTGAACAAAACAAGACATTTGAAGGTGGGCTCTGGGAAGTTGGCATTGGCTTTTCTCTCACTAATTATTTTTTATTATAACTAAACGATTAATTGTAAAAAAATAATAATAATCAGCAGATTAATCCGTAATCAAAATAATTGTTAGTCGCACTTTTTATCATCTTCATGACGATTAAAACTTGCTGCCATTTAGTTTGAGCTCTTAAACCACCTGAAAAACAACAAACCTGAACAATTAAGAAAATAATAAAGATTAATAAACATTAATCATTAATGAAAACCTGAGAGGTGGGTGTGATGGTGTTGACAGTGGTAAATAGGTGGGTGCTTGAGGAGGGATGGGTTCAGGCGATTCACGCTGAGATACTCACACGTTTCTAAGCGTGGTAGTGTGGCAGCTGAGGAGGCTAAATATAGGTACAGCTCTGTTTTTGGTGAAAGTGGAAGAGGAGGACCTCGAACTCCTGGAGCTTCACACATGTACAGTAAAAGCTTTTCTGTAGTACCTGTACATGCATCCAATGAGAAGAAAAAATAGAAAGGCATGAACAATTCCATGTGATTCGGTACACAAGCTGAATCATAAGGCCTCAAAGGCCTTAGAATATGTTGGTCTTAAATTTAATTTACCAAAAATATTTTCTCTTGTCTGTTGTAGGCAGTAATGTGAGCCACAAAATGGTTTTTGAAACCCATTGTGTGCTGTCAGGCGACATTACACACCTATGAACTTAAAGTCGGATTGTTGTGACATTGGATTGAATTAGTGCTGTGACAGTGAATTAATAGATTTGTTGATTTTTATTATCCTTTGGAGTTATTAGACTGAAGTTAGTATACTGCTGGCAAATACTGAAAAGTTCGATGTAATAATTAATTGTTCTAGGCTTTAAGGTCCCTACTGGTATGATGGTGAAATGGGTATTAATTTGCATTCTGTATGAAATTATAAAGGTCTGAAAAAAAGCGTAACTTTAGCATGTTAATTTTTCCATACACACCACAAAGCACCAAAATGAACGTTCCTCAGTTACCATTCGACTGCTGTACACTTGCAATGTTGTAGCATACAATGCAGAGCTATGCACATGATGTTGAGCTTGCCAGTTTGCAGCATGGCATAGAGGACTTGCTATGCCTTTTGTTGCTATCAGTAACAAGGCCAGTAGGACAAAGTCGAGTGAATCATCAGAGGATTTTGGTCCAAGTCGTGACAAATGACAGCAGACATGTAACAAATAGCTTCTTGTTTGAGACTGTCATAAACACAATGATTTAAAAAAGCTGAGTGACGTCAAAATCAAGCTAATGGTTTGTTTGTATGATGATGGAGGAGGAGGAGGAGGAGGAGGAGTGGGTAATAGGGAGCAGGGGAGGAGATTTGGGGCCCAGGCTACACGAGGGCATGTTGGGAAGCGTGTTTTCAGGAAGCGATGGGGAGGGTCTCGATTGTCTGTGTTCTCGCGCCTCACTTGCTAACTGGAGCGTGTGGGTGCATGGAGTTCAGGAGGACCCCTGGAGTCTCTTAGCTGTCAGTTGACAAAAGCATTAAGCGGCCTCCTCCAACTTCCTCCAGTACCACCAGCAAAATATGATTTTAACTTTGTTTATATATAATATAGATAAAATATTTTTGTCCTGAGTTTACTCTCACTCTGTTGCTCGCTGTTCTTTTTATGTCCCAACGAACTCAGAGCACAGAAGTACTGTATGTGTTTCCTCTTTGCGCGTTATGCAGACACATTTTACAGATTTTGCATCACAGCATCTCCTTCCTTCCTTGTTTATGTACGACAGCGAGTAATGCTGCTGTGTGAGATGAGTCATTTTCAGGTTTGCTGTAACTCGACGCAGCCTGAGGTCTTAAGCACATATGTGCTGTTTCAGACCGGTGATTTAAGACATTGTGCGCCTCCACTGCCTGCAGCTTTTTATTCTGCAGTGTAGGTCTAACACCTGTGTTGGGCACTTTTGTTCATATACTGTATGCAATGTGTGTGTGTGTGGGGTGGGATGTGTGTGTGGCATGTACTGTGTGTAACGGTAATCCCAGACTCTTTGCGTGGCACCCCCTCCATATGGCCCTGCTGCTGTCTGTCTGAGAGGAGCTCGGCCTTTGTCTCGGCGTGAGGGGTGGGCGCCCTGCGTGTTTGGGTGGAGCTGGGGGCGGGCTGAAGGATAATTGGAGGTCATTGTTTCTCCAGCCCCTTGTTTGACCCATGTAGGTCAGGGGCCAGAGTTACCGATCAATCAAAGCGTATATGTGCGCCTCTGGGCTGTGAGGCCATTTCAGTGCATTCAAGCAGGTGTCACTGATGAGATGGTTTGCAACAAGCTTGGCGTTACGCCGCGCTCATTCATCTTTCAAATTTGACATTTAATGGAGAGAGAAATGCACACGCTCTCACCGTCGCTTCCCTGGTTCCAATACAAAAAATAAATGCCAAACATGGCTCATTTGAAACTTTTTACAAAACTCTGATAACCTTTGTAGCTCGCACTGAGAGGTGGAAAAGGGCTAATGTTGGATGTATTCACTATTTAAAATAAAAGAAACTTATATATAAACAATATATTTATTGAAATGTCAATTAAAGCCATTTGAACCGTGAGCTAATCATACATTTTCATTCAGGGGATCATTAAGTATGTACTTGTTGTGAAATGACTTACTGACTAAAATATAACTACTTTTCTCTTTGTTGTCTCCAGGCCCGCCTGCCCCTACCTCTCTGTTTCAGCCTCCGCGGCGTCCCGGCCTCGGCACGGTGGGGAAACCCATCCGGCTCCTTGCCAACCACTTCCAGGTGCAGATTCCCAAGATTGATGTCTATCACTATGATATCGACATCAAGCCTGAGAAACGGCCTCGAAGGGTCAACAGGTAAAACCACAGACAGTTTCTAGCAGAAATTTTCTTTTCACTGGAGATTTTATCTTAGATGTTTAAGTTACTGGTGAGTGTGAGTGTGTGTTTCACCATCCTGTTCCCTCTGCCTTCTAGGGAGGTGGTGGACACCATGGTGCGGCACTTCAAGATGCAGATCTTTGGAGACCGACAGCCTGGCTATGATGGGAAGAGGAACATGTACACAGCACATCCACTGCCAATAGGGAGAGACAGGGTTGGTATCTCAAAGACTTGGCCCTCGTGTCTTGAGCACGGACACAAATTCATGTTTGTGTAAATGTTTTTGTCCTGTGGGAAAAATCAGTCAGCTCTAAGGATTCTAAGGGAGAAATAGTTTGCTTTCAAGGGTCTAAACCAAATAGATTTGTTCATATTTTAGAGGGTGGCAGGCATGTAAAATGGTTTAGTGGATTAGGTTGAGCAGGCAGACTAGATGTATGTAGATTTGTGAGTGGAGGGTCGCCAGCTTGAATTCCAGATTAGCCTGGAAAATCGGGGCCAAGAATGTGAGACTACTAATACTTTTAAAAGAAGATACAGCCCCAAACATTCTCGGGCTCTGTATTTCATTAATCTGTCTGCTTCATTGCTCCGTGGGAAGTAGTGTTGATGATGTGTTGGAATTTTCTTGTAACCACCTCCCTGAGTCTGCCTTGTACTGACAACACTCTGAAAGATGCTCGAATATCAAGAAGGTTTTTTTCATGTAGTTATGAGTTTGGTCGAAGAGTTTTAATATCACTGTATTCAAAGGAAATCATTTCTCTGCTATTGAAACTAGTAATTTTGAATTCTTGATCTTTCACCACAAACATTTTCATATTGTTCTGGCAGCTGCCTTATGAGCAATGGATACTTTACTTACATTAGAAAAATTACTTCACAAATGTTAAATATTTCTCAGCAGGTAAAATATAAATGTAAGATAAGCCTTGGCCTTGATTCTGCTCTTACACAAAAACTGTTAGAATATTACCATTTAGGTAATTGAAAGTCTCATTAAATTTCAGGGGAGCTGTTCCTGAAGGTGATATTATGTTTATGTTCAGCCTGGGGAACGTGAAAAAACCAGTTTCCTCATTTACAAAAATCATGCTTAGCAAAAGTGATAAATGTAATCTAATTCTTTTTTCCTAGATTGTTTATACCTGTTGACTCTATATGGTTGTATTAATGAAATGGTTTTTTTTCATTGTCATTGTAAAGACATTGATTCACCAAGGATTCTTTGGTGTTGCTCTCTTCTTTCTTTGCCCATGGGTATTTATCACTTATCGCTTTCTGTCACCTGTTCTTCAATCAATTTCTTTTCACTCGTCTTTTGTTCGCCTCGCTCCCTTTGTCCTTTCCCCCCTCCCTCTCTGGCCTCACCTCCCTTTCTCTCCATCCTCAGGTGGATCTGGAGGTGACCCTGCCTGGCGAGGGGAAGGATCAGACGTTCAAGGTGTCTTTGCAGTGGGTGTCCGTGGTCAGTCTTCAGATGCTGCTGGAAGCCCTGTCAGGCCACCTTAACGAGGTCCCCGAAGACTCTGTTCAGGCTCTGGATGTCATCACACGGCACCTGCCTTCCATGAGGTACCGCTTTTCATCCATCTGTGCCTTTTAACAAACACATCAGCCACATTTTCAGGTGTTGACAGTTATTGCTTTTCACCTTTAATTTGTCTGTATTACTTAATTTCCTGCTGTCGCCCGTTTCCCTGATCAGATCAAATCTCTCTGATATAGATTTGCCTGTCCATAGTTCATTACAGTACCATGGATGCATTTTCAGAGAGTTGACTCACTTAGATCAGCTTTTAAAACACTAATACAGCAACTGAACAACAGGACACTCCTTTTTATGCAGTTTTGCAAACATTTGTCGCTCCTTGTGTGTCCAGGTACACTAAAGTAATCCAGTTAATTCATTCAAAATGTTCAAACCACACTGTATTGCGTAAACGTGTGAGCCTATCTTGGTCTTAAGTCCTGGAAAATAAATATTCTCATATAAGCTTTGCAGCTTTGCAGTCATCAAGGTTGTTTGAGTCTATGTTGATTGATTTTGATCAGTTATGAAGCAGTGGTCCTCCAGGGATATAAAATGGCATCAGTTTTATAGAAATGAAATGAAACTTGTGTTTTTGAGTGATGCTCTCCCAGTTCAGAAGTTGTGGTCACTTCATCAAAGCACCCAGTTCACTCATGTGAGCGTGTCAGTGATCGAGCGTCTGCATTTGTGCGCACAGGTACACTCCAGTGGGGCGCTCGTTTTTCTCCCCTCCGGAGGGCTATTACCATCCTCTTGGTGGAGGCAGGGAGGTGTGGTTTGGTTTCCATCAGTCTGTCCGTCCTGCCATGTGGAACATGATGCTCAACATCGATGGTAAGACCTGAATGGAAATGATCTGCTTCTGTGCTGTGGGTGATTTAACTTTGCTCTGAAATAATGTAGTAGTGATTTGTGATCATTGATGTGCGACTGTTACTACTGTGTACTGTATGTCGTCGTTAATTGATATGATTCTTTTCATGTCTAATGTTGTAGCCTCAGCCACCCGCTTAATACTCTGCTCAGCAAGTTTTAATGTATTTTCTATGATTGTTTGGGGGAAAAAAAACACAAAATTTTGTTCCTTTTACGCCCAAACTGTAACAATAGACTTTACTACTTTCCACCTAATGCATCCATCATGGAGATCGGGTGGGAGAATTCAAGTAATGGTTACGTGCATAAGAGAAAAAGACAACGAAGGTCGAAGGGGTAGTTGAGATGTTTGCTCAACACCAAGACCAAATCACACCATCTGTGACAGGGACTCATATAAAATACTCTGTGAACACAAGTAATGTGAATGTAATGTTAACCTGACTTTGATGGTTTGCTTAGTAGATATTATGTGTGGGTGTATCCACAAGGTTATGAGGAGAGAAAGTCATTCTTATGGAATGATGTTAAGCAGTCTGCAGCTGTTGCTGTGGAAGACATGAGGACATTTATTATGGCTATGAGAAGGTGCTTTAAGTCTCTTGAAAGCCTCCTTTATGTCACTGCTGAATCCCCACTCTCCAATTCTGAAGCCTAGGCCAGACTCTGCCTGTGATATATACACCATCTTGGACTTATTTGATTGCAGTTATTAATTTGTGAGACCGGTTTATAAATATTGTCGTTTCTCTTGCACCCCGCAGTGTCAGCCACTGCTTTCTACCGTGCTCAGCCTGTGATAGAGTTCATGTGCGAGGTGCTTGACATACAGAACATCAATGAACAGACCAAACCACTGACCGACTCGCAGCGCGTCAAATTCACCAAGGAAATAAGAGGTGAGCTCTCATTACCCACACACACACTCGCAGAATAGGCATTCATTATGTGACTTGTAATGCTTTGAATTTGCCAAAGTAGAGGAGGCTTAGCATAAACAGGCATACACAATTTATACGCACAGCTTTTATGACTCAGTGTGTATCCAGTTCACCACAGAGATTACATGTAGGTGTGAGCCTGCAAGGTACATGCATGTTTGTTTTTTATGCAGTGTGTAAGAAGTTAAGAAACTACACCCACTCCTGACACGTAATCATGCTGTATACACACCGTTTAATCTACACCAATGCTGAACACTTGTTCTTAACCTTGGGGGAACAAAGGATTATGTTTCTGCCTTTGAACAGAAGCTAGCGAGTCACAGATCAGAAAACATGCCCATGATATTGATAACTTACAGAAGTTTTGATGCAAAACTTGCAGCTATTTCAAGGAGCTCTGGTTTCCGTTTGTCTCCATCTCAGTTATTGTTACTACACAAAGAGTCACTAGATAATATTGCAGGAACTCCTAGTATTTTTAGTTTTTTTTTTTTAGTTTTGATGTAATTCTGAACCAGTCTGTGGAATTTCAACTGCGTATTTTCTGCAGCAGACACTTGTAAACTTTTTCCATTCTCCTTGTGGTTTGTTTAACCGACTTATGACAAATGTCTGAAAGGAGACTGCAGAGAGCAGTAAAAGCCCTCTACACAATTGGCTCCCCCCTCAGCATTTATCTGTATCGTGGCCTGAAAATGCCTGTAGATGAACAGATGAGTACAGTTCCAACCAACTAAATTCAAAGCATTAAAAATATTTGAAATTGCAGTTGGTGGAAGAAGGGTCCTGCTTCATTTCAACATTTAGTAAACGCACTTTCTTGTGTTTTCTGAACAGGCTTGAAAGTTGAGGTCACGCACTGTGGTCAGATGAAGAGGAAGTATCGTGTGTGCAATGTCACTCGCCGACCCGCCAGCCACCAGACGTAAGTGCCGTTCACCATCGTATCACAGCAAAGGCAATGCTGTATGTGCCAAAAGAATCATAACATAATAAGATGTCATTAATATGACATCAGTGCAACTTTGGTCGTGTTTCCCTTTTGTTCTGCATACTCGCGAACTTCAATGGCCTTCACCCACATATTCCATTTATTCACAGGTTCCCCTTACAGCTTGAGAACGGCCAAGCCATGGAGTGCACAGTAGCACAGTATTTCAAGCAGAAGTACAATCTGCAGCTGAAGTATCCACATTTACCCTGCCTGCAAGTAGGGCAGGAACAGAAGCACACCTATCTTCCCCTGGAGGTGAGAAAGAGACTGTTTTGATGCTTGAATTTATTTTAGGGTCAGGCAAAAATGCCTTTCATCTCCAACAGCGACTTTATCCCTTTTTAATTTCCAGCTGTTGTTCCTCTAATCTTATTGGATTTTGCTTGATTGGTGAAAAGTTTGTTTTCCTCCTTCTCTGTAGGTCTGTAATATTGTAGCAGGCCAGCGCTGTATCAAGAAACTGACAGACAACCAGACATCCACCATGATTAAAGCTACAGCTCGCTCAGCCCCTGACAGACAGGAAGAGATCAGCAGACTGGTGAGTGCTGTTTCCTTCTCAGGGCAGGAGTAAGAAAAGCAAATAGAGAAGCTAACGTTTGGTGAAAGTTTCTGTAAGCACTTGTAAGTTTTAGTCGCTTCTTTGAACTCAGTCTTGCCTAAATGCTAAATAAGAGAGAAAGCTTGAATAAAATATTCCTTTAGCAGTTCATGGAAACTTGTTAAGTCTTTCTCTTCCTCAATCCCATGTTTCTCCTCCTCCACCCTTTCCCAGGTCAAAAGCAACAGCATGGTCGGGGGCCCGGACCCTTACCTGAAAGAATTTGGTATTGTGGTGCACAATGACATGACGGAGGTGACGGGGCGTGTTCTCCCTGCGCCCATGCTGCAGTATGGGGGCCGGGTGAGTACAGACACAGGGAGGGACTGTGGCAGGGTGAGTACTGGGCAGGGGCTACACTCTTGGGGGAGGGGGGCACAAGCCTGATTGGGAACACACAGGGTGGGGGGCATCACCGAATGAATGCGAGGCATGGGGGAAGATCCAGGTTTGCACAGATTACTTATCAGAAGGATGAGACATGTTTGAGCTCATTGTTTTTGGTAATTTGAAAAATACATTTTTATCAGAAACTAATGGATTTTTTTTTTGAGCCACAGCAAATTTTATGTGGATGAATATTCATAATGTTTAAAAAAAAGCAGCAGCTCTCTGAAGCAAGTTTAACTAGAAGTTGTAATCGATGCAGGTAATTCAGGTGGTGACCAAATGCCAAAAGTTAAAATATGCAGACGTGGAACTTGCCCCGTGTTATAATCCTGTGGTGCATCTCAGCAGTCTGTTCACTGTGTGCATATACTTTCAATACTCTTCACCGACACAGCTTTTAAACATGTAAATAATAATACAGTGCACATAGACAAGAGCTTGGCTTTTCACTCGTCGCTTTCAGTAGTGTCTGTCTAGGTGGAGGTAATGAGTGGAGGAGCCAGTCACTGCAGACTGCTGAGACTCACCCGCTGAATCTCAAACCAGCTGTTCTGAAAGATCCTGACCGGATGGTGCATGCAGGAGAGAAATGTAAACACTTCTGAGCAGACCTGTGTGGACCTGGAAGGCAATCATTTGCATCCAGCTTGTCAACAGATAACTTAGAATTTTATCACGGAGCGAAATTGGCATTTTTATCCATTTTTGGCAAAACACAGAACTCTGACTCTAACTTCACTACCTGGTTGTAAGGTGTGAGAGGCTGAATTGGGATTCAAGGATTGTGTGTGAGGGGGGAAAAATGGATGTGCTGCACGCGACGGGAGGACGATAAGACTCATAGCCACCCAGCATCAAAGTAAAAGCTGTCTGAAATATTCACTGAAGTCTGTTAATTTGACTTTGACTTAATCTCCCATCTGAAAGTGAAAAGGTTAATATACATACCACAGGAGCTGGAATGTAACTCTCCATTCAGAGACGGCGTTTAGTGATTCTGCTGAGACGAGATGAAACTCTAATGATCCCTGTGGGGAAATTGTCTGTCGTTGGCTGCCGCTCTGAACTCAAATTGTTCCTCGAAATTAAAGCAGATTGTTGCCTGAAAAATAAATAAATAAATAACACACTGGTGCGCCGGTGTTGAGCTAAAATCTCTGCTATTAGCTTCCTGAACTATATGTTGGTTAATTTACCTAAGATCGTATCACAACATTCTCTTTCTGAAAGGCTTGGCCACTTGCCTGCTGGGATATCGAGTCTAATCGGCTTCCAGTGAAATGCTCTTAAATGTAGACTGAAAGCTTTTCCCATCTCTGTGATCACTTGGTATGAATGAAATACAACCACACTTTTCATTTTGTTCAATGGTATGCTGATGTTGATAGCACATACAGTTGCATCAAAGTATTCACAAAAACAAAGAACACTCCCTGGTGAGACTGTATGCACAACACGTGAGATGGGAAAGGCGACAGTCGATATCTTGTGTGACCTACACTGTGATGACATTTTTTAAATTGCTGACAACAACCTGCACTTATTTATTAGGTGGTTTTAAATCCTGAAACTATGATCATGTTAAAGATTTTTTTAAGACAATCTTGTAATGAGATGGAGAGGCTTTTAACTTTTCTTGGCATGCCACACTCAAATAGTTCACTGTGGTCTCTTGTTTCGGAGAATGAAAGCTCTTAATGGCCTTTGGCAAATCTTGTTAACTTAATTGAAAGCCACTGCCCTTTGAATTTGTATTCACAACCAAACTCGAAGTAGGAGCACTCACCTAATGATGACTTTCTGAGTAGATACAGTACAGTACTTTTGTTCGCTGTTCATGTCAGGGCTCCTGATATGGGAAGCGATATTTATGTGCAATAAGACACTGAGCCTTACTTTATTTGTGCTAATCTAACAATGCACATAGGGCCGGGTGGGGTTTTAATGTATAATGTTTGTCTGCATATGGAAGGAAAATCAAAGTGGGGGTTGGGCTGTTGTACCTTCTGTATTGGCTCATCCAACCGGGGGGTTGACTAAGAGAGTAGGGACTCTCTCCGCAGAATAAAACCGTGGCCACGCCCAACCAGGGCGTGTGGGACATGAGAGGGAAGCAGTTCTACGCTGGCATCGAGATCAAGGTCTGGGCTGTGGCCTGCTTCGCCCCACAGAAACAGTGTCGGGAGGACCTGCTCAAGTGAGTCATGGACTTTTGTCATGCCGCGTTGTCTCAGAAATTTATGTGACGAGGACAAGGGAAGGTGTCAACATAAGGCAAATGCAGATGAGGCCTAGACGGTGTTTCTGTTGAGGTAACGTAACACAGACACTGGGCTGTGTGATGGTAGTTTGTCAGTCAGTCCACCACATGGTCCAGAGTGAAATCTCTCACCAACTAATGGATACATGGCATGACATTTTGATACAGACATTCATCGTTCCCAGGCAAGGTGCCTTAATGACTTTGGTGATCTCCTGACTTTTCCTCTTTTGCCACCAGCAGGTTGACATTTGTGGTTCAGTGTGAAATGTCTTGACAGACGTTCGTTATCGCAGAATACCTTTAAAATGAATGACGTTCCCATCAGACTATACCTTTCTTTAAGTTTAGTCTTACTTTGCATGTTAGCCAATGATAACATACTAAAATGTGGAATTTTGATGATAAGCAATGCATGAGAAAAGAAAAAAAGTTTTAACTTCTGATTTAATTACTGGCCAATTATTACATTTACTTAGTAAACTTACTTAGTAAATCTACATATCCCTGCTGTCTTGAATTTTTAGATGGTCTCTGCTTATGCTGCTGATTTCTGATGAGCTGTTAATGCTTTTCCATAGGAGCTTCACTGACCAGCTGCGAAAGATCTCAAAGGATGCTGGGATGCCCATTCAAGGCCAGCCCTGTTTCTGTAAATACGCCCAAGGAGCTGACAGTGTGGAGCCCATGTTCAAACACCTCAAAATGTCTTATGTAGGCCTGCAGCTGATTGTGGTCATTCTGCCGGGCAAAACACCCGTCTATGGTAAGACGCTGAAATTCATAATTTAGCATTTCAGTGAATGAGAAAAAAGCAAAAGATTTTTAGAGATGGGGGAAAGGAAGAGGGTCTCATACGTATGAATTCAGATTTGCAAAGCTTCATTTTTTTTTTTATTCTAAGGTTAATCAATCAATTTTTGAACTAAATGTCTTGCGGTATTGATTTTGGTCATCTGCGTCTTCATCTGCAGCTGAGGTAAAGCGGGTGGGAGACACACTCCTCGGCATGGCCACCCAGTGTGTCCAGGTGAAGAACGTAGTGAAGACGTCCCCTCAGACCCTCTCCAACCTCTGCCTCAAGATCAACGCCAAGCTGGGAGGCATCAACAACGTCCTGGTGCCTCATCAGAGGTCAGCATGGATCTTGTAATTTCTTGGTTGCAGCCTTGATGGGAGTCTGGAATGCTTCTTAGCTTTGGATGTTGGTGATTGGTTAGATGCTTTCTGAATACAGACAGCCCACGGTAATCATGTGGTGAAGCTCAATCTGAGCTGAAGTAATAATCTGCATAATTTTCATAAATTTTGCCGTTCCTGGCATTTTTTTAAATTTTACATCTGGTGCTTTTATTCTGGGAATCTTGAGGAATAAATATGATGTCGGCTTTTCACTTTGTGCAATCATATTTGGATCTTTTTTTCCTCACATACTTTTCTTCATAGTAGTGCTGGTCTTGGTTTAGACATTGAATAGGAAATATGATGTACACGCCTGTGATGCAGAGTCTGTTTTCTTTCTTTTTCTCTTTTTTCCTGTCCTTGGTTCAGGCCCTCTGTGTTCCAGCAGCCGGTCATCTTCTTAGGGGCTGATGTGACACATCCTCCAGCAGGTGATGGGAAGAAGCCGTCCATCGCGGCGGTGGTGGGCAGCATGGACGGCCACCCCAGCAGATACTGTGCAACAGTGCGAGTCCAGACATCCAGACAAGACATGTCCCAGGTAACTGCTGTTTTCTGTGGTTTTGTGAACTGCCCCCTCCCCTTTACTTTCCTCCATTCTGAGCCTAAACCAGATGTTGTTGTCTCTCCAGGAGCAGCTATTCAGCCAGGAGGTAATCCAAGACTTGACCAACATGGTGCGGGAGCTGCTCATCCAGTTCTACAAGTCCACACGCTTCAAGCCCACACGCATCATCTATTATCGTGGCGGCGTGTCTGAGGGACAGATGAAACAGGTGAGAGATTGGCAGTATGCAGCAGTGTTTTTCCAGTCATCTTTATAATTGTCTTCAGCTTATTCTTATCATGTTTTTGGCAAGTCCCACGTGTAATGTGCAATATATTGACACGTGTTGCAGAGGATACGTTTAAAGCGTATGCATGCTTTTGTGTATTTTCAGGTGGCGTGGCCGGAGCTGATAGCCATCCGCAAAGCATGTATCAGTCTGGAGGAGGATTATCGGCCAGGCATTACCTACATCGTGGTCCAGAAACGTCACCACACTCGTCTCTTCTGCTCTGACAAAGCTGAGAGGGTCAGCGGCAGCTCACTGTGCCACGATGTGACATTATGATTTTCTGTTGTACAACACTGCTTTGTATTAACTGTCATCTCACTGATTGCCCCCCCCCCCCCCCCCCCCCCCCCCGCCCTGCAGGTGGGGAAGAGCGGTAATGTCCCAGCTGGCACCACAGTGGACAGTACCATCACACACCCGTCCGAGTTTGACTTCTACCTGTGCAGCCATGCTGGGATTCAGGTGAGAGACAAAAGCTCACACACTGAGCGTTACAGACGATGATCTCTCATAAACTGTTCGCTAAATGAGATGTCTCATCGTGGTAAGAATGCAAGTGCAACTTTGAACTGTGTCCAGCTCTGTCCAGTTCTCAAAGTCTTTTGCAGATTTGAAACGAAACAGGGATTTGGCACATTTACACGCAATAACATACAAATTATGGTTGAAACCCATTATTTCAGTGGAAATTGTCCTCTCGGGTACAGCAATTTTGCTCTGCGGTTACCGCAGTAATGATGCTTAATGACAATAAACGGCATGATTGGAATGCTTCTTTGACCCATCAGATAGTTTGGCTGTTATCTACAGTGATGCACCACCAACAAACTATCTGTCCCCTTTGAAAGACAGCTGCAAAAAAATGACTGCGAACAGGCACTTGCATTGGCTTATGTTTCAGCACATGTCTCCTGCCCTTACTTTGCTCGAGAGAGGTCCTCAGCTCACTCACCGACTGATTTGAACGATTTATTGCATACTGTATCTGAGAAGAACTGCAGTAGGGGTTTACTACTTTAACTCATTGTGCGTCCTCAGGGAACCAGTCGTCCCTCCCACTACCACGTCCTGTGGGATGACAACTGTTTCACGGCCGATGAACTGCAGCTCCTCACCTACCAGCTGTGCCACACCTACGTCCGCTGCACTCGTTCCGTCTCCATCCCGGCACCGGCCTACTACGCCAGGCTGGTGGCTTTCCGAGCCCGCTACCACCTGGTGGACAAAGACCATGACAGGTAAGGAATATCCTGGAGATTCCAGTTCAGGGGAGCTCGTGTCTGGTTGAGCCTGAAATGTTATAAAACTGGATTAATAATACATCTTTGCAGTGTGTGACACCATTTGAAACGCCCACAGTGATTGTCCTGAGGGGATAATATCCCTGAAACACCATAACTGTTTAGACCACTGAGACAATTTAGATGACAGTTAGAGGAATGATGCATGGACTTGTATGAAACAGGCATTTACTGACCAGGACACAGCTTCTGATTCTCATTTTAACCTCTTTGCTGTTCATTTCTTGCATTTTTGTGACGTATCATTCCTGATGGAGTAAAAGAAAACCCTGCCTTTCTCTGTATTGCAGTGCTGAAGGCAGCCACGTGTCAGGCCAGAGTAACGGCCGGGACCCCCAGGCTCTGGCCAAGGCAGTTCAGATCCACTATGATACCCAGCACACCATGTACTTCGCCTGAGCTAGCGAGCACGTCAGCCAGTCCACCCGCGGATTCCCTGTTTGTTTTTTTTGTTTTTTTCTTCTGTCTTTTTTATCTCTTCTTTGCCAGTCTCTCTCTTCTCCTATCTCTCTCTCTCCTTGTAGTCTGTCTCTTACTCTTCACATACTCACTTTACATTTTCTGAATCTGCACCAAAGCGGCTCTTGGACAGGAGAACCTGCTGTGTCTCAATGTCCAGCAGTTTCCTTTTCATGGAACAGTCTCCAACCAGCGTTCCCAATTGAGCCGCCTTTCTAACCAGCAATTCAGCACTGCGAACCCTTGAGGGCTCCCAGTGCACCAAAAAAAAAAAAAAAAAAGAAAAAACAAAAACAAACCATACCCACACATACTACAAGTTGAGCCATTATTTTTAGTTTGTTTTTGTTTTTTCTATTTGAATGTCTGTACTCTTGTGTTCGTAAGATACACTGAGCAAGGGAGTGGACTGGCACAACCTGTGTCAGCACAGCTCTTTAGCTCTCCCAGCTAAGCAGGACTCTTATCTACTTTTACCTCAAAGCCCCTTTGGGCAAAATCTGTCACAAGGTCTTGGGTTTATTGGGTGGTGGGAAGGGAACTCTACATGAAAAGAGATGGAGGGGAGTTGACCTTTTGAGAATGATATATATATTTTTTCCTTTTTATGAGCGTGTGTTTTAACTTTTTCTCCTTTACGGTCTTTTACAAGCGAGGTGACCTGGGTGTCCATGCCCATCATTACTTTCCTCCCATCTTAGCAAAGAATACGCAAGTCTGTATGCGACTGAGTGTTGTGTGTGTGTGTGTGTGTGTGTGTTTATGTGAGCGTGTGCGCATCTCTGTATATACATGTACTGCTGTATGAGAGTGTGTTCATGTGTGCATGTGTTTCATGGCAGGCCACTGAATTGTAAAGGGAAATCAAGGAGATAACTGCTGTAAATGCCTCAGATTTGTTGTTTTTATATTCACACATACAGTACAAATAAGCATATATTTACATCTATAGAGCAACTTTGAGACATATGACTTAAACAGGCCTCATAGAGGCTGGTGTGGGTATTTGTAGCAGTCCTGGTTCACTTATGAATTGAAATGCTTTGAGTTACGTTTTGAACATCTGTGCTTTAGGGCAAGATGGGTGGGATTTGTGCCTTTGTGTGCCTCAAAACATCGTTTAATCCCAGAAGAAATAAGTAACTTAACTCATTTAAAGTAATAAGTGAAACCAGGTCTGATGTGTAGCAGTAGTTACTGTGGTCTGGCCTGTGACTGGCTCAGCATTGGGACCTGTTGAATGGCTGAAGGCATTAGACACAGAGAGTGGTCTTATCAGCCTTGCTCTCTGTGTGAAAAGCGGGATCTTATTTTTCCTTGGACCTGATTATCTGAAAGATTATATGATGACACTGCTGGACGTTGCTTTTCTGTCTTTTTGTTTTTTTGTTTTTTGTTTTTTGTTTTTTGGTTAAGTAGTTTCAAGGGCCGGAAACCAACATAGTTTTTTGAGGTCTCCTTTGCTAATACTGGCCAACTCATTGCACTGACCCGGGACGCTAGGCAAGCAACAGAGGGCACTCTCAATCTCTCTTACCTTTATGCATTTATACATATGAATCAACAAAGCAGATTTGTAAAAGTTTAATATAAGATGTTTTGTGGTTATCTTAAAAAAAACTGTTGTTTAGAATTAGTAGTTTACCATTGATGTTGTTGTTGTTATCGTTGTTGTCAATGTTGTTACTATTGTGATGAAATTTTAAGGATGGCAGCAAAGCTAGTTATATAGTTACTAGTGCGACTTCAGGAATAGACTTCGGTTGTTGAGCTGCAGGTTACGGAGTAGAGCTTTGGGTTGGACATTTTTTTGTAGCATTCTGGCTAATGGTGAGAAGAAGTTGGCCCCAAGGTGGATGAATTCTTGCTTCCCCTGTAGGTTCTGATGTGAGTAAAGGTTAGCGGCAGGTTGGAGGTATTGTGTAGCACTCCGCCCGGTTAAACAGATCTGCCGAAATCAGTTGGTTTTGATCAGATAGATGGAGACAATCAGGGATTGTAATCAGACTGAACCTAGATTAAGGAATTTGTTAAAAAGCAGTTTGTGATAGGCAATGAGTTGAATTTTTAGACTTTTTAAAAATGGTTTCTATTACTCTGTGTGTATTTGAAGTATACCCATCTTAAAGTCTCTACTATTTAATGGTGTTTGTTTCCTATTTTTATGCATTTTTAACACTGGATTAAATGAATTGACAATAAGCATAAGCACTGCCCTTGGACCCCCTGTACAAACACTCAGCAAACTGTTGCCATAGGCCAAAAAAAAAAACACAGTGACCTGAAGTGGTGACATTTGCGCAAGTGGTGCCCCCTGGTGTTGCGATTGGAGATAAAGATGTAGGACAGAAGGTTTGGAGAAACAGTCGACGTGCACGCCTCATCAGGGGGGGACAGCTCATTGAAAACCCTTTTGTAATAAACCACCCGTAAAGCAGCAGGTTTACTATGAATGAGTTTGAGCACCTGCCTGTTGAAGGCGTGGGCGTTGGCGTCAGAGAAGAAGCAGTGAATGAGGAGGGCTAGTTTGGGGGGGGGGGGGGGGGGGATTGGGAGGGTGTTGTCCAGGCATTGCATGCAATAAGTTGTACTCTTTGCTTAAAGGGGGCAGATCAGTTTTTAAAACATGCACTAGTTTTACCAGTCAAGTCAGCGATTGTGATTGAACATTCATCTGGCATCTCTAATGGGGAATGATTTGATGTTTTAAATCACAATATTTGATCATTAAACTCCAGTCAGATAAATGATCACTTCCTATTTGTACCATGACATTGGAAAGCAATATTAACCCAGTTCTAGTTTTCAAATGTGGAGAAACAAAGCTATAATTCTACTCATTGTGGTTGTTGGTCTACTCTCACTATTGTGTCTCTGTACTTTTATTTTTTTTTAATTTTTTGTTTATTTTATTTGCTTCTATCAATCAGTGGGAATGTGCATTTGGTGGAATAGTTATGTAGGCTTTAGACAATTTTCTTTAAAGTAACAAAATTTAGACTTTGCTTGCCTGCATGCCAGAGTATTGTCCTTTTTAAAAAGAAAAAAAAGAAAAAATCTTTTTGGAATCATATTTATTATGAGAAAGAAAAAAAATATAAGTGCTTTTTTTTTTTTTCTTCTTTTTTTGGGTTAAATGTTTATCAACTTAGTGGGACTGTTTTAGGCTAGCAATATTTGTCCAGTCTCTCTAAGATGTATTTTAAAGATTCCTACACAAATGTCAGTAATTTGGGAGGTACAAGCTGTTTTCTGAGGCAAGGGGGGCCGGCTCTTTGCGTCGTGTTCAAATTCAAACGAGGTACTTTCTTCAAACGTGGACCCGTTAAAGACCGAAACCCCTCTCCTCTGTACCAGGTTACTGTAGCGAGCATCCATTTTGTCTCCTCGTTCCTGGTTTGTACCTGTGGCCACGCCTTTTGGTTGGTGGGTGGGTCGGTGGGTTGGGGCTCTCCTGTCTCCATGGCAACTCTGCTGACCCCTCACAAATGCACTTCCTCTTTGTGAAGGGGTCCCCATGGCATCGACGGAGCAGGATTACCTCTTTTTAACCTTTTTAAAAAAAGATCCATAATTCTTTCTGTGCCCCAATAGAAAGAGAGCATGAATTATTTTTTAAATTCCTCTCACTTTGATATATTGTTATATCTTAACGGATTTGTAATTTGACATTGTGTATTGTGTATTTTAATTTTATTTTATTTTCCCTTTTGGTTCCTTTTTGGGGTTTGTTATAGCTCTGCTCTGTTTTTTTTTTTTTTTTTCTGCTAGTGGTCTCTGAAGCTGTGTGTGATTGTCTAATAGCAATAGAACCGTAGAATTGGAACAGTCCAATTCCATGAATGGAACGTTCCAATCCTGTGAATGAACGGAACCCTGTCTGACCAGTTATGAGAGGGTGGGGTATGTTCTAGCTCCACCCCCCACAGCAGAGGGCCATTCACTCACTGTTATTGCTATTATGTGACATGGTCAAAAAATTTTTTAGCCTGCAGGGAATTCTTGTGTTAATGTGCAAAGTAATAAATTGGTATTTTATGCCTATAAACATAGCTTGTGTGTTCTCGTCATTGATGACAGATGTCATTCTGCACTATTGAATATGGGTTCTTACTGAATGTCTTTCATGGAGCTGGTTGACCAATTAACACAAAAGCCTCTGTGTGTGTTTTGTCACTAGATGGCATTCTTTACCAAGGTAAATAGGATCACATTATTACTGAGAACAGTAAAACATTAATGATGTAACCATTTCCTCACCGTCACAGTCATCTAAGAACAGCTGAACGAGGCATGAAGGGATCAAAGCACCCTAATGGTGCTTTCTTTTCACTTTATTTTCGGTTTTCCTGTTTTCTTAACATATAAAAACAATTACAAGTGGTCATGCACTCCCCTGTGTGTTGATATTATGACATAAAATTGATATAATGAAACACTAAATATTTGTCTTTATTACAATGAATATAAGGCAGTGAGGCATTAATATTATCTGTGGTGTAATTTCACTAGAATCCTGTATTGGACTTGTGCCTCACATACATGTGTCTATCCTCTCACACAGGATAGCCATCATTGGTATGTGTCACCTTCCTCTGCCTCCCTTTGTGTATCATCCCCTCTCCTCTCCCGTTTCCTGTGTCCCGGCTGGTTGTCATGACCACCGTTACCAAGGAGAGAGGAGGCTACAGAAGAAAGGAAACCTGAACCACAGATCTTGATGCCATGATATTTAATTCATCGGCACAATGGAACACCAAGGTTCAGTGTAATGCATATGGAGTGAGAGCGGTCTTGGGTAGAGGGGACATTTCTGAATATGAAGACAAAGAGCTGCTGTCACATCCTTCTGTTACAGAAAGACTATTTTTTTCCACCTCTAGCCGTTTACTTGACAATAGCAATAATGAAATTACTTTGTTATAGAGCTGTCGTTTAATGTTTCAACCACAATTCTGTGACAGTTGAAATTAAGTAATTAAGATTAAACACAAAAAGCAATGTTGGGTAAAGTCTCAGAATTCTTGGTTTTGTAATTTCCTCAGCGTCCAGATGAAACTGTGTGTGATGTGAACACAGTGGTGAGTGACTTTTTACCTATAACCTGTGTATATCTCCTGTGGCTTTTCAGCATTTCAGCCTCATTGTTAGAGGAACTATGACCCCACTTTGTGAAGCTGTGTCTCGCTTTCACGGCCGTGTCAGACAAAAAGGGCAAATGAAAGCTAATTTTTGTGAAAGCTGCTTTAAAATACACGTCAGTTTGTGAAGTATGGAGCAATTCAAAGTGTGTGATCCCCATTGTAGAGGCCCCCCCATGTTGTCTTTGTGTTAGCTGATCCACCTACAGACACTGCTCCATCCCCATCCATCCACCCCTCACTCCTTTTGTTGTCTCACTCTCTTTTGCCCTCTCTCTCCCTCCCTCCCTCCTGCATCACTGGGTTTTTTTTTTTCCTGGGGTTCAGTGTTGCTTTCGCAGGTTTGACTGTCAGCAGCGGTCCTGAAGATGGGAGGGAGTGACCTGATGCTCTGTTTACCCAGAAGTCTCACTATGCAGCCCTGATTTGTTATTTATACTCTTGTTGGAACCGGATTGACCCATTTGGGCTGCGTGGATACCAAAGGAAGCGGTTTGAGGGAGGGTGAAGCCGAGCAGCAGCTGAAGTCTGAAGTGGCCTTGTCGAGGCTTGGACACCATCGTGTTTATTGTTAACAAGGAGGCACTTCAGCTGGCAAGGGCAGCAGCGTCTGATGATGAATTCTGCGAGCTGTTTCTGTGCTTTTTTTGATAACACCTATCAAAAAGCAGCTCAAATAAGTGACTGGAAGAAGCTCTTTTGACTGACTCTTATACAGCTGATTGTTCATCTCCGGCGGATATTTGTTTAATTTATTCTGTGAGGACAAATCATTGGATTTCTGTCCACTGAGAGGTAAAAAGCTACACCGCTAAAAGCTAGTCTGTGTTATAGGGCATCACTATTTTCAACCTTGCTGTGACAGGATACACTCATGGCAGTATCATGGCCTTGAATCCAAGTATCAGGTTGTATCAGTCTGATCCATCTAGGTAAGGCTACACCAAACCAGGAGAGTGACACTGAATTACACCGCAGCTCGACAATCGGCCTCCAGGGTTTGAACCACAGTCAAAGGCAAAGACCCACTTCCACACACAAACAATAGCCTGGCTGAGATCCATTTCATCCACAAGGCCTGGACAGTGAAGCCTGATTGATCCTGCTTCTGCGGGCTGCCACAGGTGGCTGCACAGCTATCAGCTACTCAATAATACATTGACTCAAACTGGGGAGTGAAAAGGAGGGGAAAGTGTGCGAGCCTCTGATCCTTTGAAAAGGTGGATGACTGTCGAGAGAAAGCAGGCCATTACATCCGGATAACCCAGCGAACTGAGGACACGCGGAAGTGAAAACGGTGAGCAGATGTTGAAGAGAAAAAGAAAAAGAGAAGAAAATGGCTACTGACAAAGTGACACTGGGGCGAGGACCGTAAGAAGCTTGGCCAGACAACAGAAAGACAAGTAAACCAAAGCAAGCAGAGGACTCTGAAGACCAAAAGAAGGATTAGAACAAAAATAGGATCTTGCCAAAGAACCAACAGTATTGGTAAAAGAAATTGGTAATCACTCAGCAGTAAGAAGCAGAAAGTCTAAGGAAGTGTTGTCAGCATGGTGAACACTGGCATGCAGCTGATCAGCTTCACCTGCGCAGTGACCGGCTGGATCATGGCGATCGCCGTCACAGCCTTGCCTCAGTGGAAGGTCTCGGCCTTCATTGGCAGCAACATCCTGACCTCAGAGATCAAATGGGAAGGCATCTGGATGAACTGCATCTACCAGACCACTGGTCACATGCAGTGTAAAACATACGACTCTATGCTGGCCTTGCCTCCGGACATCCAGGCGGCCCGCGCCCTCATGTGTTTGGCCATCTTCATGGGTTGGCTCTCCTGCACCGTGTCCTGCTGCGGCATGAAGTGCACCACCTGCGCTGGGGACGACCGTCGGGCTAAGGCTGGCATCGCGCTCTCGGGCGGGATTCTCTTCATTCTCACAGGCCTGTGCGTTTTGATTCCTGTTTCCTGGACTGCTAACACCGTTGTCCAGGATTTCTACAACCCCAACGTGCCCTTGATGCACAAAAGAGAGCTGGGTCAGGCGATTTACCTGGGCTGGGCAGCTGCGGTTATTCTTATGATCAGTGGGGCTGTGTTGAGCAGCACGTGCCCCCTCATGGAGAGGGGTGGCAGATACCGCAGGGGTTACATAGGCCGGAGCTTTGCTAATTCACCTGCTTCAGCACCAGATCCCCCAAAACCTATCACATCCAATAGTCTACCACTGAAGGAGTATGTATAGGAAGAAGAAGAAGAACGAATACCAGCAGGTGGAGAGAAGTGGAAGTCAATGCTGTTAAAAACTGTGTAACTCTGGATCTTTCCTAAATTACTGTCCCAGGTTTTAGGTCTGTGAATTTTAAGCCACAAATTGAGATCTATATATTTATTATATATATATTCAAACTATATTTTGCTTAGTTTGTATATCTCTTTGTAACTTGTCTTCAGTACTTTAAAACATTCATATGTTTGAAATTTTGCTGCACTGTGACTTACAGTAGTGCCTGAAGAAAGCCCATTGCCTATATTGTCAGATCAACAGCATTCACAAAAAAGTATGAATGTTAAGGCGGCTTTTATGATGGCTTTTGTTGTGAAGACTGCAGTGATTTCTTAATCAGTTATCTCTTTGACAATGTCTTTACCTCTTGGTTTGACAGATAAAGCCTTAACTGAGTTTGCATACATCAAAATTGTGAAATAAAATAAGTTTGGTAAAGTGTGCTTAACTAACTACTGTATGTTGGACCTGTCTTCCTCCTTGTGTGTGCTGGTTTTTCCTGAAAAATGTATTTGCTTTCAGCCATTTTTTTTGCCATCACAGACAACAGAATGGTACAAATATTTTCACTTTATCAACATTCAAGTATGAAATGTGGTCATTATCCTTTTCACGTCATATTACTACCTGTGCATAGTAGTAGTCTGGTGGATCCCATCCAAGAGCAGATGTAGAAACATTTTACGTGAAAAAAAATAAAAATCCAGCCCTCACCTTAGCATCACAACATCCATCCAATTTACACATGCATGCTTAGTCAGCTACGTTAGTTTTAGTGGTGCTAGTTCAGTTTTTCTCAGACGGTTCTTCTCTTCCAGCCTCTTCATGAAAATACTGGTCTGAGTTCCATTTATGTTACTTTAAACTCTCTTCACTGGGACTCCACGAAGAAGGACACTTTGCAAAGTGTATCTGAAAGAAGACAGAGAAATAATGAGTTTATCTACAAGTCTTCAGCACCATTTATTTAACATGCAGCCACTCTACAAACTCTGACAGCTAATGACAATGAACTGAAGATTTGGCAAAACACTGGTCTGTGACCAGCCTGAACTAAAACATAGGTTATACAAAATGGCATTAGATCAATATTACAACATGGGTTTGTCGGGTCAGGGGAAAAGTTTTACAGCTTTTTAAAAAAAAATTATGCATACTTGCCCTGAAACCAGGTCCCTTTAGCAGTCATTGTACGTGATGTAAAGAGGATAAGGTCTGAAAAGTCTTATTGAAAGTCAACATTTCTAATATTTTTGCTTTTGTTCTGGACTTTTAAAAGGGGTTTAAAAGTCCAGAACAAATCTCCATGTCATTTCACAAAACTGTACGTGACTTCACATACTTTGGCCCACTATCTAAATCTACCACAACCAGAACATGCTGACAAATGCATGATCACCAGTACCTCACCTGTGATGCAGTCTTCTGCATTAGGAGACTCCAAGGCTTTCCATCTCTTGGGAGCAGATTCTAACAGGGAGAGATTGTCTGATCTCAGCATCTGAAGCAGAGTTTTCCTCCTCAGAAATCTGAACACATGAGTTGAGGAAAAAAAACACCCCCAAACATAAACAAACACACCCAAACCGATGCATACCCAAACATAAAAGATACTGTTGCCGATAGTGACGCTCGGCATCCTGTAGCCACTCGAGCATGTCAGCGATGGATGGGGTGGTTGCCGAGCGCTCGGTTACAGTGAGTACATCCAGACTGTCTGTATTCTGCTCGTACAACTGGAGGACTGCAGAGACCTGGTTACTGACGGCGTCTCGGACAGACTGGAGAGAAGACCTTGGAGAAGGATGTAGAGATAATTGATAAATAGTGCACGTGTCCTGTGTCAATATCCAAAATATTGTTTTAAACCCTTTATTATTTAGCTGACATGTAACACATTCCCTAATAAAATGAATCTCTAATCAAACGGTCACAAAACAGTGACACAAAGGAGTACAGCGAAGTTGTTATGTTAGATATGTGCACTTTACCTGCACATGGCATGTTACTAAAAGGAATCAGGATACATACACAAATCTAATTCAGATTATAATCAGTCAGACGAGTCTGTACATCATCACTACAGTCGTCATTTGTGTTGCACTATTATCCAGTTATTTACATCTTCTCGTTGAGTTTGCCCAGCACGGTATCCATGGCTAGTAAGAGCTTGTAACGTAGCCGATCCTCCAGGTCAGGAAAGTCTCTGAGCGGTGTGTTGGAGATTTGGACGTTGGACAGTGCTCTGGACTGCTCCGTCAAATTCCCGAGAGACACCATCAAAGGGCTGCACTCGGTCAACACACTCTTCCATACTTTCTGATTGCTTTCCAAACTCTTGAAGCTTTTCCTCAGAGCTTGATGAAGTGATGATAGCGCGGGTGTGGACATTTCAGTCGCCGATTTTAGATTTAGACATCGGTTGACCCAAAAAGAAAGCTGCACGTGTGAAATAACTTAATCCTTGTATTTCAGTTTATTTTCTACGGTTTTAGAGCAAAGGGCTTCGTTTATACCATTTCTACAACCCTTTGACATGAAGCTAGGTCGCTGCTAGTAACATCACATTTCTACCATGTTGCTGAAACGCCATTTCCGTTCCCCTGAAGTAAACACTGACGTTTGGTGCTATGATAGGTCGAGAACTACTTTAGCGTGACGCAGACAAAACGTGCACCCTAATTGGCTCATTTGGGGCCATGGCCCCTCCCCGCGCGTAGATTTGAAAACGGCTTTGTGAAGAAGGAAGAGCAGAGTGTCCGAGGGGCAGAAACATAATCAGGTAATGGGTTGTTTGTAAAATATATATTACCACGGTATAAAAGTAATTAATTGGTGTGTTTTATGAAAAGTGTGTACGTGTGAATGAAACATTGCAGTGAAGTAAGTCAGCCAAATTACGGGCCAAGCACGGGATCTTCCTAGCTAACTAGCATTAACCGTTAGCTCGCTAACGGTTAATGCGAGTTAGTTTGATTACTTGCCTGCCGCATGTCGACAGTTTCTTTTTTAAAAAGAACAGTAATATAAACTGATGATATTACTGTTTCGTGTTGCCAGGTGTGAGTAAACTAACTCCCTTTCCGCTGCCTATCCATGCAGACATGGCTCCCAGGAAAAGAACCACCAAACAACGGAAAAACAACCCCAAGTCGGCCAAGCTAGAAGCTTTCCTGGAGGATTTCGACAGCGAGGGTGAATATATTTTACTCATGGCTGAAACGCTTCAGTGTTCCGGGAGGTCAAAGTTACAGGAGAGTTACATGACAATACTGAGCGGGCGATTGTCCATTTTTTGATCCATTTATTATTGTGAAGGTAAAGGGAAAATACAGTTTTCTCAAAGGAAGAAATGTAGGGATTTTACAGTATTTATACACTGTAGTATTAGTACTTTTACTTAAGTAAAGGATCTGAATAGTCCCTCCACCACTGCCCCATAGGATAGTGTACCCAGCTACAATATGATCCTAACTTGCTACTGCTGGGTTGAGTATTCAATACTGCATTATCATTGACATCACTTGATGTTTTTTGTAGTGAAGACCAGAGTTGGACAACTGAAAGAGAAGATCAACCAGCTGCTGAAAGATGTTGACAATAGCTACAACATGGCACTAATTAAACTCCCCAAGGCTGTCAGGCTGATGCCCTGGTTAGAGCATTGCAGTAAGTTGACACACACAATTTTTATTAATCACTGGTGAAATGTTTCTAAACATATGTACACAGTAAATATAAATGTAGATGCAAAAAGTAAACACATTTGCATGAAACAGATCATCTGCACTAGTGTTGTATATATTCTGTAAAATGAGAAAGAGCTATATTGGTTTATTAAAAAAAACCCTCTCTCTCTGCAGAGTCTGAGAAACCCAAGCCACCAGAGCTGAGTGATACAAAGGTGAGTTGATGATATTTGTATCTCACACCATGTCTCATGATTCACAATATGACACACACTCTCTTTGGCTTGTACAGGAACACACTGTCCTGGATATTAGACACTCAGTCAGTTGTTGATTCACACTTCTATTAACAGAGAGAAGAGGAAGCTGCTATTGTTGAGAGCGTTGTGGCTGAGGATCATGCAGTCCTTCTGAAATCAGTCAAGAAAAGTATGTTAAAACTGTTTTTTTGTGTTTTCTTTTCTTAAGTATTCTTAAATGAAATAAGTCCAAAAAAGTGCTATTGATTGTGCTAATTTGGACAGGATGTGTGACTGAATGTGTCCAAAGCTTTCCAATGCAGTTAAGAATTCAGAATTTGGGAAATCGTTTATCCATTTACTTTTTTCTGCAATCCACAGCATCAAAGAAAAAAGGCACAGTTAAATCCAGTTCAGATGATGAAAACACCCCAAGCACAACAAGAAAGGTAGTGGCTGATTTTCAATCATTTGCAAGAAAAAGAAAACACAGCTGTTAGGGAGCCTTGTTGATCATACATGTATGGAGTGACATTTGTGTTCAGCCCATTTGTGTTTAAATGCTTGTTCTTAATTTAGGGGAAGGCTACAAGAAAGCCCCCAACTACATCAAAAAGAGCAAAGGCACTGGCTGTCAGCAAGCAGAGCACCTCCATTAGACGGTGAGACATTTGACTTTCTTTCTTTCTCTCTGTGTTTTTTAACCCCCTTCTAACGAGTCTCTGTCTGGATTCAGATCGACCAGGAAGCCGTTGGTGACTCCTGCCAGGAGCATGCTGGATTCTTCTTTGATGATGGGACCCACTCCCCTTGTCACCCCACGCTTTGACCCCAGGTAAGCGGCGAGGATCTATCATAATGCCTCGTGTTTGTAAGCTAATGCAGTATATATTATATTTTGCTATTTGCAAAGATTCTGGGGAAGGGTAGTTTGATCATTGGGGTGAAACATCTCCACCCAAAAGAAGCGATAAATAAAAACCAGAGAGCAAAATGGGGAATTGTCTTCTAAATATATCTGTGTGCAGGCACGTGCCTTTCTATTATACTATATTAAGTATTTAACACTGAGGAAATTTCGCCGTTAGAAATTCCTTTATTGGCTATGCAGTTATTGCTTTTTAATGTTATCTTCATAAAATGCATTTGCCAAATAAATGCTCATTGCATTATATCTCAAGTTTATCTTTAGAATGCTAGCTCATTTTATAGATCTCCAAGTGGATCCTAGCATTTTTATATGAGTTTTCGATGTTATATAGACACCAGAGACTTGTTCTCATAGCTAGCTTGCTAATATGAAATGCTGCTGTTATAGGCCATCTAGTACAGTTTACTCTCTCGGTTCATATTACTCACTACGGTCCTCTTTGCCTCAGGCTTCCCAAGACCCCTGCTGTGAGAGTTCCCCGCCACAAAGAGAGGGTCTACAGCATTTCAGTCAACGGCTCTCCCATTTCAGCAGGAAATGAGGACATTGTCATCAACGTCCCCATCGGCAATGGAGAGGTGAGTGCATATCTCGCTGGGCTCAAGGTTCTGGATTCCCACAGGACTATATTTTTGTTGGGTTGTCCTAACCAGGAGTGTCAGCAAAGGTCAGATTCTTATTGCTATAACTGAGTGCCGCCACTTCATAATCAGATATGTGAAATTAGATTTAAAGAATCACTTGCATGTAATTCTAAATCATTATTGCAAAATCTGTCTTGACATGATTAAAATTAAGGAATCAGCTGCTGATTGTATAAGGGGATAAGTAAACAACAGCACGCAACATAACTGTGGGAAGTCAGTTAGGAATTAAAGGTTGATACAACATTAGTGATAGAGTGCTTCTCAGTGGAGAACTTTTTGTTTACCAACTAATTTACCAACGTTTTGTTTTGTGATATTGTGTTGATCCAGAGCATTCAGCTGTTGGCCAGCCAGATGGACTCAGTGGACCTATCACTGCTGGATGAAACTGCCCTGAAGAGCATTCGACTGCTGCAGGTACTGTGTACTGATCACCTCTGTAGAGTTAGCGTGGCGTACAAGCAGTTTATTTGCATTTCCCCTCCTCATCATTTCTGTTTTTTAACTTACAGAATCGCCTCACAACACTGTGTGAAAAGTCAGAGTGACCAAACTGAGAAAGGAAAACGGGTTGGCCAAGTTATAAGGACATTTTTTACTGGAAATTGGGTTTGAAAAAGTGGTGGGGTTGTCTTATATACTTATATATACCATCAGATATTCTTTTTGAAGGGGGAGAGTACAAGTGTAACTACTGTTTTTCACAGAGTGTCACAGTTTATTTTGTTTATAGCCTCAGTGTCTCTTTTTTTCTCCCATTCATAATATCTTTCACAGTTAACCAGCCCTTAAGTGCAGGAGTCTGATGTAAGTTTTTCTGCCCAACTCCCGCACTCCTACTCCACCATGGCACCTGAAAACAAGGGAAAACCCTGTTGGGCTAAATCCTTGAGGGAATTCTGCCTGGTGTGTGTCTCGTTTTAGTGCTGTTCCAGTCTTTTGCCAGTCAGACTTGTGAAGTCAAGATTTTAGAAGTTCTACCTTTACAAGCCCAACAAGACTTGTAAGATTATTTCAAACAGAACCATTTACAATCAACATTTACCTTACAAATACAATTTTCCATTCATTCTTTGATTCTTTTGTAAATACGCTCTAATCCTGTTTTTTTTTTTTGTGTTTCATTTTGTTACTGTTGAACTCAACAATCGTCCATGTTTCTAGAAAGCAGCTTCATTTACGTTATCAGTGCGAATACATACTTCATGTACATAGTTTAATCTTTCTGTCTGCAAAACTGATAAAGGATTTTGACTACAGCTCTAAATTTGTGTGACATGGTTTATTTGGAATTAAAATTTGTTGATTCAATAAGAGCATTCACCAGATAGGATTTTCACCAAGCTGTACCTTTTCACAGTAACCAGTAGGTGGCAGCATTTCACTATAGGAGGTTTGGTCGTGTGGGGTAGTCAACGCAGGTTAGGCGGACTGTCATTGCTTCACCCCAGTATTCAAGTAGTCAAGTAAATTATTCCATTATTCCACTTGTTCTCAACCTGCCCAGGCCAGGTCCAGCATAATAATGAATAAAGGCACAAAGCTCATGTTAGTGCTTCTGCTATTAATGCTTTCCACATTAAGACCGTGCGTTTGCACACTGTGGTTCCTCCTGTTAGGAAAGCATACATTTGTGCAACAGCAGACAGGTCAGCTTTTTAAATCCTATACTAAACAATTCTCTTACTCTTCAATTGAAATTTCAACTGCTGTCGCTTCTTCCATACATTATACCGACAGACACTTCAACTATTTTATGATGCAAACACACCTCAACTTTTTCTAGCGTTCACTCACTGCAGTTTAAATCAAGTTATTCAGAAATAAGATAAAAAGGTGTGATTTCAGTTCTTGTTCATTGAGAAATATAGTTTGGTGTTCTTAGCTTTAACACTATTATATTCTAGTAGCAGAATATTTAAATGTCCCGCATTGAGCTTCATTACATGATAGATAGTGAAAATCACTTCTGTCATGTGCTACCGCATTGGGCTTTATTTATGATACTGGTGATAAACAGGATAATAAATATGTCTCAAAGTGTCCTAGAAGTAGCACAACTGTTACCCAAGCAGTCTGCTGTCTCGTGTGTAATGTTCCTCCATAGGTTAACAAATTCTTGCTATTACTTGTATAAGAAGTTGCTCTTGTCCTTTCACGACTTTGTTTACACAGAGGGATATTAGTGAGTCATGTGACACGCTGCTGGCAGAAAGTGGCAGCCTTTTTCCTCTCCTGGCACAGGAACCTGCACTCTGACCTTGGGGGACATCATAATGCTGCCAATTAGAAGCTTGTTAAGCTTCGTTAGGCCTGATGAGCTCGTTAGGGTTTCCACCTGGGACGGTGAACTGGGTCAGACTGGGCCTCACCTTGGGCTCAGACAGACAAGCATAAGTCTTTGCTATTCCCGCTGGATTCTCATGCATCATATGCTACCAAGCCACAGCATGGGAACTCTGTGCCCCCAGCTGAAACTGGGCCTAGTACCTTCCATCTGTATCCATCTTAAGCGCTTTATCATCTGCTGTCTCTTGCTGTGCAAATTGTGTTGCAGAGGTAAAAACCAAACTCTGCATCCCTACAAACGACAGATGTTGTGGTCAGTGGTGCGTGCAGTTCAGCTCCCTCGTTAGCAGAGTACTGAGCCCTTGCGCACCTGCTCTACATATCATAGAATTTTCCTAGCTTTGCCTCTGAATGAATTGGATCCTCTCTTTTTTTTTTTATTCTCTAGGTGGGTGGAAAATTGCCATTTTGCACGGATGGCTTGGTTTTCAGTAAGCATGCAGGCAGTGGCGCAGTGACAGGTGCGGTATGGATGGGGCGGATTTTGAGGTCACAGAGCAACACTGCTACATAAATCATCCGCTGAGATGTTCAGGATGAGGGACTGGAACCTGAGATAGAGGGAGGGAGAGACACAGTGCAGAGACGCTTTGTCACTTACCAACCAACTCTATATTAGTACAATTCTGTGCAGTTTTATTTACTTACCATGCAGTGTCTTTCTGCCCATTGTTTTTGTTGGTTTTACAGCTGATAATATCCCAGTTTTAGTTGAAATTCTCTAATTAAAGTTCACCTATATAAATCCATTTTCAGGAAGGAAGCTCTGTGTAGTCACTACCAAATGGCAGATAAAGTCAGCAACTAGCTAGAGAATACATAGCAGCTAAAGAGTTGGATATTTTTACCAGAACTTGGCAGAAACCACAGCTGAGAGAGAATATTGTGCTTTTGTTGATTGGCTAGAAACACAACCCCATATAAAGGCCAATGTTTTCTGGATGTGTAATTTACCAATTGTTGTTTAACACTTTTGCCATGATGACTTTATCCGGCAAATATATTTCAGAGTTGTGTTTACAGGTAGGTTTAAAGTGACCAAAAACATCATTTAATGCTGCTCTAAGCTGCCCTAGCCTTCCATGAATGTTTACTTTACCTGTCCTTTGTTCCACAGCCAGCTCCAACCCCTGCCAATCCCATCTCTAAGCTCCTAACCTCTCCTTTTTACCCCCTAACCTCACCCTCCCTCTCAGTCTGTCTCATTTTCTATTCCCAAAATCTGTTATCATTAACACATGTGTCTGACACGCGAATGTGGAGTATTCCTCAACAAAGCTGTTCCCTCCCCAAACTGCTGGAGCCGTTGGTTAATTGAGCCCCCAGACCTGGGGAAACTGCCAAATCTCCTGCCAAGACGAATGAACCTGGCAGAGGTATGTTCTCAGAGCGAAATTAATTCTCTGGTGCGTCGAGGCCTCCTAAAAATCCCATCCGTCAAGTGCTCCACTAATCGATTTATTCATGTGCCCACACCTCCGTCTGCCACTGTCTCTCACTCAATTCATACTGAGTCAGCCAAGGGTCGAGACTCATCTTTTGCTAAGTTGGTTTGTCAGCACAAACCAAAAAAAAAAGTCACTGAATGCTTTGTCCTGTCTGCTTTGGTGATGGAGAACTACGAGGACACAAACTGATGGTAAAGTGAAGTGGCAGAGGGGGAGGAAGAGGTAAATGGGACTGAACTGCCCTCACATGATGCATTCTGGGCATGTGTTCATCTGGTGGCCAGCAGGGTCCTGATGGCGTTTTGATGGGCGGCCCCTCTGTCGCTCAGACACCCCTGACGATGGGTGGGGTGGAGAGGAACATCTGCTGCCAAAAAAGAAAAAAAAATCTGTGGAAATTAGGCCCTGAAAATAACTGGCTGCTCTGAGGAGAGGCAGGAGGTTAATGCCGTTTGCTGATTGCACAGAGACAAACTTTTGCTTCAGAGGCTCCTTGGTGGTTCTGAAATTCAGACATTTGTCTGTGAGAGACATGACAGCATTTGTTTGCACTAAGTACCAAAAGAAGTTAGATACAGCAGTGCAGGTGGAAGTCTCCTCACAGGAAAGCCATCGTAACCAAAACAAAAAATCCAAAATGTTTTCCAGAAAGAAGCTCAAGTGTAAATTCTTTAAGAATGTGAAATTTTAGTTTAAGACCCGTATTTGAGTTGTAGTTAAACTGTCGGCTGAAGTGTAAGAGCAGCTGAAATGCTAGACAGTGACTCAGCCTGAAAGTAAATGAAATGTTTCTAAGCGTGTTAAGCATTTGAATCATTAGTTAAAGCACAAGTAGTGAAAGTATCTGAATGGTCATTGGAAGAGCAAGAGATGAAATTTCAAATGTCAGCTGAACAATAAACAACGAAAGCAAGTGAAAATTTAGTTGAAGCATCAGAGAAAGTTGAGTTGTGTGCACTTATCTGAGTTTAAAGCAGTTAAAAAGCATGTTTCGGTTTTCAGTTTAAGCCCTGTAGGGAGCTGTCAGTTTGAACGAACACGCTGAAAGTAGTTGAATTAACAGTTGGAGTAAAAGCTGAAAGCAGCTAAACTGTCTGCGAGAGATGAAAGCAGCTGAAATGTCAGTCAGTGCCTCGGCCGTGAAAAAGATGGAAAAAGTTGAGCTGCCATTTGATTTAAACTGCAATGCAGCGAGCGCTAGAAAAAGTTGATGCGTGTGCACCGTAAGGAGCTGAAGTGTCAGCCGGTATCGTGTGTGACTGCAGTTGAAATTTCAGTTGAAGAGTAACAGATGAAAGCAGTTTAGTATTAGCAAATACCCATCTTGTTTTTTGGTCTCTTGCTGCAGCTCTGGATGTTGAGAAGCTGTAGGATTTAGAAAACTGACCTGTCTGCTGTTGACTTGCGCAACATGATTAAGAAACTGTATCGTATGTCAAAGTTTTGCGTCCTTTTCGGTGGTGTGGTTGGATGGATGGATATTCGTTCAGTTATTTATTGGATGAACATTTGTTGGTTCAATAAACGCTGTAGCTGAATGAAAGAATAATGGCTCCTCTGTGGAAGCAGCCAAAGCTGTGTGAAACGTTGGCATTGCAAGATTGACTTAATATCAGTTTACTAATGTATTTCCTTGGTCATCCATTCTGGGTCACCACTATAATTAGGAGTTTAACAGCACATCCTTGTTTATTGTTTCCACTAAAGTGAATTAGACATTGAGGCTGGATCTTTTATTGTCTGTCCCTTCGTCTGTTTTTTTAACCAACAATAAAAAAAATACAGCTTTCTTTGTTAGCCATTTTCTTGCTATGAACAGTCTCAGATTCAAGGGCACAAACCTGTGCTTTCCTAACAGGAGAAGCCACAGTGTGCATACACAGGGTTTTAATGTGGAAAGCATTAATAGTAGAGGCACTAACCTGAGCTTTGTGCCTTTATTCATTCCTATGCTGAACCTGGCCTGGGCAGGTTGAAAACAAGTTTTTCTTATTTGGTTAAATGAATATGAGAAGCAAAAACTAGGAAGGGCGACAGAGCAGGGATAAAATAAAGTGAATTCTCACCCCATTCATTACTTCCATCAAAGAAAGAAAAGGAAAGTGACCATAAAATGAGTGGTGGAGCAATGGCCAGGATTGCCTTTGAGAAATAATTAAAGCCTCTTTGCAATGCTCCCCAGCCTCCGGGAAAAATCCCCATCTTTTGTATGGTCTACAATTGATGTTTGGTTTACCAGCCCCTCTGTATAAAGCAGACCTTCAATAAACTATATCACCCTATTTGTGAGAGTAATACAGCCCACTGCGATCCTCAATTAGGTATAAATGACACAGCAAATTGGAAAATTAGGAGGAGAGGGAAGGATAATTTGCTCCAAAACCGGCTAAAACCAATTCATTAGGAGACCGGGAAGGAGACAAAGGGTCCGTTTCTGTCCTCCAACAGTAAATCCCACTTTAAGTTCAGATGCCTTACTGTTCACCTTGTCACAAGCTGTGTTTGGAGGCTGATCTTATCACTTATTATGACTCATATATTTAAATGGCGTGTGGAATTACAGGTTGCAGTAATGGATGATGTGTGAGGAGAAAAGCAAATGGAATCTCTCTCGTCAATGCAATAAATTTTCCAATTAGACAAACGTTAACGATAACAGAAGAGGATAAGATCCGCCAATTAAATCTGAACAGCTTGCACTGTCTGTAGCATTTGAGATAATTCATGATTCTGTAAAGCAAACAAATTAAGATTATCACAGGACAGTGATGATACACAATGTGCTGCACAGTGAAATGCCATCATGTTGCTGACAGCTGAGATGGTGAATTACCATATTAGTACATTACACTATTTTTAAGCAAATAAAAAGTTGGGAGTCTAGTCATATCAGTATGAAAAACAGTACATGGCCTTTGAATCATTCACTCTACAAATGAATAAGTCTGGTCTTATGAAATGACTTGTGAGTATGACCTCTGAGTTAAACTTGTTAAATCTGCATTGAGAATATTCAAGAACTTCTCTATGGCAGCAGCGAGAGTGATGTCTTTAATACCTTGTGTGATGTCCTTGAGAAGCACCATTTTCATATTCGTGCTGCTTCATAGAAAACAGTTCAGAGGAGAAAACAACCCATTGATGAGTATTTCACTCCGGGCTTTTCATCTCGCTGCCTGCACTCGCGCAGAGCCAGCGGCATGGCTGTTTGGATGGCAACAGCCAGTCGATCGGTCCACCGCTTTGTGTTCAGACTGAAATATCTCAGCGTCTGCTGGATTGTTTTGAAATTTTACACAGATATTCATGATCCTCAAAGGATGAATTCTAATGGGAATACCTTGACATTTCCTCCAGTGCCACCCTGAGGTTGACATTTGAGGTTCAGAATGACATGTCTTGACAGCTATTCGATTGATTGCCATGAAATTTGCTACAGATATCCAAAGTCCCTAGTTGATAGATTCTAATGACTTTACCTCTTGTGCCACCAGCAGGTCACTTAATTAAAAAGTAAAATATATCAACATCCATTCCATAAAATTTGACAGTCTTCTTTCCCAAACATCAGCATGCTGACATTGTCACCGTGGGCATGTTAATATGCTGTTAGTACTATATACCTCCAAGCACCACTGTCCCTAAGTACAGCTTCACACAGCAGTTAGCATGGGTATAAACATTTTAGTCTCGTTTTCTTTTGAGTGCATGGGAAGTAAATGGAATTTTTGTGCAGAGCGTTTGTACGAGAGAGTAAAAACTAAAAGAAATTAAAACAGTCTTCAGGTAACAGTTGAGCTTTTGTCCCACCTTTCTACACTTTAGCTCAATTTTCCTGAATTTGAAAGAAACGTCCAGGCTCGTGCAGTGTGTCACACAGCGGGAAAACAAAAAGTCAAGCTGACAGGGTCTCATTAGTATCTGGGGGCACTCACTGGTATTTTCAGTGACAGGCCACTAAAAGGAACTGTGTTGTTTTCAATGCTGATGCACAGATTTCATTTCTGTTATATTATGTTAGGTTATATCTGAAGGTTGACATTTTCCAGAAGCGTTGCTGTCACCCAGACCTTGATATTGCTGTTCAGCTACGGCTTTTGCTCTGTGGTGTTCTGGTTCCTTATGTGTGACTTTATGGCATGTGCTTACAACCCATATGCCTCACCTATATAACGCATATGTTGTCTATATACAACATTCTCCAGAGACACCTGCTTTTGAAACTAGCTGCTGCTGAGATGGTCAGCTTCACAGAAAAATATCCCCCCTACACTGTGTTTTGTTTGCTCACTGCATGCAGACTTGGCGTGGTAGCATCTCCTATCCAGGTGTGTTGTTGTGATTCTGGACACAAAACAATGCAGAGATGAAGTTAGTGGTGATTATATTGCTGCTGTGCAACAGTGATTACCCACACACACACACACACACACACACACACACACACACACACACACACACACACACACACACACTGTGGCTCTTGGATCATTTGAGAAACACCTGTCTCTCTTGGATTTGCAGCAGCAGACCTACACGATAAAATAAGTTGGGGATCAATTTGTCTTCATTTCCAGCCTCTCTTTTTATTAGATGCAGTGGTGAGTGATATGATTAGAGGGGGTGCAGCACAATGGGCCCTCCTCCTTCCTATTTCAACACACGCACACACACACACACACTGAAAACCTAAACGTCAGCATTTATGAGGACCCATCACGCTGTTATCTTTGTATTTCACTTGGAAAGTAAAAACTAGCCTAACTTGCCAACGTTAGCTGTGATTTCCACTCAGTGTTTTTTTTTTTTGTTCACATTATTTCGACACCTGCTGAGACACTGTTTGTGTCACATTATAAGAAGTAGGTGGTTCTAGCTACTGTAGGTGGAAGTAGCTGCACCTCCTTCATGGTTCCAGCTGACTTGACTGTCAACACTAACAGCAACAGGCAGCCCTGTCATCTCAGTATTCTGTACATCACACTGTGATTCAAATCACAACATGGAGTAGCTCACGTAGGAACACATGGGACAAAGCAACGGCTGACATGTATATCCAGCTTGGCGCTTAATAACACGAAAGTATCTGAAAACAAAACAAATATGGATGCCTCACATCAGCCACATTTCATAGATTTGCTATGATACTGTCAGTGTAGAATATTTTTGACTCCCACCTCTGTAATCACACAATGGTCGTCAGTTTCAAAATCACTTGAAAGATGTAAATATAAGAATGTTTTCCATCTCTACCAACCATCCATTATGATGTGAATTGGGTTCAGTTTGACATTTTTTTTTCTAATGAGCTATGTATTTTGCATTTCTATACAGAAAGAAGGGAGAGAGTGTAAAATTAGCTACGAGAGACAATAAAGCACCGCATAAGCCAGCATCTAATCCCATGTAATTGAGGGTACATGGTATTTGTAGCACTAGACTGAGTCACCAGGGAGAATCAGAGCCATTTCATTAAACAGTCACTGCAGAGAAAATAAAACCAAGGATGGACTTCTGCTGCTGCTGGATTGGATCTGGCAACTTTGAAAAGTTCTGTAACATCCTTTTGAAAGTAGTTATGGTACAAGCCATCTGTCAATAAATCTCTTTCCATGAAGGGAAGAGATGTTCGACTTTTTAACTCTGGAAGTTTTCAGCTGAACGTAGGGCACTTATTGATTCAGTATCTGCTGTTGGCATGGTTGTCTCTCTACTGAGAGAGAGAGAGAGAGAGAGAGAGAGAGAGAGAGAGAGAAGAAGACAGAATATCTTTCCAGAGTCAGAGTTAGTGATTATCAACAAACAATAGTTTTTAATGGTTTAGCTATTTAATACTATACATTTTTTTTATACTATATACTTTAAAAATACTATAAAAACCATTGGTCTTCGTATTATTACGTTACCAGGCAACTTTCTCTTAAGAAGTTATGCTGTTTTTTAATTTTTGTTCAGACATCTAAAAAACGGATATATCAAAACCTGCACAAATAAAACCAAAATCTATATCTACATACACATCTTCTTTGAGCTCTGTACTGCTCTCCACCATCTGTTGAATGAAGTATCTGGCTCTTGGGTGGCTAAATACTCCACTATGACTTTTACCTCTGCAGACTTTTTCCTCTTCTCCATGTCTCGGACGTTGTGCCAGAATCTCATTCTATAATTCTACAGTGCACCAACAAATAGACAAGCACCCACATCAACACACAGTAAGAGAAACAGCTTGCACACGCAAACACACACATATGCACAAGTGAGTGAAGACAGACTGCTGGCCCATCAGTCTGCTGATGTGTCTCTGTGGTCTTGAAACAGAAATTCAGAGCAGAGTGTGTGAAGAGCGAAGTGAGTAAAACGCTGACCTCGCTGTAAGCAACACAGGCGCGTTGTTAGCAGAAAACCTCCGTTCCACTGTCATGCATCACAGAGCTGTCGACCTCCAGACCCTTGCGTTTGTCCGGTCAGCTGCAAAAAAACTCCCCAGCAGGTGTCCACTTCCTTGTCAGTTTTTCCTGAAAACAACACGTGACATTAAAGATGCTGGAAAGCACATCATGACTGTTAAGCTGCTGAGTTGCTGATTTCTTCCTCTCCTGCATAATCAGCGTAAATTACATTAGCAGTGGTGGGATGGGTGCATTAATTTGAGCATCTTCTTCTATGTGGCCTCTCAGAAGGACAGCCACTGCTGATGGAGCAGATTATGAGAATCTCACTTGAATGTATTCAACAAATGAATTTCTTGCTTCAAGCCAGCATTCTAACATTTACATGGCATTTGTGGTCATGCTTAACTCTTGTTTGTGTCTTCAAAAACGATTTCCCATCTCCCCCTTGTGCCCACTGTGCCTTAGAAACAATGCGTCCACAGATTCCAGCGCCACAAAAACATGTTTCCTATTTGCATCATGATTGGTTTTCTTTTGACATTACAGAGGCGAGAGAGAAGAATCGGTGTTCCCCTGGCATGTCTGAGTGCAAGTCGTGCTAATCTAAAGTTTCGCGGTGATCATAGCAACTCAGAGCTTATTCAAACTGACTGAGCGGGGCCACAGTGTGGTTGTACCTGCCAAGAGCTTCAGTAATACAGCAGCTCAGCAGGTTTAACACAGATTATTGCTGGTATCCTGCTGAAACACCCTTTCTCTGTTTTCCTTGTTCCCTTTTTATGAGAATCGACAGTTGACATGGTCTGCTACATGTACAACAAGTTTTATATCTTCGCAGCAGAACCCAAAAGAATAAAAACATTGTGGAAGAAGTTAAAGAAAATTTTCTTTTTCATTTCAGTTTAGCTTTTGGGAAGACAGGTCCTGTATAACATTGATGTGATTTAAATTGACTGCGGATGGGAGTGGATTCTCATGTGTCTCCTGCTCTCAGACTGTTCATCTCTCTGCCTCAGCAATATAAATTAATGCTACAACAAAATCCTGTCACGATCTGCTCCTGTTCCCCTCGCCCCAGCCTGCTTTTCTCCTCTCATTTCCCCAGCCCTGCCTTCCTCTAGATGTCCTCACACTGTCCTCCCGGTGCCCGGTCACCTGTTTGCCCCGCCCATCCGCACACATGTTCTAGCAGCCTCAGTCAGCCCTGCAGTCACCAGATTTCTCCCCACCTGTTCCTCACCCCTAATCAGCCAACCAGCCCTCTGACCCCACACTTTGTCAGGTCATCTGTTTTTGTTACTGATTGTGTTCCTCATGTGAAGTATCCTGCTCCTGTTTGTTTGCCTGCTTGTTCTTCTGTCCACCTGCAGGTGGACAAGTGGACATGGTGGCAGGCTGATATAGGAAAAATTACTGCCTGCGTTTGGGTGCTCTCACCTGTGTTTCTGGCTTCAGCCGTGACAAATCCCTGGCACCCTACTGCAGGATAAGTGACTGATAATGCATGCACTGTGGTCAGAGCACACTGAGAGTAAAATATCCTCACAACTGCTTGCTAGTCCATCTATTAACAAAAGGAGAGTGATGCAGCCATCTGCAGCATCACATGGCCATCTGCAAATATATTATCCACCGAATAAATCTCAATGCTATGTACCTTCTCTGTCTGTCCTTCCCTGAAACCTGTTTTTTTTATTAGGCAGCTGCTTTGCAGTAATTAAAGCTATAACTTATTGCCTCAACTGTTAAACCTGCCTGTTTTTCTCTCAAGTGGGCAAAGTTCAAGACTGAAGATTAGAAGACTGAAAGGTTTTAACTGTCACATGCTCATGCAATGTGTGCAGTGAAATGCAAGGTAGCATACTCTCGAGGCTGTGATTAAAAGGCAAGTGTGCAATGAAGGATAATAATAAGCATGAGAGTAAAATAAGAATGAAAAAAGAAAAAAGACCAATAAAAAAAGAAAAATAAACGCAAAGGGTAAAAATTTAAAGATGAATATAAATATGTTATACATATGATGCTAAAATGTTGAAGTGTGTAAGCATTTGGAAGAGTTTTCCCATCATTTAGAAAAAGCTATAAAATAGATGGAATATTTCGAGCCCCAGCAGTTTGACATGCCATCTTGCCTGAGGCCCTGTGGTCCCCAGAGGGGATATGCGATAAAATGATGTACAATAAAATCACAAAAACAAGCTGAACTGAACTGAACTGAAGCCGAGTCAAGAACATCTTGGATGACACACAAATGCCAACTTTTGCTGACAGAGACATTTAGGCTTATACACAAATGTTCAAGACACACGCAAACTTATAATTCACTTCCCCATTTGTACACGTCTCTCGCTATTCCTATTTATATTTATATATATATATATATGTAAAACAAGCTGTATCTTTTAAGTGAAGGCATTTTCACTGGAGTCATCCCTGCAGGTCGCCCTGGTTCACCTGTAATACTTGCATCACCTGGTCATGTGGTAAGTTTCTCAACATTTTCACAGATTAATATTTTTCATACAGTTTTGCAATCTATCAGCCTCTCTATAGTGCAATTTTACTGATGTTATTTCTATCTCTCCTGTACACACAACATTATTGCATCTCTGTACGTCCTACAATAGCAGTCCCTCATCTGTTGCTCTTCACAAGGGTTCTTCCCTTTTTCCTCCATGAAGAGTTTTTTTTTTCTTTTTGGGAGGCAGATTTCCCTCCTGCTATCTGAGGGTCGAAGGATACAGGGGTGTCCTATGCTCTACAGGTTGTAAAGCCCTGTAAGGGAAGTTTGTGATTCTGAGTGCACATCACCCACCAGAAATCAAGAAAAAGCAAAACAAAACAAAACCTGAATACATGAATAACAATACTGTTAATCAGAGGGGGGGAGACAGAGAGATACTGGCATTTTTGATTGGACTGACAGGAGTGAAATTGACTGACTCTCACCCTTTGATGTGGAGGTGGTGGGGAAAAGTACCAAAACTGATGCCGAGATCGACTTTTCAGCGACCTTGCTCCTGAATGACAGGTCGTTCCACTTGCTGCATGAAAGCACTGCATCAGAAAATGTGAACAAGTAAAAAGGCCAAGTTGAGAAATAAATCACTGCCATATTATCATATAACTGCTAATAAGACACAAATAAAAAAAGTAATTTTGGGGAGCATTCAGCTGTGCCGACAGAAATTATTTAAACCACTCGAGGACTTGACGTTACAGGAGGGGAATTTTCTGAGAGCTGGTAAAGTATTTGTGTATTGATTTGAGGCTGAGCCCTATAGCAGCTTTAATACTGAATCGATACGTGTCAGGGCTACTGTATGTGTACAGGCACATTAAGTGTCAGATGGAGGTAATGAAAGGAAACTGTTTACTGTCAGATATGTCCTTTTTATCAGGCTGAGTTTAAATGGGTCAACATGTCCGCAGGTTATGAGTTCATGTGCAATCATTAATTGTAGCACGGCCTGCAGAGGATAAACACTATTACTACATAAAACACACCTTTATCGGTACATTTAATGCATTTTTAATGTTCTGAAAATACACAATCTTGTCACAAGACAAACAAGGTTAGTGTCGCTTTACTTTTACTGAACAAACAGATCACTTAAAAGAAATTTTTTAATTTCTTGTGATTTTTGGTCTTGGGATGATAAAAAGTATTATACAGCTTGCAAGATATTCTTTCATATGCTTTGCCAACAGCAGAATAAAAAAAAAATCTGATTTATGTATATGATATATTTCTTACCTTTCTCCTGTCCTTATTTGTCTCCAATCCCCTGATATCTTGGTGGCTATATTACACAGCTGAGTCTATCTTTGAAGACATCAAGGCAATAAAAGGCTTTATTTACCCTTACCTGGACCAGACCCCCCCAAAAAACTCAGTATAATATAGACCGAGACACTTTCAACAGGCAGCCAGCAAAAGGTTCCAGGTCCTGTCTCCTGGCAGGATTTTCTTCTTATTTTCGTTTATTAAAAAGTCTTATTCCTCGTCACTGTGCATTGTACATTATTGCACCAGATTTCTTGGAGGGAATCATCTCCCATAAGCTGCTGCAGCTAATGGAGGGAAGGCACTGAGGAGCAGGAGAATGAAACTTCAGGTTTCTAAATCAGGTCTTGCCTTTGACCACTTAATAATGAAAAGCAATTACAGGCAGGCTTAGCAAGGGAGTTTGATTTTTCTTTTTTATTTATCAAAGAACCCCAGTAGTCCTGGAAGCCTAATGCATGTTGTCAAGGATAGTTTTGAGCATCACTTTCTGTTTTGTGGCTGCACTGACTTCAGTGCCAATTTTTTAAAGCATCTTTGTGCAATGATGGTGTTTCTTCTGTTGAAAGAGGTCGGCCTGTTGATTTTTCCTTGGACGGAGTCTTGACAGTTGGGTTGCAGACTTCAAAAGAACATTCACACACAGCATCAGGTCACATGCAGTTCAGGTAATAGGCAATAATGCTTGGTTCACAGATTAGTAGTTTGCAAAAACCCAATTTAAGAATGCATCTTCTATGTTTACATCCCCCCATTATTTTAGCAATGGAAATAATAAAATGTCTGATTTAAAGTAACTGTAAAACTATATTGTACATTTAAACATTGGCCCTAAAACCACTACATGAGCCTTGCTGACACTGAAACATAAAAGTAATGGTATAGCACCTGAACACTGCCTCCAGCTGACGATGCTTTGAAAGACACAGTTTTCTTTCAAAATATTGATTTGGATTTGAGAATGCTTCCGGGTGCAACAGTAAGATCAGAGGGCACCTCTTTAACAAAGACCGGCAGCTTTGCAAAGAAAGTTGGCTGCACCCCATGTGCACCTGCATCCTGTGTATAGAACCTGTCTGTAGCCTGGAGTGTATAGTGTCCATAGTCATTAACAATAAGGTGATAACTCCACCTGGCATTGTGCTAAACTTTGGAACTCCTGCTATTATAACTGTGAACCCTCGCTGTGAAGTAAAAATATTAAATCCTACTGTGAGAGAACCTGGGGTTAAAAATCTGGGATGAGTGACTTATGGCAGGGAGGACTTTTGGCAAATCGTGATGACGCAAGGTGACCTTGTTGCTTTTGGCATTCCTGTACAGCGATAAATACATTAAAAGTGAAATGTGTGTCTGGAATTGTGTGACAGCCACCTTGGCATTTCCTGCGAGGTGTGATGGATGGTGCGAGCCCCTCGCAGCATGTCTTTTTCGCGAGCTTTCCATGGTGGCTCGTCGGAGAGAGGATGAGACGAGGCAGCATGTTGGGATGAAGGTCATTTGAAACTGAAAGTGTCTAATTTACGGTGTGAAACATGAGTTAAACTGAGCTCTTGTCAACATAGCAATGACAATGTTAAAAATGCTTAGAGTGCTGCGGCCTGGTATAAAGCACTTATCACAGATACAGGCTGCATGAAGCTAACAGCACCGCAGGCTGACATTCGTCCAGTGCATCTTCCACACAGCAGCAACGTGCTTCGCTTTCTAGGTTACGCCTCTTGAACTCAAACACACACTTTACCTTGATGGCCCATCCTCAGTGAAGTCACAAAGCTGCAATATAAATAGAGACGATCGTAGTATTCAGTCCCACCAGAGATCTCAGTCTGAATATACCCCACAATTTGTTCCCTTGAAAATATCTGTTATTGCAGCCTTTTATTGTCCTTGGACTGTTTCTGTTAATGTCGCCCTTTCTTCGCCTCTTTTGTGACTCGGATCTGTGCCCTTCATGTAAATAACCCCCCTGTGATGGGGTTTCAGTACAAAGAGGAGCCATATCTGGTGAGCTACCCTTGCTCCGAGCCTTGGGTTGAGACATTCCCAACGGGGCCAATCTCTCACCATGTGATTTATAGGTTTTACAGGGTGGGGGTGTAAGGGAGATGAAAAAAGAAAAAGTGAAGGAGTAGGAGGTAGGAATACAGGTATAGAGTCGAAGTAAAAGAAGTGGGAAAAGACTGTAAGAGGGAGAAAGAGGAAACAAAAAATAGAGGAAGGCAGTAAGATGCAGAGAGAGAGAAAATGTCTGTGGAAAACTTCATTTTTGGCCATTTTCATGTCAAATGCAGTTAAATGATCTTATGTTCTGAGTAAGATTAGGATGCATAAAATTTGATACAGCATGGTGGATATTTTTATGGTCCAAAGTGGAGTGAAATGCTGTCTGTGATTTAAATGTAGAAACACAGTGGGGCCCTGGTAAATGTTATAAAGAGTCATCTGTTTTATTAGTAAAATCATGAATACGATGTCTCTGAGTGCAGAAACCAGGTAAAAATGAGAGTAAAACTGATTTCCCTCTTGTGAACTATGAACAAACTGAGAAAATACTGTTTATAAAAAAGCCTTTTTGCACTCCATACAGTCGTCCATACCTTTTTCCAAACTGCTGCTGTCCTTCCATCCTGACCTCCCAGACAGAGTGCAGACCGCCCCTGCTGTGACCCAGAATGATGATGGCGAGGCTATCAGTCCATGTCAGGCCCGTTTCCCCTAAATCCCAGTCAATCACTTGCCTCTGTATCACACAGTCCCAGATGGCAGCCACCATGTCAGCACTGTCCCAATCCATCATACATCTGATTTTGTGAGGCAGTAGGTATTAAAGGTCTGTCGGGGTGGGCTTTTTACTGCTCTGCAAACCCACAAATCTGCCAGAGAACAGGTTAGAGGTTACTCTGCCCAGAGTTAGTAACCTTTGACCTAACCCACTTCACTGTCCATTACTCAAAACCACTGCTCACTAGGCTATATAACCTCTCCTCACCTCCAATGTTTCAACCCCTCTCAGCAATTTCTATCTGTTCTTCCAAATGTCTGTACACTAAACCAATCACACACGTACACACACACGTACACACACACACACACACGCTGCTCACTGACCTCCATGTCAGAGTACATGAACTCCCACATCCTTTCTCCTTGTACACTGTTAAGTCCCATAGTGTGGTATTGGCAGTCAGTTTTCATGTTATTACAGACAGTAAGTAACACAAATAATAACAAAGCAGTAGTAGTTGGAATTCCTGGCAAAGTAAGACATTGGAAGAGAGAGCTTTTGTATTTTTGGCTGCCAGCATTTTAAGAGATTCTGGTGCAACTCTGTATGGAAGCTTCAGCTGTTAAAAATGTATATGTAAATAAAATAATACGAACCTATAGTTTATATAGTAGTATCGTATAGTATAGTATAATAGTTTGGGCTACCATGTTTAAAAGTTACAAGAAATCATTTAATAAAGGTGTCCTCTCTGCTGGAGTTGTAAAATCTTAGTGGAAATGTAAGTGGAATTTGGTCTGCAGTTATTTTGCAGAAAGCAGGTGCTGTAATGGTCCATTGGAGGGATCACGATGCATCAAGATAAAGAGGAGATAACATACAGTAGATAAAATGATGAATTACATTGTGTCCACAGGAGGACATCCAGCTTCACAGTTATAGCAAACATGAGTAAATCCTATATTAATTATTTATGCAACCATTAGAAACAGCCTGTAACTCCTTTATAAAGAATGAATAATTTCAAAGCAGTATAGCTTTGTAATGCTGGCATACATAAATAAAGATGGTGAAAGCACTACTGAGTTTTTGTGCACTTTTCAGACAGCAATCTTTCGCCTCTATAAATGTTGCCCAAGTATATGAAAAAATGTAATTTTAAAATTAAATCTTATTCCACTTCTTGCCTGCACACATGCCAGTACACATTCACAGAAATGCATACAAGTCCAGTTGTGCAGAGACACAAATGCATACAGCACATTCATACATTCATGAATGCCACTAGCTACATAGATTTTCCATCTGTGCCTCATATCATTAACCCCGATATGAGGGTCCCTTTCATCCACCCTGGGCCATTTATTATTTTAATAAACAACCAACCTGACCCTGTTGTCACTGTACCTGTCCTAGTTCAATCCCTGGAGTCGAGCCTGTATGCAAACACGAGAAGTAAATCATCTGTGAGTGAATAAGGTTAGGCTACTGATGGCCTTTCAACTTTCTTTGACCTTTCTTTTGGGGGGATGTTGCTGTCGGATCCTCATGGGAACTCAACGCCCTCTGAGCATGAATTAAATGCAGTTTCATCATAAGAAGGAGAAGGAGGGATCTGGAGCGATGTGGGGGAATTTTATTATTAATTGGACTGGAGAGTTCTACAGGCGTCAGCAAAATGTCTGCGTTCCTGCCGTCTCATTATTGTCCAGCTTTTTCAGCAACTTCCTCCAGATGATAGGAGTTTCTACCCCGTTCTCTTATTGTTCAGAGTTTACTGGAGAAGATTAAAAAGTTTCACCAAAACAAGATTAAGTTATGCCAGAGTTATTGAGATCTTTTTTTTTTTTTTTATCACTTCATTCAGAGTTGCTGTGGGACCTCAAGCTGAGTGAAACACATCAATTCGCCTTCTGGGAGTTTTAGTTTAATAGATTGTGCTTTCTTCTCTGAAGGAACTGCTTAGAATCATGTGAGGACAAGTTGAATCCATATCGATAGATCATAGCTGTGAGGTAATGCAGACAAGAACATCGTTTCCTCCATTTTTCTCTAAATTTGAAAAAACAATAAACAAACACAAAAACAAAAACACATTTTTAGAAACAGCACTTAGACTTTAACGCTGGGAAATAAAATGGTAACACTTTATTTTACAGGTCTGTAATTTCCTTATTATTCACCAGGACATTTCCTGGAAAGAAATATATAATGTGGTATGGATTTTAGGATAGAAGGTAGATAGTGAGAAAGTTACGCAAAAAAAGACTCATGATCTCGTGACACATGAAGAGATGAGTTGAGATAAGAAGACATGGTGATATATACAAAGAGAGGAGCAGATATGGTGCAAATTAATGCAAAGTGATACAACATCTGTCACAAATTCAGCTTTTTATGTTTAGGCTTTGCTTTTGGTGAGGGTGAAATCTCCTCTATAATAACTTTTGAGGCTGTAGTTTGCGATGACGGTGTCATTTTCTCTGAGGAACCAAAGACACCAGCAGACGTTCTCTGTCTTCCCTGGTGATGCTCTCCCAGGTCTTCACTGCAGCCACCGTCACCTCAGATCTCATCAAACTCAGATCAGGTGATTGACTCGGACAGTCGAGGATATTTCACCTCTTCATCCTGAACAGCTCTTTGGTTGCTTTGGCCATATGTTTAGGATCATTGTCGACATTTCATCTTTCAGTGATGAAATGTCAGTCAGCGATGAAATGTCGTCCGATGAATTTTGATGCATTTGGCTGAATCTGAGTGCACAGAGTGCCCCTGAATACCTCTGCATTTACCCCGTGGCTTCCGTCAGCTGTGATATTATCAATAAATGCCAATGTGCCAGTTCCACTGGAGGCATCCAGGCCCCGGCCCCGGCCGTTTGACAGATGAGGTGAAACCTGCTGGTCATGAGCTGTTCCTGTTTTTCTCCACACTCTCCTCTTTCCATTAGTTTGATAGAATCTTTTTGAATGATTTTGATTCATCTTTTTGAGTGATTTGGGGCTCTGTAGCCTGATCTCTCTTCTTTTGAGGCCATGAGGCCACCTTTGATGTTGGTGCAGCAATTTCGTGGAATAACCTGCAACATCACTTCATCACGGCATCTCTGTAACTTCAAGAACATGTGTGTGTTAAACGGTTAAACTGTGTGTTAAAACGGCTATATCTCACACACAGGTCTTTCTATATTGATATAAACCTACTTAAATTAAATCTTGGCACTTTAATGTAGTATCCATCATTTTATTTGCAATTGATACTGAAAGAGCCTGAAGAACTAAAATTGGGTAAGTTGCTGAACTGTGATCACTTACTAACTCCCTTCCCCGGTGAGACAGCGCTCCTCTGGATATTGCCAGCAGGTGAGTAGAAGGCGGCCTGGATGGCCAAAAAGGCTTGTTGCGCTGAAGCACGCACACGTTGATTGATTTACCTGAAACCAGGTGAAACTGTTGAGAGAAACATTTTGTATCAATCTAAAGAATCATAATCAGTCGCCGTGCGACTCTGTGATCAGACTGATTTCTGGATTATAACCCGTGAAGAGCTGTTGGCGCCTGTTTCTGTCGTTTATTTGGCCAAAACAAAGTTATACGGTGATTTCAACACATTTTAATTTAAAGAAAATGTTGGACTTATTAGCCGCAGAGATTGAGGAAGGAATGAAGAACGCAAATTAAATACCACCACAGCACAGGACCGCAACACTGGGACATTTTAAGGCGTCCACGAAGGACAGGAGAAAGCGTCTCTACGACGAATAAAGTAAGTGAAACGCGCTCTGTGTCTGTCTGTATGCTCGCTGGTTTTCCTTACCGATGGTTTCTTTCCTTTCCTGTGTGTTTTTGAGGTTATAGACGTTACATTTCGAGTTGTTTGGCTGGACGCTGGAGCTGTTGTGTTATTGCTGCAGTCTGCACAGACTCAGTCAGCAGGGACAGAGCCTGTTGAGGTTGTTTTGAATATTATTATTATTATCCTCTCTAATTTTGCTGTTTATTGATTGCTCAGTCATGGGTTGCTTGTGTTTTGGGGCCTGTGGGGAAGGCCTGCGCGTTTCCTGAGCCCAGTTTTTCATCCCTGTTTTGTTTTCAAGATGAAGATTATAATGAGAAGTTTAGCATTAATCAGGCCTTGAAGGGTATTTTTGTTTGCTGAGGAGATAAAAGGGAAGTGTAAGTCTTCTATTTGATGCATACATTGGTATTTTCTTTATTTAATAATGATATATTTGTGTTATAGTATAAGCTTTGCTATGCTGTGTGTATGTATGTTTGATTAGTGGCCAGCTTGCTTTATGGACTGCACAGTCATCACAAATCCCAATAATTAACTAAAGTACTTAGTTTTTTTTTTTTGGTGCTATAGATATGGATTTGTTAACTTTTTTTTTTTTTTTTAAAGTTATACCTTATTTTTTAGATGATTTGTCTTTCTTTGGTTCCCCAGATGTTTTTACTGGACCATGCCACTGCTAAAAATGAGCAGGAAGTGTCAGTGTTAAATTAACTGGCCTCTCTGAGAGACCAGCTGGTCATAGTCTGATCCCTGTGCTTTAAATGGGACAGGCTCACCGATGTTTGCCTCCTCTTTTTATCCTATAATTTTAGCACAGAACTCCAAATCTGCTATTTCGAATACGGCATCACCACAGTTTTCATCCCAACAGTTCCACCGCCTGGTGTTAAGTTTATAATGATTCAAAGAAAAGATTGCGTGGCCTTGACACAGCCTAAAAACTTCAGCCTCCCCTGGAAAAAAAAGCGTGATATTCTGAGTTCAAAATATGAGTCACAAACAAAGTATGAGTCAGTTAGAGACACAATGTACGAGCGTATACTGCGAGGAGAATGAGTTGCTGAAGTTCTTTCAGAAGACTCGGCAGATTGTGGGAGTTGTGTGAAAATTTGCAGCTAAAGTGTGAAGAATCATAGCTATAGTTACCCTTTAAATTACCCTTTAAAATATACAGTAGTAGAACTTTTACTTCATTATACTAATTCAGCTTGGTAAACAGCAGATGTGATTTGTTGGGAATTGTTTTCTCACGGGGTTTCCACTGTGCACAGAGACAGAAGAATAAACTGTCTCGTCTCTGATTTTTGCCTCTTTTATGGCCATATCAGGAAAAACAATAGGCACCAAATGTTTGAAGACTAATTAATTGGCCCAAACACAAAAACGTGACAACACATACTAGAATAAGAACAAGCTAAACAAACTGCCTAACAGAACAGAGGGGAAAGGGGGGGAATAAAAAAAAGGAAAGAAAAGATTCCTCGTCTGAACAAAGATTTTATTTCCTGTAAAATAACCTCTGTCTGTCTGACACTGTACAAAAGAAGAAAATGGTACTAAAAAAAAAATTATATTAGCTAATCCACTTTCTTCCACCTGAGCCTGACCTGCCTGTCTGACATCCTTCTTTTGATCTGCATTGGTACAAAAGCTTCGTCCAACCTTAGCAATGTGTGTCTCCCCTCTGTCTGAGCTCTGTCCGTCTGTCCCGTTACCAGACAAACTCCTCACCTGTGCCTTGACTTTACACTGAACAACCTTCTGTCTCTCTGTAGCTAGTTTACCCAGAATTCCTTATTAACTAATACATTCTTCTGCACCTGAGTAAAACTTGCCCGCCTGACCCCGTCCTCTTTCACTGCCCACACACTCGCCGTCTTACTTCCTCAGCTTGTCAGTGGACGGGCAGACGCACAGGTGGTGGAGGTGACAGCTCTCTGCTTGTTTATTCTTCATCCTTCCATCACAGTGAAGAGGGCAGAGGGCAGTTGAATTGGTATCTGCACTATTGGTAAATAAGGAGGTAGCTTGTCGACCTGTCTGTCTGATTGTCTCTCTGACTGTCCCTCGTTTGCAGTCCACCTGAAAGCTGTCACATATATCTTTTTTAATCTGCCTGTCAAGGTACTTCATGCTTTTCTTGACTTTATCAGTCAGTGATTGATATTTCCTTTGTCTTTTAACTGTTATAAGCTCCTTTTACAGTTAGTAGTTTCTGCTTAATGACAAAGTAGGTTGTTGTTTCTCAAAAGGCTTATATGGACATTTTTGGTTCAGTGCTACAAAGCTTTATAAGGCCAAAAGGAACTGCAGTCAAGGACCTCCCTTCATCACCCCTTTAAAAACTATATTTTTCTTGTTTCAGTCTTTTGTTGGCATCAACCTGCTTTGCAGTTTTTTTTTGTAACACTTCAAATGTTGCTCAACAGTTGTTTGATAGTTCTCTTAACATCCTTCATCACAATCCCCAAAAAACATTCGTCTTACCTGTCAACCCTCCCCACCTCCTCTCCTCCCCTCCCTCCCTCCTTCCCCCCACTCTTTCCCCCCACTCTTTCCCCCCACTCTTTCCCCTGTCTTCACCTCCAGACTACTTATTTACTAATGATGTGCAGCAAACGCTTACTCTTGTGTTTTCGTGCTGCACTCTGCACCTCCCCTCTTCACCTCGCTCCTCTCCATCTCCTCATCCCTCAGCAACCCCCTTCATCCTGCTCCCAACCCCTGACTCCACCTCTCCCGACACCCTCAAGGTGAAACCTGAGTGGCTTTAATTGGCCGGTATCAATTAAATTCTGAAAGCACATGAACTCACGGGGGACAAGTAAGTGGACTTCGCTCCAGCTAGTTATCTCTGCTTCCTCCTTCTTCGCCACCTTGGACTCCCGGACCTCGGCTCATCCCTAGACATGGAATTGATGCCTCTCACTCTCCCTCTCTCCAGTCAAATCTTCCCTCTCATTACGTGGCCATCTCTCTTTCTCTGTCTTTTTTTCCCTATCTCTCTCTTCCTTATTCGTTCTTTCCGCCACTTTTAAATAGATCCCTGCGGCAGTGACTGAGTCAGACACGGCCTCCATCATGGGACCAAGAGGAGGCTAATGCCTTTTTAATGAGGCCTCGGCCACAATGTGACACAGTAAAGTGGCAGGAATCGGTGGCTGGTGAGCCCTTGGTCCAGGGTATTTATCACCTAAAACCCTCTGATCCACTGTGCCTGTGGGAGGGAGGGCGAGAGAGGCAGATAGAGAGTGGGAGGCAGGCAGAGGTTGAGGAGGAAAGAAAAAGTTGCCAAGGACCCCAAAAAGCAGGATGGAGAGAGGAGGAGGAGGATATATGGCTGGGAGGAGAAAACACAAAGTATGTAAAAAAAACAAAAAAACCCCCAAAATAAACATTTTTAATTTGTCATCAAGAAATAATTAACTTTATTGTTAGAAATAGAAACTGAGGCAGAAAACGAAGAGTAAGAGAACCAGAGAAAGGGCAAAAAAGAAAAATGACTGGCCTTAAATGGCAGTATTTCTTTTTCTTTCTTTTTTTTTTTTTACCATCTTCTCCTTCTCCCTATCATCTTAAGTGGCTCGTACCTGTTTAGCATCCTGCCGCTGATTGCCCCTGGAAGCTGCATAATGTGAAATCATAATAATAACCATAATGCTTCGACAGTCATTAATATTCCTCCATATATATTGCTGCAGAGCCTGAGAGAAAGGCACTGAGAGTGGTTTGCCTCCAGTGAGGGAACTCACATTATTATATTCCCACTTCATCCAATATTAATGCCCACTGGGCCCAGTATTCTAATATGAGTTCTAGTGAAATGGCCTTAAGTGGCTGAATAGCAAATAAGATAGATTAGCAACAAAAGAAAACCACCTATTTCATTATTAACACAGATGATTGAAGGTAATGAGCAGGGTAAAGGCGTGAAATCAAAGAATTTCTGAAATATGAACCGGTGGAATCTCCTTGAACTCAATTTCGGCGACACCATTGAGCTCGCTCAGAACTTCAGCGTCGAGCTATTACAGCTGTGCACCACATAAAAAGAGTGTGAGGTCCAATAAAATGGCCGTTGTGAAAGTCTCCCATCGTTGTTACTTGAATCTTTCCACGCGGCTGAAGCGGCATCATCTGTTCTCTCAGACAACTTGATGATCATGAAGTCTTTTTATTTTCTTTGTCAGTATTACTCATTGCGGCTCCTTAGTGGTACAGTAAGTTATACAGCTTATAAAGCTTGGGAGTTTCATTCTGTCAAACCCAGTTTTGATGCTATTGATACTGTAGCTGGCACTTTTTCAGGAGCTGCCATTTGATCTATTTGAATTGTGTAACTGCTTCTCTATGATTCACAGTGAACAACACAGGCATGGTGGTGGAGACGTGTCATTTGAGGTTGCTGGAGAGGGCAGTGTGTGTGGCAGCCCCGCGGCGTCTCCAGTGCATTCTGCTGTGCTCCCATCATAAAAAAAGTGCTTCAGATTATGTACAGTCATATTATTTAACTGCAAAAAGTCAAAACTCGGCTCCCTGTGATTATTTTTAGGTTAAACTTTCTCCTTTTCAGCTTAAGCAGGGTTGTAATTGATTTGCTTCACAGTAACCCTCACTAACACGCTGCAGAACAGCCGCAACTACAGCGAGGACATATAGAAGTGTTGCTGTAAAGAAAGACACCATGCTGCTGGAGAGAGGAGATGCAAGTGGAGCAGAAAAAAAAGCCATGAGGGCAAAGAAATGGCTTGTGACAGAAAAAGTTGTTCTTGCAAATCTCAATCTGAAATGACTCAGCAGCCACCATCAGGGTGTCCTTGAGCAAAAGGAGTGAAGCGGCCCTGTGGTCGACAGCAGGCTGCTGTGATTACATCGGACAGCTCCTAGGTGTAAAAGTCTGTAGATGTGAAGCTGGGAAAACCTCACACAGAGGACAGTCAACTTTCTATTCAGAAACAATGGAGACAACAAATATAAAGTGAGGTCTACTTATCTGTATAGATGCAGCCGTCTCAGAGGTCCCACATTTTACAAGCTTATCACACCACCGCTGCTGCACTGTTGCTCCACCCTCCATCCTGCACTCTGTACTACATTTGCGATACACAACAGACAAGGAGGATTCTGATTTACATTCACATGGGAGGTAAGATCGGCTAGATTAGGTTGATGCCCCTGTGGGGAAATTTGTCTCGGACTCCATACTGCATTTTCTTCAGCAAAAGTTTTAAGCAGGGCGCTGCCAGCAGAGAATTGGTGTAATGCTGTCTGATGTAAAAAGAAACATACCAGGGATTCTCCCAGTCAGACTCCAGATAAGCTGCTAGGCAGTGTTAGTACTGGTGTTAGGATCAGAATATATGCCCTTCAGTTTCCTGCTGAAAGCCTATGTTCCAGACAGTCGTAAATGTTGTATGAGTCTGTGGAGGGCCCGGAGAGACGAGAGGAAGAGAGGAGGAGAGGAAGTAGAGAAAGAGAGGACGGAACAGGAAGAGGAAAAGGAAGGAGAGGACAAGGACAGGAGGAAGAGAATGAGAGTAAAAAAGTGACTAGATGGTGGTGGCTGCAGCAGAAGGAAAGATGCTTGTTTTATCAGATTCAAGGCCTGGAAGTATTCTTAATTGAATGTAGTGTGCCTTCGGTATCTCTAACAAGTCTGTTTTTTAAGTGTGCACATGAGTTTGCATGTGCTGTAACTTCAGTGGTGTGTGTTACTTTGGGATTAAAAGACTCCTAAATGATCTTGGCCTCAGTTCATAAAGACCTTCTCTCTCTCTCTCACTCTCATTACTGAAATGTTTAGAAACATCTCAGATATGAGAGGGAGTCACAGAGCGTCTCCTCCTGAATGAAAGGGATTTTCATTTTGATCTGCTTCGGACTGTTGTAATGAGCATTTGAGCTCGAGAAACTGGCTGTGTGTGTATGTGAGTGTGTGTGCTTGGGAGAGAGGACATCAAAGTAATGATCTGCCTTGCATGACCATGTATGCTGCATGCTGTAGGTTTAATCAGGCACTCAGACACTCAATAAGTTCTGCTTGTAAATTAAAACAAAGCTATTTACATTAATTTACATTTGCTAGCAGCTCATGGATTTCACAACAAGCTCTGTGATTTAACCATGGAAGGCATCAATTTATCACAGTTGTTCAGGTGCTCATGGCCTGCTACTGATTTGTCTTTTTTTTTTTTCTTCCTGGAAATTTAACATACCTATAGAATCCCAGAGATCTGTTTGGATAAAGACCTGCTTTCAAATTCAGCAGTATAATTTTTGAGAACCCAACAAGGTGTTGACAGAAACAGCTTCTCATTTCCTCTTTGTTTCCCCGTCTTCCAATCTTCCAAATACAATCCTTTCAGCCGCTGTATTGATTTTTTTGTTCCATTACTGATTAAGGCGCAGATTGTTTTTTTTTCAAATAATCATCTTGTTTATAAAATGTTAGAATTTTTTTTCACAATTTTCTAAAGCCCAAGGTGGTATATCTGACTGTTTGTTTATCAGATGAGACAAAGAAAAGCAAACCTTCACATTTTCATGTTTTAATGATGAATTGATTTTCCAAATTGTTGACGATTATGGTTTGTTGCTGGACCAGTTAATTGATTGTTTTGCTCCTTTGCTTCTTTCTCTTTGTATTTTCTTCTTTCCTCTCGTCCAACCCTTATTTCACCTTTTGTTTTATACCCAGCCGATACAAAATAATCCTCCTGAAATAATTTATTCTCATTCTTAATTTATCTAATATTTACCTTTTAATGTTTTCTGACTCTGCTTGCCTCATCAGTCATTATTCTGAATTAATTGCTGGAAAACTAGGAGGCAAAAAGACATATCTAGAGGCAGAAAAGCCACCAGTCTTGGCAACAAACAGTGTTTCTCTCCAGGCTGATGTGGGGCAGTGATGAATACGATGGCTTCCCTGTCATTAATCAGACCGCAGCTTGTCTCTCTCTGGGATGGCCCCCGTCAAAGACACCCTGGCCCCCCCTGGAGGGGCCTTGGAGGGGGGGCTCAGCAGGCAATGCAGAAACCCCTTTTTTTCCCCTCTTCCTATCTCCCTCTCCTTCCACCCTACTCCCCCTTCTCCTGACAGATATCACCCCCATCTTGTAGTCCCTCTGGTGACAGGGCTCTCCCTCAGCGGAGAAGCTAAAAAAGGGCCTGGTAGTGAAGCTGTGGAGGCTGGGGAGCGGAAAACAAGGAGAAGAGGGGGAACACTATATGGAAATGGTGGTAAACAAAGTATGTCATAGCAGGACGTATGAGCTTAAGGAGAGAGATACTGTAAGTAGGGAAACATAGGAAGAAAAGGAGGAAATGTGGAAAAGCAGCATAAGTGGAGCAGGGGGATGCCAGGGTGCTCCTTTATTTGTAATCCCCCCAGCTCACCCCCTCCATCTCCGCTTGCTCCCACAGACAGAACACACTGGCCTGTCTTTAACAAGGCGTCTGTCCTTGGGAGATTTCTCTCATCATCAATCAACAGCAGCCGGGGAGTCACACAGGGCAGAGAGTGGGTGAGAGAGATTAAGAGTAGGAGTGAAAGGCTGAGAGAGAGAGCGCGATGGAAGGAATGAGAGGAAAAGAAAAGCAGAAAGGCAGAGAGAAGGAGGGTGAAATTGATTTAATTAAGAGATGGAGGAAGCAGTGAATGAGGTGAAGGAATACATTTCAGAACACTCTCTCTGCTGTGCCTGTATTTCTCATGTCATACAGCTCTGACAACAGACTTATTGAATATGAAACAGCCGCTGCATGCGGGGCTGTGGTGCAGCAACATGTTGTGGCAAAGCACGTTGCACTATCGAGGCCAGTGTTGTCTTCAGAGCACTCTGGCTCCTCGGAGATGTCGGGTAAAGGACTTTTCTGGCTGATTTATTGCTCGGATATAAGTTTTGATCTCTAATCTTTTGTTGTTGTTTTGTCTGCACATGTTTGATGGTCGAGACCAAAAGAGAATCCGAGTTTAACATCCTTTGATTGCCCCGCAGTCAGGCCAGGAGAATTCATTTCAGTGCTGATGAAAAATTGCCCCAACATTTACAATATCTAACAGCCAATGTTCAGAGTGAGTTTGGATATCTTCCAGCACGAAGGAGATTGTACAGGATGGGAGAGAATTTTACTGGACTCACCCGGTGTCAGATGAACCTTTGCTCATGGGCGACTTTAATAAGCCTCTGAATGCAGTTTGAAAGAGTGGTGAGATTTGCATTTGTTGGCTTAATTACTGAATGCCTGTTGGATCATTAGCGGTTTAAATGTTGAGAAATAACTTCTCCAAAGATGGATGACAGATCTAAAGTCAATGATTTTTACTGTGAAACGACGTCCTGCTAATAAATGGAGAAATCTCAGTCTGTCCGTTTGTCTTTCTGTCTGTATCTCGATTTTCTGGACAACTGCTCATCTGATTGATTCTGAATTTCGCGGATGTACTGCTGAGGACGACGCCTTGATGAGCTCCAAAAACAGACAGGGACACAGGGCGGACAGCGGACATGCATGCTAGAGCCAAACCAAAACAACACATTGGCCAATAGTAATTAGAGTTTAGTCTAAGCACATAAACAAACCGTGTTGATACGGATTCTCTAGACTTGTTTGACATATTCAATTAGTGTATTTGGCATCAGTCTGAGCGGCCATAAATTTTGGTCTTCATGTCCACATCAGCAACGGCATCTGCATGCAGCTCAGAATTTACGTGATGTGCATCCTTGTGGCTCTGCCAAAACTGAACAAATAATATAAGCTTATAAGTATTAAACCCTCAGTAAAGTGAAGTGTACCTGAAACTAGAAGAATGAACAGTTGTATGTGAGTCTCTCTCAGTCGAAGTCATGGTACTGTTCACCAAAAGATTTACTGCACTGTCACTGTGTTCGCTTAAGGTCAGACACCAGCCTTTGACTTGAAGACGTGCGTTCAGACATCAGCATCTGTGTAAACACAGGGACACACCGATGTTTTGATGGTCATGTGTGTAACTCAATTCTCTCTGTCTCCATTAGTGTCAAGGTTCCTCTGTTCTGACTGACAGCTTGAAAATTACCACTGAAGACAGAAAACAGACCTTTGTGTGTGCGTGTGCGTGTGCGTGTGCGTTCAGTGGCAGTGGGTTTAAATGCTGGAGACATGTCTGTGTATTTATGAGTGTGATGAGTACCATGAGGATCATGGACACTTCATTTGCCAAGAACAACAGATGCACAAGAACTGGTACACATGCAGTTGACAATAATGATACCTTTGCCTTTTGTGTGCATACATATTTATTAAGTTGTGTTTACATATATTGTGTGTGTGTGTGTCTGTGTGTATGTATGTATACACCGGTGTATGCTAATCAGCATCCATAATGTCCTGTCAAGGGAAATACAGTTTTGGTTTGACTTTGTCGTGAGACAGACGGTGGTAAAGAGATGAGCTTAGACACACATGCACAGACACAGAGGTATAATAAAAGTATGAATTATTTCCTCTCCTCATGGGAACATGTCAATCAGCTCTTTTTCTTTTTTCTCTGTTCATTCTCCTGTTTCCTCACCCCGCTCAGCCCTGCTTGTCCGTGCCCCTCTGTACTTAAACAAGCCGTGTGCTGCCTCCCATCTCTCCGTCTGTGTGTGACTCTACCTTTTTGCCAACAAGCTCAGGCTGGCGTCCAAACACGTGTCTCGCAGCACAGAGGAGGTATGGATCTTTTCCTGAAAGCCCTGTTTTAGATCACATGAGCTGACTCCGTGTCTTCTAATGGAGATTGTGACTGGCTGTGAAACCATCACTGACGCTGGATAAAAGATGCATTTCACACAGATGTATGGAAGTATGCACTGTATCTAACACACACTTACTGGCACAGACACAAGCACTGACCACACACTTGCCACAGGCGGCAAAAACTGATGAAATTTTATGCCAACTCTCAGAAGTGGTTTTTTTTTTTTTTTTCTGTCTTCGGGCTGGCCAAGGCAAACAGAGCATGTCACAACTCCCGCACTGCCTTCCGCGAGTTCATTTTCATGTCAGGGCAGTCTAATTGCTGAGGTAATTAGATTAGAGGAGGCTGTGTTAAAAATAAAAGTCTCTCATGTTTCTCAGCACTTTTGCCTCGATGGGTATAAGCCGTTTGAAGGCGGCATCCACGGAGGCCAACAAAGTGCTGCGCTGTCCTCTTCCTCTGCTCGCCCCTCTCTTCCCCTCTTGCTGCAGGGAGAATGGCACTAAAGAGAAACTTCATTTCACAGAGAATGATCTGGTTGGTTTCCTTAGAGAAACAAAAGGTCAGAGTTTAAAAAGTCCACACTTTTTTAGGGGAAGTTTTGAAGCGAGGATGTATAGTCCCGAAGAGAGGGATTTTGATCATATCTAGCAGCAGCTCGCCTCCAAGGGGAGAGACGTTTTACTTTGTCTGTGATAAATTTTTTGTTTTTCTTGTCACCCTGGTGTCTGTGTCTGTGTGTGTGTGTGTGTGTGAGGACATGGTGTGTGTATGTGGTTGGTTGTGTGGTTTCTGTTTGTATGTGAGCTTGTCTGTGAATCTGAGCTGTGAGCTACATGTTATTGACAAAATACTTTTTACTTTTGATATTTTGCTTCGTGGCTGTACACAGTCTTAGATTGGTGTTTATAGTTTTTTTTTTTTAATTAATGAGTGAAACACCAGATATATTAAAACTGCAATTTCTGTAGTTTTTTTTGCAACATTGCATACTTGCTCACTTTTTAATATTTTAAAGGAAACTCAGACTGGGATTTACCACCACCTCGGTTATAGAGATTTGGCAAACACGCTCTCCTTCCAATTGAGGCATGAAATACGAGCCTCCTTACAGCTTTCCAAAAACCACCAGTCTTGTGTCACTGCAGTTACATGGTATGTGTCTTCACCACAAGGCTACCAGCATGAAATGCGTAGTAGCAAACATGAATGAATATTCATCTGGCTGCTTTCTCCCGCTTTGTGATAAAGAGAGACTCCAGTTGTCTGCAATATTTTGGTCACTACAACAGATTTCCAGGAGACTACCCTGTGTGAATGTGTGTGTGTCCTTCTGTTCAAAGCCAAAGAGAAGTATCTGAGATGATTTAGTTTAATTGAAGTTTTTTGGAAAGCCGTACGACGCTATTGATTTTTGCCCTGATTGACATTCTTTCTGCAGTCCTCAGTAATGGAGGTGGTGAGTAAAATGTTCTCAAGAGCAATATTGATGTTAGGCAGAAACAGAGGAAAAAAAAAAAACTGGTTTACGCATGAAGTATATTCTCGTTTTTGACACGCAGATGAATAATGGCACTGATATCCTTTTTATACTGGTGCATATAGTGTGTGATTGTGTGTGTGTGTGTGTGTGTGTGTGTGTGTGTGTGTGTGTGTGTGTGTGTGTGTGTGTGTGTGTGTGTGTGTGTATGTATGAAGGTGTTGCATGTGTTCCCATGAGCTTCCCCCATCTGTGTGCGTACTTGTGTGCTCTCCTGCATACATGGCCGAGCCCGGCCTCTGTATCTGCTCCTTGTTTCTCTCTCTCTCAGGTGCGAAGGCATCTGGATCGATCGTGTGAGTTTCGCACTTGATGCCCGGTGATTGATGGTGTGAAGGTGATTTATTAGTCATGTCCATGGGACAGGCAGCGGGGAGAGAGCTCTTTTGTCCCTGTCTTTTGAGTGCTTTGCTGCTGTTTTTCATTTTGTTCGCTCTCATTCCCAGCACAGCTCTCTCTCTCTCTCTCCCTCGCTGTGTTTTATCGTCGCCCTGCAGCGCCCTTTTAGATCTGGCTGTGAAGTCGCCTTGTAGTGAGCAATGCTACCTCTTAGATGTCTTGCCCTCATATAACTACAACATCGTCATTCTATAGAAACAAGTGGTGGAAAGTAACTTAGTACTTTGACTCAAGAGCCACACTTTCAGTACAATTTTGAGGTATTTATACACTATTTCAGAGAGAAATATTATTCATTCTGCTCCTCTTCATTTATTTGACAGCTTTATCTACTAGTTTCTCAATGGTTAATATAACAAGCCTTTAAACTACAACACACTACAACTGGTGGTTTTCAACCCTTTTGCACCTGACATCTTACAAAAAGCAGTGTGTAGTCAGTGTTACATTTTCAGATGTCTGAGTTGTTAACAGCTTTACCAAATGGTGACGCCCCCCGCTCCAATATCTCACCAAAAATCAAATATTAAAGAAAAAGTTCAAAAACTGAAAACAGATTTCTGGATCAGAACTTTGTTTTTTCTTCTCTCCTCTCCCATTAATCATCTCACAAGCCCCCAGATTTATCTGGTGTCCCTGTGTAGAACACAGTATATAAAGTAGTTCATTCTCTGTAGCGTTTTTTCTCCGTTTCTTTGCCCTTGTCTCGTTCTCTCTGTCTGACTGGAGGCCTAATAGCTTGCTAATCACAGGCTTCACTAGGTAACCCTGGAATGAGCAATTTCCTATGAATCAGGTTTGATGGGGGAGAAGTCAAGAGGGAGAAAAGAGGAAAGGCGACAGGTTTCTAGCACTTTTCTCATACTTCTTGTATCACACTGACAGCTAGCAGAGCTGCTGATGGCCTAGTTGTAAATTGACTGTGACTGCTCATGAGTGGCACTGTGAGAGGGAGGCAGGTGATAGATTCCACCTGGTTCACCAAAGTTCAAACTTCAGATCCAAAGCTTTTTAATTTGAGCTAGCTTTGCGATATCACCGCAAGTGTACTCCTCATTGATTAGACTCTTAGAAGCAAAACTGTTGCTGATTCAGTTTCTGTTGGGGCTAAATTTCAGTCATCTGACCTTCACAAGTCAGTGGAGTTACGTTAACCGTGTTAACTCGTGTCCTAACAATGGTGCCGCAATGTTCCACTGATCAACAGGTGGCATGATATGCTGCAATGTGCCAGCAAAGGCAGGGAAGACGACTGCAAGGAAGCAAACACGGATATCAAGAATGAATTAAAAAAAAATAAATAAATAAATAAATAAATTGGCTTTGCGAATAATTTGAGGAAGGAAATGCATTTGGCGTGTGTGTTAGTGTGTTTTGAAGTATGCAACTAGTTAGACCTAAAATTTAAATCACAGGAAAAATGTAAGATCAAACTGTAATTTGGATTTAATAAAACCTTTTCTGGCTGCTGAGCTCACACACTTGTTTCTGTTCTTGCTTTTAATGTTACAAGAAAAAAAAAGGCTTTTAGAACAAGAACCAATCAGTGTGTTTTGGTGTCTCAGGTAACTTTGACTGGGATTGTTAGAGTGTAAACTTCCCCATATCCAATAAAGCGCAGATCAGAGATGTTAAAATAATATCTAACCCAACAAACTAAGGTTGGTAGTTAATGATGTGCTCCTTAAAATTGGACTTAATCCTCTCTTTACACTTTTTCTCTTGTGTTTTTGATTTTGGAAAGGTTAAAAAAAAAACTCACCACCCTCCACACTCCCCAATTAAAATGATCAGTATTCATAAATGAAATACTTTAAGCTGCACCTCTTTGATATTGCGTAGTTCCTGTGTGTAATGCAACATAATGTGGAATGATGTGATGTGATTCACTGGAGCATAAACCGTTCCATTTTAATTCTGATATGTTTTTAGATAGGTAGCAAGAAAAAAAATCCTAGTAAACATAAATCAGCACAATGCAGTTAAGCAAGAGAGGAATTCAGATGGGCTCCTTTGCATATTATTAGCAGTGTCATTTATAATAATGTACTGAATGTTTCTCTGCAGGTAGAAGAAAATCAGTCTACTTAATACTTTCAGACAGTTATATATCATATATAAATTCCATGCTGCAGTTTTATCATATACAAAAACAATATGTTGACTGTCTACAATATCTGTCTTCAACTTTTCCAATGGGACTTTTTAGTAGTCCATCCATACATGACAATAAAACAAGAAAAAAATAATAAGGGATGTTTTGGCTATGAGGTGGTTATTTACAAAGGAAATTATTAATCTTAGAAATAACTAAGGTCACTTTCTCATCATGAAACATGACCACCTGTGCTTCTAACATCAGCAACATCATCATTAACATTCAGTGAAGACTGTTCTCTGACTTTTGGGACAAAAGGAGATAGAGGTGAGCTGAGAGATCGGTTTCCTGGCCATCAGAGTCTTGACTTTCATCTCAGAAATCACTGGCAGGTCGTCTTCATGAAGCTGGCAATGCTCCTGTAGTTTGGCCTGGACTGGGGCAATCAAGAGGACAGTGGAGCCGTTTTCCTCACAGAGGAGTGAGGAGTTGCCATTTCGTTTGATGAGCGTCGTGGCTGATTCAGACGAGGGCGATCGTTACTTGAGCTTCCTCCCAAGATTTCTGCAGCGCAGTAAACACGACAGGCTGTTGCTCCGAAAGAAGCAGGTGGACACAGGCTGAGCTTTGTTCCTGATCCCAGGGGATTTCAGACAAACCCAAGCTTCAGCTGTAGTCGCAGTGTTTCTACGGTTTCTTGAGCAGTTCTGCCGCACCTTCCACCTGTAGAGTTTTCTCAGATGGCATGTTCTCCATGTCTATAGTGAGAGTGTATCTGTGGTTCTCCTCTCTTTATCAGGATTGTGGAGATGTATGCGCCTTGGCTCTGGTGTCGAATCCGCTCATTCACTATTACATTATATGGTGACAAAATATTGTGTACTCTGCTGCGGTGTGTCTAGTTTATAGCCTGAAATGATGGTTTTTATTGACTATTGACCAGTATCAATATTGCATAGTATATAAATGAGCTAATTTCTGGGTGGATGGCCATATATATTTTATGCAATTCATCATATTTCTGTACAATCACTTGTTACTTATCCACCAACGTACTCTGATAGTGGCATATTGGCAACACACTAATATCTGCCGATAGATTGTCCCAGCTGATTAGTGGTCCAGCTCTAATCTAGCGTAATGAGAACAGCATTCAGCATGAACAGCAACAAATTCAGCTACGGTTTTACTAAATATTGCATTTATTAACTATCAATATCATGCAAGACACTACAAGAGGGATTTATACTGTCATTTCAAAGCTGGGTAAACTCCATTTCACAAATCAAAGGAGGGAAAAAAGAATCAGGGTGGGATGGGATCACACGCTCGTCGGTATTTTTTATTTATTTTTTGCAACAGCAGCGTTGCAGTTTTTCATTGTGGCTCAGTGGGTAGGCAGGCAGCTCGACAGTTATGAGTAAGTGTGTGTGTGTGTGTGTGTGTGTGTGTGTGTGTGTGTGTGTGTGTGTGTGTGTGTGTGTGTGTGTGTGTGTGTGTGTGTGTGTGTGTGTGTGTGTGTGAAAGAGAGAGGAGACAGAGCGCGAGATCAGAGTGTTGAGTCAGTGTGCATTTGAAGTGAAACGGGAGAGGTGCAGTGATACCTGCTGAGAGCCCTCACAGGAACGAAAGAAACGGTGCTCTCTCACACATGTGCGTGACACACAGAGACACGCAAAGTCATACACACATATTCACACCGACAAACATGCGTTATATGACTAAGCTTTGGGACTTAGTCAATTGTTCTATATTTAACTTCCCCGCAAAATGTTAGATAAGTTCTCTCTTTCTCTTCTAATTCAATTCAACTCAGGTTTGATCAGAATCTTCCACATCTTCCCAAAGCATATACATAAACAGTAAAGTAAATAATACATATGATTAACGCATAAAATCGTGGAGAAATACACCACTGCTAAGCAGCAGAGTTGGCTCCACCCAACAGCCAATACTTATTTTTGTCCCTGGGCTGCATTTATTTGAAAAGATGTTTTTCTTCATTGTCTTTTCCCACACTCATCTCCTTTTATCATTATTATCACTGCTGCATGTCTGCACCTCGCCTCCCTGCTCCTTTACTTCAGGTAGGCACTTTCACATCTCCCTCATCCACTTGCGTTCCTCTTTTTGTTTCATTTTCAGCTGTCAGTCATGAGGAAGATTGTCTCTGAGATGATGAGCTCTGAGAAGAACCTCAAAAAAAACCTTAAAATTCTTTCCTCCAAGAGCTGTTTGTGCCATTATGAAACAGATTCAACTACATAATGACTGCCTATGGAGTGGAATACATCAGAACAAGCATGGTACTGCTTCTCCACAGAGGCAGCCACTGAAATACTGCAGCATATTTTTGGCTTCATCTACTCCAAAACAAACATGTACTTCCATGGGATGTATGGTGTAGGGATCCTGGGTTATTTTGGCTGTTATGACCCCAACAGTAAAACAAACTGAATTAAGTTTTGACAGAATTACAGGATTCAAACTGAGTCCCTCTTTGACCTCTCTGACCCTTTGTATCAGAATGTGTTTTGGTCAGTGACCTATAGAGGGCGCCCTTTGACTGCATAGTGCCAGACAAGCATGACCTGGCATTATCTAACCACGACGACGCTTCAAAGCCTCTCTCTCTCTCTCTCTGACACACATACACACACCGTCCAACCTGTCGTTCCCTGGCCGTAGCCAGCCTCCTGCTCTCAGGAAAGAAGTGATGAGCAGAGGGAGAAAAAGTGATGAGAGTCGGCTGGGAGAGTGATGAGCACGGGGAGAGATTGGCTCGCTGGCAGATGATTTGAAGATCATTCTGCCGCCCTAAAATAGCTCTCCAGTTACGAAGGTTGTCTGACAGCATTAATAAGTAATGAAGGACTGGTGGCCCCAGGTCTGGTGGATGCATGCACATTTGTGGGTGTGTGAGTTTTGAGAAACATCAACTTAACACAATACTTAAGTATTTTGATGAATGTATGTGTGGCGGGTGTGTGAGGGTGTTGTTTTGGGTGTGTGTGATTTGGTTTGATTGCACTTAGGAAAATATTTTCAGTCTAATTGGACTGTATGCTCAGTGTGTTGTGTCTGGGTTGTGTTCATTAGCTCATATGACATTCAGGTGAATGAACCTGTCTCTATATCTAATCTGATTTTATGCCTGTGTGTGTGAGAGAGAGAGAGAGAGAGAGAGAGAGAGAGAGAGAGAGAGAGAGAGAGAGAGAGAGAGAGAGAGAGAGAGAGAGAGAGAGAGAGAGAGTCGTGCCTGTGTAAATGTCAGGATCTTGATATGAATAATATCCAGATCTGTCCTTGACTCCCATTTGGAAAAAGAGTTTTCTCATATGTATCTAGTCGAGGGGAGAGCATCTGTGGAGGTATGTGAAAGTGTATTAAATTCACAATCCATAATGTAATTGTACAACAATAGAATCACCATGCCGCTTTAACTGTAACACAATAAGGGAAGCCCTGCCTTTAAAAACAATGATTCACACTAAATGACAACTAATCCTATGGAAGAAATGCGTTTTGATTCTGTGTACTTTAGTAATATGTTTAAACACAAGAGGATACTGTAGGTCAGCTTATTTTAATTGACCAACTTTCAAATTACTTTCCTTTGCATATTATATTTAATACATTTGATTAAGTGGGATGATTTTTTTGCTCAGGGGATGAGTAGAACTGAATCAGCACATCGGATAATGTTAAAAATCCCCCAGAGTCTGTGCTACATCTTCCATGTGTAGCTTGAAGGTGACACTGTAATATCTGAAAGCATTCTTCATCAACAAGAGGAAAAATAATTGTGCCTTCTGTCTCAGCAAATGCCCAGCTGAGTGAGTGTGGAGTTCACACTGTTCTCCTTTACATTCATTTTCTGCTAGAGCTCCTACAGTTTGTGGGTCTTTTGTGTGGTGGGCATTTTGCATTTATCCCTAGTAAACACTCAGTTTAATTTGACTGGGGACTCAGCATGGCACAAATTAAATCAACTCCCTGTGTACAATCATTTATTTTAGAAGGACAGAGAGAGCGGCCAGTTAGAATAATGTGAATAGATCGTAAATCTGCCACCGGGCCTGACTGCGGAGCAGATAGCTGGTGCAAAACCAAAATGATGTAATTTCCAAACTGTCATGTTCCTTTGTCCTCTGCTGCTTAAAGAGACTTCATCTGAATCTGAGGGGTCTGGCAGCAGGGTGTGTTTTGCAGACCTTTTTAGTTCTGATCGCTCAATAGGCCAGAGCACCTAGACAGCACTAATAGATACAAGGCTGTAATTTGTCCTCTGAGTTAATCAGCCCTGAGTGGGAGAGAAGAGGAAGAAGGAGGGCAAGAGTGCGAGGGAGGTGAGAATGAGAAAAAAAATATATAGATTTAGTAAGTGGGAAGAGAAAGAGCAGAGAATCTGTGTTTTTTTTTACAGAGCATGGTACGAAGAAAAAACCATGAGGAAAGAATAAATCAAGCCATCATACGTGGCCAGTAATAAGCCATTTTTCTTTTAATAAATGACCTCCGTGTGCTACATAAATATCATCTTACCCACAGAAGTGTCATTTCCACTTTATCTCCTGCCAGAAAGAGACACTCGGGGAGGGAGAGGAACAGGAGAAAGTGGTAATGTTCACAGTATCTGTAGTGAAATGGATGAAGGGATATTGGATACATGTATCTACACATGGGTAATAAAAACTCTGGGATAAGACTACACAGTATCAGCCAGAAAATGTCCCGATCCGACAGATATGGGGCGCCAGGAATGAAATGTGTGTCAGGAGCAACAATTTATCATCGTATCCCATGTTTAGTGTCATAGGGGAAAACAACTGATTCTGCATCTAGGACGCCACACAAGGTCCAAACTACAAAACTAACAAATTACCAAATTTTTGTTTGCCTTCTTTAATGCCATGGTTGTTAACCTGCGGGATCCTGGAGGTCTGTCTCTGGCCCTCCTGCCCAATCACACTTGCTCATCATGCAGGTTGAGAAAGACTGTCGAACTGTTCAGTGTCTGGTTTCTCTTTCAGGCCAAGTCAAGGCAGGGCCCTGATCACCACTGCTGCAAAAATCTTTTGTGTGTTTCATGTCACAGTTTAATTTTCTTAAAGCAAATGAAAAAGTCTGCCAGTGTAGTAAGAATAGCTCTGCATGTTTCCAATGCAAGTAAACTTTGAAAAAAAAAAAAGTATTTTGATTAATCAAGGTTCATTGTTCTGCCCTATTCTGTCATGCGTCAAGGTCCAGATACTTATTTCTGGAAAATCTGAAACAAGTTGATTGCTATTATTTTCTTTCTATTTAAGAAAATAGGAATTTTTAGAACTTAATTATAGATAAGCTGGAGTTTTTTTTGCAGTATATTCTGACATAATGACCATTAAAGATGTGTTTTGTAGTCAGATATACAGAATTTTTAATGTTTTTCAGGATGAAAGATCTCAATATCCAAAGGCGAGGCAACTTTATTTGTAGATTACCTTTAACAACAAGACAGATAATTAACATATAGAGAAATGTGTCGGGATGCTGCTTCTGTCAGACACACATGTTCTCACATACGAACACGTTTTGTGTGTGTGCATGTGAGGATTTATCACAGAAATTATCTCACTGATTGTTCCCACTGGTCAGGAAAGCGTGTGTATGTGTGTGCTGTTGTGTTGTGTTGTCATACAGAAATGTCTGCAATGAACAGACTGACATGTTCCTCATCTTCCACATCCTCTGGGGACATTCTTAGCATTAGTGCTGCAGTTTCTCATACTATCTCACCACAGAGCCTCAGGGGGGGAAATGCTTCATTGTTCACCGTGATAGCATCAAAACACACAATGATGATTCCCTGTCATGGTTCCCATCGTCTCTGTGATGTTCTCTTAATGCACCTACAACATTGTGAGCGTTCTCGTCCCCAGGCGGTGAGGCTGGGCCGCAGAGCTCCGGATTGCATGATCACATACTGAGGATTACATGTAGTGCAATTACTGGAACCTGATTACAGATATTGTGACTGAAATCGGCTGCAAATCTTGGACATAAACAGCTTGGTAATCAAATGTAGGTGTTGTCCTACGATTCCTGCAACGCTGTACACATCTCGGTGGAGGTAAAGCAGGTCTTTGAAGTGAAATTCTGGATGTGTGGGAAAATACATGAAGTGGGCATCATCTTAGAGGCTGCTGAGGAAAAAAAAACATCATCTGAATCTTGTGGCCAATAAAAGCAAAGTGTTTGAGCTTTAGTTTACGACAGTTGTGCATTTCACATGCCTGGTGAATGTCTTGCTCAGGGAGGCTTTAAGAATAAACGCTTGAGTTATAACAGGCTGCATTGAACAGGATTACACTAATTGAATACTTACACTACACTGTTAGATTACACTAATTGAATGCTTGTAACAGTGTTCTACAGATCAGAGACAGTGTTTAGTATTCAAACAGGAGAGTTGAAGAGTTTTGCTGCTGAAGGCCAAACTATGCTGATTATTATCTAAAATAATAAAAGAGAGTAAACAAAGGCCCATTATAATTTCCCAAAGCCTAAGGTGACGTATTCAAATTGCTTGTTTTTCCCTGACCCAAAGATAATCAGTTTACTTTAATCTGTGACAAAGAAGAGGAACAAGTCAAATATTTAAGAAGTTTGAACCAAGGGATGTTGCATTTTTGTTTAAAAAACCTCATCTAAATAACTGCTGGTCAATTTTCTATCAATCTACTAAATGATTGTTCGACAGATCATTAAGCTCCAAACTCATTTAGCACGATAAACATTACACCAACATATAATTCATTTATTGTATATTATAATACATGTATTATTTGTAAACTAATCACATGGTGATAAGATGATTAGCGTTTGTTGATGCTCCTGATACAGATGACAGATTTTTAGCAAATCTGATTAGAGATCAGTCTCTTATTGTGATCAAATCTTGACTTCCTATGACTGCAGAACAACAAGGAGAGAGACAGAGAGACAGAGTGAGGAAAATGCAGAAAGAGGCTGCGGCTTTTAAAATAAACACAGCCACAGGAGACTCGTAACGGACATTTTCAGGCCAAAACAGGATGCCCAGAGGTGTGGTCTCATAATGTCAGATCAGTGGGTATCAGAAATAACAACAAAATGAAAGACAGACAGTCAGAGCAAGACTAGGGAGTAAGACAGATCAATGGGAGAGGGAAAGAAAAGACAAAAGTAAACGTAGGAACAATCAGAAAGTGCCGAAGAGACAGAGAGAGTGGGACAGAACAACTAAGTTGAAGCTATCATGTCTAACTCTTGTCTTGCGAGAGCGACAGTAAGTCAGACTAAACTTTAAATGACTCCTCACTCTCTTCAGCCAGCCCCCGTCCCAGATCGATACATTAGCAGCTCAGACACAGTCAAAGCGGAACAAGGGGAAGCAGAGTCAAAGATTTGAGTCTGAGAGCCATTCAAATAAGCTGCACTCCATTTCACCCCCTTCACTGCTTGTCCTCGCCTCTCTTTTCATTTTGGATGTCTATTTCATTTTTCTTCTTCATATACATATCTTTTTCTACTCTCTTTACCTCTTCAGGTGCCTGCTTCTGTTTTTTACCCCCTCCATGCCCTCTCAATTTTCCTCTTTCAATTTCTCTCTCTACCTCCCAATTCCCACTTTCATGTTTTTTTTTTCCTCCACTCTCCACATTTTCCTTCTCTACCCATGTGAGATTGGGCATTTTCTTTCACGAGTGTGCTCCTTAAGTGGCACTGAAGTTGTGTGTGTGTGCACGTGTGCGTGCTCGTTTGTGTGTGATTGCATGTGGCCTAGCCATGTGTGTCTAGAAGCCATCTCACAGTTGGCTCTATTCAAAACAATATTCAGCAGCAGGGTAATTTCATCAGTCGCTCTGTGGTCCAGGGGTCAACACTGATTTTTTTTTTTTCCATCTCTCTTGTGTCTCTCACTCTCCTTCTCCCTTATATGCTTTCATACATCTTCACACATGCCATCATACATGCATAGACATGTATATACCTATATGAGAAACTATATGTATATGTAATGGTGGTAATGCAAGGGTGTAATTTTCACTAACCTAGCAGGACACATCTACTGGGAACTGCTCAAACCATTACAATATTAGTCATAGCTGGAGTGTTTTTTAATGGGATGTACTATTCACTTGTGTAATACACTGCAGCTACTATATGTTAGCAAGTGGTGCTTAACATTACCTTTTGACCTGAATAGTGTATGAGGAAAGGGGGTATGTTTGCTGTTATTCTGACCTGCAGCACACAGGCAGCATTAGCCTTGACAGTGCTCCTCCTGTTGAAAATATGATTCAAACACATCACAGAAGGCTTGAGAGAACATGCTTCAGATTAAAATAGGGCTTCAACTAACCATTAATTTTGTTAACAACAGTTTTTCTCACTTGGTCTGTTTATCATTTGGTCACAATGTCTAAGAGCAAAAGGCGAAGAAAAGCAACACATTCTAATGATTATTGTTAAATAGTTGCAGATTTATTGTCTGTGGACGGACTTGTCCGTTAATTGGCTAATCATCGTAGCTATAGATTAAAAACATTTTATCCGCTTGTGACAAATATAATTAAAGTGAAAACAGTATGTGACCACAAAAGTTTAGTTTCATGCAAACAACAAATTAAAAGGGTCTGGTCAGAACAGCCAGTTTGGCTAAAACCCAAACTGCAGAAAAACAACAACTGTAAAAATCATAAAACACATAATAAGAGGATAAAATAAGATGAAGATAAATCTCACTGACTGATGATTATCGTGATGGGGAAAAGGTAAAATATGTTCATTTTTAAAACTTTTAATCATTGCTTTTTTTTTTTTAAGATCGTGGTCCCACCTCAGGCCTCTGAAAGTTATTGAAAGTGAACAATTTGTGACTTGAGACTCTTTTAGTTGAACTGCTCGCGCACCATGAAACTTGTAGTGAGGGCTTACAAGTAAACGCGCCACACGGCGGTAAACAAGCCAGAAATGTTTTGAGCAACCGACTCCAGATTACATGAGGTCTGTGTTTGTCACTTTTTGTGCCTTATGAAGTACTGATTAGAAGCAAGTCCGAAGAATAGATGCACCTTGTCACCATGTTAGGAAAAGTGCAATGCTCATTTAATGTGACGGCGTTCTTTCCTCAGAAAGATTAATTTACTGCTATTTTGCTTTCAGGAATCTCTGTCACTGTCAGTGTGGCCTTTCAACAAAGCGTTTTATCACCAGTTCTGTTCTCTGGCCGCTGATTCTGGTTCAAATCAATGCAAGCAATCTGGCCAGCTGATATTTTGTATTGACCTTTTAACAAGAGATTCATCACAGATCACTTTTCTTTGCCCAGAGTCACCCAAGGGACCGATGTCCAATGCAGGCGAGTCCTGTCCTAACAGCTCCTCTAATCATGCCTCATACCGTGGTTACAGCATGTTTAGCCTTTATCAAATGAAAAACGACTTTGTCACTGTAAATGTTACTGTGACATATTAGCAAATATTTAGTATTTTATTATATTTAATATTTAGTATTTAGTCTGATTATCATCAGACAGGACACCAGGACGTGAAAGTAATGCCTTTGCATCTCATTTTGCACATAGTGTATGCTCTGTTTTAAAAATAAATAAAATTAAATAAATAAATAAATAAATAATAATATTTCAACTTAAAAAGAATAGACAACATTACTCTACTGGGTTCAGCCTGATTGGCTCAAGTGATGCGCAAGTGATTTCTGCAACACGGGTCACAGTCCCACACAAATAATGGAACACAGTACACAGTGTCAGATGGATGTATTTTCATTGTATTTTACCTTCATAAGATATCAAGTTACAGATCACAATTTAAGGAAGTGGTATCTTTTTGTTGGTTGTTCTAAGGCTTGTAGAGTGTTTGGGAGGTGAAAATCAACAGGATGCCGTTTTTTTATTGTTGTTATGCGTTGTCTGTTACAGTAGATGCATTTCAATATCAGTGGAAAAAAAAGTTACTATGCAAATCTTTATTGTTGGATTTGTCCAAAGAGCAAAGTTGGCTAATACTTTAAGGCCGTGTTCAGTGTGACAATAGCACCGGGGCCTAAAAACAACAAACCATCTCAACCTTGTGTCTGTATGTGGCCTCTGTACTTTCTCTGCTTTCAGTTCAGCACCTCAGATGATGAGATAATGTCTGTACCGGGTTTTTCATGGGTTTTGTGCCAACTTGACATCACTGAGTAATACAGGCTCATCAGGCTCATGATAGATCCAACTGCTGCGGACTGTTCGCTGTGTGAAATATTACCGTCCCACATAGACTAAATATAGTGTGTCAGCAGTGCATGTAGTGCCTATGTTTTTCCTGACAGTACATATGTTTACTGTCATACAGACTCTAGGTCACCACACCACACTGTGCGAATGTTGCACACACGAGATATACTGTATGTTGTTATCAGTGTCTTTGTGTTCAGCCTGGACATGCAGATACACCCTGTATCAGAGAAGTTTATTGCAGAATATGTGAATTCTTCAAGCTGTTCATGTTTATCTCCTTGTCTGTAGGTAAATGATATGATCAGATAAGGGACAGTTCAGTCATATCTGTGTGGGTGGGTGGGGGGGGGGCTTACCATCAGAGAGACATGGAACATACTCATAGAGTGCGGCGTGTCACCCATTTCACAAAAATATTAGACAGGCATAAGGAGGTGAATGAAAAGGAAACTAAAGGCACATGGAGAACATGTGGAGCATAAGGAGAAGGAACATGAAAATAATGAAGGTAAATGGAAGAAGCATATAGGTGAAGCAGCAAAGGTGGAGTTGTATGAAAGGAGATGAAAGAGTGAGGGAGGGGGGGCAAAAGAAGAAGGAGGAAGATGAGGAGGAGGACGTATGGCTACTCTTGGCTTGTGACTTCCCCTCTACACATGGAGGTCAATGCTATCGTCATGTGTGGAGGAGTGGAGGGTTACAGATATAAGGGAAGGAGCCCTCTCCATAATGGATTAATACAGACCCATAGCACCCCACTCTTTCTCTGCTTTTCTTTCTCTCTCCTCCTATCATTTATCTCTCCCTTCATCACCCCTGCCCCCCCCCCCCCCCCCCCCCCAACCCCCATCTCATCTCTCCATCTCCGAGATAGTCGTTCATCTTCTGCCGTGTGCTGCCGCTCCCATTTGTTCTCTCTTGACATGGCCTTTTACCTCAGATCCAATTCCCACCATTTTAATCGAGACAAAATCACATTACGGTGGGCTCCTGTTCCTGCTGGCCTGCCTGTGTGAGTGTGTCTGTTTGAATGTGTGTGTGTGTCCTACCATTTTTGTGTTTGTGATAGGGTGTGTCTACCTGCATGTAGGGCATACTGCTGTCTGAATATGTCTTATGTCTTATCTAATCGGTTTTCTATAAGAGCATGTGTATTTGTGTGTGTGTGGGTGTAAACAACATTCAGTATTATGATGTTCAGAATTCTTTTATCATATAACCAATTTGTGTCATAATTAACTTTGTTTTTATTCTTTACACCTATAGTCACCATTTTCTCTCTGCTTTGACAACACAAATGAATTTACATGTCATAAAAATTTTTGCATGTAAGATGACACTGCATTGAATGGCATCTGATTGGCTTCAGTTCTTGTGTGTGTGTGTGTGTGTGTGTGTGTGTGTGTGTGTGTATGTATGTGTGTTCTACATTACAAACACAGCGTATTTGTGTGCATGTGAGGTTTTTTTTTGTGTGTTGTTTATCTCCTCTGGTCCCATATCCCCTACTATTCTTTGGCAGACGGAGCAGCCGAGTGAAGGGGAGAAATGGTGGTTGGAGAGAGAAAGAAAGGGGGAAAAGAGAGAGACAGAGAGAGAGAGAGAGAGATGAATCACTGGAGCGATCACTCTTGTGCCTGTAGAAGAGGAGACATCAGTAGCCAAGTTTCCATCCAAATGTAGCACAAATTTAAATCTAATTTCCAGAAAATCGGCAAAAGAAAATGCAAATTAATGTGTTCGCAGAGGAAGAGGGTGCAACAAGATGGCATAATGAAAAGGGCACCAGTCAGACCTCAAAAGGTAGAAAACATGATGGAAATATGCCATTTATGTTTGTTTCATGTACGGGTTTGAAGAAGGTTACAGTCTCCTCACCGCTCCACACAGATCTGATGTTTTCGTTTGCTGCTATTTTCTTTCTCTCATGGATGTTAGACGACATGCTTCATATTTGTGTTATTTATTCACTGAGTCTGTTTCCATTGCACTTTTTTGCATGTAGCTTTGATTAAAAGTAAAAACATTTTTTTTTTTTAGATATTCAGATTTTTTTTTTTTAATTTTTCAGCATTTCCACTTTTTTATGCACAAATTCAAAATGTGCAGAGAATCGGGGATGGAAACACACTTAATACCAGTTTATCAGAGAAAGAAACTTCTCTCTCACTCTGTTTCCTTGACCACATCCCCTTCCTCTCCACCTCTTTCTGTTTTTGGAGGCTTATGTGAGCTAACATGGAAGAATCGAGACAAACATTTTCTTCTGCTTATTACATTAATTAGGGAAAATGTAAGAGGAGGACATTTATGGTACATATAAACGTCTATTTGTTTCAGCACAGTCGAAGCAGATGGCCGCCCACCCAGAGCCCGGTTCTGCTCAAGGTTTCTACCTGTTAAAAGGGTGCGTTTCCTCACCACTGTCGCCAAGGGCTTATTCATGCGGAAATGTTAGCACTGTAAATAATATTATAAGAGTCTAGACCTGCGCTATATGAAAAGTACCCTGAGATAACTTCTGTTATGATTTGGTGCTATATAAATAAAATAGACTTGACAAAAAAAAACAACTTTTTGGGTGAACTGAGATAAATTTGTGGCCGGCTTGTTGCATTTTTGTCACATTTATCATAACCTCAAGGAAACAGCACAAAATAGAGCACGCCATTACGGCATATACTGTATAGTTTTTGTAACTATTTGGAACAAACCCCACGATTGACTTTTTGGGCGTACTCGGGACTGGAAGAATTCCAAATATGGTCTGTGCCAGCAAAAAAATGAAGCTTCTGAGGATTACAGTGGTACAAGCTGACACTAGTTTTGTTCTGAACTCTAATGGGGATGTAGTTTCTCTGTATGATACTTCCTTTTTGTTCTTTGTAGGTGTGTGCTAAGTGTAGATATATAAATATTTAAAGAGAACGGACAAGAGTGTTTTGTTGCTTTTTGAACATGCTGAGGATGCAGTCTAGCTGAGGCCACGTTCGGGAAGGCTTTTGACACATACTTTTGCTCAAGCACTAAAAACACAGCTGTTGGGATCATTAGCTGAGAGCAGAAGCTCAAAGGACTGGAGACAGGAGGAGCACTGCATCGTTCTTGTTGCAATGCAGTTGCTGTTTGACAGCCACTTGTTATTTATCTAATTAGCTTTATTTCGCTAACCTGAAGTAACAAAGGGGATGCAGATGTCAAGTAGCAAATGGGAGCCCATTGTGACAGAATAAGGACAGAGAAGTGCACAAACAGTTTCATCATCTCATGCATTTCGGCCATATGTTTGTTCATTCAGATGTTTTTACCTTCATACTTACCGGGTATCCTGGAGAGTGTTTAGCCATGCCGCTAGCATGTCTCTTTGAATTTGTGGTTCCCAGAGGGTGAATCCGGCAAATTACCAGCAAGCCAGAGTGTTTCAACATCTAGAAGATGGATTTGCAAAAAGTTTCATGGTCCCCGCATGATAACGTTTTAGTGAAGTCAAAAAACACTGGTGCATTTCGACTTGTGTCAGTAGTCTGCTGCTCTCTGTCGGTCACTCTCAACTTGAATTAAGGATTTCTGGTCACGGTCACTCCGATAATATGTGCAGTTGTGCATGTAGCAGTATATCTGCCAGACCAATACATCGGCCGATAGTAACAGTATCGGTGTCCGTGTGTTTGTTGGCTGATAAAACATTCCAGTACAGAAACTAGGTCTGAGGTAATTTAGAAACTGAGTCTCCACCACACTGTTTGTCCACTGGAGAGAACTGTGAAGTTCATGTTTAAACAGGAAAACGCTCACTATGTATTTGTATCTAGATTGTTTATTTATATGAATATTTTATGTCACTCGCCAGATATCCCCTTAACTGCTTTTTCTTTTTAAACTCCCAACCAAACATTGATACAGAAATCCAGTACTGGTCGGCCTATAGCGGCAAGTGCCAAGAAACATAGCAATCTACTAATATGATGTGAGGTAGAGGAAGACCAGCAGTCAATATAAACATGGATATAAACAATAGGGGTTTCAAAATATATTTATATAAAAGAACATAAGACTTTGCAAATGTTTTATAAGAAATAAAATGCCTTTCACATATTTTTTTATGTCTCAAGAATACCCACATCCAGTTTGAAAACAAACACTGAATGTAAACATAACTGTGTTTATCTCAAGCTCCACGGGGGGCTTTTTAAGTTGAGACATTGAAAAGAGAGAAAAAAGGCGCATTCAAAAAAGCATTCGTTGTGACCACTGCCTCTGTGAAGACTTAACACTATGGTTCTTTCTTTGGAACACATAGTTTCAGCCTCTTTGTGTGGAAATGGGGAGATAAAATAACCTGAATGGATGTCCCAATGTTGCGGTTAGTTGAGCTGTGATAACTTAAGATGTAGTCGGTCTGAAGCATGGACTCTCTGCAGGGTGTAATGCGCAGATTTATCTTTCTGCTGAAGGAGGGATAGATAATGATGGTAAGAATGAGTGTCCTCCCATTGTGCAGAGTTGTAAGAAGTCTCAGAAGATGCAGTGTTTCCTTTAGACCTCATTTCATTCATTTTAAAGCATAGCTGTGTCTGTCTACTCTAAAAACCATGAAAGAAGAGGAATCCAAATGAGGACAGAGAGAATGGGGGTCCTCTTGTTGTGATTAGTCTCATCCTGATTGCTGAGACTATCTCTACTACACTCCCCCTGCCTCTTTGCTGGTCTAAACAATAGATAATATCTTTTTACTGAATGAAGTGGAGGGAGAGGGATAGATGAATAGAGAGAACGCGTATCCCCCTGCTGTTTTTACTCAGCGGTTGTCTGCAGCACTCTCCCCTCTCTCTCTGTGAGTTTAAAGCATCGATAACATCTGTATATTAAAAGAAAGTGAGAAAGAGGTATGATACAGACAGAGAGAATGAGTGTCCTCCTCTTGTGCTTGTTGTAGTGTCCTCAAGCTGAGGTAGTCTGTCAGTTTCGGCTGGATAAGTTTGTAATTGGATAAGAGCTTTAAGCCCTGAATCCAGATAAGAGCTGGTTATGTAAGATTAATTTAGTGATACAGCTCTTCAAGAAAATTGGGGAGATTGAAATGAAAAAAAAAAAAAAAAAGGGAAAGTGCCCCAGAAATGACCACATTTAATACTCCCTCCCTAAAATAGCAACTCATCTCCTAGTTTCTGCAGCCTTTTAATAAAATCTCTTGTGTAATGGCAAGTGAGGAGTTGGTGATTACACAAAAAATTTGGCTTGGAAAACAGAACACCTGCTCTTGCAAGATGACTTATGAAGGAACATAAAAAAAATGACAAAACCAACAGTAAAGAGTAATAAAACTGGGGATAAGAGAAAGAAACTGGGACAAGGGGAAGAGAATAAAACAAATAAAGCCAGAGCTGTAGTGTAAAAAAGGAGGATTATAAGATAATTCATTAATTAATTTTCCATTGTCCTTTCAGGTTTATCAGATCATCCCTCCATTCTGTTGCTGAGGGCAGTCAGTTAACTCTTGTCTCTAATGCACCTGTCTGCACACTTTTCGGTGCCATAACACTGTATGGGTTTGTGTGGGTGTGTGCATGGAGGTGTGTGAACTTCATAAAATGGGTTTGCGAGTATGTAGAGTGTTAGTATGAGTGTGTGTGAGAGAGAAAAAGGCGACAGACAGGATGAGAAAGAGCTCTTGTGGAGAATACTTGTCAGAGTTACTGTTTGTGATAATGAGTCTTCGTGTGTGTGTGTGTATGTGTGTTGTGCATCTGTGTGCAGCACATATTTGGCAATGAGTGCATGTGACCCATTTTTTGTGAGTGTCTTATTTTTTTGGAGCGGCTCTCCGGCCTCTATATATTCACAGATTGAACTAAATTAAGCTAAAATGTAGCTGTTAACTTTGGGGCTTTAGTGTTCAGTCTTCATAATGTTACTGTGTTAAAGGAGCGGTTTCGGGAAGTATGTTTATTTTTGTTCTTGCTGGGAGTTGAATGAGAAGATCACTGCCACTGCTATGTCTGTCCTCTCAGTATGAAGCTGCAGTCAGGAGACAGGTTAGCATGAAGTCTGGAAATAAGGGGAGGGGACTTCTGGCCTGGCCCAGTCCATAGGTAAAAAAAATGCCCACCTGTATCTCTAAAGCTCATTCATTGTAACACCTCTGTTGTTTTACCCATATAAAGACCCACATACTTTTTTGTGGCTTTATTGGAGGTTTGTTTGCTGAGCTATTTCTTGTTGGGGGGAGTCTGGTGTCGCTATGAAGTTGCCAAGCAACAAGCAGAAACTTCATGTAGTGAGCTTTAGAGGTGCTGGTACATGGACTGTGGCAGGCTAGCTGTCTCCTGTCTTTATGCTGTGCTAAGCTAATTGTCTCTCCTGGCTCCAGCTTCATGCTGAATAGACAGACATTAGAGTGGTATTGATCTACTCATTCAACTCTCAGCAAAAAAAAACAACAAAAAAACAATAAGAATATTTCAGTGTCAGACCTCTCTTAACACAGTCAAGGTGTTACAGACCCAAAAAAAGTGACCCATTTAAGGTTAGGGTATGAATTTCAGTCGACACGAGGGACAAAAACAAGCATGTGCATGTATGTGTGAAACCACATTACCTTCCGCTAGCTGTGTTTGTAATGTGTAGTGAATAGTGAGTATGTGTGTAAGACCTGTGTGTTTTTGTCCTGTATGAGTCAGTGTGTGTGTGTGCTTCTAGCCCCTTTCTGCCCTCCCATGACTGTGTGTATGTGTGTAACCTATCACTGTCTTTCTGTGTGTGCTGTGTGTATGTGTGCAGCAGTACTCCAGGCCCTCCCACGAGGTGGCAATGAGAGCGAATGAGCACTTCCTCCCCCACGGTGTCCGAGGGGACTAGCATCTGTCAGTGTGATGCACTTTCGACTGGTACAAACTCCATTACCCAGTGTCCTGCTTCTCTGTCACTGTCAGCCACCCTCCCAGCACCCACACTGAGCGTGTGCATCAAACACACACACACACACAGGCATACAAACAAATAACACAGACTGGAACACACACACACACACACACAGGGACACATGGTCAGTTGGAAACGCACACACTATGCTGTATGTATTTGGATAGTTACACATTGTTTTGTTCTTCAGGCTCTGAGCCTCAGCGTATTCAGTCTGAAATAAAATAATGTATGTTACTAAATTAAAGTGCCAAGACTCAGCTTTAATTTGAGTATATCTACATCAGTATAGAAAGAACTGTGTGGGAGATATAGGCTTTTTAACACATGGTGCCTAAAGTTTAGGGGTTCAAAAGTAACTCAGATGCACAGGATGTCAAACAAAATCATCTTATTTAATATTTGGTGGAAATTCGTAGACATCAGACCCATAGACATCAGAAGACACTCCATTTCGTCCCTGGTGAGGCTGCTGTTCCAGGTCTTCACTCATGCTTGTTGTGGTGTCTCTGTGCTTTCATTTGTTTTTTTTTTCTCTGAAATGCAGCTCAATCAGACTGAGATCAAGTGACTGATTTGGCTGGTCGAGGATATTAGCTGATATGAGCTGTTCCCTTTTTTTTTCTCCTCCACACTTTCCTCTTTCCCTGTTTCTTTGCAAACTGCAGCCTGGTCTTTCTTCTTTTGAGCTTTACCGGGGTTCTCCATGTTGTGGTGGATCCTCTGAGGTTATGGTCATGAAGTCTTCTCTTAACCACTGACAAGGAAGCATGTAGCAATGAACCATTCTTGACTTTCTGTGCTGTCATGAAGGGGTTTTTCTTAACCATCCAAGTAAGTTTCCACTCATGCACAAGACTCGTGCTCCTGTCCACCAAGTGTCCACCAGGTGTCCACCAGGTGTCCATTTGCCACCTTCTACTTTTCCTGTGTGCATTCCTGTGATCCACTTTATTTCAAACAGAATGTGCTGAAGCTCAGAGCCTGAAGAACAAAAGATGTGTAACTGTCCAAATACTAACAGTCTGGACTGTATATGTGTTGGCTACAACTATATGGGACACAGCAACTAAAACGAGTCAGACACACACACATGCAAACGTGCACACACACAGACAGAAAACTAGAACATTTGGGACCTCCATCGGCACTCTGACAAAGATTACCCTCTCTCTGCTGTCTGTCTATCTCTGTGATTCTCTTTCACTCATTCAGTCACTCATTCACTCTCTGGCTCGTACACACACACACACGTAGACACACACCACACTCCCACACACATTACCTTGACAAGAGCTCATTCAAGCCACTTTTTCCCTCTCTACATTTCCAGGAGGGCTCACCATAATGGCTGCACAAGTCCGGAGAGCTTCTCTACAGCCACTTGTGTGGCTCTTTCATTAATGAACGCCAAACTCCCTCAGTTTTAAAAGCTAAAATTCTGTGTTTTTGCATCGAACAAGTTTAAAGCCCTTCATGTTATAAAGTTTAAAATTAGTCTAAAAAAGTGTCTTTTCCAGTACAAAAGTTTTCTGTGGACTACAGAGCATATAGTAAGGCCTACAACATCTTTCATATCTTAACAGAAGTTTGATAAGATGTGTGTCCATGCGAGTGTGTATTATATCTTGCTTCAGAAGTCAGAAACTGAAACTGCCTACATCTGCTTGTTTTGATGTAAAAAGTTGATCGATAAATTTCCCCTGCTTGAGGGATCAATAAAGTAATAAACTTAAACATAAACTTAGACTTGTATGTTCACTAACTATTAGAAAAGGTCCAATTTCCCAATAATTAGTACTAATTTACCTATCTCTTTCTAGTAGAGTTATTGGATTGGATTAATTAGGAAACCTGTAAAATTAACTGTTACCAAATGACCTTTAAAAGCACTCTCCTTCTATGGGAAAGTCATTGTGAGCATCTGAGATTAAAGTTTGAATTAAGCTGTTTTGCCATTGGTGTGACATTGCGCCACAGCAGCACATATTTCTAAAAACCCTGTCTTTAGCATAACGGCTCATGTGTGGTCTGGTCCTGTAACCTGACTTCATCAAAAACACACTAGTGCCAATAGAAACTGTTAAAAAAAGGCCAGTGAGTTATTTTCAGTCCAGATCATTGATAAAAAATTTGCTTGACCTTTGTTGAATATCCATCTAGTGTGGTTTTGAGAAAACTGAAGAAGGCCAAGCCCATGATTTTTAATCCACTGAAAATCTGACAGCCACTGTCAACAGGTGAAAGAAATGAGGATGTGTGCACGTACTTGACTTTCAGACATTTCTGTTCTGGTGGGTGACACAAAATCCTTTAACTGGTGAAGGAAGTTACTGTACACCATGAGAATGTAAATGAAAATTAATTAGTATAATAAGTGGACCAAAGTGTTGAAATAAATCTTTGCTTCAAAATTTATTTTTTTCTTTCTTTCTTTTCTTTTTTTACTTCTCGCTTCAGTCTTTTTTGTCTCACGTCTGTCCGTTTTCATTTTGTCAGTGGAATGAGATTTTATATCTGCCATATTCTTCCAAAGCACTTTAGATAAGTGTGTGAGTGTGGTGAATTGCATTGAATTAACTACCTGAGTGAAATGAATTAGGGCATGATTCTCATTATGGTGGCGCTCCCTCTGTCTCTGTCCATCTCTCTCCCTCAACCTACTTCCATTTTTATCTTCCATGTCCATATTAAAACATTTAACAAAGATTATAGCGCTTATGATAATAACTTGAAAACCACAGCGTCTACTTCCCAAAGACACCCTCACAAGAAACACTGGAAAAAAGGTACATATAAATCCATCATAAATCGGTCTTCAGTCAAAGTTCATACAAAAACAAATCCAGTTTTGTAAAAATGAGCATGTCATAGAGGGAAAATAACAATAACAAGGCCTTACTATGAAAAAGGAAGCAGGTCTGATAATTTAACTAGAGCGGTGTAAAGATGTAGAGGCCAAACTCATGGAGGAACACACAGTGTGTATTATTAACAGCAAACATTGACCGAATATTCATTTATGGGACTGTTTTGTGTACATAAGACCAGGAACTCCTCAGACATCAAAGCATGAATTAGCATGTATCAGCTAAGTTTCGCAGTCTTGCCTTAAATAAGAAGAAGAGGCACTCGTGGATGTAATGTGGCTGCTGATTTCCTCCTGCTGAGATCAGACTTTTAAATGTTCATTCATGGGATGATCTCCGCTGCCTCCCTTCCTTAGCCTGTTTATGTCATGACCTATTTGTAGTGATGATCAGTGACTCAGTGTGAGCGATTTATCTGCCTGCGCTCCGTATCTACAAAGCAGGATCCTCTGACACCTGCTGTGACTGCTGTCCACAAGTTCACACACATGCACATGACACACGCTTGACACACACACACACTCTTCATACAAAAAACATGAGTTCATTCTTAAACACCTATAGCTCATGCATGTGTACAGAGATAAGCATGTATGCACAAACACACATTTTAACAGGGAGGATAACCCGCACACAAACATGCACACACATGCTTGCTGTTGTCCGCTGAGCGGTAGGGTGACTTAAACAGATTGGTCCTGCCCAGCACTTTAGGGAGGAGTGGCCATTCATCAGCCTGACCTCCTTGTGGGACAGACACACTTTATGCTGTGAATCCTGAACTCAGTAGTGCACTGTGTATCCTTGTCTCAAAAACACACACACACACACACATGCATGCACAAGGGCATAGGTTTGGTTTTAAAAGTGACTGTGATAGTCAAGTCAGAGATTTTTTATTTATTAATTTTTTTTTAGGAGAGCAGTGTCCGCAGTCCTTTTCTCAGGCTGTATATAAAAGCCTGTGAGGCAAAACTCAGGGCAAAATAATCCCCCTCTCACTTGTTGCTTCTCTTAAAGGTTAATTGATATAAGCATAAGGTAGTAACCAACGGCAACTTGCATCAACATTTTGATATGACAGTTCCTCTCATAGGATTTTTAAAAGGCGGGGGGCATGTCACACCTTCTGAAACCTCTTTCCCTCCTTCCAGGACAATCTCACCTGTTCATCTGTGCCTTTATTTCTAAATCATTTATTTTTCACCTGTCCCCGCTCTCTCGCTCCCTCTTCCTCTCTTTCTCTGACTCGCATTAATGATGCTGGCATCGTAGGGACGAGACACTTCATTGTCCTCTTGCCAGCCCACATCCGCCTGTTCCCTATTTCCATCTTTATTCATTTATGCCTGTTCCCTCTCTTCCCTCAAGATGCATATTAATACTAATGGCGATAAGGTGCAAATTCATTGAGAGAGAGAGAGAGAGAGAGAGAGAGAGAGAGAGAGAGAGAGAGAGAGAGAGAGAGAGAGAGAGAGAGAGAGAGAGAGAGAGAGAGAGAAACAGACCAACAGCGGACGGGTCCAGCTTATAGGATGGGAAGAGAGAGACAATGATTGACTGGGGGAACACTAGAGAGAATCAGAGGGAGAGAACAGGAGGATGAGGGATGGATGGAGGGCGGAGGAGAAGAGGAGAGATCAACATGGCACTAATTGTTTCCTCTGCACCCCTGCCGAGGCTCAATCAGCCATTCATCACCCCACCGCAATCGGTCCAGTGTCGACACTTTGGCAAATGAGGCCCTCCTCTCACTCCATCCGCCAAGACAGCAGCAACATATGTAGGTGTGTGTTTGATCTAGAGAGGAAGACAGATCTTGTGTATGTGTTCATGTATGTGGATGTTCGAGTGACTGAGCGCCTGTGTGACATGCAAAGAGATAATAGCTTGTTTGTCTGCAGATGAGTTTGTCTCTCTTCCTGATAGTTGGGGAAAAAAAAAAAATCCAAACACATTTTTCATTTTCTTCTCATTTGGGGCAACACCATCAATCAGCTGTGGTAAATCAAATGGAAAATCATTGGCGAGGGCTTTCTGCATGATGCTGACGCTGATATGCACTCTAGTATGAAAGGCAAGCAGACATCACGTGGAGAATTAAGCGCTGAGCCACGACACTGTAAAACACGGCCTTGAAGCTTATTACTTTTATTAAACGGCAGTAAGGAAGCATTCTAATAAGCAAGTGAAAATTAGCTTAGCTCCAGCTTCGTGGCTGCCAGCTGTGAACGTCTCCGGAAATGAAAATGTGACAGTGAAATATCAGATCACCAATAATAGCTGCTACCACAACCTGACAACCAACATCACTGCTTTCAGACACTTGTCAGCTATGACTTCTGTAGCAATTCATCTGAAAATGAAGAAAAATGTTTGGTATTGTTCGCGTATTCATCACATTCATGTCATCAAATCACCAAAATCTTATTAACATGTACTCTTGAAAAGAAATTATCTCCACTGTCTGAGGCTTTCAGCTACATCTCATGGCCTTCCTCAGAGCACAGAGTTGCCCAGTTATCATGCCAATCTCCGTGAGGAAGGACATGAGATGTGCCCGAAACACCAAGTAAGTGGACCTTGTCATTTTTTTTGTTTAATCAAACTGCTGTTTCCAGTGTCAAGGATGAACCTTCGGGCTCAACTGTTACATTTACTTTTTCTGCAAAACAGCCTTGATTTGTTTCTGGATTTCTTATATGCAATGTGAGAATTTTCAAATTTTTGAATGATACTGTCAACATCATCCCATTATAAACTCTGTAGCTTCACAAAGCATGGTAGTGCATTCAATTTCACAGCAAATTAATTCATCAAAGACACAAAGTGTGCGCTGGTTTGAATATCCTTTTTCTTGTGGCAAAATTCAAATATCTGGACTTTTTGGAGAGATTTGGCTGTACATGTATCTGTGATGAAAAGCAACAGACCCTGAACGTATCTAGCACACATTGCTAATGTCAAGGATGATATTTTTAATTCATATCCATGGAAATGAAGTCTGTCTTTGTGTGTTGGCCCTGTGATTGACTGGTGACCAGTGCAGGGTGTACCCCGCCTCTCGCCTGTAGTCAGCTGGGATAGGCTCCAGCTCCCCCATGACCCTGGCGGATCATATAGAAAATGGATGGATGGAAATGAGGTCTTGGGTCCTGTCTCACTGCACATTTTATTCACTTTCTGCCCAGCACAAGTGGGCCAGTCGCATACCTGATGTGATGTAATGTGATTTGATGTGATCATGGTATGTCTGTGACCACAGTCCATGGGAGCTCAGTCCACAATTCTGGAGGGTGGACATTTCTGTTTTTCTATTTATTGTCATGTCCCCACCCCTACATTTCTGCGTGGGGGTGGGAGATTAAAATTCTGTTTCCAAGTAAAGAAGTAAAAAAAAAAAATATGACAAAAGAGGATGAAGAAATTTGATGTTGTGACATAATGTGAGCTTCCTTTAGTAAAAAAAAAATACAAAAAAGTCTAAAGAGAGCAACAAAAGCTTCCAAAGGAAGAAGAAAATATGAACCAGTGGTGGATAACAGACGCTTCAGTCTAATAAGAATTTTAGTCTCTCAGTGATGGCTGCACGTTATGCTAATGCTTTCCCCTCTAACAAAAGAGTAAATATTTAGTTAGTCAAATAAATATTACCGAGGCAATACAGTTTATAATTTATCTGACGTACGTTCTACTGTAAAGAATCAAGGACGGTTGCTTTGACTGACTTAGCCAATTACAGTCAAACACTGCAGCTATTCTCTAGAGCTGTCATTTAGACCTTACCCTCTGACACATATCCTGATACCTACATCATCACGTTCCCACGAACATGAAACTCCACCCAACATCCCCCATCTTTTTTTCATCATCTCAGTGTAAAGTGCACCCTCTCCGTGTCGCCTGCGATCCAGCCTTAATTTCATTTTCACTGCTTTAAATTAATTACGGCACATGCAGAGAGGAGTTTATTTATTTATTTATAAATCGAACATCTAAGAAATTACATTAGGTGGGATGAGGTGTGCCCCTTGGGAGCCTTTTCTTCCAAAAGCCGGTTGATTGTTTAGAGTGTAAACCACATTTGTTTACGTGGCAGTGCTGATTTTTTTTTCCACTGGGGGGGGCCTCAATTAAGGCAATGTCTTATGGAGACAGTGGGTGGGGTGAGAATGGGAGGAGGGAGATGAGAGAAGAGATGGTGTGTGAGACAAAGAGCATGTGCGCTCGCACCCGTGCGTACGTGTGTGTAGAAGAATGCGAGTGATTAATGTGCAAATTTAATTACACGTACATGCTTGGATTATCTGCAGTGAAGAGAATGTATAGACAAGAGCAGTAGGCAAGAGATACGGTGGCATCATGGGAAAACAGAGAGAGGGCGGATCATATAGGCATACTCTTGAGATTGAGTCCCTTTAACTATCATGATGGTGTTGAAAATCACACTGAGCCTATAGTGGAAAGCTTTTTTGATAGTATAAGTCTCAGTGATGCCCGCGGCGGTACTGCTCCCTGTTTCTGCCACGCACAGGATCGAATGTAAATTACTTTGTGGGAGCGAGTGTGCTCGTGCATGCATGCTGTATGATTACATATTTGTGTGATGCCTCTGTATGTGTATGCAGATGAATCAATAATGCCTTGTGATGTGATGCCGTGTGTTTGAATGTAGCGCCCCTGGCTCGCCTTTGTTAGTTTCCTGCTGTGGTGCAGGGCACACTGTGCTGAAGGGGAGGACAATAAGCTTATCAGACCCACTGATCTTTCCTGTACCCATAATCCACTTTCTCTCCTCCTTGGTCTGATCTCACTTCTTTGCCAAGGCTGACTAACCTTGGTGCAGCTGTGTTCCTGTCTGTCAAAGAGCTTTTCTTCTCTCTCTCTCTCTCTCTCTCTCTCTCTCTCTCTCTCTCTCTCTCTCTCTCTCTCTCTCTTTTTTTTTTTTGGGATTGACTTACTCTGTTTATTTATCCATTCATCTCTATGTGTCATCATCTTCCTGTAGCTTATCTCTGTCTTTCTGCCTTTCAGGTCAGCAAGCATTGCTGCAGTAAAGACAAATGTAGTAGACAAACTTGGATTTAACTTTAGTTATCTTTGCTGTTGGCTGTGATATTTTATTGATTATTTTTGTTCGTTTACATGCCATTCTGACCTCCTTCCTATCTCAAATTTCTTTCTAATCCAAGGTTTTATACTTTAAAAATCTGTCTTGTTGAATAATTTAATCAAGTTTCACATCTTTGCATCTATGGCTGCAAGTAGCGATTATTTTCTTTATCAGTTCATCTGTTGATTATTTTCCCTGAGCAACTCTTTTGTTTACAAAAAGCCATGAGGTAGTGAAAAATGGCCATTATCATTTGTCAGAGCCCAAGGTAACATATTCAAATCTCTTTTTTTATCTTACAGTTCAAAACTCAAAAGATACTCGAAAGAGTTTATGATCGCATAATTACATTTAAAAATTGACTAATTGTGTCTGCTTTTCTGTCATTCAGTACTTTTTTTTAAAAAAGGTGTCATTTTCCTTTTTTTAAAAATCTGCTAAGATAATGACAGAACAGAAATCAGTGTTGCTGGGAATAAGACAAATCATCTCGACCCACTGGAAGAATTTTTCCTTTCATTAGAGGAGATTTAAGATCTTAGGACTGAGCACAAGATGAAATGACTTGTTGAGGCGGACGTATTTTTTGCAGTGTATGGAAGGCAGTCTCCTTGACGTGCCCTTGTGTTTAACAGTGATGAGGTGGATTTATGTGTTCCTCTCAGGCACATGGCTGGGGCTATCATGTCATAAATTAGCGGCTGGTCACAGAAAAGAGATGATGGAGAGAGAGAGAGAGAGAGAGAGAGAGAGAGAGAGAGAGAGAGAGACGGGGGGAAGAGTGAGCTTTGTGTACACATGCTGTTGGTTTATCATAATCACGTCTTTATCCACCTGCTCCTGTTGTCCTGCCATTTTGTCTCTACCACCCCAGCTCTCCTTCTCGTCCTTGGCTTTATCACTTCGTATCACTCCCTCTCTCCTTCGCTGTTCTCCTTATCCTCCTCTCTCTTTCCCTTCATCCCTGCTTTTTCCCTCCTCTGCCTTTTTCCCCTCTGACCACATCCCTCCTCCTCGCTCGGTGTTTGAAGGTGTCTTTGTCCAGAGATGAAACTGTAGCATTGACCCATCTCACCTGAAGGCTCTTTATTGGCTTTGTCAGCATTATACGGCTGCTGGAAAAGACGGAGAAAAAAAAGATGAAAGAGAAAACAGAGAACGGGCTTGAAGGAAATAAAACGTAAAGAGGGGAAGGGTGGGACAAGTCCTGGTGTTGGCCTGCGATTGCATCAGTTTACGTTTACGTGCAAGTGTGTGTGTGTGGATGATTTAGGAAAACTGCAACAGCAGCGGGGGATTGATGTCGCGTGCTGTGGCTGTATTTGTATTTGGCAGCCCACAATAGATAAAGCAAATGTAGCGTGCTATCACACACACTGAAGTCAGGAGGGTTAAATATAATAACCAGCCACACAAAGAGGCTACACAAAGATAAAACCTATTCAGATCCATTTCTAACACGCAACTGCAGTATTTCAAATTTAATCCCAAATCCTTATTCTGTGATTATTTTTGTTCATCATCCCATCTTTTTTTTTTTGGCTCACATGCAGCTGAGTTTAGCCATGCTCTGCTTCCGTTAAGGCTTTTAAACTCAGGAGCAGGAAGTGTGTGTGGGTTCCTGTGTGTATGAGACAAAAAGTGAGTGAATGTACTTCTTTTACTGTAAATACTGGATATTAATAACCATACTAGTCAATTTTAGCAAGTGGAGCAGAGTTGCATCTCTGTCTTTATCGTTTCCCTCTTTGTGTTTTTCTCCCTTCTCTCTCTCTCTCTCTCTCTGCCAGCTGTAAGAGATAATTATTTCCAAACAAGCGGTCCCCTGGGTGAGGCTGTATTATCCAATGCTGCCTTCATTAAAAATTCCCGCAGCTTCATGGACGTCTTCGCACTGCGGTGAAGGGAAAGAAGGCGATATGGAAAGAGTGACACAAAACAGAGACACACAGTGAGACAGAGAGAACAATGGCAATCTTACGTGAGTTGGGACTTGTTTGTGTTGTGGATAAAACTTGCAAACAAAAACAATAAAATTAAGCAAGATAAAGCAAATAGGGAAAGAGTTGTTAATCAGCTGTAGGAGTGCTTAATCAGGTACAGTAGCCTAGCATATGGCATACTTGTCTCTAATGGGAGCCATCAATACTTTGAGCCTTTGTTGATGTCCTTTGTCTCCGGTAATCGTTCCAAATGTCCTTGTGTACTCGCTCCACATGCACACATGGTTGCACAAACACACGTTTGCATGCACAGCAGCACAGAACTAATGTATTCCGCAGGTAGATTTATGACAAATCCAACATGACAAGATAAAATGTAAATATGTATATAACTGTTGGGCCTGCAGCCATGCACGTGCAAACGTATGCACCCACACACACACATGCTCATGTCCAGGCGAGGAGCAAGAGGAGCAAGTTATTAACATAATAGAGTTGGACAATGCATAGTATAAAGGTAATGCATTTCCTTCTTATGTCAGCATAACTTCACATACAGCACGAGTCAGTGACACGGGGTAAAAGATTGGCATGTCTGAATCGATTTACATGAAGTCAGTCTGTGTGGTGCTTAACATGTAGCAGAGCAGAGGCACCTACAGAGCTGTTGTGAGAGTGTATCACGGTCATTGTTAAAAGAAATCTGTGTTGATAGTGGAGAGGAAACAGGTAGCAGAGCACGCAGTCGGCGTCCCTCTACTGATCTTTTGGCTCTTATATGACTGCATACTATATCCTCCTTCACTCCCAACATCTCCATTTTCTATGGAGGCTAAAGATCTTTGTCAACTGAACCTAAACTTGCGTTGTCTTGGGGCATTTGCTAAAACCACTGCATTGTTTTTCCTGAGAGGACGGCCTCCAGATTTCCGAAGGACGCTGGCATCATATCTCGGGCCACTAAGTAGCAGTATCCCAGCCACCAATAAAATCCATTTTCCTTTGATTTTGTCAGCAGTTCTCAATGACAAAGCCAAGGTCATCTCCTGCCCTGAAATCTGACAGGGTCCAAATCTTCAGAGAGAGGAAAACGTCAGAAGCTCAAGGCAGCAGATTTAGCTGACTGCAGAAAATCACTGGATCGGGATCAGCTGGATGTTTCCAGAGATGATGGATGTGTTTGCCAAAAATACAATATGAACAATTGTTATATCCTTGGTAAAGCTGCATACATTTATATACAACAAGTAAAAAAGTCTTTCTGAAATTTTTCATTTACGTACTGAAAAAGGATTCTTCTGTCCTCAGACATACCTTTTTAGGAGCAAAGGATATCATGGCTACTCAGAACTCAAATGGTGTGTCACCTACAGTAAAATGTGGTTCAATTTAATGCAAGAAATTATTTTCTGAATGTAGGTGTGACTTTTATTCAAATGCTGGATATCTCATTTTGGAATGGAGCCTGCTTCATTTGCAGACAGTTAGCAAATGTATTCAAATATCTGCCCTTATTCAAAAAAAAAAAAAAAAAAAGAACCGCACACATGCAGACACCGGCAAAGTGAATTGATAGTGAACCTGAAATATTCTTTGTATTGTAAATAGGTGGGAGGGGAAGGTGGCACCACCAAAGACAAATACTGCATCTGCTTTTTCAAGTAGTGTTCAGGCATTCGGTCTTCTCTCTCAAAACAGCTCACTCAGTAAACCCTCACTAACTTTCTCCACATCTTAAAGAGTTTCAGTTTTCCAAAAAATATTCCAAGCAGCTTTGAACGAGTGCAAAAACAAACAAAAAAAAAAGTTCTGGGGTGATTTACTCATTGTTAAACTTATAGAAAAGTCTACAGCACATTACCATTACCCTGCTGTGTTTCAGGAGTTTACTTTAGCGCACACCATGTTGAAGATACACTGATTTCCATTCTGGGATGGAAGCCAGAAATTCCCAGTTTGTAGTTCATAGTTGTGACCTGTGTGCACTCTAGTTGTCCAGATGGGAGAGTGCAGGGAAGAGGGCAAGGCAAACTTTATTCATACAGCACATTTCATGCGCAAGGGAAAATCCACTGTCTACATAAAAATTAAAAAGTAAAAAAAAACAATGAAAAGGCCTTTTACAGAAGCTCTGTCACAACAAACACACACATACCGAGCCCTTTATAGTTGTCTGATTTACTTGTTACAAAAGCAAGCAAAAAACAAACATGGGCTTCCTATATGCAAGAATAAAACAAAATATAATAATAAAAATACAGTTATATGTAACAGCAGTCAGGAAAGTGTGCACTGTTAGGAGCTCAGTTGCACAAAACGTTGGTGACTGTAAGTACGGTACAATATTGCATTTATTGATTTAGCCTTTTAATTATTTAGCATCTAGTGGCAGAAGAGTGCTGAAAATCAAACTGCAGTGAATTTAAAGAAGCATGAGTATTTTATAAGCGCTGTGTACTGTGCTGCTGTGTACTGTGCTGCTGTGTAGCTTCATCTCCCTGTTGACCTGACTTGACTGTGCCTCAGAAAACAAGTAGCAACCCAGAGATCCACTGATATTGAGCACATGAGAGTAGAGCTAATGTAAAAAACAACAAAAAACAAACAAACAAAAAAACCCTGCTCTTAATGATGATTTTAAAGCAAAACTAAAAGCTTGAAACAAAAGTGTGCCAGTGTACGAAATCTGGCTTTTTATGTTGAATACTGGTAAAATATAAATTGGATATGACACGAACAGCAGTGTAGAGTTTTGAACCATTTGAAACTGCAATACTTAACCTGATTAGAGAATGAAATGGGTGTGCACGACCACTCAGCTGAAATAGTTCCAAATTTAAGCCTTGAAAATGTAAAATTATCTTTTTTTTTATGTTTAAATTGACATAAAATAGAAACAACTCAAAACCTGCTATTAGGCCCACTAAAAACGGAGTGTTTTACTGGTTAAAGCTAGATGAACATGATGCTAAGTTTAAGAATAGACAGTAATGGATTTAATCTTTTCTTTATCCAAGGAAAACAGTAATTTTCCTTCCCATCCTGTGTACTAAATATAGTCATATCAATCCTCTGGAAGAATTTGGAGGACAGGTTGAACTCATCTGAGGACACTATAGTTTGTATAGTGAAAGGTGAATTAAGTGTCTGTATGTGTACTCACTCTGTATGTGAGTGGATTTTTTCCCCGCTCTTCCCACAGATGGAGGAACGGTGCAGCGAGGCCACCAGGGCCCTCTGCCCGTCCTTACCTCTCTTCAGAGTACAGGAAGAGAGACATCTACAGCAGATGAGAAGAGAGGAACGAAAGAGAGAGAGCGAGAGTAAGATGAGAGGTAGTGTGGGTGAGGAGGGGAGCAGGGGGAGTCAACAAGACAGGAAAAACAAGGGAGGAGAAGGGTGAGGAGGGAATATGAGAGAAGGGAAAAAAAGCATTGAGATGCCGAGACAGAGAGGTGAGGTTGAGTGAAGAGGGGGGAAAGGGGAACAAGAGAGTAAATAGCAGAAGAAGGGGAGACTGAGAGAGGTGAGGAGAAGGGGAGGTGTGAGGGGAGGAGAGAAGGAAGACAGCCAAACAGTAGATGAGACAAGATGGGAATAGAGAGAAGGGAAGTGAAAGGTGTTTAAAGAGGTGGACGAGGTATGGAAAAGCAAGGAGGAGGAGGAGGATGGTTTGGTGGGGGGAGGGAGGCAGACAGCAGATGGTGTATGTGTGTGTGTGTGTGTGAGAGAGAGAGTGTGTGCGAATGTGTATGTATTTGGGAGAAAGAGAGAAGAGAGTCCGACACAGAAGGGTATTGCTGCATAAGCAGTCTGTCCAGCTGTCTCGCCTCTGAAAACCGACAGAGACGAGTGATGTCAGGACTCTTCTCTTCAACATCTCTCTCTCTGCTCACAGTTACCGCTTCATTTCTCTTTCCTCTCTCTCTCTCTCTCTCTCTCTCTCCCCTCCACAGTTAGATTTCCTCGCTCTACCGCTGCCTTTCCTTTCTCATCTGTTTTACTACCCATCCCTCTTTCTTTAACCCCCCTCTTTTGCTGTTTATTGGTTTATTCATGCAACGTTTAGATGTCTAGCAGTTGGGATCAGAGCTGGAAAACGAGGTCTGCATGCTCATGAATGTTAGTCTGTGTGTGTGTGGGGGTATGTGAGGGTTTATATTGTACATAGTCTGAATATGTATTTATTGGTGTTGTATTTTTTTTTTTTTTTTGCATGTGCCTGGTACACACTGTAGTATCTTTTTTTTTTTTGCCTCAAGGCATATGCCCACAGTGTCTCATACTGTTTTTCCATGTAAAATATTGTGTGTATCTGAATGCCACGGGTGTGAGAGTAAATTGAGACATTTGCATATACATTTAGGTGTTCTCATGGGTTCATACAGCGGAAGGAACGAGCCAGCTAATGGGAAGTAGCAGTTGACCAGATAGGCAAGTGTTGCACCATGCAGAGACATTAAATTGGTTCTGGGATGGGAGATGGTGCTGATTTCACATTGAGGCTCTCTTTCAGGAGCAGGAACAAGTAATAGAGAGAGAGAGGGAGGGAGAGAAAAGAGAAAGAGGTGGAGCAAGGGGAGAAAGAGCAGAGCTGGGAGAAAAGGCGTCCTACCTGAGAATGAAATATATAAAGTGACAGAGGGAGTTTATGCCCCTGTGTGCATGAGTGTGAGTGAGAGCAACAAGTCCTTACACCTAAATAACAATGCTGCGCACCAAAAGACACATATGTCCCTTATAAAAAGATGAATGTGAATGTCTTCTTATCTGATCCTGCTATAGATAAGGTTTGGTTGCTTTTAGGCAACAAACCTAGTTGGTTATAGTGAAGGAAAAAAAATGTGCTCATGGTTAAAAGAAGCCAACAGTATACATAAATAAATAAATAAATTTTTAAGAGATGGGAGTGTTGGCGCTGACCACGATTCCCAGCATCCCTCTGTGGGGACCTTTTGCTGCAGGTCAGTTCCTGTCTGTCTCTCCCCTCATTTCTTCTGCCTTCTTTCTGCTCCATCTTTCTTTATCAATGCAGCAGAGTTTTTTTTTATTCAACCCTGTTGCTCTGTCTGAATGCGGACCAACACGAGAGGGATGCATATAGCGTTCTGTGGTGTCAAAGACACTTTGCACACAACCAAACTTAGTCATCCACCACAGCTTCATAACTGTGAGGTTTTGCGGTGGTATGATGATGTTACAGTACTTCCAATTTTGCCTCTAAGAGACCGCAGTCATTATTCGCACAACCGCAGGAAGTCTTTGTCAGGAAAACTTAAAACAGAGGTTGTTTTTAGTGTTGAAACAAATGACTGACACTGTGTGTTTCTGGTGAGGTACACACACTGCTACACTGGGCAGGCATTAAATTTTACTTTCTCTTATTTATAATTCATCATATCACCTACTGTAAAAGACGATTTTCCAATCTAAATTTTAACATTAATGCCATAAAAGCACACTGAATTGAACTGATAGAAAAGTGACTGTATGCGGGGGGGGCCATCATCTGCACAGACACACAATGCTGGATGCAGATGTGCTGGAAATAATGGACACATCCATGAAAGAGGAATTATGTGGTGCTTTATAAGATATAATAAAATGGTTCTTCTGAAAAGCAACAGGTTAGAAAGAGAGTGATCTAGAGGAGGCAAACCTCAGGTCACATGTCTCTCTTTCTCTCTCTCTCTCTCTCTCTCTCTCTCTCTCTCTCTGTGTGTGTGAGAGGCAGCACTTCTTGATTCTTGGCAGCGCACTGGCAATCCTGTGGTGCTGAAAGGTGAGATAAGATGAAACCTTAATAATCCCTGTGGAGAAATTGGCTTATTGCTGCAGCAAAGACCACAATGTAAGAATACAACAATCAGAGCTGTGTGCTGTATTACTGAAGATAGTCCTGAAAGCATCCGCTCATCCCTGTACGGTGAAACCTTGTATCTCCACAATTTCAACTAAGAAGGTAGAAAGAAAAAGTTTCCTCATCATCATCTGATCATTATAAATAGAATTAAATGTATATGTATTTTAAAAAAGTCACTTGGAATATGATATATTATTTAAAATTAGTAATATAAAAATTATACGAAGAAGAATAATTGCTTCTGTTTCTGTCCCTGACTGACTTGAATATTATTAATCAACATAGTGATTAAATATGACAAATTCAGAATGAAATCTGGAAAAAAAATGTGTGAAACTGCTGCAGTGTGGCAGATGGATAAGAGGAAATGCTGATGTGAAATTGAGACACTTAAATAAATTATGAGTTTGTGAATAAATGCAAAATGTTGTTTTCTTGACAGCTCATAGCTGTGAATATTAGCTGTAATTTGTTTGTTTATGCTGATCATTTCTGATAAGTATTTTTTTTTTTGCCATTTTAGACCAAAAGTTAGTCTATAATTTAATAAATTACGCCAGCACACATGAAAAGCAAGATCTGCCACAGCTGAACACGATGCATTCTTGATTTTATCTCCTGGAGGTTTTCAGAATTTTTCAAAATACTGAAACATACAACAAACAATTTGCTCTGAACCTTTTGATCTCATAGAGAAGCGCAGACTAATTTGTCTGGAACTGAAATGTAAAAATAATAAAGTTCTTAGTAATCAGTTATCAAACACACACACAAGGACAAACCAAAACCTCATCCTTCTTTCTGTGTTCCTCCACCATGAAAGGTTGACCAAGGTTGTGTTTGTTATTTTTTTCAGACTAGAATTCATTTTAATTCAGTAGACTTGCATGGGGATGAACTGTTTTCTCTAGCGTGTGCCACTGTCTTCTTTCTCTGTCTGCGTGTGTGAATTCTTTTATATGTGTCAGCTCCTGTGGATTCATAAGACGTGTGTGTAAATGTATTCACAAACTTAAGTATTCATGTGTTAAGGCATCTGAATGTGTTAGTATGTGCTAAAGTAAGTGTGTGAGCATGTGTCTAGATCCATGTGGAAACGTTTCTGTGTGTGTGCCATTGTGCAGCAGCAGAATTTAGGACTGACAGTTCTAATAAACATCAGCATTAAGGTTGAACTGCAGCAGGAGAGTGGAACACCTGTCTCCCTCTCCTCCACTTGTCTCTCTCTACTCTCTTCCCCTCTCCTGTTGGTTCTTTTCCCTTTTCTTTCCCTCCGTCTCTCCTCTCTGTCTCGCGTCTCACACTCGGGAGACACAGAAATGTCTTCAGCAGTATACACAGGGTAGTACTTACTGCGGCACTCAGCGTGGCTGAAGAGGCCTTTATTTGTCAGGAGAGGTTACCGATAGAGTTACAGCCTGTTCTGCTTGACATGTCTGCTAGCTTAGCTTAGCTCCCCTGGGGCTGCCTTATCGCCCTGCATACCGCTGCTGCCAAGTCAAAACCCTGTAAATCAGATTTTCATGTTTTTCTTTCCTTTTTACACTTCTATTGAACATTTTGATCATCCTAAAAGTGATGTGTTGAGTCCTGCCCTGAGTTACTCAGTGGGACAGCAAAGGGAATTTCAACCAACTTTAAACATTTTATGACATTCTGTTCAAACTTGATTTTCACAGAGCAGCAGTGATATTGCCTTTGGCACTTTAATCAGGGAATTAATTTGACAGCAACAACATAAAGGAACAGTTCACACCAAACATGAAAATCCTCTATTTTACTACTCACCACTATATCAGTCAGCACAAATACGTCTACATATTTTCTAATTTTTCAATAAAAACAGTTGTTTAGAAAATTTAATGATATAATGAACTACTTTGGGGCCTTCAGAACCATAGTCATGGGCGGATTATGTGACAACAACCTTACCTACAAAGGAGCAAGACACAAAGAGACACAAAACGACTACCAGGGACATGGCTGTGTCATTTCTGGTCATCGTGTGTCTCTTTGTGGTTGTTTTGCGTCTCTTTCTGGTCACTAATGTCTCACACCCTGGAATACACCTACACATCACCGCAGCAAGATGAGAAAGTATACTGCTGGAGGTCAGCTAAACAAGATTTTCAGCTGGTGTTAAGTTGCTAGCTTGGGGTGAACTAATACTAATGCTTCACCTTAATAACAGTTAACAGAATTACAGATTTAAGAATAAATATCACACATTACATTAAAGCTGTATGCATTTTACTGTATGTGCTTGGTTTAACCTTTATTTGTAAAGACACACGTGCATTCTTTCTCTGCCTACATACCTAAATTATTCCTCTTCCAGCGTGTATATTTGTGCAAACTGGCATTTGCTTTGCCCATTGGCACTTCAGTGTCAAATGTAATGTCAGTTTACAACCTTTTTTTGTTTAATTTCCTCAGCTAGACCTTCGTAGGTGGTCCTGAATTTTAAACACAGGCTTGCCTACTCTCCAGGCTACTGCCGCCTCCTTGTTAAACATGAACAAATGTTCAGCTGATGTTAGTTGTCCTACATGTCAGAGCCTGGCATATAGCATATAACTCCCCAGGCTCTGAATCACAGCCATATGGTGAGGGAAGAACTGATGTCTGTTATTATGTTGTGGGATTGGTAACGGCAGTTGTGCGTCTGCTATAATATATGGTTGTGAGCAATAATATACCATACGCTATACAGGCAGGTGTGTGTGTGCTGTAGGTGGAGAGTAGCAAGAGAAGTGCTTGGCTCTGCATCAGTGCCATATGGTGAGAAAATCCACTGCTGAGCACCATGTTCAATGTTCAGTGTGTCAAGTGTGAACGCTGTTAACTGGTGGGCATAGTGAATGTTGCTCAGTGTTGTGTATAATGTGAAATGTTATTTTTCCTTTAAAGTGGCCTTAGCACTTACGAAAATAACAGTAAGACAGGGAAAGGCAACGTTATTTATGGAGCACATTTCATCCACCAGGCAAATTTAAAGTTCATTAGATGCTCAGAATATTAAAATTATAGAGCTAATAATAATATAATGCAAAGTAGTATTACAGAGATTTGTCATGGAGGTAAATTTTTCACAACAGTGTGATTATGGTTCTCTTAGGCCTTTGGTCTTTTATTAGTAGTTATTTTAAAAGCTCCTTTCTAATTTACTTTATTACTTACTTTAATAAGTAACCTGTCACTATACTGTATTACTTTATATTAAAAGCGCTGCAAATTATCACAGTGCTTTCGCATTACCTATTTCAAAAACATTCTGTTGCGGTACACTTAGTGCTGCCAAGTGTGTTATTGATGAATTGATTTCAATACATTGTGAAATTAAGCTCTAGTTTTGAAGAGTAAGCCAATTTCATTCATGTATATCTAGCAAGCTACTGTTGCTTGTTTGGGTAAACAGCAGTCTGTATGCAAAAGATACCATGAGATTTTTCAACTTGGTAACAAAAAGGAAATTATATTTGATAAAAATAACATTTGAACTGATCTGAAAACTGTTTTCTTAAAATCGTCTGCAGCTGTGGGGCCAATGGGCCATGGTGACTGACAGAGTCACACGTTTCTGTTGACACAACACTTGTGTTCTGTCTGAATCTCTCTTTCTCTTTTCCATCATTCCCTCCTTGTCTGTCCTCCATCTGTATTCTCTCTCTCTCTCTCCACCACACTCCCCCCCTCCCACCTTTGCCTCCCCTCCCTTCTTCCTGAGGCAGACAGCTGATGTTGGCATGTCAGCACTATAGTTATTTTTCAGGTGTAAGCTTCTGTTCTTATAGGACTGTGTGTGTGTGTGTGTGCCCTGTATATGACTGTGTGTGTGAGAGAATCAGTTTGTGTCTGTGTGTGTGTGTGTTAGGGTGCGTATTCCTGCTGCTTATATTTGTTTCCTGTGTGTGTATATCTGTATGTTGAGGAATGAGAGGGACAGTAACAGAAAACAGTGTTCGTGTGCAGTTTTGGGTGCATATAGAATATTTTCCCTCTCTCTCCCTCTGTGTGTGTGTGTGTGTGCGTGTGTGTATTGCTTGCTGCTGCATCAGGAAACTGGATTGCCCTCTGCATTTGCTGCATAAGGTACTTCTTTAGTGTAACTGTGCACTACACACCATGTGACGCATAGGATAGCTCTATTGTTTTGCTGCATTGAGTATTTATACAGCCCTATCTCCATCTCTGCACCGGGGGCAACCTTCTGTTTCAGTGTATCTGCATTATAGCTGAATGCTCCAGGGTGTTCATGCTTCGAGCAGCAACTAGGATCTTGTGCATTTCACTCCTGCTGCAGCCTTTTAGCCGTTTCTACTTGACTGAATGTTCAGCAGGATTTAGGAATTAATAGTTAATTTAAGTAGGAGTAAAGGTAATGCAGGTACTTGCTACCTGATGGGTATTGGGGCTGAAACTGACCTTATTAAGTGGAATGTGAACTGGCCGTGTCCACATTAAATACATGACAGTCTGATTGTTAAAATGTTGATGTTACTGAGATGTCTAGATGATTTTAAACTACATAAAAACAAAACAAAGCAGAGATAAATAACAACAAGAAAACACAAACTGCAATGCAGAATTATCTGATAGTAATCTTTTGCTATTTTATGTCCCTGGTTACATCCGCACAGTGCTTCATAGAGACATAGAAAGTCATTGCAAGGTATCTGTGGACGCCTTTCATAGTGTCAGAAACACTGGAAAACTCTCAAATCCCCCTACTGTAATAATAAGTCTACTGTTTCTGTCAGTGTCCTACATTGTTTTATGAAATCACTTTAAAACAGTTTACCCAGCTGTCTTTTTTTTATTAACTGTGCCACTGTACTGTAGTATATTTTTAAAACTTTGCACTGATGTTGATCTTGGCCACTTCTTGCATTTTGCCACCTGTCTCATGCTCGCTAGGTAGCGTGTGGTAGCGCTGGTGGTTTGCTCCGTCTCCATGCAACAGGAGATTTGCGGTGCTGAAGAAGGCATCTAGCATTTGTAGGAGAAATGACAGTGTAGATAAACAACCCAGCCATTCCCTCTTGTTACATTTGAACAGTGGCCCACTGTTCACAATGCATGACCCATGTATCCCAGAGACTCTCTTCCATGCAGATGATCACATTATTTCCAGCATCTCTCCAAACCAGGGGGATATGAGCATCAGAAAACAAACTCAAACTCACCGCAGACATCCCATTCTTCTTCTCTTGTTGTCCTCACTGTCATTCTCTCTCATTCTCCCTCTATCATTCAGTCGCTTTCATTATGTTTCTCATTCTGTTTCCCTTTCACTGTCACCCGTCCTCATCTCTCCCCCCTCCCTCCGTCTTTCAGAGTAGTGGAGAAGTGACGGATTGACTGAATGTCTGTCTCTCTGTGGGAAATGAGCCTGCTAATGTGGCGAACTGGGCTTGTTCCATATTCATCTGTAAGCCTGTGAATCACTGTGCGACTATAGAGGCTGCCGTGTGCACGGAGGCACATCTGCTTCCCTTCCAAAAGTCAAACAGAGCGCAAAATGAGTGGTGAATATAAATCCATTTCCTGTCTCTTTCAGGTCTTCATCAGTCCATCTCTCTGCTTTTCACTCTCTCTCATGATCCTCTTCCTCCCTGCCACCTCTCCATCTCCCCTTTCACCTGCTGTCACAGATATACTATTCTTTTCTGTTGCTATTGTGCTGTCCTTTTCTCTTTTAATCAGCCTATCCTTCATTCTGCTTATCTTCCTCCTAACTGTCTACGCCATCATCCTCAGCGGTACAGAGAGAAGAGGCTGTTATGAAAAGGTATCAGAGAGTCAGACTGACAGACAGACGCCTCTTACCAGCTGGCAAGAAGAAGGGAGGGCAGGAGAGAAACAGGGTGAGAGTCATTAAGGATGGCTGCAGGGATTAAGGCATAAATAATCCACAAGTCAATCAGAAACAATATTGTTGTCCAGTACAACAACCTCAGCAGACCTGGCTGGATAGCTCGGCAGCAGGCCAGCGTTAAACAGTGGCTTAACCGGTGAATTACAATAGATAGTCAACAAAGCACACCAGACTAGCAGGTCTGCTACATGACGCCTGCTATCAATGAATGTTAAGTAGCTGCACAGTGGAGTATTAGACCTGAGAACGCAGCTGGGAAGGGGTCATTTCACAATAAAGGCTTGTGTGCCTGTTATACAGCATATTGGCAGAAGGGTTTATTCAGTGTGTCAGGGTCTAAATGGGTCTCGTCCATAATGCTTTTCATATTGTAGTTATTTAGCTGGCCCTGCACAGACCGAGTTATTGAAATTGAGCAATATCCTGTCTCCATAAGACAAGAATGTGTTCATATAAAACTAATTTTATTAGCAAATACATCTTGTGGAATACCTAAAACAGCCCAGATTATATGTTTTTTTTAATACAGACATTAGGATTAATTATTGGCAAATGGCAAGCTGTTCAGTGAATAGTAAACTGTTCATATTTCATTTGCTTTCCCTACGTTATCCACACCTGGAAGCTAAAGCATGATAAGGTGATGTTTAGGCAGCTCAAAGCATTTGGTGTTTTGAGTTGCCTGCATCAGCTTGGCAACTTGGGGGCAGCACAACCAGCTTTAAAAACAGCAGTGGTACATTACAGTTCCCACGGTGAATGTACACGCAAACAGTTTCCTATACGGATTATGGATAAGCATGCAATTGCATGTTTCAGGCCACCTGGTGAATGTAAGTCCAATATTCACTACTTTTAGCTGTGTTATGGTCACCAGCTCCTGAAGGAAAGACCTGCCTCTTTAGCTGCCAGGTGTTCCACTGTGTTCACTGTGTTGTCTGACAGCAGGTTAGTACTTGGCATAGTGGGTTTATCAGGTCTTTGGTGAAAACATTAGCCCCCCCTGTGCCTGGGAGTGTTGCTTGTGGGAGTATTGATAGTGAATCAGAGCAGTAGAGTTGCTGGCCATGAAACCAAAACAATGAGCTGAAAAATGCTCAAACTGTCCAAGGAGCTCACCACAACACTGACAATAGCCAGCAGATGCTGGTCTGATCACAAATATTGGTAGTATTTGGCATGTTGGCTGAGTTTGGTGAGTTTCTGCTAAGTGTGTAAGATTTGGATATAGTATTGTTTGCTGATTGCAGCAGCTGGTTACTATGGTAACTATGTATGTGAAGTGCAGTTTCCTTTTTTTTTTAAATTATCAGCATGAGACGCAATTAAGGTAGCACTTTATCTACAAAACTATAATCTGAATAGAACAGAAAGTGCTACTAGTATGGAACAACAACCTGGCAACTACACTGCCTGCACTCATTCCAGGGTTATTCTTGCTACAGATATTGCAGGAGGTAGCCTTGCAATGGGGTGACTTAAGGAACTTCTGAGTGAAAAGACTTTGGATATAGCAGTTCAGTGATTTATGATGCCTGCATCATGTGATTGCAGGGGGCAGTGGTCAGGCCTTTATGTCTGCCATGTTGGCTTTATTACATTTGAATTTTGGTGACTCATCTCCAGCCAGCTGGGATGACAGACATGCAGCCAGCACAGGTCAACAGAGAATTCACTTTCTAAACTTTGATTTCTTTTGGGTAAAGTTCTTCAAGTTTACAGGTCACAGTTCTGCTGAGGTCATGTCCTCATAACGCAAACTTTTTATACTGTCAGTCCCAGAGTTTTTTCCTCTTTCCTTGTTTCAGACTGTATCCCATTATTTGTCGTTTAAACCTCAGTCAGTCATGGTTGAAAGTTGTTTAGAGCTGCGTAGAACTCTATTTAAAGACAGATTTACTGTATAATGGCAGCAGCATGCGACACTGGCTTTGCAGTACCTGAGAAAAGCTGGTTAAAAGCTCAACAGACAGCAAGCCAAAAATAAAAAATAATGAATGTTTGGCCCAGATCTGTTGCTGTCATGCAATCTCAGAATGACTGCACTGGGCTTTATGTGATGTTCTAACATGGCCTAAATACATGTTGTAGTTCATCTGTCGTTTTAATCTATGTTTGGGTCTAATCGGGTTTTAGTTACATTTAAAATGGGCAGGAGGGCGGGAGAGAAAAGAGTCTTCAACTTACTTCTAATGTTGTGCTTTTGATTTGCTTATTTAAAGAATGAGAAGGATTGATTAGAATGAGAAGCACAAATATCCTGGAGTTATGAGACTGGTGTTTTCAAACACTAAATGTGCAGTTTCTAAACATCAAAGATTCTTAAAGTCCATTCTACTAACATCATTTACAGCTTCTCCTACAGTGTTCCCGCAGTGTGCTTTCATTTAAATGGTCTCTGTCCAGGAACTCACTGCAAATAGCACTTTTTGTCCACACAGAAGCAACAGACCGTGCAATGATGGATTATCAGACTCAGAGTATTATGTCCATACTATTATGCAAAGCTGTTGGTGACTGACTGTGTAATGGAAATGGCAAATTAGTTACAAATTAGCTCACTGGTGTCAAACTTATGAAAGGCTTTATCTGTGTTCATGAAATAGTGCTTGTGGTAGTTCATACAGGGCATGTGGCTGTTCAGTGTCATTAAGCTCTTATTCCTAATCAGGGTCCCTCAAGTCAATATTTAAAAGAAGCACCTTTGGCACCGACAGGCCTTTTTTCCATGGTGGATGTTTGTATTTGTCAAAGCAGGAAAAGCACAGGTGAACCAAACCTCTACCAATGGCTCGGTTTCTTTGAAACCTGCTCACCTACATCAGATGCAGCCCTTATCACTATGATTAATTATAATATAGTTAATTACACCTGAGCTTTTATTGTTATTACATGTAAAGAAGGCTTGTTGCAGCCTGCAGTTTGTATGTGGGAAAGTCAGCTTTGTGTCTATACAGGTCTATTGTTATGCCTAAAGCCCCCACACACCCACAGTCCAACCACACAGGTGTTTTTCACTCATGTTATTGATTAGACCTCTTTAAAGCAAGGGGGTGTGAACAAACTGTTTTAGTTTGACATCTCCATCAGCCTTCTGTTAGGTTTGTTGCACCTGTTCGGACGAGACAATGTGCGCTGTCATCATGATTAGTTCAAAGAGTTTGATGACATTGCCAACATAGCTCCACCCAACTGAAACCTGACAAGACGCCTGATTGGTAAATAATTAAAAAACCCCTGTGTGTGAGTGCAGGACCTATAAATAATATAAAAAATGTGATCTTTGTCATACAGTCTATATACTGTCCATATGAGAGACTTTTTGTGCCACAAGACTGAGTCAGGCGGTTTGCAGAAATGACAATCATGTCAGCTTCACCTATATGCACATTCAGAGGCTGGTATATTATTTAAGAGTTCTGTATTGACTGTGGCTGCTAAGGCTCTGTGAAGTTCCACTGGGGACTGAGAGAACAGCAGTGTTCAAGTCCGAGGGGGCTGGATACTTTTTATAGGCATTGTGTGTCTCACTTTCTCACTTATATTGGATTGAGAAAAGTTTTACACTCCCTTGTTGTGGATTCGACACGCAGTTGCCTTGTTAACTGCCTTCTCTTTAAGTGCCAATCATCTCCGGATAACGACCATTTTGAAACTGTTAATACCTCTGTTTCTCAGCTTCTTTGTTCCCTCTCCCCTCCATCACTGCTGCACTTTCCACCTCGTGCTGTCCTCTGTGTATTTTCCAGCCACAGCAGACATGTCAACATGATCAATTTTTACAGTGAGACGTCACTAATAACATCCAAATGCCCTTCATCAGCAAGCTCTTGAACAAATCAATTAATTTGTTAATTAATCATACAAGTGCATTTTGCTATATGTGGACATTGATCCACACACACTCCTCACCACCCCATCCCCTACCCGAACACGCACACACACACACACACACACACACACACACACACACACACACACACACACACACACACACACACACACACACACACACACACACACACACCTCCTTTTACCCCTCCTATTCTCCTCTGTGGATCTCAGTATGAAAGGGTCCTTCGCTCAATTCTAATTTCATCTCTGATCTCTTTTTCACCATTGATCTTCATACACCCTGTGCGGCACAAAGTGATATTGAGAGGGGGACTGATACGGAGATGGACATCGATTTGGAATTAAGAAAAAAATGAAGAGGGTAGACGTGTCCCAGTGCTTGGAGGAAGTGTTCAGAGAAGAGCAGGAGACAGAGAGCTACAGAGACGTAGGAGGACGAGGAGAAAGCCACAGTGTTAATTTGATTAATTTTTGCTGATGTTATGACAGTACCTGTTTTTTCTCAGCTGAGAGAACTTCATCAGGAGAAAGTTAAAGTTGTCTTGCTGGGATGGCTGACAGGTTGCTCTGCCTGCTGGTTAGGCTTTCTGCACAGGAACCTCTGAATACTAGCCTGAGGTGCAGTCTTTGTACAGCAGGGTGTCTTGCTTGGGATTTGGATTTACTTTGTGTCTGGGTTTCGGGTTAAGATGTAAAAGCCTGCTAACAGCTTTGGCTTTTGCTTTTCTGGAAGTGATGATATAGAAAGGAAACATCCTCATAACATTTTCAGTTCGCAAAGCTCCTTTCTTACTGAAATGTCATGTCTGCACAGGCAACCATACAAAAACTGCAACAGTGAAATCTACAAACACCGGTATTAAGGTTGTCCCTGCCCACAGCCTTGACACTGCCACTGTGTAAACCCTGAGCTTAAATGTACCCACAGAGGATAACTGTCGCCAGAAATTAAACCTCAGTGGTCATTTCAAGATGAGCCGACTGCATTTATTACAGAGCTTCAACACTGAAATAACGGACAACAAATGGTAATGACAGCTGTGACAGAAATGTGTACAAAAAAACCCTACAAACACCCATTCTACTGCAATCCAGCTTACTCAGCTCAGTAATTCTAAATAGGTGCCTTATATTATGTGCCATAGGATAATTAAAAAAAACAAAAACAAAGCACATACTGGAAGAAAGTACTCTGAAATAATCAGAGTTATCTGAGTGGCAGAAGGAAATTCTGCTGTTTGCTCCTCTAAGTTGCTCAGCTGAATTTGATCCTATTTCAGTTGAGGATTAAATCTTTAACTTAGACAGGATAGTAGTGTATATGCTGTTGGAAATATAATCTTGGTTCACCTCACTGTTGATGGATCAAATTTGTAAGCACACTGAGGTTTTCGAGGTCATGGCTTGTGGAAAGTAAAGGATATTCCAAATCCTTGGTGCACATGTCAGTGTCAGTGTCAAGTCAAACTTGTGCACACACCTGCACAGCTCCAGAATTATGTAATCGGGTTCATGAAATATGAAATGTTGCCATCTGACTGTGCATGTCCACTTGATGATGATCATATGCAGCTTTCCTACTTTCTTCAGCGTCTGTCCCTTCTAGTTTCTGTAGATTTGTCCACAGCTCTCACTACTAGTGTCGAAGAGGATTGGCAACAGTTGCAAGGTCAAGAATGGGACTTGTGTGAGCATAGATGTGGTGGACAAAAGAGATGGCGTGTGGGGAACTGTGCTGAGCTCTAAAGTCTTGTAGCCTGAATAGGCTCCAGAGAGTGGAACTACAGCCTTAGTAGGCTGTCCTTTTAAAGATCCATTTGGCAGGTTTTTATTCATTGGCTTTATTTCCTGTTTTTAGTTTCCTTTCAAAATAGTTGGGTGGACTTAAATCACCTTCCATAACAGAGCTGCCAGATTCCTGCTTTCTAGTTTCTACTTTGTAGCCCTCAATTACTCACTCATTTCCTTGATTTTGGCAGTCACCTGCAACTCGCTCACTATGAGCTCCTCTGGCAGAACTCACCGTTGGCATTACTGAAGGTAATAAATGATAGAGAACGTTATCGTTATCAGATTCAAAGTGTTTCACTTTGAAACACTTTGAATTTGAAATAGATTTTAAATTCAATTGATGGAATATTATTAATGACATAACATGAAGATACAGAAATGTCAAGGTTGTGAGATGTGGGGCCCTACGGTGGAATGGACCTTGCACTCACCGGTGGCCTTGACCTGACTGTGCTGAGGCCAGAAACCTGCTGGGCTCGTTTCACCTCCTCTGCTTTTCCCTGACACATCTGACCAGAGGAGACAGGAAGAGAGAGAGAGAGAGAGAGAGAGAGAGAGAGAGAGAGAGAGAGAATAAGAGAAAAGACTCGCTTTCCCTCCCACCTGCACTCTCCCTGACTCCTGTGGATCCCTGGCTCCCCGCTGGCCGTCGCATCCTCCCATGCCTCCCTCATTTCTCACACTAGCCTGTTTACTTGCAGGGATTCCTGCCTTGTGTCTGCGTTTCTTTTCTCCCTCTTTCCCGTCTCATTTTCTCCTACCTTGTGAAGAGGTCAAGAGGTAGAGGAGAGGAGGGATGGAGAGGAGGTCATATGGTTAGGAGAGAGAGGAAGAGAAAAAAACCCCAGCACCATAGAGAAATAAAACAGATAGATGGTCTTTTCTTCTGCTGTGGATGTCCTTAACCTCACTGTAGCCCTCTGTGGGCTGTGCAAGCCCACTTTCCTGACCTCAAGGTTGTTGAGCTGAGCTGTATGTGTGTGGAGATGCTTTGCTCGTCTTGAAACTGTTCTTGCTCGGTAATTATTATAACCTCTGTCCCTCTCTTGTGTGGGGGTGTGTGTGAATACATGACTGTGGGATGGAGAGAATGTTTTCACTGACTTGTGAAATCCAACAGGGAAAACATGGAATGGGGTCACCTGCTCAGATATTGACTGAATCTCGAACCCCATTAGGAAAAAGCTTAATTTTACAGCTAAGGTTAGAATTGGAAATTCTGTATGAAAGAGTTCTTTTTAATACCGTATATTTTTAAAATTAGTTTTCACATATGAAACCAGTAATTAAACAGCTAATTAATTGTTCTCCAACCTTGATTTATGTAAATCATCCACCAATTTATGTCCAAAATATTTTCTTTGACTCTAGAAAGACTATTTTTTCCATTTAATAGATTTACTGAAGCCAATGTCCGTCTCTTTCTTGTATAATCTCTTCAATTTACCCAAAATACATTACACAGTAATTGGTGGGGATAGATATCCTGCTCTTTAAGGTTTTTATTGGCAAATATCCAGTAATAGAGGAAAAAATAACCTCAACATAAGGTCCATTTACTGCCTTTTTCTGTGTTTCCAATGGCAACTCACTATCTTCAAACTTATTAATATCAAAAGGGCAAATAAAACATTAGAAACACTTCTTAGTTTAACATGGCTCATGCAGCTGTAGACTCTGCTGTAAATACAGGTACAGTTTAGCTGGTAAGTAAAAATAAAATAAAATTAATCCTAAAGCACATTATAAGTAAAGGATGTTACAGTATGTCTGTGACCTTGAACAGTTAAATCAGGTTTTTTGAACATGACCATCTATTGATTCTTCAGGAAATGTGACAGCACCACAGCTCCTAATCAATTATCACATAACGTGATGGATTCACTTGTCAAAAACTCTATTAGGCCTCAAACAGCAAACATACTACAATAATTCAGTCAAAATTTACAGTGTTTCATAGTGAATCCTCTTGGATTAGTTTAGTGATTGGACAGATCTGCAATGTTATATTAGAGAGATTTAAAGAGTATTTTAGCTTTCATTTGTCTTTGGATCCTTTAGAATCATAAACGTAAACCATTGTTGTTCTTAGTTTTATAATGATAAGCAATATTTTCACCAGAGCTTTGCATGATATTTATCTCAAGTTCTGGTCATATGTAATAATCTTTGTCAATACCCATAAAGAAAAGCTTGCATTAGTCGATTATTATTTCCCACATCCAGCAAGGTTCTGGGAACCCTTTACAACAGGAGTTATTAGAGAAGAAATCCAGACGTTCTGTCTACCAGACAGCCAAACAGCCTTGTCCTCTGAAAGCCATTAAGACTTTAAGATGAGGCCATAAAACCAACTCCAGCCAGCTCTATTACTGGATATCCCATCTCTGTTTGTCAGTCTGTCAGTCGGTTGGTCTGTCTCTCTTTGGCCCTCCATGGTCAGCATTAGTATCACCGGAGGGCTGGATAATTACTGCGTTATTATCTCAGTAAGTCCAGAATGAATTTCATCCCAATGGAAATCACCATGTAAGTGATTTTCTACAGCTACTATGACTGGGAGTTGGGGGGAGGGGATCCAGACCTCTGTGGTGCTCTGCTAATTATTTTTCTATCCTTAAAATCCATCGCAGAAATTTGACTCATGCCGCAGTAATTACTTGACGTTTTGGAATTAAAGAAATTAATATTTTTGACTCTCAATCACTTTTAAGATTGCACACCACAAGGGAGAACACTTCACAAAGATTTGATTTATTTTATGCCATGTTCATTTGATGTAAGCTTCCATAACAAGTGGTGTGAATGGTGCTAAGCATAAATGTCAACAGCAAACCTAAACTCTCCTTGTACTAAAAGGGAAAAACGTTCTTCAGATCAATTTTTAAAATCCCAGCTGGTAATACAGACACTTTTTTGGTGACCTCAGGGGAAATTAATATTTTTTTTATGTCCACTGTTGCTGCTGGATCACATACACACGCATACACACAATGTCCCTCTCTTTGAGTGACACTTGCTTCGTAATTATTCCTCAATATTCACTTTTGCCTTTGAAAACTCCCATTAAATATGAATGAGCCCCCCCCCCCCCCCCTTCTGTTTTGACTTGACTCAGCTGAGCACCAGCCTCCCCAATCATCAGCTTTTATGATGTTAAGCTGCCATCAATTAGATCTCATTTGATCTGGTCCCTCCCCGGCCACCCGGTCTGACGGTGCTGTGTGCCGTTGGCGGTGGCAGCGGGGTGGGATGCGGCCCTCAGCAACTTGCTAATTAAAGCAGTAATTAGGCCTAATCCTGGGCTTCAAATGAGCTCCTTAGCGAGCCAGGTGTGCCAGTCAGCGGTGGAAGATGAATTTTTCTCATACATTCACTCACTGGCTCTTTCTCAATTTACATACTTATGGACTTTTGTGTCCTTTATGAGATATTTGATATAAAGTCTAATGGCTGAAGTGTGATTCCTAATAAAAGGAGATGTGAGGACAGAGGATTTCTTATTGCTGACCAAAGATGCATCATAATTTAGTTGACTAAAACTCACAGCAAGCCCCAGGATTTGCTGCAGAAAGCGATGCATCACATCCAAACAGCAGAGTAATTTGTAGTATAGCCTCAGCTGAAACAGCTGTGAGGATAAAGAACTGTGTGTCTTAACTGACCGTGCAATGTCAAACACGCTTCTCAAACTATAACGATATGCATATATGCATACACAGATTTTTTTCTTCAGGTATTATAAATAACAAATGCTTGTTTTATAAGTGTCTGCATATTTATAGTGCCTGTATCTTTAATTCATTACATATACCAGTCACATTTAGGCTGGATTTCAGTGGCCAATGTCAGAACGGTAAACAGTCACTTGACTTTTAGCACTTATACTGATCCAGTCTAAACAAAGAGATCTGTAACAAAGGATAGAATGAAAAGATCGCAAACACAATGATTAAAATGCAAATAGAGAACGACTTATCACACCAAAGTGATTACCTAAGTTTGCATGTGCTCCTTTGATTAACATTTTACTGCCTTCAGTGAAATTGCTTAACAACCTAACAAGTTTTATTATTTGATTCAGTCTTTCACCTTAGTTCTTCATTTCCACCTTATGCAAACACACTCAGATCATTACAGAAAATCATGTATGCCTGGTCTGAAGTACATCTTTGTATTAAAATACACAATAACTTGCACTGACATTCATACACATTGGCAGTGGCTCTAATCCACCTGATATTCATGTCTTTGTACTATCCTACTCAGCACTGACTTGGTGATTTGCATATAAAAAGACATTTAGATTGCAGGTGGGCTGAATACGGTTGAAAAGGGATTTTTTTTATGTTTAAATGACTATCAATCAATGTGATTGTGAAGCAGATCCTAACTACACACTGAAATTTAATCACTGAAATGCTGCTATAACACTGTTTTTATGTGTAACTTTGACATTTAAAAAAAGTTTTGAACCAAATTTAGCCCAGTTTTAACCTTGAGATCTAGACCTTTTTATTTTACCTGCATCCTCCCAAAACCTTGACAAAAGGAAACCCACAACCTAGAACTGAGCCCAAGACACTGAACAGTAACTGTGCAAACTGTGCGAACCACTTTTCCTAAAATAGCTTCTTTTCTTTCCCTGCAATTCACATCACTAAATATTAGGCGGAATGAACACGCCTCTGACACGGAAACATATTTCATTGCATGTGAATGTGTCCTGTATGCGAACTATGAGTGAGCTGCCTGTGTACATAACTGCACTTCCATCTGTTGGCTTTAAGTAGAAGAGAGAGCGAGGATAGTAGCTTGTGATACAGGCACAGATGGTCTGTTCTTTCTGATAATGTTTCGCAGTTGGAGCCGTCAGTGGAGAGAATGTGTGAATTAAAAAATCCCAGTTGAATAATAAACTCACAGTACAACTCTGCAGGTTCTCAGCTATGATCTGTAGAGTAGAACTGGCCAAGTGAGAGAGGAAAGAAGAAACGGAGAGATGGAAAATTGGAATAATGTGAAATGTGTGTGGGAGGTATTTTATATTAATGTCTTGTAGGGGAAATGGGGGGAGAAAGGTGGCAAAGAAAAGAAAGACATACAATGAGAGCACAAGTAGTCCATTCATTAAGTGGGGTTTCTAAAAAAGAGACTGGTATGGGGAGAAAGATGAGGAGAAAGTGAGGAGAGCCATGTGATTTCTTGAAGGAGAGATGTTGTTAAAAGGGAGAGGAGGCAGACAGGAGGAGACAGGTTAGAGAGATTAGTAGTAAAAGGCGAGCAGGAGGTGAACAGATAGAGGAGGTATTACAGGAATCCCCTGACCTCGCCAGGCAGCCATTAGAGCAAAACTAATTACCAGCCAACGACCCTGGAGATAGGAGTCAGTGCCCCGCCATACCAGAGTCCACACCCACACTTGCACAAGTGCCCTTCTCTCCTTGCATGTGTGTGCGCATACTTAGTTTCTCGCTCTGTCTGTGTCCCACAGACCCAGTCCATATGATGTATGAATGTATGGGAACAAAGGGAAATGGCTAATCACCTCAGAGAAAGGAGAGTGAGAGAGAGAAAACCTTCAAGGGACCTCTACTGGACTTCCTTCCCTCTCTTCCTTGAAGCTCTATGCCTTGTGTTGTATGAACATATAAAAAAAATTAAAATGCCACTTTTCCTCTTTTCAATATACAATATAATGCACTGCATTCAAATAAGGTGGACCAGGACTAACAATGCTTGCTTATTCTGTTAGTTGGTAGGTAGGTTAAGCAAAGAGTGTTGTTGGTAATCATAGGTCCTAGAGGGTCACAGAGAGCCTGTGTGCACTTCTCAACATTTCAGAGTTATGCGGACCTGAGTATCAAGCAAGTGGATTGGTCGATTCACTTCTTGTTGAGTGTTAGGTTCAAAACAGAGACAAAGGATACGTCCTGGAGAAGTATAATTGCAGCTTTAGTCAGTGTTAGATGGTCCACTTCTTTGGTCCAGAGCGACATTTATTGGATGGCTTGGAATGAAATTTTGTGCAAGGATCCAGAGGATGCACAAGGATGAATTCTATTGATGTGTAGTGATGACAGCTTTGGTTTTAAGCCAGTAACTGTGGGATAAATTGCTGGTTTGCGAAAAGATGAATTGTAACATTTGTGACCCCTTAACTTTTCATCTAGGGCCTTCATCAGGTCAGAATTTTAATTTGTCCAGTACTTTGGCTTCTGATCAAATACCTGCAAGGACAACACTTTACTACATGACGCATGAGGACAGCCTAAGTGTTAATTTGAGCAAGTTAGCACGACAACCACGACCACACCAGCCACTAGCATTTTTACAATTACTTCATCACAACTTCAAAGCATCAAAGAACAACTCTGGATCTCAACTTTTATCCAACTTTGTACAGCTGCACAGAGCTGCCAGAATTTGATTTAACATCAGGCTTTCTTCAGTGTACTCAGTAGAACTGCGTGGAAAAAGGCAACATTTAATTATTCTTACAGTATAAAGAAACCATTGGGACGCATATAGGAACCAGAGTCATAGGTCAAAATGCTTTTCTCATAAATTTCTTAATACTGGTGAGCATGGGTTTGTAATAGATGACAGGGGGATATCAGTGAGGGAAATGTTTGTTGAGCAAGGTTTGCCTTGCCACATTGAAATACTGACTCTTTGTTTGTGCTCTCAGCAGAGGCTTTCCGTGTATTCAATATTTGATAAAGGCAGAGTGAGGAACATAAAAAGGTGTGGCACACATCCAGCCGTTGCTCTGTTAGGTGTCAGAGTTCCTTTTTATCATAAGGCCTGCTTGTGCCTGCCTGCTGCTGTGGCTTACCTCAGAGCTTAGTGGAAAGTACCAGAGGTTAGTCAGAGAGACAGGCAGAATTTGAGATACTCTCTCACACACACAGACAAATGAATTATATACAGATATACAAGCGCACATGTGCACACAAGTCTCCTGAAGACACAAGGTTCAATGCTTGACGTTTCTCCTTCAACTCTGGGTTTTAGACGAAAGTCTTTAATCTGAGTGGGTCCTTTCATCACTTAGAACAGACTCCTCAGACTGTCTAAAGATGTCCTGAGGGAGCTCAAATCCATTACCTGTGAGACGCTCGTGCCCTGCAGTTGACTTTGCTGTCGAGCCCTAAAGTTTGGGCATCATCATTAAGACATCACCTTCATTATCCTTCTGAAGCCACAAATGTTTTCCCTTTGTGTGAATATCCCAGCAGGATTGCCAGCAGGGTTTAAGACTAACCTTTTTGCCTCATGGTCTGCATTCCAGAAAAACATCTGGCACTCTAAATGATATTTTTAAAGCCAAGTGGATATGTGGAAGAGAACTAAAGAATAGCTGATGACTTGCTGAATCTTGTGGTGCTGTAGACACAGTCTTACAGTCAAAATTTGACACACATTTTGTCTTTCAAAGGTATTTTCACTGTCAAAACTATAGTGAAATTGAATTTTTCCATTTAAGCTTCTGTTGTTTCTGTATCAGACAGAAACAACAGGCGATTTAATTTTCCACTATAATTTTGGTCCTTCTGAACTGCACAGTGTTCAGCAGTTCTAAAAGAGGAGAATGACTACATACACTTTTTAATGTAATACCTTTACACATAATCCCTCTGCCATGACTTAATCAAATTGCAGATATGGGGTTAAATAAATAAATAATAACCACAATGTCAAGGATAGTGAGTTGGTGATCAATAAGTACAATATGTGCTTGACCTACTAAAATCAAATTCCTATTAGGCATGATGGATTAAGCAAGAAGGGATGTATGGATTTTATATTCATGGCGATATCAACCTGAGGTCACCCTAAAAAGTGTTGACTGATGGTTTCCTGGTTAATCTCCTCACGCATTTCCAAGAGAAGAGTCATGGGTTGTATGCCTCGATACATTAGGCCAAAATGAAGGCATAGAGGAAAGTAAGTTTCCAGTAAAGGTTACTACAGGAGCTTACTACGAGGCTGTGAATGTATTCTATTTTTATTTTTTTGCCATTTTCTTGCCTTTACAGTTTCTTGAAGTTGCATTAAAGCTTCAATACTGGTTAGAATTCAGTAGAAAACAGCAATAAAAACCAAACTAATTATTTCTTTTGTGTCCAGAAGACCAGAGCTGAAGTTAAAATAAGAGGTACATATTTGTGTGATAATATGACTAGTTAGTTTTGTTGTATTGTATTCAAAAATTACCTGTCTGGTGCACAAGTGCAGGGTAGTTGCTCGGCTCATAAATGAGGGAGTTGTAATAATTACCTTATTAGGCCTCTACAGGCTAAGGCCTGGATTCCACTTCCACATTTCCATGTTTATTTGTGGGAAAAACAGCAGGAAATTGACTGATATAAAATGGGTCTGTCAAGGCTTCTGTGGCATATCACTCCAGTTGTAAGCATTTTTCTTTTTACAATGCCTATCTCTCACTTGTATGAAAAGACAACAAAAATAACAAACAAACAAGGAGGGTGAATTGGAATATGATGTTTCTAATTAAAAGTTAATTTATTCCCTGCTTGCATGCTGTTTCATCTTATGTAACCACTGCTATCAAGCAATTAAAAGATAACCTTGCATAGGGAGGTCAATATTTTCCCACTTATTCTCAAATAAATACACGCAAATAAACTCAAATCATACAAGTGCAAGCCAAGGCCACAGCATTCCATGTTTTATTCATGGAACTATAGCCTAAAGTAAATTTGTCTTATAGTTTCAGGGATGCTTTCTGTAAACACACTGCCTAAGTACATATAGCATCTCTGACGCCCTGTTACAAATTAGTCTAATGAGTGGTTTAATGATGGCTATAAATACCATTGGTGTCCTGCAGAAACCTCACCTGTGAGCGTTGAAAGTTTTAGATTGTATCCATATAAAATGCTCAGCCTGTGCCCACGAAAATCTTTTTTTTTTTTTTTTAACTTCCCATGTATACTTTCTGTTTAAGGCTCCAGAGGATCAGATAAATGCTACAATAGCTCGCTGTGCTCTCTGTATGATCGTATGTTGAAATCTCTTGGGCCTCTTTTACCCTTGTCTCTAGCGGCAGGGAGAATGACGGCTAATTTCAGCGTAAGTTTAGCTGCCATTAACACAGGGACCAACCACACACAGGCTACTTCCATGGACCTCTTAGTGATGTAGTCAAACTTGGGAAGAGTAAAGATTACATGTGTCGTTATGTGTCTTTTGGGGGACTGGTGCATTTACACCTTTTCAGCATCTGGCGAGAATACGTCTCATGCTCTCTGAATGCTTCTTGGTATCATTTACACTCGGCTTTTTTTTGCTCTTAAATAGATTACATGATGTGACTAAGTGTGAATGGGCTCTGAAATACCTTAGCGGACAGGAAGGTCGGAGTAGTTTTAAATGCTGAAGTCCCCGGTGTGTCCATTGGAAATGAACCTTTCGTGTTTCCAGTCGTTGTGCCCATGAGACCAAATGAAACCAGTGAATATATCAGGCACAGAGACAACCGTGATGTGAGCATCAGGCAGTTTCTAAGCTTTCCATAAAACTGACCACTAAGAGATTTATTAACCTGCCACTAAGTGGTTACTACATAAGAAGGCCCCTAATGGTGGGCATTAATCGACTTCTGTTCACTTTGGATGATGATTTACTTCCCTTCACTTACACCTGAGGCACCTCAGCTGCTTAGCAGATTACAGTATATTATCCCAGTGGCCTTAAGCATACTCCATGTTGCTTTCCAATTTGTTGTGGGCTGACTGATATGGGTTTAGTGTGGACATAATTATCAACAAAGTCTTTATTTTTGAGAATTTACTCTGACACTGGTACTGGAAATGTACCTCAGATATTAATTTTTATTTTGAGTATAGAGGGTAAATAGTAAATATCAGTAAGAAAGAATAAGTATTATATGAATTCTACAGTATTACAGGTGAACGTTTTTTTTTTTTTTTTGCTTGTGATCCCTTAATATGCATCAGTGCCTACTTGATATGCCTCATCACAGGGTGCATGTCTATGAGGTGTGAGCAGCTCAGCTGAAGAGGGATTTTCCCTTCTCAGACTGTTTCATTTAATTACTTTTGAAGACCCAAAGATGTAAAACTATCCAACATTTCAAACTAAATAAACAAAGATTAGAGAGTAGTCAGAAGAGCAGACATAATTTTGATCAATTTAGGTTTTCAGATCATCCTGGAACCCTTTGGGTTAATCTTGTTCTGTCTTGCCCATCACAGGCAATATCTTAAGTGATATTCAGAAATGATTAGATTGCACCTAAGCCTTTGCTGTTAGTTATTTGAGACAGTGTAGAACATCTCATGAAGAAAACCTCTCATTGGCTGAGACATTTGAAGCCATTCTGTTAATGGCTCTGGCTGTTAAACTTTTTAGAGTGCAGGACCTGAAAGACAAATGTAGAGTCTCATCCAGGGACCCAGGCTCATTAAAACATATTACTGCTCCTGTCATGTGGGACCCACAGGAATTAAGCCTTTGGCCCATTTTGGGTATGCATAGTTAAAGAAATCATGATTCATGGTGAGACAACCCAGTAATCTCAATTACAGCATTGTTGTCTCAGAGTGTGTGTGTGCACACATGGTATGGCATGTGTGTGCCAGTGTGTGGGCTGAGCTTGAAGCCTCTGTGATGCATGAGCAGATATGAAAAGCTTTCACAAAAAGTAAGTAGCAAAGATTTAGTATAATTTGGAGTCTGTATTGTTGGAATCCAAAAAGAAAACTGTGCATTCATTGTCTTAAACTACACAACATTTTTTCCCCTTACAGTATATTATCACTTGTGTGTGCGTATGTGTGTGTGTGTGTATCTTTGCCTTGCTATGTTGTTAATAAGGTCCCTGCTCTGGGTTGTTGTGTACTCACTGCACAGCGGTTATCGGCATTGATAGGTGAGTGAAGTTTTTCAAAGAGGAAAAGAAAGTTTAGCAAGATGTATAAATAGTAAAATTGAATCTCGACATTCAAAAATAAATCAGCTGCATGTAAAAATAAATAAATAAATAAATAAAACATAAATCACTTGGATGTAATTATTTTTGCCCGTCATTTAGAAAATGCTTTTGCTTGGCTGAAACACTGTAGTGTTAAAGTAAATCGGTTTTGTAACAAAGCGGTGCAACGAATAATAAAGCAAAAATAATGAAAGCATTTACAACCTTAGATAAAGACATCATATGAAGATAATATTCATACTGTATTTCTTCTACCTCTGAGGTTGCTGCTACATGCTGAGCTGCTATGTACCCTGCAAATCTCTGGCTCAGGTGGGATTTGTTGTTTTGACAGTAACTGTGAAGACGTTTGACGTAATGAGTTGAAATTCTTTACATGAACAGCTCTTATGTTGGGATGCTTGTCACAGTCATGTCTCATTTCTGTCACAGACTCATCCCACAGAGATAGGATTGGAGCCAAAATGATTTTTCACTGTGAACTCTCTGAACTGTGTCCACTGTGTTTCAGGACGTCGTGCATAAACCAAGAAAATAGAGTTATGACTGAGCAGCGTGGCACTAAGGATTGTGAGGTTATTTTGCAGCCTGGTGTTGGTTGTGCATGATTTAATCAAGGTAACCACAATGGATCATTGTGTGTAATGGTGCATCACTTTTCAGATTAGAGGCTGCAGATGGACCATGTTGTTGTGTCCTGTTGCCTTCAGTGAAAGGTGAAGGCTTTCATAGTCCTCCAAAGTGTTTCTGAGTGAGTGACAGCTGTGTTGGAGGACGATGCAACTTGAAAACAATGAGAAGAACTCCCACGCACTGTCTCTCTTACTGCGGAAATATTTATGTGATTACAATGTTTTGGTCTTTCTGACCTTCATCAGGTATATGGACTTCATCACATATCTATATATACACATAAGAGGTGCCTCAGTCATGCAATCATCCAATCATCCAGTCACCCAGAGGACTGCAGAGATTTATTTGACTGATCATCACCTTGAACTTACTCAGAGCATATGCTTCACCAGCCAGAAAGTAGCTTTAAAAAGGCTAGAAAGATACAAAATGACTGACTATAATACCTATAACTCTTACGTAACATCCATATAATATCAACTTACCTTAATTTGCTTGTCTCCCTCTCCTTGAATTATTCTGCTGTCTCACTTATATCTACATCTCTGTCTGAACTCTTTCCTCCATCTCTAACTTTATGTCTCTATCGATACCGTCTTTCTCCCTGACTCATTCTTCTTCTCTCCAACTTTTGTCTCTACATTTCTCTACCTGCCTCTTTCCCCCCCCCCCTTCCTCTCTTCCAGTGTTATCCACCGGTCTCCCCTGACGCAGCAAAATTAATTAGGACTCATCCCATTAACTCAGGCCCAGCCTATGCGGAAACAAGTTGAGGTCTGTGTGTGTGTGTGTGTGTCGAGGTATGTGTGGGTGTGTGTGTGTCAGCTCGGTGAGAGATGCTGAAAGGACGCAGTGTACCGACCTGAGCTCAGCTCCATCCCCCTCAGGCACCTACAGCCCACCGGGACAAACAGCAGTGGGAATGGAGAGAGAGATTTGTAATTCGAGGAGAAGAGGAGGAGGAAAGATAGATGGAAGAACAAGTGATGAAGGGAGAAATGAGGGAAAATATAAAGAAGTTAAAGAAAATATGTAAGAGAAAAGCAAGAAGGTAGCTGGTTGTAATCCTAGTTTGTGTTAAAGTAGTCATTTATTTCAGGCTGGTGGTGATCATGATTGGCGAATGACACAAAGTCAAACTATATCAACAGAAAACCCAAAGAAAGAGATGTCACATTGACAGTGACTGACAGGTGCCTTCTGGGTAGTGAGGTGACAAGTGCCATGATGGTGAAAAATGAGATGGGGGGGAGAAACTTGTAAGTGAGGTTTTAGGGACAAAAAGGACAGTAGAGAAAAAAAATATGCAAAAGTAGAATACAGGAGAAAGAAATAGAAGAAAAGGGAGAAATGAGGAAAGTGAGAAAATAATAGAAGGGGTCAAAGGACAGAAGATAGAAGAAACTGTGGGGCAGCTGTGAGAGAAAGTGTGTAAGTTTGTGTTTTAAAGATGCAATGAAGTACACACTTTACCTCCCTGGAGAACTGTCACTTCTTGGAAAACAGTGAATCTTTAATGATGACCTCATACTGCACTTTTGAACATAAAACATAAAGTCTAAGAAAGGGTGTCCACCCTAATCGTAAGAAAGGAGCTGTCTTCTTTGGACATAGGCGTCTGTGGCAAGAGCGGGTCGTCGATTAATCTCTAGGTTGGCGGTGCGATGCTCGTCTCCTCCTGTCCCTCTGTCGTGTCCACAAGTGTTAAGACACTGAACCTGAAATTTGTCCCCAGTGGGCAGGCCAGCGCCTTTCATGGCAGCTCCGTCATGTGAGTGTGGATGAGCATGAGTATGAGGCGAAATTGTAAAGTGCTTTGTAAAGTGCCAAGGTAAAAGTGTTTCAGTATTTCTAATGTGTGTTAGGCTTCTGTTGTATGAGCTGTTGTTATCCAGAGAGCTCTTTTCTGTTTCCTTGTGCAAACATATTCATAAGGAATTCTTTAGTGTCCATGTTCACCATTACAGAATGGCCCACTCTGACCTTACACAAGGCCAGATGGTACGTTGAGCCTGATAATGATCACAATAAGACAGATTGTGACAGATACTGTGGATAGTGAACAAAAAGAAAAAGAAGACAAAAGGGCATTTTAATTAAATGAAAATGGAAAAAAAAGGTACAATGACCTAAGTCAGATAGGTGAAGAGAGAAAAAAGAGCTTTAGTCAAGCTTTTCTCTTATATATCCCTTTTTTTTTTTGCTAAGAAAACAGGACAGAGGGAAATGACATAAGAGAGATGAGCATCAGGCTGCGTAATGAGAACAACACATCATCATCAGCTCACCTCACATCACTTCCCTCAGCCACCTGAGGACATGACACACACACGCAAACTCATGAAATGCCATCTGTCCGGCTGGCCGGTGTCGACACTCATCTCTAGTCCAGCTCCACCCTCAAACACACACACACACACACGCAACTCGGAATATAGGAACTGTATCAGCGGGGTATACGGATCTGTTTGTTAATATATCTGTACAACTTATACTGAAGTTGAAATTAAAATATTGAACATGAGAGTTTTAACCACTCCCTCTACCCAGCTTTCATCTTTCAATGATGTGCCTATGAACCACCTTGGGATGTGTATATATGTGTGTGCGTGTACTTGTGTGTGGGTTTATAGCCCGCTAACTTCAAGGACACAGAGTGAGTTGATCCTATTGACAGTCTCAGAGAGAGAAAGACACGGAGAAGGGAGATACAGCAGGGTTAATGGCTGATTCATCTTGTCTTTGAAGTGCTCTTCATTCAGTTCATATAAAGAATCTTCTCTCAGATGAAAGTGGAGTTGAGCTTGAGAGGAAAGTGGAAAGCGAAGTTGAGAGGCGGTGGGGATTTTTGATGGGGACATCCATTTGACAGGGTCAAACTTTCTCCTCCTTTATTTCCATCTGTGGCCTGTCACTCACACCTTCATTTCCTGTCCGCCTGTTTACCTGCCTCACCTGTCTGCAGGTCACTTTCTCTGCTTATACAAATTCTATTCATTTTTGGGGGATGACAGACTGGGCACAGTAAAAAAACAAAATACAAAACAAAAAAACAAAAAATAAATAAGGATGTGTGAGGAGTTTGATTTCCTGCCATGCCTGTCTATCTCATTTCCTGTCTGTCTGTTCAGTCTCTATCATCCTCTGTGCGATGACCAGCCCATTTTACAACGCTAACTGACCTTGTGTGCCAAACAGAAACATTACACAGCTGCTCCCTGCCATGCTGGCAAACATCACCCATACTCAGGTTTTAATTTCTCTGCCTGATACCACAGGCATGAAAGTGCAAATTTGTTTGTGTGTGTGTGTGTGAGAGAGAGAGAGAGAGAGAGACCAAGCCTGTTTTTTGTTTTTTTTAAATGGGCCACCCATCCACCACCTTCTAACTGGCATCAGTCACAAATAAAACTCCCATTTAAACATGCTAGTTTAATCCCAGTGCTGTATGGAGTGTAGTAGAGGTGTGAGGCCACGCTTAAATACAAGAGCAACATCACACATGGTGATTAGATTGGATTTACACTGAGCAAAATCACACACTACTCAGACCAAACTGCACTGAACAAGCACTGAGAGTCCAGTCTTCCAACCAGACAAACTTCTGAGGTGGTTAGAAACGTTTTCTTACACATTAAGTGAAACTGCTGCCTGTTTTTAATACATAAGGTATTAAAGTATTGACCTGATAACAAATTTCTGTGATAAAATATTCAGAACTCAATATTCACTTACTTGTTTTTTTTCAGGGGCTTTCAACAGGGTATCTGCAAGTCTTGAAAAGCATTTAATTCAGTTTCCTTAAAAAAGTAAGAGGCAGTAATATGATTTATGAAATCCTTTTGTATCAAATTGCGAGCTGTCAGGAGACTTTATACACCCATAAACTAAAAGTGTGATTATTTCGACAGTGGACTGTGTGCTGGAGGCTGCTCAGTCCTTTTATTTGTTGAGTTTCAGTCAGCACCATCAGATCTGTACCAAACATCTGTCACTACTGATAGCTACAGGAGCTAGAAAGCTACTATGGCTGTGAAACAGGCACTAAATTGCATTCTGTGTGGACCACCACAAAGTTCTTCACAATAAATAAATAAGCCACCAGACTAGAGTGAAAACACTATTTCAGCCATATCCTAAGGTCTTTTGAAACAGCATGTACTGCTGACACAGTACACAAAGTATTTTGTATAGTTTTATGATGACATTAGGATGGTTATGGAGCACTGAGTTTTATTTTTCCTGTAGATATTTGTGTCCCAAAAAGCAAAATGACCTGATTTTCAAATTGTGAAAAAGGACTTTTGTTAAATTTTACTCGGAAAAAAATGGACCAACATTTTTACTAACTCATCTGGAAACAAATGGGGTGAGGTCATTTCAATAAGTTTTGCATTAAATGGATATTATGTGAGGTGTAATTCTGTGGAACACAGATAAACATGATTTCTTTGCCTATATCATACCAGATATTCATTGCCTGTGGGTCTGTACTGAAGAAACCACCTCCATGGACGGTGCCATTTCTCTTCCACTCACATTTCTTCATCTTATCTCTATTGGTGGTTACAGAAAGGAGTCTTAAATCCTTAAATGTATTTACACAAGTTTAAAGTTTTGAAGTCCTACCTTGATTCAGTGTAGGAAATTGACTTACTGTATCTGCCTAAGGATTTATTCGGCTGCCAGATGCGAATATGGAGTTTCATACAAAGTTAAAGAAAAAAGAAAAAAAAAAAAAAAAAAAAAAAAGACAGTGACTTTTAGAAGTCTATTAAATCTGATTTCTAAATGAGCTATTATTTTCCTTCTTTCTCAGTTCATGAGAAGAGAGGCAGGTGGAGTTGGATTTTCATTAATGCACTGAATGAAGGAACACAACTGGCAGACACACTCACATAGCAGCTGTTATTCGAGCTCTTGCATTTAATTGTGTGATGATGTGTGTTGGGTAAGCTGTAAGTACTTTGACTCACATTTGCATGTCATAACTGCCGTTTGTGAGTGTGCGTGCGTGTGTGTGTGTGTTCTGGGTCAGATTGTGTTATTTCAACAATGAAAAAACAATGGAGGAGAGAAGAAGGAGAAAAAAAAGTGAGGTTTACACCAGAAAGAAGTAAGGAAAAAAATGAGGAGGCAACACAAGAGGTAAAGAAAGAAGGTGTAAGATACAAGAGAAGAAGGGGAGCAAATAAAAAAGGGGAATAATAAAGACACTGCAAAGCAGTCAGAAAAAAGAATAAGTAGATCAAAATAAGATAAGTGTAAGACAAGTGGAGCAGGAGGGAATGAGGGATGGAAGAATGAAGGCTGCATTGCAATAAATAAACAGAGGTGGAAGTGAAGGTACAAGGGGCCACAAGAGGAGGAAGGAGGGATAGTCAAGGAGAAAAAAACAGACGAGAGGGAGAGATAGTACGCTCCCACAGCAGGTAAACATAGTGATGGAGAGGAAGGGAGGAGAAGAGATAGTGAACCTCCTCCAGTAAGACTAAAAAGCTATGAGAGAGTCAGAGAGGAAAGATGGAGAAGGTGTTGAGGGATGGAGAGAGTAAAAAAAAAAGATAGTGTCTCTCTTTCTTCCTGTCTGGCTGGTTGGGATGCTAACTATGTCGACTCCTTGAGGACCAAAACACAGGTATCGGAGTAAACACAATTAATGAGGGATGATGGAGGAGAGTGTTGGAAGGAGGGAATGAATGAGAGATGGATGGAGCAGCAGAGACAAGACACACTGTCTGTGTCAGGCTCCTTTTCTCTTCACTTTCTTTTCCCCTCCCCTTTTCTTTTTGTCTCACTTTCTCCATGTCACTTAGTCTTTTTCCTGCCTTTCTACCTCTCAACTTGCGGGTGGTGGGTGGCGTACGCGGATGGAGGAGTGTGTTGGCAGCCCTGTGGTGCTGACAGCTCCTGATAGAGCCGTTCTAATGGGAGCAGATGATGATTGACGGCCACGCAGCGAGCTGACAGCACATAAAGGTCACATTAGCTCTCACTGCGATAGATAGATGAAAAGATGGAAAGAGGCAGACAGAGAGAAAGAGAGAGAGAGAGAGAGAGAGAGAGAGAGAGAGAAAGCAGGTAGATGAGAGAAGCTGAGAAGGACTGGCAGTAAAGACAGACAGTCAGACACACAGACGAAATGTCAAAAAGCCTGGGAAAAAGGGGGGGTGTTAAAAATAGAAACGCCAGACAGAAGTAGAAGGAAAGGACGGCAAACCACTCCGAAAAGTCTGCCAACAGACAGGTAGAAAATTCAAAACAAAAACAGACAGAGAACCTGTTTCTGTCGTCTGAGAGCATCTGTTTCTCAACAGGCACATTGTTTTCATCATAATCACTTTTGTCAGCCAGGGATGACTTCAGTCTAACCCCCCATGCACTTGGGCTAGCAGTTTGTGAATCCACTGACACCTACTATCAACCTTTCTATCAATCCTCCAAATGACAATATCAAAAAATATATTTACAATATGAAGTAAGTGGTTCTTTATATTTCTATATTTTAATATAGTCAAATACAGTTATATTTCAGTTGTGAATATAAGTTGCACCACGAATATTTCTTTCATTAACAATGCAGCAAATGATTATGTCTAATGTGAAAACAGTAGCCTGTAGTGACAAAGAGTTTTTATGGAGCTTTGTTTTGATTTTCTGGCCAAGCTCTGCTACAGCATCTTGTTTTTCAGCCAAAAACACAACTCCAAATGAATGCTAATGTTTGTCTGTGTCTTTGTCAACACGTTATCCATAAAAACTTCATCAGGTGAGAATATTCCAGTGTTGTGTTTTCAGCTTGTTCTGCTATCCTCAAGTAGATCTAATGCAGCTTTAAATATACTGAAATTAAACCTTTCATGGATTGTTTGTTACTTTTATAATAATTACTTGTTGCCATTATAGAAACCAATCTGGTCTTCAATGTAATGGCCAAAAAATTATCTTTATTATCTCCTAGTTAGCTGCTAACCTAACTGCTGCTGATTAGTATTGATTTGTGAACCACTAATGAATGGCTTAAAATCAGGTAAACCAAAAACATTTAGGATCATTTTGTTAATCTGGCTAATTGTGTTTATCACCCGATAATCCTGGAGCATAGTGTGATGTGAATGCTGATTATCTACAGTGGAGTCCACAAGTCACCCACACGGATTTCACTTATTCTCACTAATGAGACCTTTTCTCAGAGCTGTGTGGGCATGTACAAACTAGGCTTGATTTACATCTCCTTCAGTCTCCTCTTAGCTTTATTGTACCTGTAAGTGTGGGAACACTCACACCTCATTCAGTGTTATTAGTGTGTGTAGAGAGATTCAATCAGGCAGAATAACTGAATAACATCTGTGTGCCCATGCAGGGCCTTCAGGTTTATAATTGTCTGCACGTTTCCCAATCTTCGGCATATGGTGTGATGCAAAAACCAGCTTTGCTGCTGTCTTAATAAGCCAAGTCATGTTGTTTGCAGCTAGAATGAACATGCATGTACGTTTTTCTGCTCTTGACCTCAGAAACAAGTGGTTTCTGAATGGAAACCCTGTAAAACAAGGCCTTTGTTGAGCATTTCCCAAAGGTGTTAATTTATTCACCACTCTGGTAAATAATAAAGCAAAAATTTAGTGTTGTTAAACAAGTACCTATTAAAAGTCCACCTATCCCTGATGTTAAAATCTAAATGACCACTTTTGTTCCACTTTTCCATTATTATTCATATGAGGTCATGTTTTTTTTCTCCTTTGTCACATGAAAACTGTGTGTGACAAAATAAATCCTTTGAAACACATGTTGCTTTGAAAACTACCAAGTAACTTTTAAAGCTAGCATGCAACGATAATTAGTGACTTGGGGAAACTTCCCAGTTTTCCAGTTTCAGTGCCTTAGTTATATTGTGATGGATTTTTATTTTTATTTTTATTGTCCAACCCGTTAATTCCGTTGCAACCTTGACCTACCCATAAGCACCTACAGACACCAACTCATTTTCTCCATTCTATACCTTCCTCCTCCCCCCCTGCATTTCTTCACCTCTGTTTTACCTTTCTCATACATTCATACATATTGAATTCTCCAGTTATTCCTGCCTCAGACTACATGCAGCCTGACAGTCCTCCTATAACAGGATCCTGACATTTCCTGATGGATATGGAGACAGCAATGAGAGTTTACCTCTGCTTCCTCCTTGTCCTGCTGCATCTCACCCCTCATTCTCCCTTGTGTGCTTTGTGAGGACAGAGAGAGACAGATGATATGTGTGTGTATGTGTATGTGTATTTGGAGAGGGAGGGTATGTGTGTGTTTATACAATGTGAGAGTGTGTGTTTGTGTGTATGGCTCTGTCTCTCTGCAGGCTGTTTATACTAGTCTGGAGTTTTCCACCAGTCCCCATATGGCAAGTGTTGTGTCCCACCAGCCACACACACACACACACACACGCACACACACGCACACACACACACGCACACAAGAGACCAAACATCTCATTACCTCTAGTGGGATGTGTGTGCGTGTGTCTATTCATGGTTGCGTTCAGGGCAGAAAGGGACAGTAAGTGCACTTGCTGTTGTTGTTTGTATGTGACAGAGAAAATAGAGGCAGAGAGCATTTTTATTCATATTTGTATTTGGGTGCATGTGTGAAGGAGAGAGACAAAGTACATGTGAATGTGTTTTTTTTTTTCAGAAATACTGAGCAGTTTAGCCCTGATACATGTAAGTGTGTGTGTGTGTGTCTGTGTGTGTGTGTCGGTGGCCAGATGGTTGTGAAAGCTGCAGCATAATTTTAGAGCAAAGGAGAAGATAAACTTTTCTAGAGTGATGTTAAATTTATGTGTGTGTTTGTGAGTGAGTGTGTGTGCTTGCATATCTGTGCAAGTATTCCTGCCCTTTCATCATTATGAGAACTACGAATCCCCCAAATTCATTTTGCAGGTCATCACTTTGAAAAGGGCATGCAGTAGCTTAAGGTGACGGTTGAAGGAAAACTCTGGTTTATTACAAATGAGGCCTTATTTGTGCTGTTTTTTACCACCACTGGGTTTGATAGCATTGCTGTTACCAGAGTAATTACTAGGATCTGGGAACACATTGTATTGTGTTATATGTTATGTTTCTGTTGACCAAATAAAGAGGAGAAAAAGTCAGCCGCAGAAAATATCGCAGTTCACTGTACTTAAAAACAGTAAACTCAAGTGTAAAATCGGTTGAGTGACCCTATAGAACCTATCCATCCATCCATGCACTAGCTGTACCGCTTATCCTGTGAGGGTTGTGGCGGGGGCTGAAACCTATCCAAGCTGACATTGTGCGAGAGGCAGGATACACTGGTCTATCTCCCAGGGCTGACACATAGGGAACGTCAACCATTCACGCTCACATTCACACCTACGGGCAATTTAGAATCTGCAATTACCCTAACCTGCAAGCCTGAGTACCCGGAGAAAACCCACCCAGGCATCTGGAGAACATGCACTCTCCACACAGAAAGGCCCCGGCAGGTCTGTGAGGCAACAGTGCCAACGACTGCACCACCCTGCCGCCCCTATAGCACCCGGGTGTGTAAATTCCCTTTAATGAATCAGTGGGTTGTCCTCACAAGAACATTACAGATGCATACTTCTATGTCCAAGAATGGGAATGTACTACAATCAAGTAATGACATAGGATCCCCTTTACAGAGCATTTTTCATCCTCACGACTTCATTACCCGTGATGAATGTGTCCCCATTGTTCCAAACATTAGGTCCCTTTAGCTAACTTGTAGAGATAAAATAGCCTGATCTTGCAAATCACTGATAACGAAGTAAAAGGAAGGAAGGTTGAAAGAAAGTCAGAGAAAAAACAAAAAGCTGTGATTTGAGGTGGTTTAAATCTGGCTGTGTCTGGAGAGAATGACAAAAATCACCCCACACGCTGCCTGTCTCTCCTCCATCAGTCCTCCATTGTCCTGTTCATCTTTCACCTCGCCCCTCCTTACCCATACTCCCTGGCTCATGTGTGTACATAAGTATAGACTTTGCATATAAGCCACCGGACATGTGGCTGCATAGTTAAATGGCTCCTGGGAGACTTAATATGTAGACAAAGCCCAATCAGTATGAAGGGTAGCATGGAGCACAGTGGTGAAAGCATTATCATAAATAGTGTTCAAACTGAGCAGTGAGAGATGCCAGAGATCCTAAATCTTGCCACTGTTTGTTTGTATGGCAGTGGGAGATAAACTGTAATACATAAGCTTGTCCTCTGCTTGTTGCTGGGGTTTGGTTGTTTCAGTGTGTGCTTGTTCTGCTATTCTTGTGAGAACCATTTTTCGTTTTGAGCCCCAAAAAGTAACATTTGTGGAAAGGGAGGACATTCTGTTTGATGCACTTTGATATTTGAAGTTGCTTTAGGGCCCGGGTTAAAGAAAGGTTAGTGTGAGATTAGGAAAAGTATTAAGATCAGTGAGGTTGAGGAATTAAGCACATGGAGCGTCCCCATAAGGGTAGAAAAACATAGAAATGTGTGCTCCTGTTTGTATTTGGGTATGAATGCTTGTGTACATCCTTGAATGTTAAATGAATTATTAAATACTATGTACATTTAATTCGTTATCAAGTATGTGTTTGTTGTTTCATATTCAGAACCATTCGTCTTGGTGTGTGTACAGTTTTCCTCTCTATCTCTATGTGATGATGCAGTTATTTAGAATTAACACTGCGTTGAAATTGCTTGAGTTATTGTCCTTTAAGGGAATATTCATGAGGCGGAAAAAGTCTTTATCCCTCATTTGATTTAGGCACTGCCAGCCGCAACAGAAACTGCACCGCCAAAAGCTCATTAAAAATGCTGAGTCATTTCTAGTCAGGGAGAAGCTGACTCGACAGAATGCTGTGCTGCTGCTGCAGCTCTGTGCACATGAGGTTGACTGACCTGTTCTACCTTTGCTTTGTCCTATACCCTTATTCCCTCTGTCAGTCCTTCTGGGTGCATGTGTTTGTGTAATCAATAAATCTCCACATCCTCTGTCTCCCTGTATAAAAATCATCTTAAGTTTTTTTTTTTTCCTTTCAGGTCAAGGCTTATGCTTCTGCAGCCATGTCACTGACTGACCCAGTGTACGGGCACAAAGTAACAAAGAGACTTAGCCTGTGATTAGAGTTGATGTGAGGAAGTGAAATATGATTAAGTCAGTAGGGTGATTCTTAATGTATTCTGCCCCGCTGCACCCGAAGGCAGGTCCGTCATTACATATGCATGCAGTGCAGAAAGTTGTTCAAACTTCTGCAACTTTGTTTTAACAGCACTCTCCTTGAATTTGCTATAGTGCATTCAAAACCTCAGATTTACCCCAGCCCCACTGCTGACGTTTTGAAATTAACTCACACCTCATATATATTTGACTTTGTCAGACAGTGTAGGTAAGTGAAAGGAATAGTCTGACATTTAGAGCTTAGCACAAAGACAGGAATCAGGGATAAACAGCTCACCTGGTTCAGTCCAAAAGCCACAAAACCCACCTACCAGCACCTCTAAAGCTCTCTGACTAACACAGTTATATTTTGTTTGTTTAATCAAGACAAAAATATATGTGGAAAACAAAACTGTCTCTTGGCCAGGTCCATTGGATCCTGGACTCTTGTCATCAGTGACTGCTTTTTACACTGTTTTTCTGTATGGATTAAAGAAACGAGAATTAATATGCTAATAAGTAAAACTTAGACATACCGGTGGGTTGATTTTTTTTTTTCTTGGACTAGATGTTTCCCCCAACTTTCAGTTTCATCCTGTCTCTAGCTTCATATTTACTTTACAGATAACAGAGAGGCATTAATGTCAAACTGTTACTTTAAGAAAAATATAACGGTTTACATGGTAAAAAGGAAAATGGTAAAATTTGCTATGGCTTAACATTTTACGTTTGTCAGGCTTAATTATTTGCCATGTTTCCCTCTTGAGATAATTTGGTCTAATGGATAATTGCTCTGGGAGAATTTGATAACAGCAGTTCAAAGCTGCCCACTTGTACAGCTGAGTCTGTGAGCCTACTAGAAAAAAGGCTCTAAACTAGTGCTTAGAGGTTGGTTGCATCCATTAGTTTTGTTAACGACAAGCACTGGAGGGCTTCTATTGATTATTTTCTGGTTAATTTTAAAACATCGCTCTTTAATTAGGTTTTGCTATTTGGGCAATTCCAAACCTGGGAAAAAAAACTCCATCACTTTCTTGTTCAAGTGCACTGCAAAGATGTAATCTGAGACTCTTGCACAGCCTGTGATTGGTCAGAATGCAGCGACCCATCAGCCATGTTGCTCGCAGTGTGAACACATGGCCACTGAGCAGCATGAAGCCTTGAGGGGTTAAGGTTTGTCTTTTTAATGTAATGAATGTAAGTCAATGGTGTGTCATCAGGAAAAGAAAGAAAGAAAAAAAAAGCAGTGGAAAAGATGTGTGGAGTGGAGAAAAGCAGGGTTACAGGGTGTCTGCTTTGATAGATGTCAAAGAATCAACTGTGAGGCAATTCCACTCAGCTGCTATTGATTGACCTCAAGGAGAGAGGGAGAGGGGAAGGAAAAGGGGGGTAAAGAAAGAGAAGTGAGTGCAGAAGGGGATAAAAGAGGAAGAGGTGACTCAAGAGGAGGGGTAAGACAGCATGTGTCTGAGGTGAAGAGAGGAGGTGAAAAAGAGAGGCAGAGTATAAGGCAACATAAGGGAGTAAAAAAAAAAAGTCAAACTGAAAGAGGATCTGACGAAGAGGGCCAGGGAGGAGAGATGAAAGGACAGGGAGAGAGAGAGAACGAGTGGATTTGGCAGGAGGATAGCTGAAAAAGAGGTGAAATGAAGTTCACTGGGGAAGGAAAGGAGTCTTTCATATTTCCGTAATTTTCTGTTTCACTTTACTCTTTTCTCTCCAGTATATAGGATCGTTTTTCTCTCAATCTCAACCCTTGCCTCCCACAAGCTTCCATTCCACTTTCTTCCAATTTTTGTCTCTTTTTCTCTTTTTGCCTTTCATCTTCCCTCTCTCCTACACAGTCATACCCGTACACACACACACACACACACACACACACACACACACACACACACACACACACACACACACACACACACACACACACACACACACACACACACACACTTCTGAATGTGTCCTAATCTCCAGAACATGTTGGTGCATTAGTTGAGCTCCCAAAGTCAACGTCAGCCAAAATAAACAAAATCTTGTTCGTCAAACATGGCATATTATTAATAGCACTGCACTTTGAATACATCCTCTGTCTCTTTGTCAGACACATATACACACAAATTCGCAAATCATCTCAGTTGTTGTACTTCATCTTTTTCTGTCAGTTTCCTCACTCTCAGGCATCGCCTTAGAACTACAGCTCTCATAACAAAACGCTATTGACTCCATTTTTGCCTGGTTGAATGGTGTTTGCCATGTTTCTGTTTGTTCTTGTTTTTTAACTTTGTTTACTCCGTTTTGTCAAGCGAGAAACGGGAGAAAAAAGTTTCATTTTTGTGTGTATATGTGGGAATGTGTGTGTGTGTGTTTGTGAGTGAGACAGGCAGAGATGGACAGACAATAACGCTGTCAGACAAAAAGACGAGCAGTGAATGAAAAAGACACTCAGCATGGTGGTAGGAAGGTGCAAACGGCAGTAGTAACTGAGGAGGGGAAATTAAAAAGGCAGAGGAGAGCTATCAGAGAGCCTTTTAATTAGCCATCCCGTTTATCACCGTTGGCAAACCAAGCCAAGGTGCCGTCTGTTGTCGTGTCAGGAGAAAGTCGGAAAAGCACTCTTCTCTGAGGCGGCGAGCATGAAGGAGAGAAAGGAGATGAAAAAGACCGAGACGAGAGAGACAAGGAAGAAAGTTAAGAGATATTCGAAGATTAAAAGTAGGGCTTGGCTGTTATATAATCCACATACACGTACAGTAAATATGCCTCTGTATAGACACATGATACAAACAGTATGTGTGCATTTGTAGTCATGTGTGTCCTGATAGATAGAGACAGATAGGTAGAGACATTAGGTGGGCCAGCGGCTCTGTATCATTACAGAGAGTGAAAAAGCTTTGACTCTTCATCTCTTAACACTAAATTGCTGTAGCACAGAACTTTGTAACCAAGAGAAGTGCTGGGAAAAAAGCAAAAGAAACTTTAATGTACGTTGCCTGAACAGGAAACAAGCTGCAACTGCCTCTGTGCTGCTGCCATGTTAATCAGCTGAACATGTCACACCAACACTGCGTGCTGAGGCACTTCAGAGGCAGTGCTGCATGCTCAACTAGGCTCTAAACTCACGCTTTGGTTGCAGCATGCACATTACGGTATTTTTGGAAACTAGAGCAGTGCTGGCAACCTTTGTGACCCTTTAAATTGAAACTGTGCCTTGCGATTTGCAGCCCCTTTATCGCAGGTTGCATATGTCTAAAGTCTGTGGTGCAAAGAGTCTGGAAAAATATGAAAAAATTGCATAAATTTATGTTTTTTATTTCTGGTTTTCGATCCTGATAGCCATCTCATAACCCCCTCAAATGTATTGTGTGACGCATTGTTGGTGTTCAGACCATCCCAGGCTTGGAATGATAGAGGGAAAAAAGCAAGGAATAGGAACGAAAGCTCTAATGGGTCAGCATCACTCCTGAAACTGACTTCCATGAAGAGGGACCCAGCCATAAGTTTGTTAAATCTAGACTTCTAATGTACTACTTGATGTACAAGTGCACACTCGGTGTTCTTTATGCAGAGCTCTTGGGGCCCTGAGCTGTCTAAACAGTTCATAGTGTACCTTGTTTCTCCTAAACACTGCATACAACAACAAGAAGTACACACGAAAGCAGAAATGAGCAAACAGACAGGTCTCTTTATCAGCTATTAGCTCACATACATGTTTGCGTCTACGTGTTATTATATTAGATGGGAGTGTGTGCATGTACAGTATGTGGCTGCCTTTCCTTGGCTATGTGTTTTTATGGGCATTCATGCATGTGCTGAGACTACATGTGGGATGTTGGGACTCAGTAATATACCCTGTGGTGCCAGAGCATCCATTCTAACTGTCCTCTTTATACCAGCTAGATCTAATTGAATCTAATTGGGACAATTAAAGTGAAATTGGACCAGAAGAATTTATTGAACCAGTTATCTGTAGTAATTAGGCAGTAATTGGCCTATTGTTATCTTTACAAGTCTCTGAAGGGCTGACAAAGACCCAGCTCACAGACCCAAAAGTGAGACTGGCACACAGTGTACAAAGAGACGCCGTCTTCCTGTAACGCATGTTTCTAACAACATGTGTCTACGTAATACAAACGTGTGCGTGTTTATGTTTTCTTTGAGTGACTGTGTGTATTTCCTTGCATTTGTCCTACAGCTGTACCTATTGATGTGCCTTGTGCTGAAAGTCGCCTTTGTGCAGCGAAATCAATGAGGGTCCACTTGCACACAGAGGACATCTTTTTCACTTACACTCTTTCCCTCCTTATTGGTTTCATATAGATTAAAAAACAATACTTGAGATACTGTGACAAAAATAGCAAGGAATACAATAGACTGAAAATGAGGGAGGAAATGAGGAAAGGGAGTGGGAACAAGACTGGACAGGTTAGATGAAGGGCAGGAGAGAAAAAGTAACTGAGTTAAATTAGGTGTGATAATGTCTGAACATTTGAACAGTACAATAAACACGGAACAGCTGCAGTGTGTTGGTGATTAAAGCTTCTGACTGTGTCATTGACGTCATGGATTACTGGAAGTCTATTCTATTAGAATATACACTATAATTATCATGTGGTGGTCACTTACATATACCAGTAAAAATATATATATGCCTAACATGGGTTGTGCAAATGGAAATGTGTGGTACATTCATGATACAATACATAATGTATATGTAATTTAGTATTTTATTATCTATCTATCTATCTATCTATCTATCTATCTATCTATCTATCTATCTATCTATCTATCTATCTATCTATCTATCTATCTATCTATCTATCTATCTATCTATCTATCTGTCTATCTGTCTGTCTGTCTGTCTGTCTGTCTGTCTGTCTGTCTGTCTGTCTGTCTATCCTTGCCTGTCAGATACCAGTAAAAGCACACATTCAACAAATATCATGCAACTGCAACTCTATAGACACGGTAACTTTAAAGCTGCTCTAGATTTTTATGTCAACAATGGTTCAAATAATATGAAAGGGGTCGTTCATAGTGACAAAACCACAATTGTCACCTGTCTCTTTAGTTCCCTGTAGACCTACAGAGTGTTCCAGCTTCTTTTAACTCATTCTTTTATGGCCCAGAACTTAACCATTCTGACTCACTTTCACTTCTCTCATCAGCTTTGCGGTCCGACATTCAGCTATGTCCATCTGTGCAGAGGTGGGTCAGGTGCCAGGCATTGTTCTTCTCTCACTAGCTCTCTTTGGTCACTGTGGTCGAAACTGTGAAGCCAGTGGGTAAATCTGGGAGAGCCAGGTGGAGAAAAACAGCCTGAACCTGAACCTAAACCCTGATCCTAGCTTTAAGCAGCACCAATAGATATTCACAGACAATGAGTATCAGCTCTGGCCTATCAGAACTTTAACACAGAATATGCAACCTTAACACATAATTTGTTTTGTTCATTTTTACAGTAGTAGTTTGGTGCACAGTGAATAGGGTTTTTTTTAAATACAGAGTTGTAACTATTTTCACTTAATGACTTCTGTGTTAATTACAGCAGAGGAAAATAATGTAGGTGAAGAATATGCATGGCCTGAAGGCTCTGAGAGGGATCAAGTTGGGAAAATAAAGGTGCCACATTAGTATGCTGTCTAATACTGTAGAAATTCAAATCAAATGCAAAACATTCCATTAAAATACCTAATGAACTGAAAACAATAGTGAATGTGTTTCTGGGGAAATGCATTACCTTCAGTGTAATCCCAAAATAGTGCAGAGGAGAGCACAGGGAGGAATTCTCCTTCAAAGTGTAAAAGACAAAGCGATGACAGCAGGGTTTCTTCATGTTGGTATAGCACCTGTGAGGATGAGATGAAAGTACATACAGTGATGACACTATTGCTGTTAAAGGGACAGTCCACTCTAAATTTAGAGTTGAAATAAATGATCACCTTCCATTTCTGCATCCGTTGTCTTGTTTCATGTGGCTTCTTGTTTATTCCCACAAACAATACAATGCATCATGATGTGTATAATGGGGTTTGAGAGAAGAATTTTTTTTTTCTTTAACTATAAATGTCAGGCCTCAAAATTAAAAACCTGAGGCTTGTTTCTTGTTTTATTATTTTTTGTGCCAGTGCCAGATACTAATGTTTCCCATGACAGCAGCTATGCTAGACCAGAGAGCAATGTAGCCTTGTTACGTTTTCAGAAAGGGAACAAGTTTTCTGCAATGGAAAAAAAAAATCCTTGCTCTGTTGCTGTTGTTGCACTATAGTAACCCTATACTGCCAGCCTATGTAGAAAACATGAATGCAAAAAATTCTAATCTACAACCTCACTTATTGGAGTAGGTGGAGGCATGGCAAATTTAGCAAAATACAAAAAAGTACTTTACAACACTTCATCACAGCATGACTCCATTGATGAGTGCATTGGAGAGGTTATGGATGGAGAGTGGGGCGTTACAACCAGTCAGCAGTACGTGATGTGTCCCTCCTGCCTATGGCATTTTCAGTGAAAACAATAGCTATGGTAACGGTGCCTGGGAGCAGTTAACAACAGTAACAAACTGCAAATGAATCTGACATGGGCAGAAGTTTGGAACTAGGCTAGGACTGTTTAGTTTCTTGAAAATCCTACTATTTATTCTTGCCACTTATAGGACAGGACTTTTCTAGGGTGACTACACTGTGAAAGCTGGAGGACAAAATCTACAGTCCTCTGGAGTGTAAAAACCATGCTCCCGAGTTCAGCTGAAGCTGGCATTCAATAAGTGATTACAGGGACCAGTAACTCTTTCAGTGTACATTTTGTCATGTGACTAGAGGGTTGAAATAGATCCATTTGATATAAACTCTGTCATCATAACAAATTTGTCACGCCGCCCATTATCTCTTTAAACCTGGCAACACATGTAGAGGCAGATTGTCTTTTCCAAACTCTTTGCATCTGCATGAGGCCACATCTGTAGCACACAGTCACAGCTGGAGGACAGATTCACAGTCATGCCTGCGGCGACAGTGTTGAGGACAGAAAACTCCCCACTACCTTCACTGTTTTTCTTTTTGTCACTTAGTCCTTCCTCACTGTGACTCCATATTTTCCCTCTCATTATGTCTAAAGGCAGATCCCGTACCACCCTCTACCCTCACCTTTTGCCTTATTTCTGTGCTTTTATTCTTCTCAGTGGGTTCAGTCCTTGTTTTTCTCTCTTTCTCTCCCTTTGTATCTTCCCGGCACTGACTGTGTCGAGACAAAAACACCTCCAACCTCTGTTTCTTTCTTTCTTTCTTTTGACTCCTGTTTTGCTCACTCTGTTCTTCCCTGAGGGTTGTGTGTCAGGAGCTGCCTGAGGTAGCTTCCCCATCAGGGTGCTCCCTAACTCCCTGTTTTCCTCCCTCACTTCCTCCCTCTTCCCTCCCCTTCTCTCCCTCCTCCCTCCATTTTCCTCAGTATTCCATCTTATCCCCACGGGATTCCCGGGCCTTAATTATTCATTGTAATTTGTAGATTAATTCTGCATGGCTACCTTCCTCATCGCGAGCACAGACACACTGACTCTCTCTCTCTCTCTCTCACACACACACACACACACACACACACACACACACACACACACACACACACACACACACACACACACACACACTAATTCCTTCGCCTCTCTGTCTCTTTATTTCTTACTTCCCTCCACCCCAGGCATCCCTCTGCTGCTTTCCTCCTCCTTCACTTCATCTTGCATTTTCACTCTTTCCTTTTCTCCCATTTACATTTTACATTCTCCTCTTTTTCTCTCCCCTCTCTCCTCCATTTTTAGCCTGCATCTTCTTTCCATCTTTTTTATCTTTCCACCTGTACTGTTGCTTACTACATTGTTCGCTTGTTCCCTTTGCACCTTTTTTTCTTTTCTACCTCTGTCCATTTCTCTCAGCCCTCCCCTCTGGGTCTATATTAGTCTCTGGTTTTCTCTGTCTTTTGCTACCTATACATCCTTTCCTCCCCTCTCCTTCCATCACTCCCTCCCTCATTCTCTCCCCTCTCCCTCCCGGTGACAGGTTCCATTATCATGTTTCTCACGGCTCGCCTGCTCTCCTCCTGATGGATGACCTCACACGAATATTAATTTACTGTAGCATTAACAATATCACATCTTATTCTACACTTACCTCTCCTCCCCCACTTCCCTCTCATTCTCCCTCCCTCTCTACCTGCTCTACCCTCCAAACACCCTTCAGCCACTTCTCATTTTCTTTTGTCACTTCTTTCTCTCTCTCCTTTACTCTCTCCTTATGTCTTCATCTCTCTCAGCACTTTTGGCTAAAGTTAGCGCTCTTCATTCAGAGTAAATTCCTTCACACGATTGCATATACATTCAAAAATACTATAAAATATCTTTATCAGTAGTGCAATTCTATTAACTCATTGCAACTTATCATCTTTCCATTTTAAATCCAAATTCAATCTCCACATGAACACAAACACAAACAGTATATATACACTGCAAGAATACAACATGACATTGACTGGCATTTACTGAGGCCCCATGAAATCCCTATCCCTGAAGCCAAATGTTGAGGCAATTTACATAATTCATGCAGCGCATCATGACACGCAACACATAATGGAAATGCTGAGTGAAAGGTACTTGCACGATATATAGATCGTCAGTGTGAGCAGAAGAGCTGTTGACATGAGAAGCGATGGAGTAGAGGAGGAAAGATGTGGAAAAGACGAGCGTTGATGAATGTGAGGAGAACAGGCTATTGGCTCTGGCACACATTCCTCATACTTCTTTATCCACTACTTTCTCACGCAGTCTCCTCTCTTTTTTCCACCAGCTTCCCCCTCTTGCTTAGTCCACTTTACCCCCTCACATCACATCCATTTCTCACTCTCTTCTCTCCCTCTGTGTTCTCCAAATCCCACTTTTTATCCCATCATCTCTCTCCCTGTCTTGAGAGGCTCATGTACATCGTTTTTATCATCACCTGTCTAAGTTCATTTGATCAGCAGGACTCTTCATGAGGTTTGGCTGCTGCTGCGCTGAGGCCAGCCACATGTATCCCACCTCATGGCCGCTGATAAATACTGTATCATTTTGCAGATTAGACCTGTTATGTGGTTTAAAATTGGTTGGAGCTATGCTGGGAATTTGCTGAAGGCAACAAACTCCTTGTAAAAGTAATAAAGTTGGAAATTGTCCCGCCCTTACAGGTGCGGTAAAATGAACAGGGCAGCCTTGGAGATGTCAGTCAAGCATGATCTGTACACATCCACACAGTTCTAAGGGACTGTGTTAGGTATTTAGATGCACTGAGACCCAAAAACGTCTAACTCAAAGTAAAATGTCAGTAAAGACCAGACACAAAGACCACACACGATTTTGGCTTCTTCTATGAAAATAAGGAATAGTTTTCGTGCACTTCCTTTTTTCTTCACCTCTTATTTACAGTATGTGTCAGTGTGTGTGACAGTTTTAGTGATGACCTTTCAAGCCAGTGCGTTAACTGGAAGATTACCAAGGATTTAGGAGACGACAAAGACAGCAAAAATGACAGTCAGAGTCAAATATAGTTTATCACTAAGAAAAGGAGAAGCTAAAATAATATGACTACATATGGTGTGTGTATTTGTGCATGTGTGTGCAGGAGAAATAAAGAGAGGGAGAAACCCTGACAGATGAGAGTGCCATTGTGTGAGAGTATCAAAAGGTTTCTGTAGAAAAAAATGTGAAAGGTTCAGTATAGTGTGTCCTCCTTCTATAGGAGGAAGAAGTAAGAGATGCATAAAAAGGAGCCACAGTACTGGAAACAGAGCATGTTTTTATGCCTCAACATCGGCGACAGCTGTGGCCAGAGGCATAATGTTTTTGGGTCGTCCGTCCCATTCTTGTGAACGCAACATCTTTATATTCAATAGTTATTGAAAATGACTCAAAATCTCTCTGAGCTAGCTAATTTTCTGTCAGTCAGCAAACTCATGAGCTTGGTCACTAACAGGAAAATAATTTCCCACCGTTGAGTCTTTTTTGTACTATTGACTCCTGTCTCATAATTGTCTGCAAACCATTCCATGTGGAGCAGTTCATACTCCAGCGGAGAAGGTTAAATAAATAGTAGATCGTGCAACACAGCTATTAAGCTGTGATAGTATCTGCCATTTTGGACTTAAGGGCTTTTCTGAGTGGCTCAGAGGAACTGTCTAAAATAACCCAGATAGCTCAAACACCATTGTTCAGGCTAATCGTGTGTGGGCTTCTGCAACATCAGATGTGTGCCACACGACACAGACATGTAAAGTATCTGTAAAAACATGACACACACACACACACAGCACCAGACTGGGAGTTCACTGTTTTGGCCTCAAGCAAAAGCCTTTTACCTCACCTACTTGCTTGAGCAGTAAGTGGATAGAGACTCTTCTCCAGCCCTGTTCCATCTGTCTGACAGAGTCAGACTGCGGAGAGCAACTTACAGCAACAGTTACACACTCTTCTTGGTAAAACACAGTCCAGTGGAAGGGAAAGACTGTGTGCCCAGTGGGAACTGGTTTCATTTCAACATCTCCAAAGAAAAGGATGCATTGTTGTTACTGGCAGCACAGGGATTTTAGCCTGGCTTAGGCTGCAAAGATATTTCAGCTTTTACTCCAGTATTCCCTGTCTGTTTTGTGGTGTATTGCATGTATATTGTTGCTTAAAAAGGTGATGTGCCTAGTGAGTTAGCTAGTCTATGACACTTAAGCATAATGTATACTTGGGGCTTATTTTTCTTGGTTTTAAGATTTCATTTGTCAAAAAAAAAATTCTCTGTGCTTCTTTTAGTAAAAAAAAAAAAAAAAAAAAAGATAAACTTAATTTAAAAGATGGAGCTGGCGATGTCTCATATCTTTGTTACAGTCCACAAATCCCATGGAGAGACCAAATGACCCAGTCTGTCTAATTTCACTGCTCTCTATGACAGTCAGACCCACCCACAACCTTTCATTGCTACTGAATATGGAAATTTTACACAGTGAGCATCCATTTTTTTAAAAAAAGGTCAAATAGTGGGCACTGTTTTTGGCTGTGTACTAATACATATTTGGTGTTCTATTGAGTAGTTAAGGCAGCAGTATAATGTACGTGGGATCCACTCAAATAAACAACATAACCCAGGTTCATCATAATGAAGAAACATGTCTGTTAATGTTTGGATAAATAATAACAGTAAGGTCTGTTGTCACACTGACACATTTAGAAGGCTGGTAACAGGCGTTGAGTGCCTACCTTTTCTTTTTTTTGTAAGGTCACAGATATTGAAAAGCATTCCACAACTGTGATTGGCTGTGGCACAATTCACTGTGAAAAATGGAGAACAAGTTGCTATGAAACAGCCTCTCAGCTGGCATGAGTGTTGCAGTGACTGCTCTATGGAAGAATGTGTTGGACCAAATTGTCAGCAGACACTGTACATGCAAACACACACACGCACGCACACATATATACACACACAGAGCATACAGCACTTCTTTTGGCTGACAAGATCACCCAGGACTGACACAGTCGTAATGGCCACTCCAGGTCATTACTCCTCTAAATCCCAGGGAGAACGACGAGGATGATAAAAACATAAGGGCAATAGAAAACCTGAGTGAGTGTGGGTAGGAAGAGAGAATGTAATACTGATATATTTTCCAAATCGATTGATGCCTGAGTAAATGTCCAATTAATCTGCTTTATGATAGCAGGATGAGCTCTGTGGGATGAAATATGTATGAGGGTCCTTCAGACAGCTCTGTGTTTAAATATTCTTTTCATCCTACGCCCTGAGGAAGTGTGTCAGATTTGTGTGTCTGTGTCTGTGTGTGTGTATTTTTCGTACCTCCTGCCCAGACCTCTAGGAAGCTCTCACTCAGGAATACAAGCTCAGAGGGGAGCGGGCTTCGTTCCCGGTTACACACATAAACATAAAACATGCATAAACGGGCATATTAACTGTGTGTGAATTATCCATCTTCAGAAACATACAAACTCACTCAGACAGACAGAAAGCCCAAATTCCTCCAATACTTCGTCTCATGTGCAGTATGTGCGGACGAGACAGGCGGCCCCTAACTCACACCACACTCAACACAGTTACTTAGATACATAAGCAAACACACACAGCTGAGTAGTTGCAGTGTCTCACGTCTCAGGCCGAGTGATCGATCGATCTTGATTTCATCTAAAGCCAATAATGGGACAGGATCCAGACGCTGCGTGGGCGGGGTGATCATTGTGTTTAGTTACACCACACCATTATCTCCCCTGGGCTCACTACTGCAGCACACACTTGTTTGGTTGTGTGCGTGTATGTAGGGACTAATCCTGTTTGTATTGGAGCAGTATGGCTGTTGATGGTTTGCACTGTGTGTAGGGCTCATATACAATATGTGGCTGCGTGTGTGTCACTGTGGAGGGCTGTGTTTCTCCTCTTGACCATGCTTCCACATTTCCAATACTATCATGTTTTGTCACAGTGTGACTGGTTAAGAAAGCTTAAGGGATACTAAAGAAATACTTTGTATGAACATGGATGTTCTGCATATACGAGATACCTACACTGAACTACATCTGATCCACATTCATTAAGTGTAGTTTAACTTTGCGCATAAAACAACCACAGTATTACATAAAAGATACAGAGGAGATGCAATAAAAGCTGATGGGAACAGGTTTTTGTCACTGAGTTTATGGTAATTCTATTGTATCATAGTGTCTCCTTCTATTTCTTATGTATTTTCTTGTTTTCTTTGTGAGTCTGTATTAAGGCCCCCCTTGGGACGGGCTTTGCAAACCAGCTTAGGCAAGGCATATCAAGGCAAATTTTTACATAGCATAAATCATTTACATAGCACAGTTCATGTACAAGGCAGTTTTAGACTGCTCTACAGAGATTTAAAAAGGATTGGAATCAAACTTAAAAAGACTGAATGAGAGAAAGTGTGGAAATACAGATAAACAACAGGTTGTAAGCTTTCAAAGGCAGTCAGAGCTGTGGATACCTTAGATCCTGTGGTTATTTAGGCTGTAAATGCTGTGGGATGTGTGGTCCATGCCACATATGTGTCCTGATTCAAGAAAAGCATTGATGTGCGACCTCTCTGTTTTTTCTGTAGATGGACCATGGTCATATTACTGCCACACTGTTACATGCCTTCACCCCGCTTGCAAAGCCCCAAATATGCAGAATAAATTGTCAAAACATCGCCTCATGTTGTGTGTGTACATAGGAGACAAATGAATTCACTGCAAAAACATAAATGCCATTTTAGGTGAGAAGCAGCTATGACATGCCATTAGGTGCCACGAATACAGAATGCTCTTTTAACTGTGTAATCATGTTAAACCCGCTTCATATTCACATTACATAATTCTCACATTGCATAATATCCACACAACACCAGCTGGAAACATACAATGATTTTCCTTTCAGATTTTTTGGCAAAATTGCTTAAGATGTGCACAGATTTGGATGAAAATATGTCTTACCTTATGATGCTTGTTCCCGCTGAGGCTTATGTTGATCCACTTTGACTGTATGTGCTTTTGCGTGTGTCTTCGAGGTGTGGGTGTACATGTGCTCTCAGTTTTGTGTTTGTGAATGGGATGTACAGACTGCATTATAGAGCAGAGCGAACTAATGCTATGTTTTCAGGAGAACATAGATGGTCTGCCAAGACTTAAATAAAGGCATAAAGCATGAGCAGAGGAGAGAGCAAGAGAGAACGATACACACAAAGACAGCTCTCTTTGATAAAAGGAGACGTATCTCAATAATGGCACTGCTGGAAAGCATGAGTGTTAAATAAGTCGACAAAAGCATTAAAGTTTTTAAGTAGACTTTAATGCACAAATTGGAATTATCTTGATTTTTGTTTTTTTTTCTACAAAAGCATTCTTCAAGCTTTAGTAGGAGTGTTTTGTTGCATGTCACATGTTAAAATCTCATAAATCTGATTTATTCACATTGTTGTTGTTTTTTTTACCAGTTTATTTAATCACAGCAGAGAATTTTGAGAATACTGAAAACCCTTATTATACCTGATTGAAGCTACATTTACTTTCACTGTCCCGCTGTGTTCCAGCTGAATTAAGTCCATCATTATGCAATTGTACAACATGGTGAGGGTTCTGATCACTGAGCCAGAATGGCTTTGATTCTCTGATCCTCATATCTTCCCTCCATATTTATAAATCCCAAGATCTATGTCTGTTTTTCATTCCCCAGTTCTGCTCTGTAAACTTCTACATGCTCCAATATTTCTTTTGAGTGTGTGTGTATGTGTGTGTGTATGTCTCCATGTGTGTCCGAATTGGAAAAGCCACGATGTTTGGCATTACGCTTTAATTTCCATGGAAATAGGTTGCGGGAGAACGCCCAGAATGAGATGGGAATTTCAGAGGCCCCAGCACATAACATTTGGAATTTACCATCCGGCTTTTTCGTGCACAACATTCATACACACACACACACAAAAACACACACAGAGTCCTTAGGCTCCCTCATTCATTCTCTGTTAAGCCTCTCTCGTAAAATGCAGGATGGAAGCATCACAATCAGAATGAGCAGTTAACTTGGCTCCCATGAGAAACGTCTACATGTCAGGAAATTATTTTTAAAAAATCACCCAGTTAGTGCATTTTTTCCTTTCTTTCTTTCTTTTTTTCTTTTTTATTTTATTACAGAGAATGTCGTGGAACTATCTTATCTTAGACCCAAAAGAGATTACAGGCCCCAAAAACTAGTGCTGATGGAACAGTCACGACAGAATTCAGTCTCCTAAACTGTGTCTAATTTGAACTGGCTCAATAAGAGCCTTTTCCAATATCTTTCCCACACCTGGGGCCTCTCTTGCCACACCAAAAATACTCTCAGACACTGCCTAGTAGGCATGCAAAGCACCCTCTTGCAGACTCTCACATAATCGCAGAGGCAAACATAAAGACATCTACGCCTAAAAAAAAAGTTTCATTATTGCCTAATAACACGCTGCCATGGTGAGGGATGATTAAAATTGGGGAAAAGGGAGAAGGGTGTAACGTGGTTAGTCAGAGGAACGGATCATATAAAATATAATGTGTGGGTATTAACAAACAAGGTGATTAGCTGGGGTGAGGGGGCAAGGCAGAGGACAGAGGAGAGGTTGATGAGCAGGAGGAGTAAAAAAAAAAAAAAAAACACAGGTAGACATGTCCTCAAAAGGCTAAACAAAAGTAGAGAAGCAGGACTTTAATATTCATAACGTGCATGGGACCAGACAGGCCCTCTAACTGTCCCTGTCACTTTCATGTGCACAAGGAAACAAGAGAGGAAGGCAGGGAGGGAGGGATGAGAACGAAAGATGAGAGCGAAAGAGATAAAGGCAGTAAATGAGAAATGGGGAGGGGAATAAAAGTTTGGCGTTAAGTTAGAATATAGGGTGATTTCAAGCTCAATTACAGAACCCATGAAAGCCCGAGCCTTTCACATCGCCGCTCCTCTGTTCTTTTTCTTCATCTTTCAGTTTTTTAACAGCCACTTCCCTCTCCCTCCGCCTTAAACTCTTGCCCTCTGTCTTTTCCTTGAATTTCTCTTGTTTCATCTGTTCTCTCTGTTTTCTTACTTCTCCTCCGGAGGGCATTTCTGTAACTTGGGGCCTTTAAGTTAGTAACAGTCTGGCTGATTTCAAGATATTTTCAGAGTGTGGGTAGAGCCAAACTTAGGCGACAGTATCTTTGAATATCAATTCCGATAACGAGATGTGCTTTTCTTGACCTGCAGAGACTCCAGTGCAGGTAACTTGAAAAGGAAAGTCAAAGCCGACACTTTTCTCTCTTCGACAGTTTAAACGAAGTCGCCATTGCGATTTCAGAACTTTTCCGGTGGTGCAACAAAAGCAAAGACTTTGAACTTGCCTCAGGGGTGGACAGAAAAGAGGACTGAAGGGGAAAATGGATGACAAGGTTTTGGCTAGACAGAACAGTAAGTATGAACAATGGCTGAACAAGAAAGGAAAAATAAATGTCCATGGTAGAAATAAAAAAGATTTACTCCTTGGTTTTAGGATGTCCAGACAGGAAACTTAGGTGAGGAGGTTAGAGGCCCATATCTGGTCAAGTAGATGTCATTTAACCCGCCATACTGTTTCCATTAATTAACTGTCATTTCCAAATGTTAACAAATGCCCCACTTTGATGTGGGAGCTGACAATAAAAATGATTTGTTTGATCTATCTCCTCTAACACAAAACCACCCTCCACACAGAGTGCACCAAGGTAATAACCATGCAGTATCATTACTGGAGATTAATAGGGCTTTTAATATAGTCATTAAACTCCAGTCTGAAATATAGATGACAGTTGTCAGCCACGATAGTATTCTGTTCCATTTCAGGATGCTTTGAAGCTCCTCGGGGTGCCAGAGTTATAGGTGCCACCGGTGCTATCAAGAGCTAACAACATCCTTTGGCATTTACACTTCACTGGTTTCCAAACTATGAGTGCTGAGCTCGCCTGCGCTGAGGTAACCTATGAGGCATGCAGTGTCCCTATCACAGCATTTCAGAACGTAGCTTTATAAAAGATTTTTTTTTTAAATTTACTTTAACACAACAGTGATATCCTTTAAGTTTTTGGAGCATTTTATAACTTTATTACACAAAGGACAATAGAGAGTAGACAGTAAATGTGGGTACAGAGACGAAGGATGATATCCAACAAAGGTCTCCATCCAGTAGAACTTGACCAGCCATTAGAACTCTTAGATCATCAGGACACCCCCATGTGAGACTACTTTTTAGCCATGCTAGTAGCAGGGCTCTAGGGATAGCTTTAGGGTAGGGTTGGGTTTCCCATAGCTGCTTCCATTTTAGATATAATCTTCAAAAGCAGATTATATCAGCTGTGGCCAGTTAATGTTCTTTTGTTAATGGCAATAATGAAACCTTTGGTTTTTAATGTTAATGTGCTCTCTGCAGGCTGCTCTTTATTCAGCCATTGATTGTTAGTTAGGACAAAGAAACATCACTGTGCAAGAAAGTACCCTTATGTGCATATTATACCAATACTGTCCTCTTAATAAATCAGAATCTGAATTAATAGTTCTGAGTATTTGCAACAAGTTGATAAAAAAAGGTGTAAAAGCAGGATAAACCAGTTATTTCAATGTGTTATATGTATTTAGTCAGTATCTTAAATCCAGTGCTGCTCATCTCATTTTCAGGTTGTAGCTCCGGGGTTGTGAACATTAATTAGGCTGCCACTAAAAACTGCAGTGCTTCTGCCTTCTCAGCCAACAAAAGGCAATTACAGATCTTTGAGTTTTAGTTATTTATAACTTTAATTACTTGCAAATGTTGAGAGCTGAACCTCATTAGATTTGACAAGGGGTTCTGATTTGATAAAATGTTATCAAACCCCAACTTGTGGAACATAAGTTTATTCCTGTATATCTTGTCAGTTTGGCTGCTGGTGCTACTGCATCAGTGTCAGGATTAAAATAATCGGCATCAGGATAAATAGCTCCTCCACAACCATGTTAGACCCACTCAGAGAAAGCTTCACTTCAGAAAGACACAAAGTATTTTTTTGACCTTAGCAGAGGTGGGACCAAGTCATTGTTTTGCAAGTCCCAAGTAAGTCTCAAGTCTTGGCCCTCAAGTCCCGAGTCAAGTCCCAAGTCAAGACAGACAAGTCCCAAGTCAAGTCCAAAGTCAAGATTGACAAGTCTCAAGTCAAGTCCAAAGTCCTACACTTTGAGTTTCAAGTCCTTTCGAGTCCTTTTAACCACACAGCAATAATATATTATGTAAGAGGTAAGCATATTAAACAGATGTCAGAACATCCCTTATAGCCACACATGAACTGTATTGAAACTACTCTTAATTACTCATATTATTAATATCAATCTTAACATTGTGTGATAATATATTTTGTATCTTAGTGTGTTACGTTGCAGCACGTAGACCAGCAACTCACGTGTGCAAGCTAACTTGTTTTTTCGTCAATGGACTGCTGGAGAGTAAGAACAACGAGCAGTATAACTTTGTTTTCCTGTCGGAAAAATCCGTCTGACAGCAAGCTAAAACGGTACACATATTCTTAATATAGCGCACATTTAAAGTGACCTTGATTTTATTAGGTTTGCCTCTTTGTAGGTGGCTAAAATATGCGTTGCTGCTAACCGCCGTCTACTGTGTGATACCTTGACTAATGTTATGTATAAGTACCTCAACCATAGCCCTGTTAAAAAAATACTTAACAAAGGTATGAATAAGGGAGTGAACTCGCAGTAGACGCAACAAATTACCGTGTTTGCAATGATTTAGCTACACAGCAAAGAAAAATTAGCTACTTAGCCAATAAATGTAAGCTTTCATTCAGAACTTACCTTTCTTTGTGCAACTTTAGATGTCGAACGAAGTTCGAAGTTGTTGCGTCTCCATCTGTAATCTTCGAGCCACATGTTTTGCATACTGCAATTCGTTTTTTATTGACCACCTCGTAGTTTTTATACCCGAACGAAACTATCTTTGGTATCATTTTTTCCAGCTAGCGCGCTGTTTGACAGTCCGTCTTCATTGGTTGTCCTGCAATTTGATTGGATGGATGCTGTCGGATCAAAATAATGTTGATCTAATTTGATTGGATGTTGTGCCGACAGCACACACACAGACGCACACATACAAAGAAAGATACAGAGCGTTCCTTAATAACATCCTTTTTAATCTTTGGGTTTTTGAGGAAAGTAGCAAGTCTTGTCGAGTCAAAAGGCTCAAGTCCAAGTGAAGTCACAAGTCATTGATGTTAAAGTCCAAGTCGAGTTGCAAGTCTCTTTACATTTTGTCAAGTCGAGTCTAAAGTCATCAAATTCATGACTCGAGTCTGACTCGAGTCCAAGTCATGTGACTCGAGTCCACACCTCTGGACCTTAGCATAACAAAGCATGTTGACTAAGAACATATTCTTATCTATAGCAACAGCCTGGAGGAGAAGTATGTGGTCAGACAATTACTATTTAAATCGTTTCACAGTTCTATGAAGATGGAGTTTAGTGCTTGAAGGCTCTTTGCCTGATTCACTCCTGACCTTAACTAAAAACAGCAGAGCCGGTTTGATGATAAAGCTCTGCCATTTCATAATGTTAGTGTCAGTACATGAAAGTGGGGTTGGCCGTGCTATAGCTGCTCCTTACGTGAACTTGAGATTTGCTTTAGCACATCATATAGCTTTTTCCTATGTGAACTCTAAATCTGAATCTAAAATCTGCTTTAATACAAAATCAGCGATAAAAATAACAGACAGCTAGTATAAACTTGGTTAGCAGTAAACTGATTACAAAAACAAACAAACAAATCAACAATTACAAAACAGCTTTAATACAAAGGACTTATAAAGGTCCCACATGTCAAAGATGCTTGATAATGTTTGCTTGATTACAGAGGTGAAAAATGGTAGATATAACAATGTCTATACAGTAAACACATTAGAGGAAGCTTATTCACATAAAGCACATAGTGTTCTCTGAACAGCGTGATGTTAAATACCACCTGTCTTTATCTGACAAGTATATATGTACATAGGATGTAATCCTGTTGCCATGCTTCACATGCACAAATCTAATCTCTTTGGTGTGGGCGATAATGCCTCACACCACTTTTCTCTGAGATTTAATATGTCATTATCTTGTTCATGTACATTAGATCGCATGTCATCAGGTTGATGTCAGAGTATGAAAAAAAATCTATCCTCTCCCTGTTATCACCTAATGATCATGGTTCTTATCTTGATCCTGTTGCTCTGGCGGCAGTTATTGTATCACTGTTTGTGTGTATGAGTGTATGCGCTGCCTCTCTCTTCCAGTTAATGACTTACCGTCCTTTTTAATATCTCATCTGTTGTAACTGCCATCTCTAATAAGTTTGATTAAGTCCAAGCTCGCATTCATGTGTCATAGCGGAAGGCCTGGTGCCAACAGCCTTCTGTGAATTTTGTTTTGCACATTAAGGAGTCACCTGGTTTGGTTCAGAGTTGGAGGAGGTGTGAACCCCACGGCTTCACTGTGTGGACAGGACTTCTGGAGTTCAGCATGAGCCTCTGGGGCTAACATTAAGCTAGCTGCTGATGGTCAGTAAATCCCTCCAAACCACAGGCTTTGCACTTGTTAAAGCACAATGTCTTGTTTTTTTTAGGAAGTGATATATGGGTGTGGAGGCTTTGGAGTGGTTTAAAGGTACTTTTGACTGAGCTGTTTTGTCAGTAATTGAACAACAAATGGGACTAATGAATTTCGTTGTTAGCTAATTAGTAGTTGCTTTTTAAATGAGTTGATTGTAATGAGTAATTGATTATGTGTACAGCATGTCACAAGCGGAGCAGTGCAGAAGTGCTACAGCAAAGTGTCACTGAGTCCCAAAAAAGTACACAGTTGTATTGAAAGACAATATCATATTTTTCCGCTTCTAGTAAGAGAAATCGTGGCGACTGTGGTGGTGTTGTGGATGAAAGCGTCAAGTGATGTATTAAATCCTGAACAGAGCCTCCATCCCTCTCTTTCAGGTGTATTATTTGGGTGAAATTAAACCCAGTCTCCACCACAACTGAGATTAAAGAGAAATAGTTGACACAGTGTAACTAATGACCTCTATCTACCTGTCTGTCTGTCTGTCTGTCTGTCTGTCTTTCCGTCTCTCTCCTCTCCCTCCCTGCCTCCCTCCTGTCACAGTTCTGATTGGATGGTAACTGCTGACATCATAAACTACTTTCTCATTGTGTCCTCCAGGCTTCAAGTCAATAACAGTGTCTATCAGCTTTGTGCATAATCAATCAATCTATCAGTCACCCAAACAACTGATCACTCTTACATTAGTCAGAACACGTTTCATTCAAATGCCTGACAAACAGTGCGATTCACTTTCAGCGACAGACAAGCCGGTCAGGATGTAGAGTTTCACGCAGAGTTCTCTGCGGAAGCCTGACTTACAGGACAGCCTCTCTGACAGCAGGGGGTAGCGGATTTTCTACGAAATAGGAGGTCTGCAGGATCGTGGATTGGTAGCTGGATTTTGACTTTGGCTCATTATAACATGCATGCAAGGATGTGGCAGTAATGTCCTGGATTTTAGGACGAAAGGTTTTTTCTCTCTTTTTTTCTTTCATTTTTCTCCATTTTATTCCTGCAACAAAAGAAACAAATACATTCACGCACACATATTATTTGGTGTAGAAATGAAAAATTCACTGTAAATGACAATGAGAGAGTAATATATTCTATGTTACAAAATATTGATTGAGTTAAGATACTGGTTCTCAGGCTTTAGGACCCCTCAGGCGAACTACAGAGGTCACAAGATGACTTTAAGAAAGTGAAAATATGTATGTCAAATACACACATTTATGCTGCTGTTCATACATTACATGGAAACAATGGAAATGCGTTGCCTTTAGGCTCTTTTGAATAATTAATGAAGTGAAAATTGCCTGAAAAGGGAAAGTAGAAATCATGTGTTTTCGTGTTCTTGCAGCAAGAGGTCAAGTGTGGGTGTTACTTCATCTGGGGTCACCTGTTGAGGTGTTGGAAATCCATTACACGAGATTTGAAATTGTTTATTGACAGCTTTGTTTTCAGTGAAAGAATATCCTGAGGGCTCTGTTTCTATTAATATTTTTTATTCATTTGCAAAAGAAGATATTACTGCAGTTTTAAAGGTATTGACTTGGAATCCTGTTTTGGTGGTTGTATGATTCTGGATTTAGATTCTGGATTTAGTTTTTCTTTTTTTCTTGTGGTCTTACATGCTTAATGTCTTTAAATGCAACAAAAAGGCTTCAAACACGCCTGGAGGCACAAATTCTTACACACACACACACACCTAACCTCTCTATGGAGACATTGTGACTCATGGTTTAATGAGGACTGGAGGCTGCTCAGCTACATTGTCTGAGGTCTTCTCGAGTGCTGATTAGTGTTTCACTCTACCTACAGCTGAATTAATTCAATGATGGTCTGAATTCATTCTTTTCCAATCCTGGTAATTTCACTATCACACCCACACGAGAGGAAGCTTAGATTTATGCAGAACTTATTCTCACTCTCATTTTACATGCAACTTGAGGAAAGACCTAGAAAATAGATGCTTAAGATGGTGGAAGGCTTAAACTAAATTTATTTAATAAAGAGGGCAGGCAAGCAGGGGGAAAATGCCTTAACACACAGATTTGTCACACACACATGCATTGATTTCTTTCCTGCATTGCTACCTTTACAACTTCTATAATCACCCTTATTTATTGTAAGAGCTGACAGTGCAGCATTTCCAAGTCTTAGTTTGGTCAGGTGCACAGAGCAGCAGAAAGATAAGGCTACAGGTTTAAACAATGCAGTGGTCTTCTGGGACATGGTGTATTTGCATCTGTGTACATGCAGAAATGGGCTAACTGTGTTGTTTGGACACATCTCGCACGGCTGTCACACCAGAGACCAGGGTTGGTCCTGTCCTGCCTGTGGTTAGGTTTATTTAACAAAAGCACTTTGGTTAAGGTTACAGAAAGATTGTGGTTTTCTGTTAGTTTAGTTGTATAGAGACATAAGGGTTACCAGATCTACTGCCTGTTTAGTCTAAATTAATTCTGAAAGACCAAATTTATCTCAATATCCCTGTAGTGCAATGGTTTAGGGAAAGAACACCAAACCAGTTTTGGAGTGAGTGCGTGCACGGTGAAATAGGTTTCCCAAAGGAATAAATGGACAAAATGACAGTCTGCATTAATGCTGCATACTGCCTTTAAAACTGCATGGGGCCATTCACTGCAGCAAGGCTCATCAATAGCAATTTCCTTGAACACAGAAAGGCAGGAAGGACTTTTTGGTACAAAACATTCACATTTACACTTAACACACACACACACACACACACACACACACACACACACACACACACACACACACACACACACACACACCATTAGCATTGATCAAAAACACTCTCTCTGTTGTTCTTGGCAAACATGATGACAGAAAAAAATGGATGGTCCCTTCAAACGCACACAAACACACACAGAATTCATACACAGACACACACACACACACACACACAATGACAGACCCTCAGTCTCCACGGAGTCCCACTGGAAATCATTCATGATTGGCTCCTATTGTTAAAGGCTATGTCAAGCACCAGCCTGTGAGCTGCAAGGTGATGAATAGCAAAATAAACAGATATTTACCCCCTGACAGCTCCTTTTCAATTAAAGGGAAACACTCATGATTTTCAGCATCATCACCAATAATTGTTTGTGCCGTTAGCAGAGGTGGTGTTTATAAAAGTGGAGGAGCGCTACATTAAATCATATAAAATCATAAAATCATAAAAAAACATAAAATCATCTGTTTTATAGACTCAAAGTACGTGTTGAGCAGCATCTACCAGCAGTGCCATCACTGACAGAAAGCAACCTTGAAAACCACAGTAACTTTTCTCTTCTTTTTTTTTTTCTTTTTTTTTTTACCATTGTCACTGAGGCTGCAGTCTGTGATTGCACAATGCAGCACTGCAGTTAGAACAGGAACAGCAGTGTCATTGGCTCTCGTCCACGTCACCTGTGATGTGAAATGATGCAACACTTGCTACCTTTGACCGTCATAAAGTCTACCCTTAAACTAATATGAAAAATGTCAGGAACGTCTTCTGTTTGTCATCAAAATCCTGTAGTTTTTAGTGACAATAAACTGTCTGAACATCGAAAGCATTGAAGCATGGACTGTAGCCCAAACATGTCTCTAGTTCTCTGAGAGTGTGCACTTCTGTTGGTTTGTGAGACCTTCTGTATCAAAATGGCCCACACACATTTTGATTTTGATTCATTGTGTTTGTTAATGATAACATGAAATTACACTTAAGTGTGCCAGTGTTAGAGCTCTCCTGAAGGCCCTTTTCACAGAGGACATGTTGACTTGTCACAGCAGGAAAAGCCATGGTGTAAACAATAAAAAGAATGACGACTGAATTCCATTTAGCTGCTTTGGTTTCTCTGTCCTGGTATTGTTCATGCTGTTCATACACTAGATCCATGTCCAGAGAAAGGAAGAAAGGGTTTTGTCTACCATGGCAAAAAGGCTGGAGGCAGGAGAAAACAGATGTATTTTACTGTCACCCCATACACGTGACAGTATGCATTAATGGGAAAAATAGTAGCATTTAAGCTCAATAATTAACTGCTTAATTAGTGCAAACTGGAATACATGTGCTGATCAGCATGATATATTATATTAGCCAAGGCAGCAGTGTCACTGCAAGCTGTTTTAAATGGATTTTTGAAAACAACAGGAGAACACAACTGGGAGGAGGGCAAAGCTGCAGTAGGGCAGCAAGTAGAAGACTTTTCATTAGCAATAATGACAATGGCAAGAAAAAAAAACAGCAGCTGTTATCCTTTAAATCCTTTAAATAAATATTGGCAAGAGGATTTGAGCGAGGTGCTTGATGAAGGTGAAGGCACAGAGGGTGGGTGGGGGTCCACTTTAAAGGTGCTATATGTACGTTTTCTTTGGCTCTGAACGTGGTTTCGTGCCAGGAGCAGGTGATCGCTTGCCAAGAGCTTCAGCCATTATTGCGTTTACAAGATAAGAGGTTAGAATACGCCCTCTGGGCAGCGCTACTTCTTCATCCACTCATGCCGATCTGAGGACAGACTCGAAGCTGCAGAGAATCATTATTGCAAGATGGTATTATGAGACGGGGCTGGGGTTAGCTGGTTAGCATCCTAACTTCAGGAGAAGTAAAGAAGTCCTAAAAATAAATGTTAAAATTAGTGCTGCTTTCCACGCTGGTGCCAGGTCTTGGCAAGTAAAGGAATGAACTTTAATGCTTAACTTGCAGTGTTCCTTCTAGACTGGTAAGTAAACAGCTGTTAATGGTATTGTGGCAATGTGGCGATAGCAAAAACTTACATATAGCACCTTTAAGTACCTATGATGGAGTCGGCCACACTTGAAACCTTGCTAATGGTATTCAGCCCAGTGATCAGCCACAGCAGGACCCCTACCGCTGTGTGTGTCTTTTTTCAGCCTGTCGTCCCAGCTCACTCATGAATAATTTATGATAGGCCCCATAAAATCGTATCTTTAGAATCACAGAGGCTGAGGGTGATAGGAGACAGAAAGAAGAGGAAGAGAAGAAGGGAATGAGACCCTGATCTCCCACCTGTGTGTCAGTGTCTTTTGATGCGTCTTTGTTGCCACCTTCCTATCACCTCACTTCAGATTTTGAGCCATCAGCATGGCTTCTGAAATGAAATGCGTACAAACAGACACACACACACAAACATGTACGGTATGTTTTTATTATGATGTCATGCTGTTTTAATTTTTAGATCCAGCTCTCAAGCTTACAGGGGCTGAGTGTTTCTCACACAAAAGATAGATTTTGATAAAGAGAAAAGAATTAAAGCAAAATGTTGGTTCATTACATTATTACATTATTGATGACATGGGTTTTAATAGTTGTGTCTTTTATTAGTTATGCAACACTGTGCTCTGCAAAGTAATTACTGAGATTTTTAAATATGTAAATAAAAACAGGTTCAACAGGGCAGCAAGCATGAGCAGCCAGACAATGAGACAAGTTTGAAAAAAAAATCCTACTTTAGTCAAATTCAGTTGAAAGCCCTATTTTTATCTATACGGGTGTGTTCAAAGACCTTAGCAGTTAATTTTGTTGAGTACAATGTCCAAAGCATCCAAAACATGTTTCTTACCACCGCCCAAAATCTCTTGGTTTTTCCCTCTGCTCCCAACAACCCCAGTCCTGCTGAATAAATCATAAGATTTACATGCTTGAATTTAATGGCAAAATCAGCAACTGCACTTATTTGAAACTGGGCTGAAATAAATTCAGTGACAGCTGTGTATTTATAGTTTCCTTCAGCAACCCCACCTCAACCAGCTCTCGCCCTCTCCTGCTATTTGTACCCTCATCATGCGAGTGAGTGCCTTCTGTGTGGCCTGCTCCCTCAGTGCTATCAGCAGAGAGAGTCTGCTTGCATGCTTGCACAGATGTGCTGAAAACTTTAGGAGTGGCTGCTGAGTGCATCTTTTCACAAAAGTCTTTTTCATGGCAGTTTTTTTTGTAATAGTCACATTCCTGGAGGTAACAGCTGGCAGGCACCATGGACCATATTCCAGGAGGGATTTAAGGAGAGATTAAAGTTATTTGGCATCCGGTGATTGCACAATGTATCATCCACAATATTCCCTTTTTCAAAAGGGGATGTATAAAATATTTTGTTTGCTTTGTCATTTAGCAGAAACCTGCTTGATAAATGTGTGATTTAAGTTTAAGAGTATGTTGTATGTATGAATGAAAAAATCTTTCCTATGAGCCCAAATCATAACTATATACAGTCGCAAACAATATTTAAGAGACAGTTAGAAGATACAAATATGAGCAGATTTAAAGTGCAGAGTCTGAGGTGTGTTGTTGCAACTGTGAGGGAGGCTCTTTGAATTTCATGAAGCTTCTGCTGTTTCACCCCCTTTAGTTTGTTGAGAAACTGAATGAACTCAGTCGGGAACTGCAGCACATCTGTTCAGAAAGAGTTAGTAATGTACAGTAAACAAACTTCTGACAACCTGATCCTGAAACTGCAACAATTATATGCTAGTTTTAGTATTTGTTTGCTTTGTTTCTTTGCTTCTGGTCTTCAGCTGCTGCACACAAGCTGAGAATTTATTTGTGGTGGTGGGCAGTGAGCTCCGACGTGCAACACTTGACAGTCTGCTGCAAATGAACACAGAATTTCCAACAAACTTCTAAGGGAATGGTGTCTACATTTTGGGTAAGAAAACATATGACACCATGATTTTAAGTAGAATAAATCAATGAATGTAATCAGCTTAAATAACTGATATTTAAGGAAAAAAGAAAAAAAAATCTGGAAATAAACTCTTGTTTGCTTGGAGCTACAGATTGCATGGTCCTTGATTCTTAGTTCTGTTTGCCAAACTGTCTTCTTTCTTTCCTTTAATTTCTTCCCTCACCTTGGGTGTGAATTTATGTCTCACAGGCAGCTGTCTCTTTCTTCCTATTTTTTTTGTGAAACAACTTGCTGATAAAACATTTAACAGTGTCAGAAAGGCTCTTAAAGTTTTCTCAACTGAACGCTGGTATACAGAATTTTCCAGGGAAATGTCAGGTGTTTGGATCTAGATAACATACAGGTATCTTATGTTTTGTGTACTGTTGCGCAGGTCTTTAACTTAAAAAAAAAAAGTTTACTTTTAAGTAACAGCCAAGCTAGTCAGCAAAAAAGTCACTTTTGAGTCATGAAAAAAAAACCCCATCATATTAGGCCTATTTGCCCCAGGTGCTCCTGCTGAGGGGCCACTTCATTAATTTTGCTAACTTGAGAACAAATATGTCAACAAATTAGTCAATAACAAATGTCTATATTTCTTCCACTGCCCCCTTTGTGACCCTTCTACTGTAGATTTATGTATCATTGACAGCCTTCTCTCCTGGCTGCGACAGACTGACAAGGCATCAATCTCTGCTCTCTAACTGAATGCCGCAGCACAGAACACCCACAGAGATGCCAGACGATCGATATTCAGAATGCATTCTACCTTCCACTTCCTACTGGCACCGTGGGAGAGAGGGGATGGAGAGCCAGACACGCGCACAAGCACACCCACGCTCACTTGTGCACTCACAGTTCCATACACACACACACGACACCTGTGTTAGGGAGGGCAGTGCAGTTGACATGTCAGCGTGCTGCAGGCAGGCGACAGTGAGCAAAACCCCCTGTGGCGAAACCTTAAAGTGTCATTAGCTTCCGCTGTTGCAGACACCACCTGCCTGGCTGCCATTCAGTATCTTAAATGCATACACTGTGCCCTTGAATGAAAATTAAAAGAAACACACTCTAAAAATACATATTTATATATTTTTAAAAAATGTAAGCATTCAAAATGACTTAGGCTACCCTAAATGTTCCTTATTTTGGCAAATCTGAGAGTGTCATTGAATAAATGCCAAACCTTTCTTTGAAGCAAGGCTTTTCCTGCCTGGCTGCTATTCAGTAGTGTTTAAAAATGGATAAAGGGAAACCAAATTCATATCTTACACAAAAAAGTAAAACTGCCCAAAAAAACAAACAAAGTAACTGGTGTTTGAACAGGTATACTCAGCACCAACTCATAAATGTTTTTGTTGTGCTCCGTATTTGCCCACTATGTGGTGGATAACCTGCGTGCTGTGACTCATCACGCATCAATCCACCAAGTTCAGCTGGAAAAATAGCAAAGGTAGTCGGAATTCTTACATAGGGCTTTAATTAGATAGCTTCAATTAAGCAAATTACTATTCTAATCATATTCTGCAAAACAAATAATAAAAAAAAGAACAAAAAACATAGAGACAGAGTATCCCACAAGGGGTCACTAGATAAATCTGAGGGGTTGCATGTTGATCAAGAGAAACCAGTACGAGTTTGTTTGCTTTTTCAGACTTTCCTTTAGTTTTTTGTCATTTGTCTAGTGAGTAACTGACATCTGAAAGATTTCGATTGTTTCCCTTGTGGAATGCACTGCAAAACAATAGAAATAATAACACAAATAAGAAAAGTAAAAATATATGAAATATTTAAAAGACATTATTCAAAAGCCTTTTGAAAAAAAAAGTGATTTTGTGAGTTCATTGGGCTGGTAAAAACAGTGATGTGGAAAACAGTGATGTGGCATGTTCTCTTACTGTCTTAGTTCTCTTCTTCTCTCTCGCTCTCTCTTTCTCTGCTTCCTCATTTTCCCCTCAAGCACAAGAGATCATCTCCTCTCTCTTCCTTTGATCCTAACAAACCACATCTGGAATAATTCCCATGACAGGAAACCAAGGAAGCTAGTGTGACACCACCATACACTCGTCTCTGAGGAATCTGCTGAGTAAATGTCACTCTGGGCACGTACATACACACAGGCACAGGCAAACACACACACACACACAAACACTAACTCAGCCTAGCCCAGCATCACCTCTTTGTCACCCTCCTTCATAATAACCACAGTACATGACAGTTTTAGAAACGCTCCAGAGTCTGAGCTGGGAGAATAATCCTAACAATAATCCAAACAGTGCAGACAGACATGGTAAAGGTGATGCTGCTTTGTCCCTGCTGGCTGCAAGAGGAAACTCAGCCTTAAGATGCCTTTGGTTAAAGAGCCCAGGACCATTGAAACCACAGGGACTAGACAAAGACCAGTTAAATACTACTCCCGGTGTGTGGTTGCGTGGGTTCCTCCAGCACCACATGGGGTTAAAATCCCAGCAGGTTCAAGAGGATTTAACACTGATTTAATGCAAATAGCAATTGACAAGGCAGAACTACTGATAAAAAAAAAAGAAAATCATATATTTGTCCTCCGTCTCAAACAAAACACCCTCACCAGCAAAATTATTTCCTTCTTATAAAAAAAACGTTATCCGACCAAAGGCCAGTCAACAACAATAAAAACAGGATTAACTGTCTACAGCCATGCTCGCGGCTCCATGAATCTGTACTTAGGCACAGTGGTGCTTTGACCTAAATGCTAACATTAGCATGCTAACATGCTCACAATGACAATCCTAACATGCTACAATCTAATGTTTAGCATGTATACTATTTACCATCTTCACTATAGTTCAACATGCTAGCATACTATACTGATATGTGCTGAGTTAGCACTGAACACAAAGTACATCTGTGGTTGATGAAAATTAAGAAATAATGGGGTAAAAATCCTAAATATCAGAAATAAATTACAAAAAAATGCTCAAAACAAAACAAAAGACAAAAACACAACCACTCACCTACAAATTTATTGAATTCAGTTCGTCACTTTGATGAACATCGAAACATCTTTGCCAACGTGTTTAATCAACATTTTACAGAAATGTTGATCACTGTGTAATCCAAAAAAAAGAAAAAGAAAAAAAAGAAAAAACCCAAAACAAAACATTTCTTTCAGAACAATCGAGAAAAATCCATACCAATTCAGCAAAAACATAATTTCATTTATATTTCTTTGTAGTTTACTAAATAGTTGAGCACTGATTTCTTTGTAAATTCAAGTAAAAGTTTTGTTAGCTGAAAGGCTACTGTACTGCATTCAGATGCAGATTTCACAGACCTGTAAACCTGGCTATCACTGACACAAAAAGTTCTGGCTTGTTGACCCTGGTGGTAAAAACTCCTGAGGTGTCTCATGACTTCATGATGCTTCTGGAACTTTTCAGAGAGAAGGAGACAGAAGAAGAGCTACAGAGAAGAAGAGGGAGTGTGGGTGTCTTTGTGTATGTCTTTCAGCTTGGGCAGTAAGAAAATAAAGTGCTATTATATATGAACTCAAGGCTCCAATATAATCTGTGGTACGCAACTCTCTTTATTTCCGTTGCATCAGCCAGTGTAGGCTGTCCTCCGCTGCTGCTCTATGTTTATGCAACTGGTTATCAAATACGAGCCAGCCTTCTTATCATATTGCATGTCTCCAGGCTGTGAGTGGGTTCATTCAAACTTTCCCCAAACTAAACGATTGAAACAGAACAGAAACTTTTAGTCCTCAAGACTTGTTGCCCGCTGTATGAACCCCAAATGCTCAAATCCCATTTCTGCAGTGTGGAGAAACGGGAAAAAAAATGGATGGAAGGAGATGAGCACAGGGGAAGAGGGGGAAGAAAAGATGTTGGGGGAGGAAGGGGAGGGGGCTGGCATGCTCAGTTGTCTTAGTAGATAAGAAATAAGCTTATATAGCTTGAAATCTCCCTGGATGTGCTTTCAAAAAGGTGCATAAGCAGATATAAATATATTAATGGGAGCAGCCTCCACATTTATTAAAGAGGGAATCCGCCACATTTCCGTGGTGCAGAGGATGGCACCCTGAGGGGTAATGAATGACACAGTGATTCATCTGGTTTTTGTGTGTTTGCGTGTGTGTATGTGTTCAGTATGACTCTTCAAGACACGCAGACATCTGTGAGCTGTCATGGAGTTTTTGTGTGTCAGTCTGAGAAGGGCCAGATGTTTTGCCGCATCCATGCTATGTGGCTGATCTTAACAGTGGTTCACTCTCTTGTTGTTCCCCCACATATCTGTTTAATTAATACCCAACATTCATTGGTAAATAAAGTCAAAGTCAAAGAAAGCATACAGACATTAGTTCAGGTTTATTGAGAATCATCCTGTTCCTCTTTTGTCTTTCCTCATTGTTTGCCTTCAGTTCCTCACTTCCCCCTCTTTATACAGGTTTTCATTTTTCTTTTTCAGCCTGCCTATAGGCTCCTATATTATTCATGAACTCCATATTGTTTTTGGCTGATGCAGAATACATGTTTTCCCTCCTATATTACCTACAGCACACCATACATTCTTCCCTGCAAAGACTCATCTACAATTTAGCAGGGCCAAACTTCAGTATTACTGTAGGTTACTGCATTTATAATTTACTTTCATTCCACTTTACTGCTGTCATATAGTAGGCCTATACCCAGCAACAATACAGGAGAGAGAAAAGGGGGGTGGTGTGACAGAGGCTGTGAACCGGACTTAATCTGAGCCAGCTGACACTGGCACCTTCCATGTATTCACTTCTGTTCTCATTTATGGCTGTTTGCCCACTTATCCAGACGGGTAACTCTGCTCATGAAAGGTTTCCCAAGTACACGTCACTGCTGAGGCCTTCTGTCTTCTTCCTGGTTTGAGTAAGGGTTAGGTGATGCGAGCACTGATGCAGTGGCAATGGCAGGAGTACTCAAAAGCAAAATACTAATGTCACAATTGAAAAAAAAAATCTTCATTAAATATAAAAGTCCTGTGATCATAATTTTCGACATAATTGTGACATAATTATAGAGCAAAAAAAAAAAAAAAAAATCCATAGGAGAAAGAGGTCAGGGTGAATAGATGGGTCACACTTTAACACAGGAGACTGTTTCCTACCCAGTCCAAACCTAGAGTGGTGCCAGATCCGACAGCAGTTTTGTATTTGCGCTGTGGATTTCATTTGGAAGGAACTAAGAAATGTCTCACTGCCAAATGGGGCGTCAGGTCAAAATACTCTAATGAGTCATCCTGAAGGACAGGTTCAAACAGCTTATTTTGTTGTTTAATTTGGAGGACTTGTTAAATATTTCCCCCGGAAATGTGGAGTGAAAAGAGAAACATTCCCAATAGCAGAACCACAGCACTCAAGGAGTATGTCAAATCTGTGCTTATAGTGAGTACATTACTCAAGTAAATGTAAATTTCCACCTCAGTGTATTGACTGCAGACATTTCTCCGTTTAATAAAAACATACTGTGCATCTAGTAGGAGTACTTAAGATGTACTGTAAGAGCTTGCAGAGAAGTGGTTCTCCTGACATGTACTCTACACTACACCGCTGGCTGTATGCATTTCACAGTCCTTTATTTGTTTACGAGTCTTTTCAGAAGGAAAGGCCACATACAGTGAAAATGCTGTCATGGAGACACATGACAGGCTGAGAAGAACATATTTTGTTCTTGAGATTTGGTGTTGAAACAGATATTTGGAAAGAGAATCGGTAAGCAGGAACAGTGTGTGCTCAGGGCACTTGTGCAGTGGTGAGAGGCCATGCTCACGATGCGGATTTATTTTGTCATGTTCCTTAATTTGTTGTGATTGAAACTGCTGATTCTCTGTCTCCCCTAACAGTGACCTTTTCTGTCTTGTCAGAATTTTCTGCTGAGTGACAGAAGGACTGTTCACTTGCCTTTGAAAAGTTGAAGTCGACTTTTTCACTTTCTCCTAGTTTCCTCAGCTATTTTCTCGCAGCTGTCTTTCTGCCAATATCTTCCCCTTCTTTCTGGCTCTTGCCATCACCCACCCTGATATTATAAGTCGCATATTTCTGTGCCAAGCAATCTACCTCATCAAATGTGATGATATGCAAATGAGTTGATTATAACATAACAGCAATCAGCGGGGCCCTTTTTAGCCATCATATTGGATCTAAAAATGGCTGCCAACCTTGTCACATGCTGTAGAAATGACACTAAAGCCAGGCATTAGTGAAATGGGGTGACATTATGCATCGGGTGATTATGACACCAGAGTCAGCATACACTTGTAAGATGTGTATAATCCGTATCAGGCTTGTCCTGCAGAAACCATGTATTTCGGCATGTTTTGCCTTAATGTACTTTATGATGGATGCCCACTCATGTCTGTTACTTTCTAGAATAAATTCATGGTATTTGGCTTTTATTTTACTAAAGTAACAACACAAAGGAAAACATGGAGAGATTAGGTTTTCCACAAGCCACCAAACATGTAATTAAAGCACTATTTATCCAGAGTTCATGCATGAATCATTTTCTATTAGTCACCAACAATGTCTTACTGATAAACTCTTTGTGAGCAGGGTCAATGTCAGTTCCAAGGGTCAAGTTAATTATCCCATACTTGCGGTCTGATTTTCATCCATCCTTAACCTTTTGCTTTCCTCTTGACCTTGAGGACCTCTTACACACCCCAAGTTTTGCGCTGCGTGTGTGCTTGTACTCGTGAGCCCACTTTTGTGTGTTAAAGTGTGGGTGTGTGTGCGTGCTAAAGACCTGTCTGCGCACCAGACACTGACGCAGTTTCATTAGGATTGCTAGTTCCCAGGAGGGGGGCATGTGAATAATTACCAATTAGACTGTTGTCAAGAGCCAGTGGTGGTGCAGCGCTGTGGCAGTCATGGAAGGTTGGGGTGGGTGTGTGCATGCCTACGTACTTGTTTGACATGACTAAGAATGTGTGTGTGTGTGTGAGGTTTTACTGATTGCACTCCCCGAGCAGTGGAGCATGCGGTTGTGGCTGTTAAAAACAGAACATTGTTTAATCTAATGCTTCAGTCACTTGCTGGGGTTCTTGTCAGCTTTGTCAGCTAATTATAAAGTAGCCACATGGATTACACACTCTTAGTCTCTCATTTTTTTGATATTACACCCCCCGTCCCTCCCTTTCCTCTCCTCTCATCTTTATTTTCTGTATTTTCTCTGTAAGAGGTGACACTGGTGGGATGAATGACATGTCGACAACTCATTGAACAGCTGAGTGTTTTTAGATGGGGTTCTGGATGTAAGTGGCCTTGTTTTTATGATTTAAAAGCTTATGTCTGCCATGCCTGTTTAAGAACCTGCCACAAACAACCTGACCTTTCTCAATAAATACTCTCTGAGAGGTACTGTGGTTTTATGAATTTCTGAAAACATTCTGGCATGTGCCGTATTTTTGCCTGAGCTGAAGGTTTATGTACTTAAAAAAAATCAATTAAACCACATTGTAAGATTTCAAAAAGATGCATGTGACAACCTGAAAACTGCAGTTTCCCTGCTCTTAATTCCTGTAACAGCTTTGTTTGCTCTTGCTGTTTTGCTGTTCATATTCTATTTTCCGTTTTTATCGCAGGTTTTGTTGGCCTCTTTGCCTGGGTTTTATTCTTTGTATCTTTATTGTCTATTTTATTAGTATCTTATTTAATGCATCACTTGCAGTTTAATTTTATTGTGAAGTACACTGTAATGCTGTTAAGAGAGATGCTGTAAAAATAAATTTTACTGTTAGTGATATTCCTTTTTGGAGGCTTTTAAGGTTTAAATTTTACTGCAGTGTGAATCAGATAAACCATAATCATATAACCAATCTCATAATAGCTCAGACGAGAGAAAGAAAAGATAGAAGAGATATCAGAGAGAGAGAGAATTTTTTCTTTTTTTTTTTGCTTTTATCTCGCTTTGACTTACAGTACAATATTTCCCCACTGAATGATTCATAACAAAAACAGAAATTGGAAATGACAGATTAGGGCTTTGCTAACAAACAGCTTGACAAAAGAGGGTGATGTTTTCTTTTACAGGCTCCTTTATTCTCCGTGGATTTCACCTGCGTGGGGAAAAGGGAGATGGAGGAGGGTGATATTACAGTACAGTATGGTCAAACTCGCCTCGCTGCCTCCTCACTCCGCACTTTTCATCTTTTTTTCCTCCTATTTCCCTCGTTTTTCATTCTGCTTGGCTCGTTCCGTGACAGGGAGAGATGGGATGGGATGATAGGAAAAGAGGCGAGGTGGTTGGGTGATGGGTTGCATTGTCAACTCTCTATCTCTCCCTCCTCCTCTCACCTTGTTGTGCTTACCTTTTTCTTGATCTCTCCACGCCTTTTGTCTTCCTCTTCATCTTTTTTACCTACAGCTACACTGTTTCCTGCCTGTCTCTTGTTCTTTCGTTTTTCTTCCTACATCTTTCAGTCCTGTCTTGCCTGCCCTGCCCCAAGAGATGAGGAGAATTTCAAAGGCATAGGACACAGTGAAAGACAGTGAGAAAGAGAAGGAAAAAGTTAGTGTCAGTTCTGTGGCTTGGACTATCATAACATGGTACAATATTTCCCAGTCTCCTCCTCTATTTTTAGTTTTCTCTCTTTCAGAGTTTCTCTCGCACTCTCCCCTTTGCCTTTGTCTACCTCTGATTTTTATCCTGTGGTCCACAAAAACAAAAGCCTCAAGTTTCACAAGTCGCTCTTCCTCTCTTTTCCTCCCACCTTTACCTCCTACAACAAGAAATGAGTGTTTAGCCAGAGAGAGAGACTTGTACATCAGGAAAGACATGACACTTGGACTCTTCATCTCTTTTTCTATCCCTGTGGCTCTTTCTGTCATGTCTTTCTAATTCTCTCATGAGCAGCACTTCTCCTCTCCTGTCCCTCTGTATATCATCATGTCTAGCCCTTTGTTTGGCACTACATCTGTGTAAAGCAACAAACAAGACCCTTTCTGGGGTTCAAATGCAACCATGAGAGGAGCGCTGGATATTGTTTGAAATTTTTAGCCATGCTAGCAGTATGACTCTATGGCAGTTGGTGCACATTTTCCTCTTGCATAGCCAGCTGGTCAAATTTTGACTTTTGTTCAATACTTTGATTTATGACCAAATGCCTCAGCTGTACTTTGTGTTTGGTGCTAATTATCAAATGTTAGCATTCTTATGGTAGCATTTATTTTAGCGCTTCACTGTGCCTAAATACAGCCACCCATAGCCACTAGCATCATTGTAGACTCCCAGTCCTGATTAACACCAGACAATGCTAGCACTGATACTTTGAACCTTTTTGTTTTTCATTTAACTATTTGGCAGCCAAAGTTCTCTTATGTTAAAAATAATTGTACAAGAACATATAATAAAGGAATAAGTAAACAAGATTTGGATTCAGGTCAGACACGTGATGCGAGCTTTTTGTTCTTGGCAGTTTTCTACACTTAGCGCTCAGTCTTTACTCAGAAGTTCTGAGGCTTGATACTCCTCCCTGTCTGATACATGAACAGACACAAACACAAACAGTGAGAGACAGAGGGAGATTGCCAGGGATGTCTTGAGATTATCAAATGAAAAAATAATTTTAACTCTTCCTCAAGCTCTCAAACAATTACAAAGAAATACACCTGTGAGAAAAACACCCTCAAACTCCATCTTTATTGCGTGTTGTCAGCCTGCATGTGTGTGTGCTGTAAAGTTAAAGATGGTACACTGCTACTGCGTTTCTCATCAAGATGTGAAACTGTGCGTGAGAAAGAAAATGATGAGTTTGTCTATGTGTGCGCTCAAATGTGTGGGTTTGTGTGTGGAAGAGAGAGAAAGTGCGAGCGTTTCCCTGTTGGCTGACATGTCAGCCCTGTCAGGAAATGAACTCATCTCCCAGCCTCACGCCACCGGCTGCTGCTGTTCTCTCCTCTTCCAACTCCTCCCTCATGCATCGGCACTCTTCCTCCAAAACTCTTATATGTCCATCAAACAGAGAGAGAGAGAAGAATAAACACACACAGAGACATATATAAACTTAACTGCCCACACAAACACACATCGCATGATCCCAACTCAGCTGAAGCTCGCCACACTTGCAATCCTTTTTATCCCACAAGTCAAACATGGTGGAAATCTGAGGGGGTTTGTGTGGTTGAGATAAAAGGAGGTCCTTGAATTCTCATCAGGAGATTTACAAAGTGGTTCAGGGGATTGCAGATTAACATTTCCCAGATTAATGCGCAGCAGTAGGTTACTGTCACTTCAGTGCAAACGCCAGCATGACTCGCTACCAGGACAACCTGAGTAGACCCTGTGACCCAGTACTCTGCTGATGTGTCTCTTCCTATCACTGTCCTTTCCCCTTTTACTACTGTATCTCTGTTTATAGTGAAACAATAGAGTTTATACTCAGGTATAGAAAAGCTTCCTTATGTCTCCATGAGATCATGTGCCCCACAACTTCAAGGTAACTTTTTACAGGAACCTGCTAGAAAGAGGGAAGTATTCATTGTTTTTATTTAACTGTATATATAACTAGATAACTTTTATGCATATTAAAGTACTGAACAGGCCTGAAAATTTGGCTCAGATCAACCCACAGCTTTCCAGGCTGAACTTGAGCCCAGAGCGCTTGTCAATCAGTACTGTATGCACTATTGTCACTGTAATTTTAGTATTCAAAGTAGTACTTCACAATAACATTGGTCATTTAATGTAAGTACTGTGGGTTTTGACTCCTCAGTCCTGTACATTCATAAAGATGTGCTGGACCCAGCCCAAACGATGGAGCCTTATCAGAGTCAGAGTAAGTCTAAGGCCTGTAGAACATGACATTTAAAATGGCTTACGAATTATCCACTGAACATCTGGTAACTCTCCATTTGGAAATTTTGACAAAATGCCTACCAGCACATTTTGGTGTAAAATGACCTACAAGGAACACAGGGATGAATTTGGTGTCTATTTATGAAGGAGATAAATCTTCTAAAAACTTGACACGTCCTTTTTAGTGTCCGCTGGAGTTGTTCCAGAGATCCAAGATCTAGATTTCAACAAATTCAGTTCTCTTGTTTTATGTTTTTATTTCTGATGTCTTACATGATTTATTTGGGTATGTGTCTGGATGTGCCTGTAAGTAATTGCAATAAGTGATGGTATGTTCCGTGTTAGGCCAACAACAACGGGAAAAACTGAGTTGACTGAACCCAATGACCGTCCCAAAGTCCTCTCTCATTTAACGATTCCTCTACTGGATTTAGGGGCTGTCACTATCAATTAACTTTCCTCACATCAGTCACAGCTGGAGAGGAACAAAAGGTTGGCTGAGGGGAGGGTGAGGGACACATGGATCATGTGGTTGAGAATGAGGGAGAAAAACAGAGGAGGGAAGCTGAAGGAGAGGAAAAGACTGTGATATACACACACATTTGCGCACACTTGAGGCTGGTTGCTACAGTACCGTGGATGGTGATGGTACTGGCAGCGGGGGGCGGGTTGTATAATTTGATTTGGATTTAGTGTTGCTTGGAAGAATGACACAAATTCTACAGGGATTAATCCGGCTTTAATTCAATCTGGCCGCCGCAGCCTGAAATAGCCCCGCTCCAGTCCTGCTGTTCCTCTGTGAAAGCACAGCTGCACCTGGCATGGGGTCCTGAGGCCATGCCTGTAGGTGTGTATGTGTGTATATGCGTGTCAGTGTCTAAGCATTAGAAAAATGTTGCTGCATTTAAGTGTCTACATGCGTAATTTCAGCATTAGAGTGTGTGTGTGTGTGTCTGTAAATTTATTTGTTGTGTTGTAGTACATTCATCTTGTAGGCTTCATTCTGACGTCATGTTCAGCCAGCAGGGAAAGTATAATACTCTCTTCTTTTCCTCTCTCACACATGCACATACAAACTGCTCTCACCCAACATCTGTTTTATCAGTATTGTTTGGCTCATTGCCTACAAGCAATCTACAGTTCAACGCAGCTTCCTCTTAAAGGGATTGTTGTCTGGTGATTTGGATCCCACATCTGATGTTAAAACATTCCTAATCATAGCTGCTGTGGTCTCTTTACATCTGTACCTGTACTCAAAAGCCCTATGAAAATAACAGGACTGAGGGTTTATGCAGATATCAAAGCTGGTACATTCTGAACCCAGACCATTTAAATGATCTGACTAGGACAAACTGGGTAAAAATAGTGTTGCGTTGGTCTTATTTAACTAAACACTGAAGGCGTAAAAACAACACTAATGGCCCGTATGTGCTGTAATAGCACTGAACAGAACATACTAACACTACTGCACAATCAAAACTCAAATGCAAATCCCATATATGAAAAATCATTTAAGTCAGCATCATCGTCCCCAAATGAGAAGGCGTGTGATAGTAATCAGTTAACATCAGCATCAGAATCAGAATCTGTTTACAGCCAAGAATGTGCACTCATACAAAAAATTTGTCACTGTGTGCCCGATGATCAGCCAGCGAGAGGTGGCCTTTGAACACCAAACCAGACAACTCACAGATAATAAATCGATGGCGGGCGCTTCCAGTAAGATGACAGATGACAATAAAAGTATGATATATGGTCTGGATACCGCTGTCAATGACTCAGTTAGAGATGGACGGATAAAGACAGAAAGAGGGGGAAAGGAATGGATGGATAGAACAAAATATGTGACTAGAAATGGATATGAGCGATGTAGAGGGTGTATAGATGTGAGATTTTGAATACATACTTCTGTGTTGAGCCCAGCAGAGATCGGAGGAGGCGTAGATGGATAAATCAATAAATGGAAACATGAAGGAACGAGCTAGTAGGTTGCAGATAAAGGCTAGGATTATAGGTGAGAGGTCAAGCTTAGCATTAAAGGTGGATGGTAACCAACTTAATGGTAACCCTGTCTAATAGAAATGGCATTATGGTAGTATATACTATACTACTGACTGTGTTTTAGTAAGTATGTTTTGAGGGAAATGTAACTACTACCTAGATTAATGTTCAGTGGCAATGCAATGCCATGTTTTTGCACCACATGAAAGACAAGCAAAGTGCAGGACTTTAATAACATAACAAAAAACAACTGGGCTAAAGTTAGGGGAAGATTGTTGTTTCTGTTAAATATTAATCAAGCAAACACAGCCTGTCTTGACTTTTTAAATATTTTATCCAGACCACCATCTCTCCATAAACTCAAACAAGGGCTAAAAACTTTGAAAACTGTTAATCATATTTTAGTTACTACAAGCAGATTGTTGATAATGATAAAGGAAAAAAATGATTTGTGTTGTCAGTGAACATTTTGCATGTTTAGTATAAACACTTTGAAACTTCGCAGAAATTCACAATAAAAATGTTTCTTCATGATAAAAAAAAAAAAAAAGTTAATTCAATGCCATTATGTTTCTCTAAAAATAATTTGGTGTTGTACATAAGCAGTATTTCTGTGGGACAGAGTTGCACATGCGTGATAAAGTACATGACGTGATACACATTCCTGCCGACCACAGAAGTATTAGTAATGCAAATGTAGAGTGCATGCAAACTATAAATGACAAAGGAGGGGAAGGTGCAAAACATCTTAAAGATTAATCTTCATTGTAATTTCTCCAGTTATCCCGTTAGTTGCAAGCTAGGCCTGGATGTCACGGTACGAGATATGATGGTAAATGAAACTGGCATTTAGTGCAAACATCTCAGAGCCATGTTTGTCAAATGAAAGGGGATCAATGTACAGCCACCATAATGCACAGGTTTCAGACTGTTCCACAAATTGATTTTGCCCATGTTTTATTTGAAAAGGAAGTACCTCAAGGATATGCATGTGCATTTTTGTGAGAAAACATAACTGGGTTTGTTGTTTATTGAGAATATATCAGCTTACGTATAAATAAAGGGTTAGTGGGCTCTGAAGTTTAGCTGCAACATCTTCCATGTGAATCACTTTAGGACAAACACCTTTCACGAAAACAAATAATTTCAGCCCTGTAAGTTTAATAAATGATAACAAAATGTACCTTATGTGCTACAATAAAAGGGTCTTTAAGACTTTGTACTGTTTCATATTTAGTTCTATCACAGATCAAAAGGATTCATGTGGAAAAACAAACACTGACCCACATTCTTAATGGTCCTTTTTAATTCCCACTGGGGCCACTCATGCTAAAAATATTTATACTTGCTGTAATGCAAGGTGCTTTGGATAAAAGCTTCCACTAAAGAGCCGATATTACGTTGCATTACTCACATTTGGATTCACCACTGCTGCCACAAATTAGGACACTCATTATGACTCATTAAGAATGAGTCTCGCACTCTGGCACCGGAGGCCTCATTTATAAAGATGAGCCCTATGATAAAATTTCATCATACCAATGTTTGTCAACAGAAATTCATCGCAAATAACTTATTTATGAATCTCGGCCTTGATGATTAATTTCACTGCTCCGTTTCAGAGCAAGGCTCGAGCTACTTTTCCTCACTTTCACTATTACCAGTGCTGTAGTTTTGTAGGCTCCAGAGAGAAGTGAGCGGAGTACAGATCGACATTTTGCTCTTGTACCGTTTACCAGATCAGTGAAGTTGAGCTGCTGCACTACTTTGAGTTTGAAGTAACTTTATCAGTTGTAGTTCAAGAATTTGCCCGAGCAGCGTTTCTCCAGGCAGCCATTGATTCAAACAGCGGCCTTCCATTCACAAGCCTACTTTATTATTTTAGAAACAGACAGGCCCTTCAATTACAGGTATTGTATATTAATATTATAAAATTACTGAATGTGAAAAAAATAATGTGATACTATTTTTTTGAATTATTATACAGTATTCAGGCTGAAATATATTATTATGTAGATGAGGTAGCCCCAGACTCAGACACACCCAGGTTCACACTTCTCCTTCTCCTGCAGACTGCCCTGCTGCTGCACTCTGCTCTCATATCCACTCACACACAGGCGGGCGGGCCTGGCCTCACCTCAGTGAGGTTCTGTCCTTTGGCCTAAAGCCTGCTGGACGGTTATAATTCATCGCAACACACACATATGAACACACATACAGATACACACATGCACAAGCCCTGGCCTTATTTCCAGGAGTTTGGGTTTGTATTTTAATCTCTAATGCTCTAAGTTTTTGTTTCTCTATAGTACACACTTGTCTAAAATATGTGTGTTCTCTTGCTCTCTTGTGTGTGTGTGTGACTTTACGTTAAACCTTAAATACTACACACATGCACTAAATGTTTGAATGCCCTTTTGTTGTGGGTAGCTGTATGTCAGTGCAGAGTGTTAGTGCTGCATGGTTAGCTAGGTGACTTGGCATTTAGACTGCTGCTGATAGCAGCACCCTGCGGTAAGGTGTGTGTGTGTGTGTTTATGTGTGAGGGCATATGTGCGTGCTAATCATGTCCCATGGTAGAAAAAGAAAGACAGCTTGTAGAGGAGACTGAGGACGCCCATTAGCCTTATAGCCTAGGGACTGTGTGATTATATTGGATGCGTGTGTGTGTCTTCATGTTGAGGCAGATACTAATTTGTTTCCATATGCTTTTAAGCATGTGTTTAACTGGATGGGCTCTCAAACAGCTAATGTAGAACTTGGGAGCTCAGTTTTTATGATTTGATTAAATTCTGAAAACAAACTTTCTGAAATCAGATCAACTTGATCAGCAAACTTTTTTGACAACATAGCTTCCTCTTCCAGACTTCGTTAAAAAAAAAAAAAAAACTAAAACCTAAGCGTGGTTAGCATAAATGAAAACATGATTCTGCAACTTCACGTCCAATTTCTTGGTTAAAATTTATTCAGAAACTGATTTTGGTGAATAGTTTTGGGAAAATTTGATATTTCACGACAGCTGTCATGTTTTCCAAACTGAAAATCAGCAGCGTCTAATCACAGCCCAGCAATTGGTGTGTTCAGCTAATTATTTATTTATTTTATGTTTTTCAGAGACTATACACATTGACCAACATCTGTAAATGTGCCAAAAAAAAATCTTCATTGACACATAAAGTTATAAATAGTTATAAACAGACATGTAAAAACACAAAATCTGGTTAACAAGAAAAAAGACAAGACTTTGTAATTTAGATCATCAGTGCAACGACTATTGCACAGCCAAACTGTGTGTGTGTGTGTGTCCTTTGGGAAGTGGAATCATGTAAATGTTTGAGTGTTAGGTTCCAGGAGGAGGCGGGCTTTTTCTATAATGGCTATCGACAGCTTTAATTGTAGCTCTGCTGACAAACAACTACAATTCATCCTCCTCTTCATTTACACCAGTTAGCCTCTGCTCCCCTGCCGCTACAGTGTGTGTGTGTGTCTGTGTGTGTGGGTGTGTGTTGGGTGACAGCAGTTTGTCTCAAACCAGCTGTTGTTTGTCAGATATAGTTAGAGGTCAGAGAAGCAGTTGTGTGTGTTGTGTATGTATAGGAGTAAGGTGCGTGTTTGATGTGTGTGCGTCTTCAGAGTCTTTGTTACAGATGTTTTGACGTGTTGGAAAAGAAGAAAGAAAGACAATAAAATGATTCTGAGTGAAGGAAAAAAGTCTTTCAAGATTCTTTTTGAACCCCGCGGTGAATGTCAAACAAGAGCTGATCAAATCCCACTTGCCCGTGTCAACCTGCCTGTCTGCATCATTTCTTTTTGCCTTTTTGTCTCTTTCGGTCTTTTTCTGTCTGTCTCTCTGTCTGAGGTTTGCAAAGAGGTCATGGAGTGGTATCCCGTCTTTCTCTGAATGTATTTATGTGTGTTCCTGGCCGCTCGCCCTTCACCGCATCCCTGTTACAGGTGTTTGGATAAGATAGGAAGGAAAAGAGGAAGACAAAAATAAAAGATGCAGAATAGTTTGAGGCGTGAGAAGAACTCTTTTTGAAATCTGGGTCCCAGGAGTGAATGTTTGAAAAACACTGACGCAGCCTCAATACAGTCAGGGTTCACACAGAGTTCAGCCATATTCGTGTTGATTGCAACAAATGTTCTGCTCGTCTTCCTCAGCCAGAAGACATTAGAAACTTTAACAACTCTCTCTTTATTTTTTTCTCGCAAAAACTGGGGTTCATCCATTTTTTGGGAAATTAATGAGCATATTCAGAGAGGCTGAATGGAATCAGCATAATATTCAATAAACCTATCACACTCTTTTGAAGGAATTTGTCTTGTAAAATTTAAGAAATTTTCATAAATACTGTTGAAAACAAATTTCAGTGGTTAGATTATGATTCACCTGTAGAAATGATATGAAAAATTAGTGAAATGCCTTCTAAAAAGCTCAGATTTATATGTCCTTGAAATGCCTTTGAAATACTTGTCCATCATCACCTCAAAGACATGTCTCACACACACTACCACTGCTTCTTAGGGATTGACTGCAGCTCTTTGTTTTTGTTTTTGACAACACGAAATATAAAAGACAACAGCAGACTCAAAAGCTCAAGAATAGTTTAATTAATTCTTAAAATATTTTTTTTGTCATTCAAGAAGCTTTATTTACTCACTGAAACACTCTAATTTTGTTTTTGCAAATTTCATGGGTTTTCATCCAAGTCTCTTGACAACTAGATAGAGATAATTCTGTAGTTCATGCCTCTGTAAACCTGTATCTGTCTCACCCTCATTTTCTGTGCTAAAATTTTCCAGTGTCCGTTCCTGTGTCTTATTGACCTCTCCTTCTCTCTCGCTTCCAGCGCCTAAATTCCCATGCACCTCGCATCAACAGCCGCCACAGTTTGATGCTCCTGTCCTCCCTCTGTTCGTCTTTATCCCACCTTCATCTCCCCCTCTGTCCTTCCATCCATCCATCTATTCAGCTCCTTAGGGGGAGAGTTGTGAGGCTCTCCGTCCGCTCTCCTTTACTACTGCCGATCCGGTGTGAAGGAGAATCATATGGAGCCTTTGAACAGGATTCTGCACAGCTCTGGGTACTATATGTTATCTCTGTACTGTGTGTGTGTGTGTGTGTGTGTGTGTGACCAAGGAATGCATTCCCCCCAGAGCTCACTAAAATTCCTGCGCTCATCTCAGCCATAAGGTACCGGTGCACCACACTGACAAGCGGCAGAGAAAGAGGGACCCTTGGGAGAAGTTGTGATAAAACACCTTTCTTTCCTTTACATGTTCACTCATTTTCACTCAAATTCTCTCTCTCTTTTCTCTCCTCCTCTCTCGCCGCCGATGCTTTGTTGTCATTTGAAAGGAAATGAAACGCTGTAACATGAAAAGGAGTTTCTCATCCTGAAGTTGGACTCTGTCTCCTTTTTCCATCTCTCTCAACCCAAGTCTGTTTACTGTTTCTTTTAATATAACCACCCCGTTCCCCATGTCTCACTCACACATTGTTAAAAATTATTAGAGGGGAGGAGGGGTCAAAAAAAGGGGGAGGCTAATAAATTTTCATTTAGGTGACGGCAGGGTCTATTAATTTTTCTCACCCCAGATTTATTTTTTATTCAAAAAAATATAAATCTTCATGGGGTTTTGACAGTTGTTGTGAAATTCTTATTGCATTTAAATACTGAAGTTTCAAGTAGAATACACCGACTTAAACTGTTTGTTATGGTATGATTCTGATATAGTTGATTTTCTACATCAGGAAGCCACTAGGCCTACCACAGTGGCTCTCCAGTGTGAGCCTGTTTGGAAGAAACATCCTGCAGCTTCCACTGAAGTCGATCAGTTTGGGTTACAAACTGATAGACTTGTCAACAAGGAACTGAGCTGGAATGACATGTGACAGATGCCACACGTCAGACTGAGTGTCCTGGTTCAAGCTTTGTATGACACTTTGTCCAGTCCAGGTTTGCCTACGTTCTTCCAGAGAGAAGAAAGTAGGCAAACCTCAAGGTAGAATGCATAGAGTCAGGGTGGAGGGCTTCCATATTCCCTGTGGAAGAAGCTTACCTGGGAACATTGGTCTATCATCCGGTTAGGAGTGTAGGAATGTCAGGGACCAAACTAAAGAGGGCAGAGAAGGGAAGCGTCTGGCTCCGGCTGGGAAGGAGAGACACAACATGGAGGGGGATAGGACCAGCTACAGGGGGTGGTGGGTAGACATCCCTGCCACTTCCCCACTGCCTGGAGAAACAACAGTGACAGGTGGCTTTCATCTGATGACCTTGTAGCTGGCCCTATGCCACCATCGGAGGTGTGACAAACAGAAATGCTTTGCAGGTTTTCCATCTACTTGTGCAATTACTTAACTCAAGCGAGAGTAAGAAAAATAATAATAATAATGGTGGGTAGGGCTTTGCCTTTCTATGAAGTGAAAAATAAGGTTCAGGCTCCTTTTTCCGCCCCAGTAATTTTTGCACAGTCCCTAACATAACATACAGCTACAGTTTAGTGAATACATGCCAAACAAAAACAGCTAAAAACAGCAACACCAGCTTCTTGGTCCGCTTAAATCTTATGATAAACTTTTAAAGCTCACAAAAGATCAGATAATTAGAATTTTATAAAGTGTAAAATCTGGGTAGTGACAGTGTCACTGCTGCACGGTTCAGTGTCATCGCTCTCTTCATAAGCTCAAACCATGAGCTTGATTGATTTAAATAGCCCAAATGTATTTAGCACTCAGGTGCATTTGCTCCAGATGTCCCAACAACAACATAATCACTGTAAATGAACATAATGAACCATACTGCTGATTGTCCTCTCTGTTTCTTTGGCAGTAAGCCACCACAGTTGAAAATTTGGGGACTTGTGTTGATTATTGTTGTAAAATGTACATAAAAGTGTTGCATGAGCGTCTTTTATGACAGCTTGGGCGCTACGCTGAGATTGCTGGGAACTTTCTCCCTATTGAATGCTCAAGTGGCTGTGGAGCTACCGTCTCATCTTTCACAAACAAAATCTCTACTGAAGCATAACCCACTCAAAATCAGACTGTTTTTTTTGGGAATAAAGGAAGTCAATGAAGATCCGCACAACGATGCCGAGCCTGTGAAAGCTGAGGTCTTGGGACTTTTGTAAAAGCAGCTTTATTTGTGTGTGGATAGCTGTCTGAGCCTGACCGTGCTCCTCTCCTCGAACTCACAGCCACCGACTTCAACAATACAACTCTCAGCGGGCAGCGAAGACAGAGATTGCAGGGAGGAGAGGAGAGGGAGAAGTGAGAGGAAGATGAAGAGAAATGTGCAAGGAGGGAGGAGGAGTGAGAAAGACAGAGAGGACATACTAAAAGAAAAAGAAACAGAAAGCAACTGACGGAGGAACAAAGAAAAGGAGAGGGCGAGAGAGAGAAAACCAAGGTAACAAAAGTGTCAGAAATGAGCAGCTTAAGAGCTTAGCCGGCATTAGAGATGCCTAATTTTCCAGTGAAACCATCTCAGCCTCCGCTGTACAGCGTCAGGAGGCAAGAGCCTTCTGCCCAGGGAACAATGAGGCACTATTTCATCATCTGTTTCTCCCTCCACTGACATTTACATATTTATTTGTTAATCGTGGCCACTCCATCATTACTCAGGCCTCTAAGGTTTGGAGAGATGAGCAATAAAAAAATGTTCAAATTGTCAACAACAACAGCAACAGACTGATTTCAAGGCATTGGTAATAATCAGCGCCAGTTCTGTCAAGAATTCAAAACATAAAAGCATGAGAGGGGTAGCTTCTCAGCATCACGGGAGCAGATCTGCCTGACAGTGAAAATCTTCACAATGAGGTGGATATAAAGAGTTCTTTTTTTTCCCACCAGTTGTCTGTTCTGCCAGTGAAGATGGAGCAACAGAGACATTAACCTGGAGAGATATCTCATAGATGATTAACTCTACTTTTCTCAGATATCATGTTTGTAGAACGAAGCTGCACCTGATCTCTGAATACACTGCACCGTTGGCTCAGGAGTATTTGAGGTGGAAGTTAACACATCGCCATCGTTCTTTTCTGCTTTGACTTTTCTTAATCCCAAATCTCTGAGCAATGGATGTCTAGACTTAATAATAAAATACAGGAATTGCTGTTTGGGTTCAAGTCTACTCTTGCAAAAGCAGAGAGTATTCTTACATCATCTCATTTTTCAGGCGCATTTTCTCAGTGAGAAGGTGAACGATGAGACCAGAAAGTGAGAGGAATATGAGGCGGAGGGGAAGGTGTAGGGAAGGAAAAAGAGATAAGGGGTGAAATTTAGTAAAGAGCGGAGGACAAGAGAGGGAAGGATCATTGATTAGGAGGGAAGAGACCAGACCCTGTACACTAAGGAGGGAAAGTGAGCTTAGCCCTCAAGAATCAGGGGATGAGAAATGAATAAAGACGACCACTAGAATGTCTAAAAGCCTTATATTCTTATCTTTTCCCCTCAAAATAGTCCTCTTCCACTCTCACAAGAGGGGAGGGAGCAGAGAGAGTTCACTAAAAAGTCACAGGAGGAGAGAGGGAAAAATAGGGGGAGAAACTGCCAAGGCAGATGAGAGGAAACTTTTATCTACATGTATGCTCTCTAAACTCATCCCACCCTGTTGAAAGCAGTTATCGTTCTTTTTTTTTTTCACTGTTTGAATTATTTTTTCTGTGCAGGAAAACTTGTTTGGTAGCCTCATTTTTACCTCTCCCTTTTACCTCGGGCGACACAGTGAGGATTAAGTCAAATGAGACACTTAAAACAAAATAGCATTTATGATGGAGGAAAGAAAGATGGGTAGACACACATGCTGCAAAGACTCAAGACACACAAACACAGACAGATATTTTCATGCTTTCATTTTGGACTCATACCAACTCCAATTATGTTGTCTTTTCTCATTAGTTTCACCTAATGGTATGTAATCATTTTTCTTGGTGGTTTTAGATGTTTTTACGCTCACTGCTGCACTGCTGTTATTTCTGTGAGAAGAACTGCTCAAAGAAAATTTTGGATCTCCTTTAAGCTGTTAGATGGTATCAAAGATAATTTTAGAAAGAAGTACTTTCAAATAGAGATCTGGGAAGGCTGGAAATGTATCATATTGATACAAATGCATATCCTAGATAAATATATAAATATGTTCATACATTAAGTATGTACATCAGAGAGTTTTACTCAGAAAGAGTAGATTTTGTCCTCTATCACACTGAAAGCACATTTAGAAGGGATCTCTTAATGACTAGTATGAACAGGAGGAATGATTGCAGCAATGAAAAACTGTTTCAGTGCTCGTATGGCCACCAGAACTCGAGAAATTGTGATCCCATCCTTTAATGTGTTGAATGTGCCTACCTGTGGCTGGAGACCCACATGCATCAAGGTGGTTGAGGAAGGTTTTTCACAAATGGATCGCAGGACCAGGCAGGTGTAGCAGAAAAAGCTGCAGGAGGGTACAGGATGGGTAGGAGGTGCAGGATGGTAAAGCACTAAAACCAGCAGGAGCATTGTGGTCTAAAAAACTACACAACTTTGTTTCAAATACGTTTACGTTTAATATGATTTTGGTAAAGGAAAAAGCAGTGGTCGGCCAGTGGGAGGGTTTATCTCAGTGGTCCACATCTGTGGAGTGAGACTGCAGATTCTGGCAGTATGATAACATGATGCAAACACACAGCAGTGAGATCACATGCAACAAGCCTGTTTTGTCCTTTCACTGTCCCCGACATCCACTCCTTCAGGCCCTGCACCTGGCCACAACTTACAAACCCCTACCCAAACACAGCTACACACACACACACACATGCAAAATAACGCACACTCCTGCTCTTTGACTGAAAGTATTTTCATCTCGTCTGCTCTGCCACATGCCTTTTAGGGGTTTTAGACTGTGCTACACGTATAGCATTACTCGGCTGGCATGTCTTTTGCTAGCACGTGTGTGTAAGTGTGAGTGTGTTTCGTCTGCCTGGCAGTGTAGGGTCCCCAGGCCCCCGCACTCGTTTCACTGTTTCATTCTGTCGCCCGCTGTAGTCCCAGCTCTGTTTTCATGGCGACCTGTCAGATTTGCACTAATCCTCAGGATGAAGATGCCATGTAGCCTGTGGCGCTTCCCTTCTTTTTGTTTCTCTTCTGCACCCTCTGTTTCCCCTCCTCTCTCTCTGTCTTCCCTTTCTTCTCCGTTACTTTGTCAGTTCTTCTCTGTAAGTCTGATCTCTGTCTCTTTCTCGTTCTCTGTCCCTGTAATCGTGTTTTCGTGACAAATTGGAACTGTGTAGGGCTGTGTTAGCTAGGAGTGTGTGAGCCTGTATGTGTGCTTTTTGGTAAAAAAAAAAAAAAAAAAAGCTTCAACGAGCGCCAGTGTGATGACATCAAAATGTGCGTGACAGCTGATGACATTGTCAAAGCAAACATACGTGTTTGTGAAACCTGCCACCTGGTTAACTCTGCTTTCGGGTTCTTTAACGGGCCAATTAGCACGTCCCCTGTAGCCTATGATGTTTTCTCTCACATTTTAATTCATTAACAAATTTGCTGTCTGAGCCGCTACATCAGTTTTGGCAGAGATTAATTTGTTCCTGAATTAGACATACCTGTATACAGCCAAGTGATTCATGTTACAAAACTGATTAGTTTGTTGAAAATTCCCAGTGGAAGTAATGAGTTCAGCGAAAGTTCAGTCACGAAAACTATTTCATGTTTAAAACAGTCCTGGCTAACATATACACCATAACATGTATCAAACAAACTCAAGGCCTTTTAATAAAGAAGTCATTACAGATAATTACAAAAACAATCTGATTTTATGCTGCTCACAGAGCGAGACGTTTTTCACACAGAGGCAAGGCACCTTGCTGAGTTGGAGGTGTCTAACCTGTAGTCTGCAACTCTTCATCTAACAGCGCTGTGTCTTCTTGTTGCATCACTCCTAGCAGTATTTAAAACTAATCCACTGACAAAAACATGGGCTCGATTACATTCATGCATTATTTCACTGTGAATGCCCCTTGCTTAGGTAGGGCAAACTGAATCCAACGCAGAAATGGTGGACAATGTAGATAGGTAATTACAGAGCGCAGACACACTGAATCGCTATTTGAGAAAAATAAAAGACCACAAAAAGTTTTAAAAAAGGGGGGTTGATTTCACGACTTTATTCTTTTCATATATTTGTTTAGATTTTTTTCTGATCTTTGCCTCCAACTCAATCAGCTGACTGAGCACACTCACACTTTTTGACCTCTGTGAGCCAATAATCTCATTGCTGTGAAACTTCCTTTCTCTGCTGCTGTCAGCTGTCATTTCAGTGTCTCATTGACGTGACCTGTCTCCACCCAATCCAACTCCAGCTTTCATCAGAACCAGCTGTCCAATGTGTCCTTGCATTTAGCTTGTCAGCTCCAGATCACATCCAACCAGATGTTAGGCTTGTTGTTCACCTTATCACCTGTGTCTAGACTTGATTTGGGAGAACATTCCTGCACAGCTGCTTTAATGGTGTGGCTGCCCACATAACATGGTGACGCCATAATGGGATCTAATATGGGATGGGATCTAAAGACTCCCCACATATCTCATGGTCTCAAATAAATTCACTTCTTAATAATTCTTTAAGATCATCTCAAAATAGTCTCTCTTGTTTGTATTGTATTGAGCAATTAACATGGAGCCATTAAAATATTTACAGAACAATTTGTTTTATGGAATGAAAGCAGTTTATTAAGTCAGTATTTCTGCCTTTTCCTGCATTATTTAATACTTAAAATAATCTAATATGCGCCTGTTTCAATTAAAGGCTTATATTAGATTTTTTACGGTTCTCTCTGCAGTGACCACGATCTGAGAATTTACGGTACTCTTTGCTTATTCTGTAAGACTGCCACAACCAAAAGAAAAAAAATCTGTTTTCATTTTGATTTTCATTTGATTTTTATATTTGGATCCATGCGAAGAGCCTCCCCACCTCAAGAGGATCCACTTGCATTAGGAAAAAAAAAAAATCAGGAAAAATAATATTGCAAACATCAAATCAACCTCCAGCTAAGATTTGATTAAAGAGCAACACCTCCCTTGATGTGCATCCTCCTCTGTGAGCGCCACTCAACGCTCTCAGTCCTTTTCGATCCTTCTCCGACTCACACTTGTTTGCTTAGTTGTTTACCTGTTTCCGGCCTGTCATTTGTCGCCAACAGAATCGAAGGAGAAAAGCGCAATACCTGACCAAGAAAGGGAAGTGAAATCACAGGAAAATTATTTGCATAAGCCCCAGGGGAGGATGGAGGGTGGGGGATGGTGGGAATGGGGTGTGTTGGGGGGGTAGTAGGAGGATAAGGAGGATGTTCTATTTCTGTCGGATCTGGGCTGGGATCAGTGGCAGATTGGGGCTCAGTGCCTCACTCAGCCACTACAAAGATAAATATATAATTGAAAGAGAAAGAGAAACAGGGACGTGCAGGAAGACAGATGTATGATTCCGACTCAAGTCCAAACGTTTGAGGCGATCTGATGCACATCATTAGCCAATGTTTTTCCTTTCGTCCGTGCATACCTGCACGCATGTGTGCAGTCTGTATTCAGCTCGAGTGTGTGTGTGTTGTACAAAGGACTGTGTGGACAGAGTATTTGACAACTGCCATGTGAGTGTGTTTTTCATCATCCGTGTAAGTTTGTTTTGGATTTTGAGCAGACAAATTGTGTTTACATTTATACTGATATGTGATTGCAAGACTCTTGGATAATTAAGTAAAATTTCCTGTCAGCTGTGTGTGTGTGTGTGTGTGTGTCTGTGTCTGTGTCTGTGGATGGTATTTGTGGATGCATTGATGTGTATCCATACGTAGCATGTGTGCACAAATCTGCACTTATTTATGTATAATCATGATAAAGATTCCACACTCCCTGGGTGAAGAAAGTATAGGAAGAAGAAAGGGATATAAACAAGGCTGAATGGGAATTGTATGAGGAGAAAGGACTCCTCTGGGGCCAATAAACTTGCTTAATTACAGGAGGCCTTGTTAATTTAATCTCTGGCAATGCAAAAGATCTCTGTCTTGCCAAGGAAACACAGCAGCAGCTGCACCGCTGACTCTTCCCTGAACTCTATGTGGCCTCGTCCCAGTCAGCAGTGCATAAGCAGGGAGAGACTTAACGTGTGGCTCATGCTTTTTTTGCTGTAATGTTTTGGGAATGTTGTTGTTTACAGTTTTGGTAAAATGTAACAATTAGTTATTTTACTATTCAAATGTTTAAAGCAAAATTCAGGTGTACATTTATGGGGGAAAAAGTGCTTTTCTGATATAAACATTTGCAAGCTAAAATATTGATTACTGTGATAGTTGTGGTCATGTTGGTGGTCACTGAATGTGTTTGTAGTCGGATGGTTTGTCGGTTAGTCGGTTTGTTGTTGGATGGTTGACATGGGTGACATAGTGGTAAGAAGAAACATGCAAGGAACTGGTTTGCATGTTGTGTCAGCCAACCACATCGGAGATTGAACGTGTTCATAGCAGCTTTGAACAGCCTCACTCGAAGGCGGAGTGAAAAGCCAGTCGTCACAGAGTGAGAGGAAGACGTGACAGCCTCTCCTGGAAGACATTCATAGTGTTGCACTTGGTTGTACGCATGAAAGGTGACAGAAATAGTTGTGTAATATTGAAAAAAAGAGAGCTTGAGAGAGAAGTTCAAGCCCTGGATCATTTTTCACCTCCACGCAGCCGAATAGTCACGGCATGAAGTGGGTGTAAACGTCAGACTGGATCATTTTTAGATGTTTTTAGTCACAGAAATTGTCAGACACAGCCCCCCCCAGTTCTGAAAGCTGTTAGGGGAGGGAGTATCCAGAACTATTTAACCATTTAAGTTTGACTGCAGACAGAATAGTCAAATATCTTTTCCAATTATGTGGAACATCCAGCCAGTGTTAAAGCAGTGCTTTTGCAGGCAGGGTGGAGGCTTACAGCTTATTTTTGAAATCAAAGAACTTCATCACTTTACAGTGATCCAGCAGTTTTGATAGAACGATTAAAAAACTAAATACTAAACACTCAGTTTAGTTGTTGACCTTTGATAGTATAATTCTGCATTCCTGATGATAACAGCTCTCTTTTATTTTCATTTAGAAGAGTAAATATCTCCTGTTCCATATGCTGCTGATGGTGCTTGGAGATGAATTTTCTTGTACCATTTTGGGAACATGTCAAAAATTGAACAGGTGAGAAAAAGATTAAACTGCATAGTAAATGATCCTGTTGCAGTGTTTTTTTTTAAATTCCATAAGTTTTTGTGAAAAGGGGAGAAGTGCGTTTGAAAAATTTAAATTAGCGGAAACTCATCTCTCAGAGTGAGAAGTTGAGATGTTATTACCCCCTCCTCCTTCCCCTGCAGATCAGGTGTGAGTTTGTATGTATCTGTGTATGTGTGTAGGGCAGTCGTAATATAGCATATTGCTACACAAATGACCCTGCTGTGAAATGAAAACTGCCATACAGGGAGTAAGGGAGGGAGGAAAGGAGAGAGAGATTTAAAATATAGAGGGAGTCATTGATTAAATGCTGCAAAGTGAGAGTAATTCTGCGAGCGCTGGGAATACACACACCACACTCCTTCCATTATTCATGCCTCTGCATTTCTCTCTTCACCTTCCTCCTTCTTTCATTCTTTTTCTCTTTTTCACCCTCTCTCATCTGTGAGCTTGCCGTCGATGAGCGATGATAAATTATGGCCGGTGTGGAACCTGTGTTTAGTTCTGTCATTATTCAATAACAGGTGCAGCAGAAATCAAGGCAGCCTGGCAGTTATTGTACTGCTGCTGGCGCCATGTGATTATTTGCCATAATTTACTTTACTTCCCCGTCTTATAGAACCAACATTAAGTTGAGTTGTTTGTCTAACTGGGAGAGGAGAGAACTGTGGGTGTCCACCAGTTTGAGTAACTACTTCACTTTAATAAGAAACAAAGTGTTCCACAGTCGTCGATAATGACAAAGTTGGCAGCGCTTTATCAGGAAAGTGGTGTATGGTGGCATTTATCTTTGGCAGCATGTGCAAACACAACATGGAAGCTGCAGTGAAGTGTACCGGAGATATGGATAAAAGAATGAGATTCATTGAATATAGATAAATAATATATTAAACAGAAATATAGTTCTGTAGGTAAGTTCTGCAACCAATGACTATCTTATAAGATGTAATATTACAAATATGATTAGGGAAATTTAAGGGACAGTTGTTTCGTTTTAACGTAACACTGTTCGTCTCCTTAGCTTATACCAATATTATGTGAAGCATGCGTTTTTAATTTTAAAGCTACAAGAGGCTCTTAGGATGAGGCAAATGTAACGCTACCTCGAATAATGAGCTTGGGGAGGATTTCTGGTGTGCAGCAAACTCCCCTAGATCCAATAAAGACCTGGACAGAGCTGCTAACGTTACCTTAAACTCTAATAGCATCACAAATCAGCTTCTACACAGTGAGGAAATACTAAATGAATGTGCATATCTTTAGTGGAGCTTTTTAAAGCATAATCTGTGACCCCACAAACTGATTTAGTTAGTAAATGATGTGCTCTCAGGCTTTGAAAGTAACACTGTGATACCACTGTAGGTAGTAGTACAGTAGTACAGTAGTATGTGCTAATGGTTGCAGCTAACGATAGAGCACATGAACACACAGTTTAATTTATCCCTCACACTTTTGCTGTATGGTTTTGGGAACACAGCTTGACAGACCTTCCCTACATACTTTAGCTATGATTAGGTGATTGCTGGTTTGGGAAGGTGTTTAGCAAACACTTAACTAATCTCATAATTGTTTCAGCACTATGGTAACTTCTGTTGGTTATGAAACCATTTGCTTGCATTGCATTGCCTGAGAATGTATCATGTGTATCATGACTTTCACATTAGTGGTTTTGATTGTCCCAGCTGGCAACTTGCCTGCCCAGCCTCACCCCCGACAGTGGTAGCAGATATGTCAGGCTGCTCAGCTTAAACCGCAATGATATGTGGGGGGATTTATTCCATGTTAAGCCTGCGGGCTACAGCCTGCTGACTTATATTGGAGCTGGCCGCAGCAACGGCCTACAGGGGTTAATGGGTTGGCAGTGGAAGCTGAGGACAGAGGAATTAGGTATCTGCTACTAATTGCACAAGGGAAAGCTTTGTTTAAATTGGGAGAGAGTAAGCCTGCAGGGCTTCAGTGGGGGGTACTCAACTGGATATGTCGAGGCAGTAGACAAGTTTCGCTGAAAAAAGCGGGCACAGAAATATTTGCTCATTTCATGGATATCACAGAATTTCTCAATTTATGATTGCACTTTGCAGTTCAGGCCAACATGCTTGCAGCTCAGATATTTCAGTTTAAGTTCAAGCTGGGCACATTAAGTTTAGTGAATGTGACCTGTTTTAATTCTCAGATTGGTAATAAGTTAAACAGACTACTTAGTATGCCCACTAGCTACAGTCTTCATTCAAACTTCCAACCACCACATTTTGAACTTTCACACATTCACACTTTCACACATAGATTCAGTTTTGTTTAGACAGTTTTTGAGTATTCATTGATTAAAGGAATGAGATGAGAAACGCAATGCTTTTTATTCTTAACGTGTTTTCAGGTTTTATGATGGTCATCATCATCATCATCATCAATCATTACAGCGAGGAGCTGTGTGGCAAGAAAAAAACAACAACAAATCAAATTGCTCTCCGTTACACAAATTGTACTCTTAAGACATGACTGTCTAAAAAACGACCCTATAGGTTTGTTTATTATGACTCAGTTACATTTCAATGTTAGACAAGTTCTGGTGGCCTTAGTAATTATGACAGGAGTAAAGGAGGAAGTCATATAGAGAATATATACAGAATATAGAGAATTTAGATCATCAGAGTCCGCGTTAGGAGAGAGTTTGGATGACAAAACACAGGGCTTTGACATTGGAGACCACTGTTTGTTTCCATCCATCCAACCTTCCACTACCAATCAGAGCATATTATGGCTCTCTGACTGGCTTTCAAGCACCTTCAGTTACAGCAGGCACACTGAAATGTTTTTCTTTTCTAGTTTGCTCTTATTCATCATATAAAAAAGAACCATCTTAACCCCTGTCCAAGTTAAATATGTGTCTTGTAAAAGTGATTGTGGTTCACATCATGTAGCTAATCCAGTTGTGGCCTGTGTTCATTTCATGTGAACAAACTCACTGATTGCTGTGGGATCCCAGATGACTGTGGAGCACACATGATTAGGAATGATGTTACGCTGAGTCCTTATTGATTGGCTGAAGGATGGATCCAGAGCAATGACAGTCTTGTGGTTAAGAAGACAGATTACTGTGTGTGTCCACTTTTTGTGCTCATCTTATGTATGTCCTGCATATGTGTGCGTCATCAGTTAACTTCTTTCCTCATCTTTTCTGCTGCAGCTCTACTTCCCTGCTTGACCCACTACCTATTTAGCCATCTGAGAATAGCACCAACAATAAATATTGCATGTTCTTCCCAATCTTCGTGTCCCTCTCTCCTGGCTAATGTCTCTAATCGTGTTCATGTTTCTCCAACACAGCGCTCCTGGCGATGCTGTTTGAAGCTGGAGGTTCCAATCTCCTCAGCAAAAAACAAAAAGATGCAGCTGAGGATAACAAAGCTCTTCAAGCGTATTATAGATGCAATCACATCTCTCTGTTTGCTCTTTTTTGAATGTTCTCCTTCTCTCCACCCCTCCTCTCTGACGCTCTGTTAAGCCTGCTATCTGATGTGTTAATGAGGCACTAATGAGACAAGGTCCGTCTTAATCTCAGGCAGAGAACTAGCACGCCGGACGATTTTAAACAGTCCAAGGGATTAGGAGAAGGAAGGGCGTTCTGTGAGGCTGAGAGAGACAAAGGTGAAAAGCAGCGTTGTATATGTGCGTGTGTGGTGTAAATTAGTTGTAGACTTAGAGTAATGTATTGTGCTAATGACTATAGAATATGAGTGGGTGGAAGTTGTTGACCCTGATGGGAAACAAATAATGAGGCAGCTGCTGTGTGCACACTTCACCCCCACACTTAAAAAAAAAAAAAAAAAAAAGAAAGAAAGCGGACAAACGGGGCAATATTCATCCCCCGTGAAGGCTCTTTACTGTCTTTAAAGTCTGGTCTTCTTTCATCCTCTCTCCGTCATCTCTCTCAGGTCCGGTCCATCTGTCCTTTAGACGTCTATTTGTCCTTGTCCATGCTTTCCACTCTCTGAAAGATGAAGGGATGTCCTTTATATCTCTTGATGAAAAACTAGGAAGCTCCTCTGCAGATGTTCTGGCGCTCCCTCCTCGTTCACCAGTGGGATCCCTCTAATCAATCAAGCCTATTACCACTGAAGTCTCATCATTTCCCCTCATCGCAGATTGATCTTTTATTGATTTACTTGAAAGTTAGCCAGAGTGACTTTAGCCTGACTCGACAGAACTTATGGGGAGTAAAAGTTTTGGATTTTCTTGTGCCTAAACTTTGAAGCATAAATTAACTCAGGAGCAGTGAATTCCTTTCTTTTCAATTGTTACTGTTGGCTTTGCTATGAGTCAGGGGTTTGAGAAATTTTGACTTGCAGCAGACTTGTAAAGCTGACAGCTGATTTCGGCTGTCCCAGTCTGAACTGCGGCTGTGAAGTTGCCCTCCTGCTTGCCTTCACACTCTTTTTGTCTGATGCCATATGTTGCTTTTTTGACCGAGATTCTGCCTGAGGGATTATCTCGGATTATCCAAAAGTCTCGTCTTCGAGCTCCAATCCCACTTCTGGCTCCTTTGACTTCTGATTCCCCTCTGCAACCAGAAACTTTTCTCTAAATGGTACATAAAGAATTGTCTAGCACCTGCTACCACTGTTATGAAATTCAAATTTGCTCGATGTATCGATTGTCAGTATTACCTGAAGCCTTTTATTCAATTTGTTACAGAAGAAGAGGTTAGTGTGATGTTTTATTAACAGCAAAGCAGAATTTTACTGGAACTGAGGGGAAAGTCAAATTCCACAGCCTGTGCAATAAATGTAATGTGCAAGTAAAGAACAAAATTTACCCTTAACAAATATGTTTGACTCTTTAAAACCAGTTACTGTCTGTAAATAGTACATTTATTTCATATTTGTAGATATACACAAAATACATTGGGACATAAATACTGGGATCTGATGCTTGTACTAAAAAAAAACAAACAAACAAAAATATATCCTACAGGGAATTTCTTTTCACCCTTTTTTTTTTTCAAGTTCATAAAGAAAGGAGAATGCCATGAAAACACGCAGGGCTTGTCGTGTATAGTGTAAGTGACAGTGGGATTATGGGAAGTGGAGCTACAGCAATCTGTCTCCTCGTTAACAGAATTGGGTCTCACAACACTGCACGCCACATGGGGAAAATAGTGACCTAAGAGAGGGAGTATGGAGAGATGCTGCCTCATTGGAAAATGTAATATTTATGACACCATGATACAATGCACTTCCACTAAGGCCTGCTCTTTCTCTTTCTCTCTCCAGTTTAAATGATAAATCTGTTTTCCAAGGTCGTTATTACTCACGGTGGTTTCATTTCTCACCTCTGTGTATCCCTGTACAAATAAACCGAACCAAGCAAAAACTTAACTGAATTTAAATGAACAGAACCAAAGTCAAACTAAATTAAAATGAATATACACTGAGCTAATGTCTTGGTGCTTTACGAAGGTAACTGGACATGGACCTCAAGCCAAGTCCGGTTGCCTTTGTATAGCACTTAAAAATACCATGACCTAGATGACTGAGAGTCTTCCCAGACATAAACTGAACTGATATTTCCTCCACCTCCAATTTTTTTCTTCTTTTGCTCTTTTTTTTTTTTCGTCTCTTGCAGTTGAGAACCAACAAACATCCCAACCTGTCCAGGTTTCTCCCTCAGAGCTGGTTAATACATATGTGTGTGTACAGCCATTTCATCATTTCCTCCCATATGAGGAATGAGGAATACAGGCCCTAAACACATTGTATTGATGTGTCAACCAGAGGAGCAGATAGGGTAACCCAATATACTAATGCATAATAATATGTGGGACTATACGAAGATTGGTTATGCTCTGATACACACGGTAATGTGTTCTTATACATATGTATGTGCAATAACACCATTCACTCACATTCATAGCAGCAGACACTGTTAGCTGTCAGTCTGTGTACACATTTATGAATATTATGAATTTGTTAATGTTGACAGTTAAACCATACTGTAATATTAGACTTTTTTCTCCTCTACTCACCAAATATAACAATATAATTATTATAGTAACATAAAATAACAATATAGTTTAACCTTTGCACACCTCTTAATCACCTATCACCAAAGTTGTTAGCAGTTTTAATCTTGAGAAATCATTTCCATTTTAGGTTTGTACTGATAATAAGTGGTAAGAAAAAGATATCAGACCCTTCAAATAGTATCTGAAAATTATTCTTGAACCTTTGACATGAAGAGTTCTGCTGATGGACTGGCTGTATTGCCTGTCAGTCCCACATTACAGTTATGTGTCAGCTAAATTACAGGGACATTTTTACACATAGAAGCCCATGCAGGACAATGTGGGTACCGAAATAGTAAAGCTAAAGAGTATGTGTCCTCAATCACCTCACATAAATAAAGTTATGTAAACAGCAATTATTAAGATTTTCTGTCTCTTACCCACAGCACTGACAGGGAAGCTGTGAGTTGCATTTAAAAGCACTGCTCATGGTTCAAATGCTTGTAGCTTGGAGCCATTGAGTCACTGCCATTTTAATCACAATTAAAACAGAAAAAAGAAAACTGGTTGTTTGGCCCATTCCCAGCAGACAGTGTTTGTAACTGTGACGTGAACTGAACAAGAAACAAACATACAGTTGGCTCTCACATACAGTATACAGAATATAAATCCAGCATAACAAATCACATTCAACAATACCCTAGACTCATTACACAGTTTGCTCTCCCACAGCAGGCTGAGCTGTGAGAATCACCATGTGTATCTAAAGCATTTTATTGTCTTTATGACAGTTGAAGCCAAAGGTCCCTTTACATGTCATGTGGAATGTGGAATAGATTTTATGTACTGATTGTACTATGCTTCATATAATTGTACAGAGATGTATGCAAGGAAAAATATACTTGATTGTATGTATAACACGTGGCATACACACTAATGTGTTGTGATTCACATTCTATCATACATTATGTTCATGGGGTCAGTGGTGGACTGTGAAGGAAGATGTTTTTTGCATCTAAATGTTTTCAGAGAAGCCACAGTTGGCAGTTTATTAGACACATCTACTCAAGATTGACCCAGTATGATACAACAATGCCAGGAAGGTTATAATATTTGATAAGATTTGATTATTATAATATATGATTAGTAGAAGTGACGATTGGCAACTATTTTGATACCATGTTGTGGCTCCAGCTTCTCCAATGAGAGGATTTATCGCGTTTTTTCTGTTTCATATCATCGTAAATGAAATATTTTTGTGTTTTGGACCGTCGGTCAGAAAAAATTAGACATTTTAATGCATCACCTTGGGCTCTGGGAAATCTTGATGGGCATAATTTCACTTGATTCAGGTTTTTTTTTTGTCACCAAATGATGAAAGGATTAATCAACTAAATAGCGGGCAATTAAATTGATAGCTTTGAGCTAAAAGAGATCAAAACAAACAAATTGATAAAGAACATAATCATTACTTGCAACCCTAACGTTTTCTCATACTTGTTCCTCAATGTTGGAAACCACATGTGAAGGATATTAAACATCACAGTTCTCTGAATTGTAAATTGCAGAAAAAAACACTGTTAGGTTAGACTAAGTGTACAATGAAAATAACTGATAATAACCTATACTAAGAAGCCAAATAAAGCAGACCTTACTGTGTGACCAGGAACCAGACAAGAAAGAAATCCCCACTGTTCCCACAGGAGGAAGTAAACCACCTGTTCTTGTCAAAAGATTAATCTAGTTATGATGATGGATGAATAAAATGCCTTTGTAAAAATGACTACACACTGATTGTTCTTTAAAACCTTGCTCAAGACATTACTGCTCTTCTTGCAAACCTGTCACAACGAATAAAACAGGCATTTATAGCTACAGGACATCTGGATCGTCAGTCTTTTTTATTGGACAACTTTTGAATTCAGTGGACCCTCAAAGCCTTGAGCTTGTGAGAGCTGTACCTAGAATTATGTTATTCAGCATCACTTTGTGTGAGACGGAAAAAATAGCTTCCCACTTTCAAAAGCAGGTAGATTAAATGCAGAGGTAAATCTTCCACCAGGCGCACTGTAGACACTTGACAGGCCCTTGTGTGTACCGTTATGTTTTTAGGGTGGCTAATTAAATACCTGTCTCATGAGTCCTGATTATGGTAATCGACTGCCAAGCAGGCAGGTCTCTGCAGATCAGACAGTGGATGTCCTTGTGATTAGAAATGTAGCAGAGCTGGAGAGGACCAGGGAGCAGATCATTAGTAGGTCTAAATGTGGTAGCACCACTCGGGGCCCTATGATCACTCCTGAGAGAGCGGGAGGCACAGAGAGAGGAGAGAGATTGAAGATTGTGTTTGTGTGAAGGCCTTTCCCACTCGGTTTTGTTCCACGGGCCGAGGCAGAGAGGGAGGCTGGGGTTTGGGGTAGATTAAACATCAAGAAGATAAGAGATGATAGATATCTTTACTTGAGCACCTGAGTCTTACCTGATCCGATTCTAAACTGAGTTACTTTGATGTAGCTGAGAGCTCAGAGTTAGGGATTAACGGACTGGTTTTCACCTGAGTTTTTGTCCATTGTGGTTTTGAATTTCAGTGATTTAATTAAATCCTAAAACTATCAAAACTAGACCTTGTCACAGGGCTCCTGTACACATGTCCATGCCCTTTAGAATGATCTGAGACCTCTGTTGACAGGACAACTTTGTTTGTCAGTGCTTTCCAAAACTATTAATCACTGCAGGAAAAATAATTCAATTTTGTGATCTGACACTGCTGTAGGTAAAGATTGGTTAGGTTTATGCACAACAACAACTTGGTTAGCTTAATGGAAACAACATGGTTTGGGTTAAATTAAGTTCTTTGTTAAAGTAAGGGAGCCTCTGTTGTCATAGTTACAGTAATAAGCACTTGATTAAAGTTAGAGAACAAACCTCTATGCTGAAGTCTGATGTTTTATTGATGCACCTCTGTGTGCATCATAAAAATAATAAATAATATAACTTGTTTTCTTGGCCAGGTTATCTTCTCTGTTTATTGTCTAGACAGATTTTAATCAAAATATAAAATGAAGACAATGCAGTTGTTTTAAAAATAGTCTTTCAGTATCTGTTTGATACAAGCAAAAGTCAAAAAGAGAGGAACTTTGACAATTGGTTATCATGAATGTATTTGAACAAATGGCTTTGCATTTTAATTCAATCACTTAACCAGTGGCAGAAATTGAAATTGAAATTCTTGGAATGGAGATTAGATGTTGGGAAATATGAGATGAAAACTGTTAAGAACACTGATTAGGTTTGAGCTGCGGGAAATGTGATGAGATCAATTAAGCTACCATGGCAACGCTGTCTGACCCAAATATGTATGGAATATATATGGTGGTAAAAGAAATACCTACATGCTGACACATGTATGCTTGTGTGTGTATCTCTGTATTCAGCTTTACAATACGCAGCAAAAGTCTGTTCCTGTCTTTCTCTTGCTCCCTCCCCATCTGTCACACACATATACATATAAATGTACGCGCATCCAGCTTCTAGACCCACCACCAGCACTGTGCACATACAGCAGAGTGAGTGCTTTGTGTGTGCTCGGAGACCGCTGTGCTCTATTTGACATCATATTGAATTTGGTGGGGTTGAAGACAGGGTGTTTGCTGAGCCTAATTTACCTGGGCTAGACCTCACAGAGGGCCTGGGAGGGGCTGATAATTAAAATGGCTTGCTGCTGCTGGGATGGAATATTCATGGGAGATTACTTCCACCCTCAAACATCCCTGCACTTCACTACGATGCGCGTGTGTTTCCACAGCCACGCTTGTGTGTATGGAGTTGTGTCTACACGTACATGTGATAAGTGCGAGCTCGAACTGTGCGAGTGTGAATGTTATCCAAGACATTTGTGTTGTGTGTGTGTGTGTGTCTTCGTTTTTTATTTGTCAGTGTGATTGTGTGTGTGAGAATTTTTGTGCTTGTCTGCACCCCTCTGTGACCTTTCTCTCTCCCCATAATGTAAAGTCATCAACACGCAGCAGAAGATATTTAGGTCAGTGTGAGAGACAACACACAAGATGAGATGAAAGACAGAGAGACAGTGAGAGACGGACGGAGAGAGAAATAATGAAATTGACGGGCCCCATGAGGTGATGACAGCAGGCTGTCCTCACTAGTTGATGGATGACAAATGCTCAGTGTCCATGTCTATTAGTGTCCCCGCTGCACATCTCTGTCAATACAGCACAAGTTAAACAGAAAATCTGGCCTTTTGGCTTTAATTAACTTTGTCACTGACATTTTGTCTCACAGACAATGTTTTTTTGTGACATGTGGACTTGTGGATCAGTGATTTTGTTATAAACTCAACTGTGTGAGTAGAGAAAAAAAGAAGTTTTGGACATAAATATTGGTGCAGAGATCTGGCTAAATCACAAATGAACATTTGTGTTTTTCCCAAACCCCTCCAAAGCTGGACACCAGACAAGACAACAGACAGACAACAGACTTGAAATTTTCAAAAGACAACTCTTCAGTGACTTTTTAAAGACTCATTAATGCTTCTCATCTGAACAAAACTGCCCATGATAGCTGTTTTCTTTATTATGAATCCTTATGTGCCTTGGATTGGCCCAATGTGTCCTTTGTGACTGGACCTTTTATCCAAGTTCTGAATGAGCTGGCTCCTCCTCTCAGCCTCTCTCTTCCCTCCTCCTCCTCGCCTCATTAGGGTGAATTTGAATCTGAGGCCATTAAGGACCATGAGGCGAGAGTCTGAAATGAGAAGAAAACAGTAGGAAGGCAATAAAAGAACCTTGTTAGAAGATTTTTATTACTGTTTACTCCGTTCGTAGTCTGGAGAGCAGCCTGCATCACACCAGGCACTGGATCTGTATCCATCATGATGGGGCAGAAAAAAAGACCTCTGCTTCTTACATTTTTCACATATTTAATGCAGACAATTTAAAAAGACATTCTGGGCTATTTTCACTCGTCTCAGAAACCAACTGCACCAATTTCTCCCCCTGCTGACATCTAAAAATATGGTCTGCTGTCTCATCCTTTGCTATAGTTTGTTCAAAATCAAGCAGCACACGACCTCACTGTGGTATTTTTGTACGAGCGTCTTTCATACCTGAGCAGATACAGGCCTCTGCCCCGCCATTAATCATAATTCTATGGCTTTGTGAGTGTGAGAGCGAGATAGAACAGCAGATGAAGACACAGAGCAGATTGAGCTATTTGTTATCACAGCTTATCCCAACACCGGGATGCCTGCTATTATCCTGCCAACACTGGGAATGGCAGGTGGAAAATGGGATTCCTCCCTCTGCTCTGTAATTTTATTGGATTTTTTTTCCTTATCCTTCTTCCTGCATTTTGTGACTGATTGAGAATAATTTTCCTGTGTTCATTCATGGAGGTCACGGAGGTGAGGGCAAAAAAACTGGGAAGAAGGTGGCTCAGGGCAAGGTAGAAGGGGGGAGGGGAATGGGGTAAAGGTGGTTGACATGCTGATAGTGAGAGATAAACATTTTTCTGCAGTTGTTATCCTAGGTGAGGCTGTGACCTCTCTGGCTTGTTGATTGTAATGTTTGGCCAAGGCGTTATCTCTCTACCACAGAGAGCAGCGGATACTGTCTGGAATATTAGCCTCATGTTAGCCGGGCAAAGACAACGGGATGCTCGAGCTTTGTTCTCCATAGGAGTGTGTGCACATGTGAGTATTATGAAGCATGTAGGCGAGCAAACACACCCAGTGTTGCAGGTATGGCTCTGCATGTTATACAGCTCATTTTGCGTGGAATCCTAAAGGCCTGTGTGTGAGAGAGAAAACACAAAGCTTCAGCGCCTCAGCATGAATGAGTGAAAGGAAGATATAAAGTATATATTTATCTTGGACCGGCATGCGTGCCTTTACCTCCTGAGGTCAGCTCACAGGGGGGTTGCAAGGATTAAAGATAGCGTTGAAGTAGATTCATAATTTATTCATCTACTTCCACCTACCATCACCACACCACATACTTCCCCCGTGGGTGAGTGCAATGCAATTAGATCTCTGCAAATGAAGACATACCTTATCTGACGCTAACTATGGACAAGGTGCGTGCAGGGATGAAATATGGACACGATTAACTCCTAAGTGTTTGACAGTCATGAAAAATATTATACAGGTTGTAGTGTGGTGCTGTGTTACTGCAAAGTGAAAACTAATTAAGCAGTGCAGGATTAAGTTGTGATGAGGCATGATGGAGCCAAGGAGGAAGTTTAGCATTATGTGTGCGTGATGCAGTGGCATGTGAGGGAAGCTGGGTGGAAAGAAGATGGCATGAGTTCTGGTGGATTTGTGTCAGTGAGTGATTTCATGTGCGAGTGGACTCTAAGCATGTAATGATGGTTGTGTGTCGCAGAAAATGAGGGCCTGTGTGCATTATTGCATGCAATGGTGGCATGAGTGTGTGTGTATATGCATGTGTGTGAGTCCATACCCTCCAACCAGGGACTAGCTCTTGAGATTGGGTCAACTTACCCCTGCTGAACAGATGGGGGTCAATTGGATGCACCCACGCCGAGCCAGCCTAACCTTGAACACTGGCACTGGGTGCATGTTACCTTTCCAATTTACCCATGGCTCCCCCTGCCAAGTGAAAGAGCCATGCCAGCCATAACCAGCCCCCTCCTCCTCCCTTCCAATCTACCGTACTCGCAGCTGCCAACTACCCCCTAAGCCACCAGTCGAAGAGAAAGATGAAGTGGGGGATGGAGCATTGAGCGTGTGAGAGAGACAACAAAAAAAGAGGGATTGGCAATAATAAGGATTTACAGAGAAAATGAAAGGAGAATTGAGAGATGAAGAGATGGCGTGGTTGAAATAGGAGAGGGGAGATTGAGACAAAAAAAAAGGGATTGACAGAGAAAATAGGATAAATCAGTGAGGATGTGTTTTAGTGAGAGGGGCCAAAGGGGAGAGAGTGGGAGGGAGAGGGAAAGCTTTAGCCCCAGTAGCTCTCTGGTAAGCATGCATGGAGGGCCTTCTGATTATTGTATCCCATTGGCAGCCATTGCTGGGCTGCTTCGTGTGTACTAATTGTCAGCTGAAAAAATGCAGACAATGGATCGTCTCAAATACTACACTGGTCACAATCTGCTGTAGGCAGAAAACAGCAGAAAAAGACAAAGAAGCCAAATACCAAGTTTCCCCTAGGCCAATTACAATAAGCTGTAAAAAACATTGTATAGTGGCAAAAAACAGAAATTACTTCCACTGAGTGTCTCTTTGTGGAAATGTAAAAATGTGGCCACTTAATAATAGTTTTTGGCATGCAAAACACTGAAGGAATGTATTTAGTTTGCAAAATTGATCCCATTTTCTGCGGAAAACAGAAATGGACTTTTGACGAATGCAGTTCAGTCCTCAAAGTCAGTCGATCATTTCTGCCTCATCAGCTGTAATTGGATGCCTGTGTCTTCCACCACAAGTCTGACAAAATGCAGATTTTTATGCTTGTTGAAATTACAAACATCATGCAAATAACGTAAGAAAGTTGCAAAGATATTGTTGACATCATTGTTTACAAGTATTGCCTTCTAGCTGTATCAGTCAAATCTATTAAAATCTATTAATATTTTGGTTTGCAGTATTGAGTTGAGTTAACTGAATTGTCATTACAACAAGATGGCAAATCAATAAAATCATCATATGAATAGAACACAGAATACACAGAGAACTATAAATACCAATGATAAGCTAACAAGAAGTAATAAAATACAAAATATCATAAATAGGAGCTAAAAACAAAGGGTAACTTAAAGTGCCAAAGGTTTATCGTTCAAAAGTCAAACAGCCTCAGGAAATGTTCTTCTTTTAAACCATTCAGGTTTAAAATAGAGCTGCCTGTTCTTCCTCCCAGAAGGCATTTCCTCAAAGAGGTGGGATGCGCGTTGAGAATCATCTCTAATGATGATCAGAGCCTTTTGGTGAAGCCAATCTTTATAAACTGGAGAGATGGGAGGGGGCGGACAGTAATTTCCACAACTGATTAAAAACAACTAAATCAAAGCTTCCCTTAAAACTCCAAATTAAAGAGTGAAAATGGCGATCCAAACGTTGAAAGCAACACTAAAAGGCATGAGCAAGACAACTGCAAAAATGATACCCCATTTCCACAACACACAAACACACATACAGTGATAGATGCTGTGTGTGACACTGAGATAATACATAGGGTATCTGATCCAGACAGATTTATGAGTGTGTGTCTTTGTGTGTGTTAGAGAGAGAAATGAGTGTATGTACAGCAAATGTTATTAAGTCCATTTAATTCATTGAGTCATACGCACACACACACAGAAGTAAACACACCCCCACAATCCCCTGACATCTTTGCAGTCGTCATCTTCTCTGAGTCCTGTATTCCCAGGCCTGGTGTGACAGATTGCAGACAGGCCAAGCACTTCCTGGTTTCTGCTCTGCTTCTCCTATCAGAGGCCACCATCTCATCTGACACGGCCGGCCGAAGCCCATCCCGTAATCACATCAGAGAGAGAGCAGAGGGAGTGACAAATCACATTACAAGCACTGACTCACTGCAGTCATTGTGTAGCCTTGATCCCGTTCTCCGTTTTTGTCCGTATGTCTCTGAATGAAGATTCATGCTTTGGCCTGTGGGAGGAAGACTAATGTGATAGAGAGGCGGGGTGTGAGTGAGACAGAATGAGTGTGTGTGTGTGTGTGTGTGCGCGTGTGTCTGTCTGTGAGTGAGTTTGTCGGTGTACGCAGTCTATAAAGTTGAAGCTTGCCAGCCCACAGACAGGCGGGATGCTTGGTGAGCTGGTAGCCGGTGAGCCTGGTTTTGTTAAGGTGATGTGTGCTGAGGTGACGTCATTTCTTATTCACTCAGTAACTTTATTTTATTTTTTTTATTACTTCTTCCCAACTGCAGAGGCAGTGTTTTTGTATGTGAGGGTGTGTGTTTACATGCATGCTGATGTGTGGTGAATGGTGGACATCTGATTAAAGCATTAACCATGTTCATTTGATATGTGTATGTCTGACAGCAGGGGGGGTTGTAGGGAAAAAGTTTATTTGGTTTATTGTCGGACACTGATTGAGAAGGTGCCATGTCGTTCATACTGTTTTTGTTTCACGCTCTCTGGCCTCAAAAACTGAAGGATGTTCTTTTCTTCTCAGAAATACAATGCAGCAATAATTTGAGTGGCACTAGCAATGCACCATGAATGAAGCCAATCAAGTACAAATCGCTGTGTTTATGGATAACCCTATTAGTGCAGTGCCTTTGGAACATAATTACAGGGATTTTTATGCTCATGAGACCCCAAAGTGAGGGATAGCACCCTTCATGGAACAATCAGGCAGCTCAGAAAAAAAGAGCTTTTTCTGTGTAATTTATATAATTATGATGTAGACCCAGCGGAAGATAGCAAGGTAAGTAGGCTGGTGGAACCATATGAAACTGACATTTAGAAAATGACACAACTATTTCTTTGTGCTGTGTTTGGTCTGTGTTTATGCTCCAACCAGGCAAGATACCAGTTGTGCTTAACTTTGATCAGACACGCTGCTGATGTAATATACTTTGGCCTGTCCTGAAGAGGTCCTCAATTGCTGGCTGCAGGGGATTTTCTTCTGGGTGTAAAATGTGATGGTTTTACCCCAGGAAAGTTATTCTCCATCCTGTCTTTTCCTTTCCGCTCCTCTCCTCTCCTCTCCTCTCCTCTCCTCTCCTCTCCTCTCCTCTCCTCTTCTCACCATATTGATCTGTCACCAGTAAAGCATTGGGACACACATGCATCCTTACCACCCTCCTGCCTGAGAATCCAATACCGGAACACACACGCTACAGTGTGGTTCTGTGATACAAAAGCACAACAACACAATGACAAGCTCTTTGTTAAATCAATGAGGACCAGGTACACACATACAATCACACCAATGCAGGACCAACAAAAAGCTGCATTAAGAATGGGTTTACTCATGTGTGACAGGAGTCAGAGGGAGATAGGGGCTGAGAGATATTTAGAAGTGAATTGTAGAGAGATGAAGGCGGATGAAAGGAAGAGATTTTGAAGTACTTCAATCATTTAATGAGGTTTAATTTCCTTGGATGTCAGAACATCAGGGAGCCAGGAAGAGGAGAGTTTCCACTCCTGCATTGTATTTGCCTTTAAAATACCTGTAGTTGAAGTTATTGCATTGGAAACGAAACACAAAAATTGCCCACAACAGTTTTATGTTCATTTTGTTTTGATGGGAACTTGAATAGTAGTGACAATAACACTGAAGAAGGAAATGCAAAATCTCTTTTGTAATTTTCTTGCCAGTGGGTCAGTTTAACTTGCAAGCACCTCTTGACAGTTCAGATAAAAAAAAAAAAAAAATAATGGCTGATGCGTGACACTTATGCCATTGTGAAAATTTTGGATTTTATTTGGTTTCGGTGGCAGTGGTTTGAGCTTGGGTCAGGATTGAACCAGAGCAGTGTTTGTTTTTTTGGTTTTCTGCCCAGGTGAAAAAGAAGTGTGAATGAGGATCCATGTAAAACTGTGTCATGACCATGACTGTGCAAAACGTGTGTCTCTGTGTGTGTTGATGAGAACTAGTGATGTGCTTTCATCAGCCGGTATGCATGCATTCATTAGTATTTATGTGAGTAAGCATGTGTACTGTAAGTTTTTGTGTGTGTGTGTGTATGTTTGCAGCCACAAACCGTGCACGTTTATGACTCCATGAGTCTGTGTATATTTATCTGAGCGTGTATGCGTGACTAACACAGAGCATGTCAGTCTTCTCGGGGGCATAATTAGAGAGACTGATGTAAATAAAGTGTCAACAGTGTGTCAGCCAATATTTCCATAAGCGTTTCCTCTATGATCGCTTTGTTTTAATAAGGAGCTTCACTTGGTGCAGTTTGAGTTGTGTGATGTCGGCATTGTCAGGGTAAAGTATGGAGGTAAAATTCCTTACAATCTACGTGTGATGTATTAAACAGAAGCAGAGCAACGTTCCAGTGCTGTTGATTCATTTCTTTCCTGCACAGATACAACATAAATGATTGAGATGTGTTCTTACTTACCTTAAATATGTTACTTCGCCGTGCACTTTGCCCATGGGACAAACTCTTGGTTTACACGCACAGTTTTTCTCTGCTGTAACTTGATGAAGTTACAAACTGTACTGATCTTTTGGTCACAGCAATAAGAGCATCCATTTTCTGGGTACAATTAATGTGACATCACCCATCTCCACAGTGCTGTATAATTCCCCAAGGCCCCAGGTGCCCACATTTGGCCTTTCATTTCGTCATTCCGAGACGAGAAGAGGGAATCGTTTGCCTGATCTGCATACTAACTCCCTTGTTCACTCACATTTCCCAATTTATGCTTTTAGAGGTGACTTTTACACAGCTTCTAAAGAAATTGTTAAAAAATGTAATTGCATTTCCCGTAAATGCAGGTGGCACACACAAAGCAATTTGAAAACCAGATGTAATCTCAAATATGCACGTACTGAAACGCACACATACACACAATTATGCACTCACATAACACACAAATAGGATCTTGGAACCACATGAAAAGAAATATTTGCAGGTACAAACACGTGCAGCACAATCAGATATAAACAAAACCAATGTGCCAAAATGAGGTAGCTCATCAAAAGTCCGGAAGAAGGAAAACTTCTGATTTTCCTGTGCCTACACAACCCAAATTTCGCTTCATGCAACACAATATTACATATTTAATGCCAGTGGAGGGTAAAGAAAGTTCAGCCAAAGTTTGAGGAACAATTTTTCATTCAAACACCTCAAGAAATCCCAGCGAGAGGGGCCCCCGATTGCAATGCATGAATATTCTGCTTTCAATTTGCATACGCTTAGCTCTTCATCCTTTTGGCCTGCACACCTTACATCGCAGTTTACTAATCTCTCAGACAGCTCGCTATCCTCTCACTAGAACAAATGTCATCATCAAGCTGTTTGCTCTTCTCTTCTGTTTGTACCCTGCTCCATAGGCTGTAGGTGTAATCAATTATGCAAATAGTGCTGTCGTCCTAGAAAAATTGAGCACCGTCAGCTCTCGTTTTAGACGCTAGAGAGGAGAGATGAGTGATGTTGACACACCTTCTTATTTTGCACTTGTAAATAAAGCAAAGCTTCCAGTAGCCATACATGCTTGGAAGTTGCTGGGTAATGTCAACACAGTAATGCATTATGACTCAACAACTTACAGTCCCTTGTTGAAGAGACAGTGATAGAGACAGTTGTCTTTTACAAACAGTAAAAAAAAGTTTTGTATGCTGAGGAAAGAATAGTGGTGGGAAAAGTTGCAGCAAACTTGGCAAGTTTCTGTATTTCTGACACCTAATAGCATGCAGCATTACAGTGTACAACAACCAATCAATGCCTATTTGCTCTACTAGCAGTTTTCACCAACATAACCACAGAAAATAACATATTATTATATAAAATGGCCATATATAAATATTGAATTACGCTACAGAAAAATGCTTTCTTGTTCCAGTTGGCATTGGTGGTTCAGTAGAAACTGCCAATCAAGCCAGTGAGGCCAGCCAATTGCTTGGCTTGGTGAAGGCAGGATTCAAAGACAATTTAAAAGTGTGTGTTTGGTCATGGCTAGAGAACAGTGTCACCTATCAGAATAAATAGTAGATTTATGATTGCACAGACTGGTACACACAGCACAGGGCCTGATGATAGGTCAAAACTTCATTTAACATTGATACTGGGTCCCTATAGGAAGGCTCTCCCAGTGTTTGGCCTATTTTACTACAGTATTAGTATTGATCATTTCAGTTTTTCAAGTTTTACATTTTCTCAGGACAGACTCTCAGACATGCTCTTTAGATCTGACACCTTAGAATACAAAAAACAGTTCCTATATATTTTCTGTGCACATATACTGGGACATCATTTTCACAGAGAAAAAGACTATCTAAACCCTTCCTGTTGTAATCATACAGCCCACACTCAGAAGCTTTTTTCTACACCAATCTATCAACTGTAATCTACCTCCGGTGATTCTTTTTCTGAGAGTGGCTAGAAAAAGAGAAAGAAGAAGATCTACCATCTGTTAAACTTCAAGATAACAGCGATGAATGCCTCAATTCCCAGTGCAACCCAATCTATGGTAGTGTATTGATATAAGATTGGTCTGGACCTCTTGGACCGATGTTATTGCTAGCCTGCAACCATCATATTCATATTCATTTTTTTTGGTAAGATCCAATCTTAGTGCAATTTGAAGTCCTCATCATCCATGCCACGAAATAAACAGGGGTGATGAAAACAGTTTGACCCTGGTCATAGACCTCCATAATGTCTCACATCTATGCAGGAATCTGGCTATGTGGCTGTCTTTTTCTCTTGTCCGGTCTATACATATTTCTTTGTCTTTATTGTCCCCTTCAGGCGGACTCCTGAAGGGGACAATAGGCTTTTTGTTCTCCAGCAGTTGACCACCCAAAAAAAATGCGGCTTACTCCTCACTGCAAATATACATTAACTAACAGGGTACTTTAAGCAAATTGGCCATTCCCAAGTCTTAGCCATCATAACTGTTAGCATCTGAGTGTCAAATATAAGGTGATTCACACTGAGACAGACTAAAAACAAAGTTATGATTTTGTTCACCCTTAATCTAACTTAATTTTCTCTCGTTTCCCCAAATTAGCTTTCCATCCTTTACTCTGAATGAAGCAGCTCCTTGTGATGAACTTGTGTGTCTGTGTGAGCATTATTTTCTACTGATGCTCATTATGTGAAGCAGTGGGAGGGTGAAGAGTCGATTTCCTGCATGTCTCTGTGACTACAGTGAACAGAAAGTTGTATGTCTTAATTGCAACAGTGAGGATATTATTAAACTACCTTTGATTTGCAGAGCTGTAATCTAATTTACACACCCTGTGCCCTGTATTAGGTAGCTGCTTAATTACACAGTGCGCCACACATGCCACCACACATTTTGTGTTCGTGTAGTCAGGCTGAACCCTGTGACTCAAAGCTATGATGAGGTGTCACTTAAAAACAATTGCAGCTGCCACAATTACAATTACATGCTGCATCTCTGAATATGCTGCAAACTATGACACAGCCAGGTCTTGTAGATGAGATGTTAAGGCATTAAAATGTAAGGTCATATTGAAATAGATATTAAGAAACCAGTGTGACTGGTTTTCAAACACACATGAAATGACCTGTTATACACCTACATGCACCCACTTTGTTATGTCTGCAGCCTGAAAGCATAGCCACACACACACACACACACACTAAGGAAAGAGGGATGCTACTGCAATATAATTTGTCTCTTGTGATGAATTCCTATCGGTGTCTCCTGAGACATCCAGCTCATGCTGACAAACCAACACATTTTTCACTCTCAGTCCACTGCTCCTTCTCGCTCTCTTTCTTCTCTCTGTTCCCCTCATACTTGACTGAATTGATTTTTGCCCTTCCCTCTCTCACCTTTCCTCTATGAAGAGGAAAAAATATGTACATAGCTCCAAAATGTGGCTAACGGCTGCTGGGATCACTCTGGTTATTAAGAGCAAAATTTAATGCCTTGCGTCTGACTGCTGCAGCACATACTGCCCAGTACGTCCTTTTTCTCAGGTGGAACCAACAAAGGTGGTTTTGTTTGTTTAGCTATGTTGTTAGTTCACACTTTTGGTACCTTCCCCAACAAGGCCCAACACTATTTGGCAGCAATGATTAAACATGTTTTTTTTTCCTCAAGAGGTTATCCTTAAAAACCTTTTTGGCTTTTCCATTTTTAATGATGACAATGTTGTTTAGACTCTAATCTTCCACAACTCTGAAGCTATAAAACAACAGGCAGCTAAGAAGAAGTTGGACAAACACAAAAATGAGTGGGAGAAGGAAGGGTCTATAGCAGGAGAAGAGGAGGGACAAGTGGGAAAAAGACAGTTAAAGGAGCAAAATAGAGGTGAAGAAAAGCAAAAGAAGTCACAGTTGTTCAATTTTCCTGGCTGTCTGAAGTCGGCTCTAAAAATTGGAAACAGTGGCGTTCCCTAATCTTCCATCACCTGCACAGAGTGTATTCAGTGTCTGATAAACTGCCCTGCAACCCTGAACTACCACACACACACATACACACACAGATTTAAATATAAAAGGATCATCCTGTTAAAGAGGAACAGACACACACAGCTCCATATGAACTAAGGCGGTTTGTGTAAACTGTATAATTGAACTTTATCTGAAGTCAGGATTTTTTGCTATCTGTGGTGATATTTAAAAATACTGGCACAGTAGCAGTGGCGGCTGGAATAACAATCCTTTGGAAAAACGATATCGGATTCAGTTCCTGCCGAGTGAGTCGCCTCAGAATCGGCCTGCTGTGGTTGAGAAATGAGGCTGCCGGGCAGATGTCATATCCGGGAATGTGTCGGCAAGCAGTAGATCACACTCTATATTCCTGATTACTTAGTCATGGGCCTTATCTGCAAACTGCCACATGGCTACTTGACAGTTGGCTTGGCCCTGCATTTACTGTGTCCTACCTCAACATCTTTCTCTTGCTCTTTTTAAGTCTTGTGTATATTTACATTTTTCTCCACACCTTTTCTTTCTTGGTGTCCATCTAATCACCTTTTCTTCTCTCCTTTCACCCTCTGGTAACAAAATTAAAAGATGGGTTTCACAGAGGAAAGATAAAAAGTTTGTCAGTAACAACAGAGCAGGGTTTGTTTCTCAAGTTTGTCTTTTCTGCCATTAGCTATCTAATACTTTTTAGGATAACTTCATACTTAATGTGATCTAGTGGTTTTTCAAATGTCCTTGTCCTCTTAATTTAAGAAAATTGGATACAAGAATGGTGGAAGTGAGATGCTGTTTGTGACTAGCATTAAAAATTGAGCCCTGCTGCACTTCCTTGTAATTCTAGTTGCTTAAGTGCCCAACCAAAGATGTCAGGGCAGAGGCAAAGAATCAGAAACTCCTCAGGAAACAGTCCCACTTCAAAAGCAACATCACCTCAATTACAAGAGATTCTTTTTTTTCCCCACACTATACGTGAGTAGTGTTTTCGAGCTAATTGAAGAGTCCAAAGTGAGATAAGTGCTATTTGAACAAATTGCCATCTTCTCTTTGAGAATTGATTTCATCCAACCAAAATAAAGTCCTGAGAAAAAGATTGTGGTTAAGCCATTTAATCATCAGTCACATTTTGAAATGAATATTAGAGACGTATAGAATGCTAAAACTTTCAAAATGGATTCAGTACATTTAAGATTATTGCTTCTCAGTTGTAGATATTTTGTCAGTTATATGGGAGATTTATTTTAGTTGACGTTCAAACCACACAGTGGTGGAAAGTAACTATGTACTGTTTTGGGGTACTTGGATTTTGCTTGCGTAAATCATTTATCTCATGTGCCTCCAACCGTTTCAAAAGGACCTTGATGACACCACAAACTCTTGTATTCGGAACTAATTGCAGCACAAGATCTCATTAGCCAATGACGGTCATCGTCATTGGGCTGCTTTACCCATCTTTCCCAGGATGCGTTTCCCAGGCACCCATGTGACCTGCTTCCCTAGTGAGGCTGATGTTAAGATAAAAAATTACTCTACAACTTCCTGGTAAACTCTCTGTTTCACAAATTTATGAACTATGACCTCTTCTCCATTGTTACTTTCGCTCCACGTGTGATATCCCTAGCAATTATTTTTAAAGTCTGATTTACAGTCAAAGCACACATAAACGTTATTATCTCATTTGCATTAATAAAAGAAAAGTATGATTGTAATAAATCTACAAACAAATCACAAACAGGCTATTATAGAAATACTAATGAAGGTAATAAAAACAATCCGTCCGGAGATATTGTTAGTGTATCTGTAATCTAATTTCATTATGAAATGTTGGTGTGATTAACGCCTGGCAGCTAATCATCTCATAAAGGGAATGACGATTCTCTGCACACCCATCTGAATAAAGCAAAGAGTGACACCCGCTCCCCTGTGTCCATTTGAAACACTCTGTATCCATTATTGTCACCACTGCTGTGAGTGTGGGCATGGGGATGTGTGTGTGTGTGTGCGTCAACGCGACACATCCTTGTATGTGTGGGTCAGTGTACTGTATATGTGTGTAGGCGTATATCTCTTTCAAAGACACATTAACACCTTTTCACTTGGCAGCGTTTACAGGGTCCCGTCTTGGGAATAACACAACTATGGTACAATACATCTGGGACTTGTAGCCTACTGTTATCAAACACCCGCTCTCTGTACCACCTCCTCCCTTTGCCCCATTTCCTCTCCTCTTCTCTCCTTTCCTCTCCTCCTTCTTCCCTCTGTTTCCCCCTCCTCGCCTGCCACCACAGTCCCTTTCACTCCTCCTACGCTTTTCTTAAATCCCAAAGGGTTTCAAAGGATTACTGTGACATTATACAGCAGGAAGGAGGGAGAAAGAGGAGGCACAGCAGGGGTGTCAGACCTGAAACTGCTCACCCTCCTAATTGTAACTTACACCACATCCACACGAAGGCCACGTTCAGCTCAAATTGTCCGAGCCCAGTTTGGCAGTACAGCAAGGATGCCAGCAAAAAAAAAAAAAAAAAAAAAGTTGAACCTGGCTCAACTTTTTCCACAACACACTGTAATGTCATGCAGTAAGATGCTGCATTGGCCAATCAGAGGGATACAACCTCGCATTCCCGGTGGATTCCTTCATAACATGAACCGACTGTCACACCATCACGTTCTCGTATTTTGAGCACATATTTCAATATTAAAAAAGCAATGTACAGTTGATGACCACACAATTCAGCTATTGTTTTTTCATCCAGTGTTTACTTTGTCAAATGACTTTGCAATCTTTTAAAGTCAGGATAGGTTATTGTAAAGAGCTGGAGGGGATTTTTTTCCCCCCCACATTTTTCCGTAATTGACAGCGTATGGTAGAGATATATACAGGAAATCAGGAGATAGAGAAGAGCATGACATGCAACTATGGTACACAACTGCAACTGGCCTGGGAACACTGAGGTTTACATGGTACACAGTCCAGAATGGGGATTTAACCGAGACTCAGTTGTGTAGCCAGGTTGTCCGTCCCACTTCTTACCAGATGATGGCTGGGTTGCTTACTGAAAGAGAAGGAGGAAGAAGAAATTTATCTGTTTCAGTGTAGATGGAGATCTTCTGTGGAGACCTCAATTTCAGATAGTGTCTGTAAACAGCACTTTCAAAGTGTGAGAGTGAGAGTGTGAGTGTGCAGACTTACATGCCTGTAATCATGCATGTGCACGCACACCTCTTCTCCCATTATCTCTTTGTTCCCCCCTCGTTCTGCTTGGATGACTGGGAAAACAGCCAGGGAACGGAAAAGGTCAAGTGACTCCGCTCCCTCCTCTTCTCCTCCTCCTCACCTCCTCTTTCTCTGGTGTGTGTGTGAAAAGGAGCAGAGAGGGAGGTGCCAGTAAAGAGCATCAGCATGAAATTGTCGCATGATAATGAACCCGCAGAACTGAGCTGCACGTACATGTGTGTGAGAGGTCCTTTCTGGAACTGACATGTATTTACTGCTTCAACGCCCCCCCTCCGCACGATATCAGGTTGTGATTTACATCTTTTTTTAATTTCTCCTGGTCATTGTGTTCCTGATCAATAATGCAGACAAACTGGCTGTGGGAAGGGGTGGGGTGGCGGAGGTGGGGTGGTTGTCGCTGTAGATTGGCCTATGGTATATGGGCATGTGTCGACAGAGGGCAAAATAGAGGAGGAAAAAAAGAATCAGGTGAAATGGAGCAGAAGGTTTTTGTTAGACACTTGAGGCTGCTAATGTTTTATACTTTTTTCCTCATCATTAACAAATCCCATTAAAAATACCAAAACCAACACTGAATTAATCCTACTGATCAGTATGCCTGACATGGCTCATGCCTCTGTGCCGTAGACCTCTATTGTTGTCCAGAAACTATTAAAACAACAGTCTCCTAAATTAAATTTATACACAACTAATTTGAAACAGCAAATATATTTTGTAGAAAGTATATTTGTGGTCAGATTACATTTTCAATTAACATAATGAGGATATTTTGTTAATTTACACATTTGGCAAGTTGCAAATACATTAATACTGAACATGTCAGTAAAATGTTCAGAGACAAGGAATTTGTTTTCTACTAAAATGTCCCATCCTGCAGGACAATATCCTCTTGTAGTGACTACCTCAACCCTCTGGTGTCCCAGTTGTGCACTTTCTACGTCCGCCATCCAACACAAACACCTGCTGGTCATTGCGCTGCCAATAATAAATATGTGGCTTCAGGGTTGATTGAAAACCCACACCGTTGCACAGGAGGACATGAAGCTTCACTACAGTGAACATGGGCATTGTAATTTATTTTGAGTAAATCCCAGAAACACTGTCCTGCTGCCAAAAAGACTCACTAGTGTGGATTAATTCACAGTTGAAGACAGTCCCTGGAAAGGGCCCTATTTACACCTGATCGAGCAAAAACTATGGTGCCCTGCTGTTTTAGGAATAAATGAAGCATTTTTTTAAATAAAGATATATAATTTGAAGTGTCTTTAAGATGTACATTTTCAGAAGGAACCAACAGGCTTTGGGCGGAGTGCCACAAACAGTGGAGGGATGCTGGAAGTTGTTTAGAGATGGACTAACAAATTGTTGGTTTTGGTCTTTGGGGATTTGGGTTAGATTTGTTGACTAATGAGCTAAATACAGAAAAACACCAGCCTCATTCTTTAACTGTAAGAATTCAAATGACAAAATGGAGACGACAGCATTGTTGTGACAAAACCATTCCGAACGTGACACCACATTTTAAAATCAGGTTTTGAAATTTGGCAGACGTGATAGTGGAGGATATTTGGTGTGAAAGTGAGGGCATAAAAGAGACTGCGTGTGTGCATGTACATAATGGACGGTGAGGGGAGAGAGACACAGAGTGAGCGAGTGGAGCTGTTGGCCACTGTCCTTGGTGAGTAATGACCACAGAGGAGGACAGATGATCATGTTCATCAGCTCCCAGCACTGAGGCACCCAGCCCCCCTGCTGGGGAGGATAAGTCAGGCTGATGGCCCATAATCTGTGTGTGAGTGTGTGTTTGTGTGTGTGTGTGTGTGTGTGTGAGCCTGTAGTTAAGTAGAGAGAGCAGGGAGGGAGAGGGGGCTGGGTGACAACTGTGATAATGAGTCTTACTGTTGATTATGGAGCATATAGGAGGGGCTGTGTACAGCGTACATATATATCTATATGTGTGTGTGTGTGTGTGTGTGCGTGCGTGCTTGTGTGTTTGCGTGCATACCCTTGCAGAGGAGGAGTTTGGTGTGTGCGGTATTAAAAGTACTGATTACATTTATTACAGAGCTGTTTTATGTCCTGCAGTGGCAGGGCTTGCTTAAGGGGAAAATTAGGTGTGCTGACGAGCCTTTTCATTAGCACGACATTAAAGTTTGAAAAGTAGCTAAACAGCCGAGGCTGGCGGTACATTTTGAAGAGCTGCCAACTGGAGGCTCAATATCATCAAGGCAATTCTATGGACAGTTTTAGGCTTTCAGTTCAACTCTGATCAAAAGCTGAAATAAAAAAAATAAAAAAAGGCTGAACTCTGCATTCAGGTCTCATTCAGGAAGCTGTATTGTAAGAGAAACTGGAAGGATCATTTCATACATTTAACAGGCTGATGAATGTACTTGAGCTCATTTAAGGACAGAATTCCACATTATTGTGTCATAGTAATCCTCATGGCCACTTAGCCTGAACCGCTCTTTAAACAGAAGAATAAGAACATATTTTTGAATACAACTGAATTTCATTAGAGGAACTGGTTAGGTACTGAACAATGTTTTTATGCACTTGATGAGCTTTGTCGACGAGATCCATAGTCTGTGTGAAATTTTGAATGAACCATGTGATGATTTCTTTAAAAAAATGGATTTGTAGTAGAGACGGCTCTTTGAATCTCCTGCAGCCTTCCTTTAGTGCTCAGAGAAAACTGTATTGATTGGAGATTCAATCTGTGTTCACATCACTAGTTTTCTCTTTTTCTCTTTGCAAAAACGGTATATCGCTTGTCAATCAGCAATAAACTGTATTGCTTTCCAAGCTGAACTGTGAGAATGATCAATTCAGGGCAAAGTGTGTGTACACTTGTGTCTTCACTTTCTGTGTGCATGTGGATATGACAATGGACTTTTAAGTGTAGTCTACAGTTTGTGTTACAATGATGCAAACCCTTGAAACAGCATTTTCTGTGTTTCAGTTCATCTTGCTCTCCTGCCGTCTGAAGAAGCACAAACAGAAAAGCTCGATAATATTTGCCTGGTGCAGAACACTATGAACATGTCTCCTCACTTTAAGTAGCATCGAATCAATAGTCCCCTGAGACAGGAAGTGATTTCCATTACAGAAATTATCTCAAGTCAATCTGTGGACAAATTGTGCGAAAAGAAGAATCTTAAGGTATATATAACTTTCGTATCATCACCTATATGTGTTTTCTATGTGTATTTGTACATCTAACTATATTTTCTGCTGTGTGCTTAAATACATAAATAAATGATGTTCTGTGGTCAGATCCCCCAGGGGTTCAAGTCCATCACTAAATCTTTTTTTCCCCCAATGCCATCACTGTGGGGTGTCAAAGTTAGAAATGTTCTAACCACTTATACACAGTGACTTTGCAGTCCAGAGTTTTAAAATTAAGTTTTTAAGTACTCACACATTTTTGAAGTATGTATATTGATGAAAAACTGGCATTTTCTGTTTGTTGATTGATCAGAATAAAAAATATATTAGAGATTTTTTTAGAAGATTTCTAATCCTGATCCTAATCCTTTCTAATCTACACTGAAATCACAGATTGTCTCTGAAAACCACCTTGGAAGAATAATGATATTAAACTGAGGACCCCCTGCAGTCACGTTTAGCGTCCTACTGAATCCTGAGCCCCATTTTAGAACCAAGATACTGTGATCATTAAACAAGCGCAGGACTCTGTGAACGCAAATTCTCTTTCACAAACCTAGGTCCTAACTTACTGCCATTAAAGGACAGTCTGTGAAAAAGCGCACTGCTGCAGGGTTGACTCCCTGAAGTATAGTGGAAACACCTGGCGCGGAGATTTCAGGTTACAGCTCCTTGATAGGTCGACCCTCCCGTACCCTCGACTCCACAACCCACTTCATTGCGCTCGCCCGGTGTCAATCTCGTCGACAAAACCCTCCCCCGAGATATCAAATAGACCGTGTGGCTCCCTGGTTCTTGCACTACTTGACCAGACGGCATCCGCTCTATTCAAAACACTGAGTGCGTCTCTGCTGCGGTGCGTTGCGCGCAGGCTGGAGAGAGATGACAAGAGCCCCGCGGAACTGGCCAGACAAACATGGATCTCCGTAAAACGCTGATTTCGGTGCTTTGGATATTATTGCTGAACCAAGTAGAAGACTGTCACGGCGAAGAAGGTATGTGAAAACGTGTGTTTTATGGCTCGGTTGTTCCCAAACTCGTCGCCGCAGCAGGCAGTGTTGATCGACTGACAGATGTCCGCGGCGGAGATAGTTTGGTATTTGCACTTGTCCTGTGATGAGAAGCAGGTGCGTGCTCTCCAGTAATGAGAGAACATGAAGTGGACCTAGAAAAGAGACATACTCTTTTCTTGTTTTTTTTTTAATACGCTGTAAATCTTATACAGCTTGATCATGGAGAGACGCGTTACTGAAAGCTGTGATTTGACAGATTTACGCATTTGTGCACCGTGAACGCAAAGCGTTTGCTCGCGAAAACCAGAACAAACCAGAACACGTTTAACTGAGATTCTCAGAATTTTAGTCTCTTAGTTGCTATTAAATCAAAATAGGCAAACAAGACACTTTATTACAGTCAAAATCCCAACCCGTGCAACTGATTATTATTCACAGCATTCACTCCGTCGTTGCGGATTGTGAACTTAATGACAGATATCGACAAGTTGTTTAAAATTTTTGTTCCAAAGACAAAAACTGAGCTGCGTTTCTGGAGCCACATAGACAGAGCCACAGTCTGCTTGAATACTGAGTTTCTGATTTAATCAGAAAGGAAAAGTCAGTTTCTTTCACAGATGTTATAATAAGACAGAAATCTCCGGTCTGTTGTCACAGAGGTCTGAAATGTATCGGGGGCTCTTGTCACGGCATCTTTGTGCAACTGGTTTCTTTGTCTTTTCATACTCTTAACTGTCACTAGCGATGTGGCACAGACGACAGGATGCATTATAGGCTGATGCTTTAGTTCTTATCCCGCTGCATGCAACTCTCGTTTTTCCAGCTCCTTTCCTCACCGATAAGTATTTTTCTCCTTTGAACAGTGGGGACAGGGATTGTGTAGGTTTCTGTCTTTGTCTTTCATCAGCTTTAAACCAAGAATCAACACTGCAATGCAAGGCAACGATGTATTCACTAAGTGTTTTATCAAGATTTAATGCTGATGTGGGATTGGGATTTGGATTGCTGGCTTGTTTAATTGCCCCTGTGCATCTGCACTGAAGTGTGTGGGAGAGTGAAGGAGCTGGGAATGTACTGATGTGGTCCAACAATTTACCAGCAAGCCTGGCTGATTTCCACAGATAAATACTTTCTGCACTCATGAGTTAGCCAAGATATTTTAAACCTATGGAACTTAAATGAGTTTAAACTAACACACAGGGCTGATTGAATGCGCGTGTGTTTGTGACCGGTTGGCTCAGGTGAAGCCAGGAAAGTGATCCTAATCAGTTCTGAGATTGTGAAGTGGAAAAGCACATAATGGCTTCAGACCCACAGGCTCTTTCTAAAGAGGGGTCCTTTATTATCAAGGCATAGCTGACTGCTTTTTGGATACGCACACATGCGTGTACACACAAGCACACTCATCATCGATCTCACACATATACAGTAACCTATATACTCCAGAAAAGTACACTTGGCACGCATAAACACGTCACAGCCATACATCATTGACACACATAAATGCGCTCCTGGCACACACGCAACTCAGGGTCAAATGCACACACTTGCTTGACACATACATGTTGCACTTGCATGCAAGCTTTCTCATGAAACACACACGCACACATATTTTCTGGTACTTAGGGCCCTTTTATGCAGGCACATGCAGATACACTCGCACATGTGAACCCTCGCATTTGTATTCTCTCTCATTTACGCACACACACACGCTTCCTCTTGAGCATTGGATGCAGCACACTCGGACTCACTGCCAGATTGATTTGGTTCCCTGGAATGCTGGGTAGCCGGATTTGGATGCGAGCTTTTGTTTAATTGATGTTGCAATTAATTGCTGTGAAAGCAATGTGCTCCTGAAGGCTGGTATTGGCAGCGATTCTTCTCGCTTTTCGTACGGACTTGGGAGATAGGAGACCACTGGAGAGAATTATTCTCTCTTGTTTTAAATTCTCTGCCATTATGTCCATATTAAATGAGGCAATTTACCTACCTGTCTGTGTGTTCTGTCGGAGTGAGAAACTGCTTTTTCAACAGTTGCTTTTTTTAAAAAACAGAGCAGTGTGTGTGTGTACTTAGGCATTAGTCTTTCCTCTATTTGGGATTTTGAGAGGATCTATTAAAGCCTCTATCATATTGCATTTCAGTATTTATGTAGCTCTTTAACCACCATTCATGAAATTTCTTTTTTTTAATCTGCCCTTGTACCTATAATAATCCTTTATTAGCTCTTATTCACAGTTTAACATGTCCCTTTGTGTTTGTCTGTGCTCATGTTTCACTTCTCCTCTTGTGCCAATAGCATTTTCCTGTGTGGCTTTAATGTGAGGCTATGTCTTTATATTGTTCTTTCTTCCTTCCTCTGTGCTCTGCTCTTCTTTCTGCCTCCCGTCTTCCTGTTTTCCTTTATTCTTCCCACCGTCCTCTCATTTGTCATCCTTCTCTCCTTCCTTCCTCTCCTCTTCTCCTTCCTTTTCTCCCTCTCCTCCCCTCTCGCACATGCCTCCTGCATCCTAAGCTGACTTAGCAAACGCTAATACGACTGGGGGCTCCACACAGGCAGAGCCGGGTGTCCACCATCCCACACCAGCACCTCACACACAGTCAATCCAGCCACTCCCCCTCCCTTCAGGCCCCTTTTCTCATTCCCCACGCCTCACCGCTAACACACCTTGGCATCTCATCGGGATCTCATTTACTTCCCCTCTTCTCCCTCCCTCCCTCTGCATTCATCCATTCTGCAGCAAGCTGAGAGAGGGCACAACCCAGGTACAGAACAATAGAGGCAGAGGGAGGGAGAGGAGCGGAGTGATTGAGAGCGAGAGAGTCTCAGAAACTGCAGCGTAACCTGTGCGATCATCCTGTTTGTGCGGCCGTAGCCTTGCTTGATGCCTCGTCGCATCAGAATGACCGGGGTGACTTGACTGCACTATGTTCTTGGCAGACATACAGACTATTGTTTACCTGCAGCCTTATTACACTGCCGCGCTGCTCAAACTTCTCTTGTCGTGTGTAATTTAAAATTTACAGCTAACGTTTTCCACCAAGATGTAACAACAAAAATCTTCATGTATAGCGTAACGTTGCAGGAAGTGTTTTATGTAGTATATGTAGTATATTATGTAGTGAAACATAAAGATTGGAGGTTTTTGGGAGGTGGAAGGGTATGTATTGGATCTAACGCTCATCCCAGGGACTGCAGCTTTCCGTCTGTCTCAGCGTACCCATTGACCCTGTGTGTCTATGTAGAGAGAGTAGCTGTGTGTGTTTGTGTGACAGATCACAGAACTTACCAGGAACTCCGTATCTTTCTTTTGTTTGTCTCCGGTTTCTCTCCTTTTCTTCTTGTCTCTGTAAGTGGAGTCATAAGGTCTCATTGTACATGCAGATTTTTTGCTTAAGATGTTTGCTGAAGATTGTTGCATCTGTTGACTGAGTTGTTTCAGTTTGAAGGATCCTCAAACCACGTATTTTTGTCTTTTTAAGGCAAGGGCAGGTGTAATCTGCAGATTAGAGGCTGTTAAAGCTTCAGCATATCAGGTCCACTCCTCGCTTAACCATTATTGTCAACTTCACTGACATGCCATTAATTTGAAAAACCTGCTGTATCTTGATGGAAACCTTGCTGTTTCTGTTTACTGTTGACGTGAACAAAAGTCAATTAAAGTGACTATTCATTATTACACTCCACGCATATGTTATATGATTACTGAATCTTATAATTAGTACCCAGAAGAAATCTGATTGACTCATATTGGGTTTACCAGCAATTGCCAGACTGGCAGAGGAGTAGCACTCCACCCTCCCAGGCATCATTTGGGACTAATTGTCTGTGATTTATACAGGCTTATTTCTGCTCCGCTGCCACTGCCGGCCCTGATAGCACTGGTCCATCTTTGGCTGGCAAGGACAGCCTTGGACCAGTGCATGTTGGATCAGATGACTGTGACCTCTGTGAATATGAAAGGTCAGAGTGATTTGTGAAGATGGCAGGCGTAGCGCCGTGTCATTCTCTTGTCGAGGCCTCAGGGACATTGTCATTTTCAGGAGAGACGAGACCAGGGTGAAGACAGGAGAAAGGGTACAGGCACAGGTGCGGTGAAATGAGTGGAGGGGGGGGAGAAGAAAGAGGAAACTCATCCAAAAAATGATGCATTACAAGCAGGAAAAAGGGGAGAAGAGGTGTGCCAGGTTCAGGGGTGAGGAAAGGGGTACGCTGAGTGAGGAACAGTGGATGACAGAGTGACAGAAAGAAAATTGGAGGGGAGTAAAGGAAAGTGGGAAGGAGGCAAGTGATAAGGGAATTGTAAGCTGCCACCATGACTTTGTTCCACAGCTCTTCTATGTTACGTGTAATGAAACAGACCACGGGTTCCAAGTCAATGCAGCAGCTCAGCCAGATCCTTATTTACCTCCCACTCCACTGGAATACATTGACTGAGACTGATAGACTGATGAATTGTTTGTGTAAGAGAGAGTATGCGTGTCTATTGGATCCCAATGGGGTCACCTGATTTCCTTTGTTCAGGACACTACTACAGCATCAGGGCTGTTCTGCTGGATCGGCAAGAATGAGCCATCGGTAAAGGGAGTGTGTGTGTGTGTGTGTGTATGTGTGTGTGTGTGTATTGGACAGTGAGGAAGGGGCTCTGTGCAGCTGCCAGTGATAGATGAAGGAACTGTGGACAGACCTCGGAATTTGGATTCTCATTTTATTGATGAATCTATACTGAAACATTTCCGTCAGCTGCTGCCCGTGTGCACAGTATGTGAATGTGACAGCTACTGTGTGTGTGCATGTGCGTGTGTGTGTGTGTGTGTGTTTCTCACATCCATGCTCTATGGAAGAAATTTCTGCACCTTTTTTTTTTCTTTTGACTTTAAATTTTAGTGCAAATTGTTAAAGTGATTTGAATGCAGCATAACCAACTTGGTGTTCTTTATGGTGAACTATAATAACATAAGATGAAATGTTATTCATTTTTGCAAGAGAATTAAATTCTGCAGCAGCAAAAGTAATTCATCACAAAAAAGGGAGATGAATGTAATCTCACAATGTGAATATAGGTTCAAACCAGCTGTGGCAGTGGGAGAAACAGTGCTCACACAATTACTTGATCAATCAATTTATTAAAGCAAAGATGTCAAATACTCACCGGGTCTAGCTTATGAAGTGATTTATTTCCCTATCCTATGTATGTTCCTATGTCAGTATGTTTAATTATATAGAACAGTTAGCAAACGTAATCATTGTTGAATATGTGAATAGTGGAGAGTAGAAGTCTTAAAGCCCACAATGAAGCATAAACTGAAGCTACTTTGGCAAATGCGGGTGTGCTTTCATGTCAGAGCCTTATGTAAACATCTCAAGGGCCTGTTCTCTAAAGGTTCTTCAAAGGTTATATGCAAAAAAGTATAATAAATACAACCGGAGAAAAAAAAAATTAAATCAGAAATGTTTCCTACCACCCACACGGCCAGCATCTTAGAGTTAAGACATATTTCTGCCTGATTTTATACACATTATTCATCTTTGCTGCTTTTGTTGGGATACTAATGGATTAGAGGAGCTTTTTGGCAGGAATGTGAGTCCTGAGGTGTCTAAAGTTGATAAATGTCACTGGTGTGTCTTTGTGCTGAGCTGTAGCTGTGCTCTTGGCAGAATTTTCTTCTCAGGGTGTGTTGTATTCAAAGTAAACACTAACTGCATTAATGCGAGGCTTGATGTAGGTGGGCACGTTGGGAATTGAACTGACAGTCAGACTGCCACCCTCACACTCCCCAGCATTTCATTTAATTTCCTTGTTTCCTGGTGCTGAAAACAAAATCACCTACTCATTTAGGTTTTGGTATGAAAAACAGATTTATTGAGACAAGCGGGACTTCAGGCTTCAAAAACCTTCTTTTTCTCTTTGTTGGAAAACTTAAGAATGCACTTGATTTGAGCCATTTTTTTTTCTAATTTCCTTGTTCACTTGATCCTCTAATCCATTACTGCAAACGTACTTACTAAGTACTGCTTGACCTTATGTGTGACTCCAGACTTGACTCAAATTTGCCTGCTGTTTTGACTGTGCACGCTCTGTGGCATCAAGCAGCTTTAAGGCTCCTGTGAGGAAAATGTTGGGAAAGGAAGTGTAACCTGTGTGTGTGGAGGCAGTGATTTACCAAAGGTTAAATGTGTTACCCTCCCTTTCAGATGTTGGCTTAGAGACCATCAGCCCCAATTGAGCCTGGTTTGGTGAGTTGCAACACACTGTCATGGAGGTGACAGAGGTCCTGGAAATGTGCAGAAAGATCCTCTCACACTGTGTTTGCACATGTACAGTTATACGTGCTTCGCTAAAGGATGACACACTTAGTGGATAGTCTCTGCTGGGACAATATGTTGATTCCAAAATTTTGAACTGGAATTTCGTGAATTGGAATTACCATATACCATAACATATTGAATGCAGCAGGTGGGTGGCTTTGGATGTACAATGTATTTAGACACAATTGTTTATGAAATTTGATGCTAATCAGAGGATGATGAAGCTGAATTTACAATTCGAAACAACATTTACCCATTTGAGCATGTTTACATAAATCTCAGAGCAATGCTGTTTTGGGGCGCAAGGTCATCCAGTATGCTTTAAGCCTTTGGATTGGATGCAGCTGAGGCAATATTGTCCAGTAGCCCAGATCCAGTTACATAACAGTTATGTGAGCTGACAAGAGTGGGTTCTCATCTTGTCAAAACATGAGGCGCAGTACTTTCCGTGTGTCCATGTACCAAACGGGCAATACATTGTACATGTTTTAAAGAAACACGAGAAACCACATCTACTCACACTCGTACGCTTGGATTCAGGCACACACTCTTAACAGTCTTGCTCTCCTACCATCTAACAGACACAGACACACACATGGGGCATACTTGGAGACTCCACATACCTCTACAGCTGAACTCCACCATTAGTCCCTCATCTTCATCTTTGCTCTGCTGTGTCAGTGTCCGCCTCACTGGCTCTGGCTGGGGCTGGCCAGTATGCAAACGCTGTCTCTTAATGTGCTTTTCATGTCCGCTTGTCCTCCTCTGCCATGTCTGGCCTGATGACAACATGTTAGTAGAACTTTTTGTGCATTTTGTGTGTGTGTGTGTGTGTGTGGAGCAGAAACTGACAGCACCTTACATTAAACATGTTTATGTATGTACATCATTGTGCGCTTTCCTGCTTTTTTTCTTTGCACACGATAAAATGCTACATCATGCTTCGTCAGTCACTTTCACATTTCTGTCCACCATCTTCTAGCGCAAATACAGCAGGGATTGCTCATGAAAGATTAATTCATTTCTGTACGTTCTGCTAAAACATTTTCCAGAGCTGTGTTATGTAATATTTGTGCATACAGACTGCGATGAATGTCCCTTCACACGCTCAGACCCAAGTCCATTGCACTTGGCTGTTTTCAGAAACGCGCTCTTCATAAAAATATTGAGCTGACTTTCTTTAATGGCAGGTGTATGACAACTTTGGCAGATACAACAAGACAGTGAGAAGGACTGAACAGAGGCTGTTCTGTGGCTGTGTGTTGCATTCAGGTGCTAGTGTGAAACCTGTGGACATTAGAAGGTGAAGTGTTGGCTGCTGAACTGGGGGTCCATCTCACTAAAGCTGTTTCCAAACACGGCCAAAGCACATGCAGATCTCAAATGGTGTCAGTCAACATTTTACAGATTATAATTATGGCCTGCAAATTGGAAAAAAATTTTCATGTTCCACAAGGCACATGTAAGCTCATGAAAGTGTTGCATTACTACTATCCCAAGGAAATTCTATATTCTCACTACCAGGTAAATTACTCAAATAAAACAATGATGTTGTTAATAGAAGATTTTTTTCCCCCAATGAGAAGGCTGCAGTTCCTCAGCCAACCATCAAGGTTTTGGAGACTCCCACAGTACCTGAAGGCATCACAGCACCACAAGTGTCAGTTCTGGACAAAAAGCAGGCTGCAGTGGACTTTTCAAACCAGCAGGCGATGGCCACGCACTGGGTGGACCTAGACACTAGTTATTGATGAAAGGGATATCTAATTTACACAAGTGCATTCTTGTCTTTTCAGTTACATTTTGCAGTTTGTCAAAAATATAGATTTGTGGTAATTGAAAAACAGTTGCTTCAGCAGTTCTGCTTTAAACCATAATCTGCCTACGACAATTCATTTGACGGATTAAGTAAAAAAAAAAAGAAAAATCCAATTGAATGTGTTATCCAAATATCAGATTGCTGAATGGGGCGTTCACACAAAATCAAACAAACACAAGAGTGATTCACTCATGTACATCAGGTGGACAGACACACACTGTTTTCTGCCCAGTGCTGGCTGCCCAGCAGTTTTGTTTCATCCTTGTCTTTGCTTGCAGTCCCTCCTCCTGTCTCTGCTCTGTGGTGGTAATGACCGTCATGTTGGAAATGTGTCCGGCTGGGCCTCGTAAACCATTACCCCCGTGCCCAGGGAACCCCATTAATCTTTCTGAGAGGCGTTTGACCTTTCAAACTCATTAACCACAGCCGGTGTGCAGACAGACGTGAACGCATACACAAACCGCAGATGCACTCTGCCTTTCTCTTGCACACAAGCAGTGTTTGCACACATACAGGGGTACTCAGGCAAACCTGGCTCGTCCTCTCCAACACACACACACACAGGTGAGGTGTGAATGCACCGATGTGTGTCCAACTGCCAATATCGCCTTTACCAACTTGCCATCTCAGCCGCTCTCTCTTTATCTCTCTTGTCTTTCCTTTCTCTGTCCTCTTCATCCCCTCGCTTCCTCACTGTGTGGGTTTGGTCAGTGACCTGGAAAATTGCCCGACCTTTTAATACGCAGCTTCCTTGGTAATGAATAAATACATAAATCGCTCTGGCTCAGTCACTTTTATGATACCCCTCCCTACCCCCACTTCTCCCTACCGTACACCTCATCGCACCCCGTCATCTGCACCCTCTCCAAACAGACACGGAAGAGGAAAGCAGGGTGTCTTTGAAGTGATAGCCCCCTGCGGAGAAGACTATCCATAATGAAAGGGTGTTAGTGACTGGGCTGAAGGCAAGAGAGTGTGAGTGCGAGCAGCGTAGATGGCAAAGGATGTAATGGGGTGAGTGGGCGAGGCAGGTTAACACTCCAGCATGGGACTTGCTCTTCTCAGTTTATCAGAAGGCGAGGGCGGGAGTGACAGAGCTTTGTAGGTGGCAGAGCATGTAATGTGGCGAGTGGCAAGGAAGGTTAACATAGCAGCATGGGACCTGATCTGCTCAGTTTATCAAAAGTACACGGGAGAGTGGAAAAGGCTGTAATGGGCTATGTAGTGGGGTGGGAGTGGATGAAACATATTGTACTCAGTTCAGGTTTGAATGAGGGAGGGACAGAGGAAATGAAGCATAGAGAGAGAATTTATGGGGCAGTCGCTGGCCTGACATTTTGGCACAAACCTGATCTGGCCTGATTCATTCAGCTAACAAAATTCTGGAGTCCTAACCCAGCCCAAAGCACAAAGCCAATGTTTTAATGTCAAAACATCTCACTTAGGTCAGGTTGCAGACCACTGAAAAGCAGAAACATGCCCAGAAGATAGAAAAATATATGTGTGGGATGAGATGGAGAACAGAGGCTGATGTTGGGAATATTTGAAAAGCAGCATAAACTCTATATTCTTGAAATATTACAGGAACATTGTGTAGTTTTCTAGTAAACAAACAAAGATATGTTTACATTAAGTGCTTCTCATCAAAAGACACTGTGTATAACAACACAAGTGCATCCTCATAAAACATTTGAAAATGTCTATATGTGCATGTTGTATATACTGTTCCTGTCAGCTTTGTGTGTTTGTGCTTTTTGCTACCCATCATGCATGTTATTATACAGACTATAAGTACTTTTCTGAACACATGTCTGCGTGTGTGCACGTTTCTTTGTGTGCTTGGTCGTGATTGCAATCAGAGTGTCATCAGTGCAGGATGGTTGGGTGGAGTGTGCTCCTGTTGTTTCTCAGCTTCCTCTCAGCTATAAATGTTGCTTTCCTGTTTGCAAGTCAATTAGCCTGCCAGCCAATCAGTGCGTCAGCCAGCCAATCAGTTAGTCAGTTAACCAGCTGGCTGGACAACCAACCATTTAGTCAGGTAATCTGGCAACCAAGCAACCACTAAGACAGCTAGCCAGGAAGCCATTTAGTGAGGCAGCCAGCAGTCAATCAAAAAACTATTCAACTGATAATCAAGTTAGCCAGATGCCTATTGCCATTTTGTCTTTTGGCCTGTCAGCCAGCCAAGCAAAGAGAATGGCATTTGATTAATCAGTCATTTCGGAGAGCAGCCAACGATTGTCTATCAACAAAACAGTGTGAGGACTTATGGCATTTCTTCCTGTTCTCTGTGTACAATAGCTTAATACAGTGAGATGTTGTTGAACTCAAATCTTGTCACTCTGAACCTACATGACTCACAATCCTGCCTAAAACTTCAATCAGTCTCGCTGGAATATCAAAGGAGAAAAATATTGTTCCTGAGGCAATAATACAGATTCAGTAAAGCAAGTGAATCTTGCTTGTTTTGCACCACAGGTGCCAGAACCAGACCTACAGTAAGACGGCAGAGGCTTTATTTGCTAAGAAAATATGCAAATCAAGTTGCACTAACAGCCATCTAAAGAGAACTGCACAAGCAAAAACAAAAAGGGGAAAAAAATCTTCTCCAACTGTTGCAAGTACAAATTGTGTACCTCAGCTGGAAGACTTATCCACTTTCTGGCACCCTAGAACCCCAAAGCACCCTTTGTAACTGGGGCATTCTCTGATCTGATTTGAGATTCTAGGATGGAAAACACTCTCCTCTGCGCAAAACTTATTGGCCATGATGCCTGTGTACTACAGAAAACATTGCAGCCATTCTGCAAAGTAGACCAGGCCACAAATTATACCATGCAACGCTCCTTGCTATATCACTAAGGTCTTTTTTGTATCCTCCAGCTAACCCTAACCCTTGATAGAAAGTTCTGGGTCTTTGCCAGCTACAAATCTGAAAATGTTAACTTTTCTTTGCTACTTGGTTACTTCAGCTCTCTGCCTTTCTGCCTGGCTGCGGGTATCTGAGCTTGTTCAATGGAAGCTTCCGCTACCATTGTACATGTGCTGGCAGGTTAGCACCATGGGGTTAACCATATACTTCCAGTCAGCCAGAGAACCGACACAATTAGCTAAAAGAGGAAAAAGGTTTCACTTTAAACATAATAACTTAATAAAATCGCCTTCCCTTCTCCCCATTACACTTGCATACAAGGTCGTATCAAAGGTGGTTTTGACATAAGTACATTCTGACACACAAAATGAATTCATATGTCACGTTGTACTGTACCTCAGGTGTATACGTACACTTTTTCGTACACACATTTCATTAACGCCATGAGCACATACTCTGAAAAATGCATTCAAAAATGAATGCTTAATATCAAATATTGAAAAGCTTTTCTTTTCCTCTGTAGTTTAAGCTCTGAAATTATTACATGGTTTTTCAGTATCTCCCCTTGGTCCAGCCTGTAGCTAAACGCCAGCTATGGTTATTACAGCTCTGCTGGGAAGGACTGAGTGTATGGTGGCATGTGTGTGTCTGTGTGTGTGTTTTAGCAAGAATTGGTTTATTTGCTGTAATTGGTTTGCCCCCACATTTAGTACATTTGCTATGTGTGGTTCGTGTGTCTGAGCACTGTTTCTGTGTGTATGCGTGGGTGTGTGTGTGTGTGTGTGTTGGGTACACCTTCCACGGATGAATTGATTTTAATGGGGTTACCAAGGGTTATTATGAGGGTGATAGTGATGTAGGCATTTTCTGTTGTGTGGTTGCATGGTGTTCTTGTTTGTGTACTTGCTGTGTAGCCAGTTTTTGCACTTGAATTTGCATTTGAATACATCACAAGAAAACTGTTTATGCGTTTTTTGTTCTGTGAAGTTATTTACTGTACTTTTGTGCTTGGCTTTTCTTTTCCTCATCTTTTCAGAGGGGATTATATGTGCTTTATTTAATGTCTGTGCAAGTGTGTCTGTCCTCCCCATGTGTATGTGGCTCTGTGGAGGTTAGTGAGTGATGTAATGCTGGAGTGGTCAGATGGTCTGACTGGTATGGAGCTGAGGTGACTGGGATACTCTTTCCAGGGCAGATGGGAAGGGATGCTTTTGCGCAGGAAGTGGCAGAATAAAGTGCCTTCCTCCCTCTCGCTCTTTTTTTCTCACTCACTCTCTGTCATTCTCTCTCAATTGCTCTTTCCATCTGTCTCTCCCTCCCTCTTTCTCCCATTCTCTTTCTCATTCTCTTACTCCATCTAACTTACTCACACAATTGAACTTGGCAGTGTTTCAGGGATTGAGTGGCTAGAGTTAATGGTGAATTACCTGCCTCTCTGAAGTCTTGAGTGTATATGTGTGTGCGTGTGTTTGGGGGGGGTGGTAGAGTAATGGACTTTGCTGGAAGGTCATTTGAAGGAGCCTGCCACTAAATCACTAAATGCCACTAAAGCACTCAATAAAGCCTATTCATTGGCCAGGATTGTGCAGATTTACATGTGAATGTAAATTGGTTACCAGTTTGTGGAATGTAATTGTTTTCCATGCTGGATTATTTGTCTCCACCACGCAGACTGTTCCACTGGCTTCGACTTTGAGTACTGAAACCAAAAGCAGCTTTGGGCTTTCCAGCCTCCTTCAACGTCCATATATGGGTTTTTGTTTTGTTTACGTAGTGCAGTTCGAAGTGTGTGTGCTCACATTTATGTGTGTCCTTGTGGGACTTTAGGGGATGTTGACGATGACGCAGAGTGGCAGCACCACTCAGACGTCTGACTCAGACCACACCACAGAAGACTTGAGTTAATTAACAAACTAACCGCTATTTATCGAGCCAAGATGACTAAGAGCACTTTTCTTCCAGCATTAGTCTCAGAGAGAAATGGTTAGCTTGAAGACGTAAATTTGAGAAGTGCAGCACAAACAGAAGATAGTATTTGGCCATGCGTTATTTCCACCTCCAAGAGTCAGTCAGCCACTAAACCTTATTTGTCCAGGATTCCTCTGGACTGTGATTGTGCTGTAACAGGTCAAATTCTTCAATCTGAAGAGTCGCTTCAATGGACAAGCCTTAGTAATTGCTCAGTCTGGTCACAGCTTCGCTGACATCTATCTGTTTAAACAAGCATTGCCCAGTTTTTGGCCACTCTGTCTCATTTTGTGTAGTTAAGTTTTCAATATTGCACTGAACATGCAAAACTGTAGTAAATGTCTTTTTTGAGGTCACTCCTGAATTTTCTTAGATTTCAATTTCCCCTTCTTTTGTTGTCTACTGTCCCTTTTTTCACACCTTTTTCTTCTCTGTCTTTTGCTCCATCAGCCAGCCGAAAAGTAGCCAAGAGCTCAGAAAATGCCCGACAGCTGAGAGTCAAAGTTAACAATGCATATATTAGCATGTCCTTGGAAACAGACACAATCCCTTCTTTTCTTTCTCTCTTTCTAATATTCTGAAAGTCTGGGAAGATGTATGTATACGGCGTCCTCACATATCCTCATTTGCAGTACACGTGACATGTCTGCAGATGCACAATTGCCACCTCAACAGTCCTTGTTGTTGCATTTTTTTACCCCCACTCTTCCTACATGCATACACACACACATACACACATACACAGCATGAGGGCATAAGGAAACCTTGCTTTTAGCTGACCACCCCTTGAGAATGGAGGCTGATGAAAAATTCAACTCAGAGTGGCTTAAAGGAAAGGCTGTTTGGTTTAGTTACTCTCTTGTCTTCTTTCTCTGTCAGGCTGTCTGTCATTTTGTGTTTCTGATAGTCATTCTCTCAGGTCATTTTCTTTGTGTTTTGCATTTCCACTGGCATTTTCTGCTCTCTCTGTCACCCTAGTTCTGTCTTTCCCTCTTAGTCCTCGTCTTACATGGTTAAAACACCTTTCAGTGTCTGTCTGATAAATGGAAAATGGCTTGTGATTCTGCCACGATTCAAACAGCGTAATCATTGGTCACTGGGCAGTGCTTTGCCGTCAACATTTGCCCTCCTCTTGGCTTGAACTACAAACCTTCTGCTCAGTGAGACCATGTGACCGCAGCAGTTGAATATGTTTCTGACCCGTGACTTGGAAAGGTTTGAATTCATATGGCGAAGTGATGGCTTTGTAACAATCAAGAGTCTGAAACAGGCTCTGTCAAACATTAAACACTTTGTAATCCTAAAAGCTGGTTTACTCTGGCTTGTAAAACTGTAAAATGGCTCATAATGACTCTAGTGTTCCAAACTTTTTGATGTAAGAAATGAAGTTGTGTCTTTTGAGCCTTGTGAGTAGACTCAAACAACCCCCTATAATCAGTTATATATTTTTTAATTGTTTTATAATAGTAATATTTAAAAATGTTGCAGTGTTCCTCTGCTTTGTTCATTAGGTTGAGGCCTGTTGAAGGTCTGTTGAAATTGCTGGCAGACAAGGGCAGAGGGAAAGGCAGCAAGGATGACGATTGAAATGCAGCTCGGAGAGGACAATATTGAATCTAATCTGTTTATACAACCTCACCTCCAGTCTCCATCCTGTCTCCTCTCATTTCAAACTTGACAAACAAATATACACACTTCTGCATAAACACACACAAGCACACCCATGCGCACCCCTACACTTTATGAAAGAAACAGAGGTCCTTCGCTTATCTCGCAGGTGAAATCTGGAAAAATGGAAGTGTTGCATTTGCATTTTAATTTGCCCTCAATCAGGCATTGTGTTTGGTGTTGCAGCGAAATTGCCTGGTGTTTGCTCCTCGTCCCTATTTATAGGGGCTCCATGAGAGACAGGCCTTAAATTCAAATCTGCCTGCTATCACAGTGTATGGAGATGAGGCTTCCTCCTTTTTGTCTCTTTGTCTTCTCCTCTCTTTTCCTCTGTCACTCATTTTCTGCAAGTCTTTCTGTTTTTCTTTATTTTTATCACGCTGTCCCAGTTCTTCTGCTATACACATTTTTTATTGTTTTTTTTTTTTTTTGTTTTTCCTCCCACTTTTCCATCACTCTCACCACCTTCCTCCTCTCACAACCTCCCTCCCATTTCTCATTGCCAGGAGAATGAATCCACAGATTTCATTAGCGATGCCATGTGCCACGCTACTCGCCTCTGAAGGGCTCCAGCAGTCATGGACTCACGACCCTGCTCTGCCCTCATCATCTCAACCCTCTGTCATCCCATCGCTCTTTTTCCCCCCACCATCCCCTCTGTCCACCCTTTGATATCTTCCACCCTCCCTCCATCCATTCTTTCCGCTCTAGCCGTCTATAACATGGCCATAAGCTGTCTGTGGCAGATGAAGGACCTCCTTCACACAAGCAACTGTTCCCTGGAGTCCAGAGCAGTGGAGGTTTAACCCAATAGTGTCTGCAAGAAACTCTGTATGGATGTGCAGTAAATGGTATTTACAGGAGTGTGTAGTGTATACTATATACTATATACAGCAGTTTGATAGAAAATACACATATAAGTGTTGTGATTAGAATGCATACTGTATCTCCAACTACACACTGTTCCATACATGAACATCTGGCTATGCCCAGAGGTTTTCTCCCCATATCCATACTCTTTACAGCTGACTGTTTAAGGTGCTAAAAGCACCACATGATCAAATGTTTCAAGTCAATCCATCATCCATGATTTGCACATGAGGGCTACAAAATGCCTGAAGGCTTTTTGTTTGTAAAATGAGGTGTACAAACATTTGATCAAATCCCCCTACATGTCGCTGCAGGTGTTCTGATTGGTTACTGGACCGCTCGGCCGTGTCGATGCAACCCCTCACTCGATAGGGCGAGACCCTCGGGGACACGACCTTTGTGCTCTGAGCTGGGCGTTGTGATTGTTCGATACAAGGTGTCAAGGAGGGCTTTAGAGGTCAAGACAGATGACCTTTCCCCTTTAACCCTGAGGGAGCAGAGAGTCAACCGCAGGGCATTAAGCTGTTGGTATGGAAGAGCATTGTGTGTCTGTGTAGGGTGTTTTATGGAGAGGAAAAGTATGTGTGATTAAATTGTAGTGGTGCAGAAAAGCCCAAGTGCATTGTTTGCTTCAGCCTGCAGTTTATAAGGCTGTTGTTGTGGTGATCAAAGTACTTAAATCATTACTGTTTTGCCATCTCAGTTGTTGCGATCTAAAAGGCACTCAGTTAAGACGTTCCTGCTTTACATCTTAATTTTTACAATAAACGTACAGGTTAATGGGCTGGTAAAGGGCAGGAAAGAGAATGGAAATATTTTACTTTTGTAAAGTTGACCATACTCAGTGGACTAATAAAAAAAAAAGCTAGCACAGGCTAAATAAATTGTATTTCTTTAATATTTTTCATGTTAAATATCCAGTAATTTAGACCTGCTTGTGTATTTTTAACAGATCAACGTCTCTGACCTATTAGTCAGCGCTAATTATGGAAATGCTGTTTTTGAGGTAATATGGTAAGCATGTATGTGTGTGTATTAAAAACCTGATTAGTGAGAACCAAGTTGTCATGTTGATGAACTGTAATTACCCGAGGCCCCATCTGCAGATTTTATCACTCAACATGTTGCTTCTCTTGCTCACTACATGTCTGTCCTAAGGATACAGTATTAGCATGATTACCACACTTCTCCATGCATGTGTAAATGAACACGTGTACCAATACACACTCAAAAAGACACACAGCTGTCATCTGAATTACACTTGCGCATGTGTGTTTCAAAATTTTCCATGGAGACTGAAGTGGATGTGAACATTGACTATGTGTGAGTCATTGCGGCAAAGATGTCAAGGGAAATGTGAACCTGTGTGTGAGATTTCCTGAATGACATAATGGACTTGCCTAGTAAAGTTTTCATCTCACCTTCATCCATCAATTGGTTTATTGGAATCCATCAGTTACATTACAACTGTCATAGCACATGTTGTTGTGTTGTTGTGTAGCAGAATTAATCAACACTAAGCATTGACAAGACCCGCGTTCTTGAAGTTGAATCACATGACCTTGAATCAACCATCTTTCTCAAAAGTAACAAAATATTTTAAGTTTTATCAAAAAAAAAAAAAAAATCATCAGACAGACAACAAACTGATAATTTAAAATGGCAAGCTGAGAGAAGACATCCTTGTTTCCTGTGGTGTCCTCTCACTAGCCCGTCCTTTCAGTGTAACCAGTGGCTGCCTCAGGCATTAGCACCCAGGGAAGTGTAGGAGCAGCAGCAGCAGCGGCCCTGTGGTTAACAGTTAGAGGAAAACAAGTAATTAGCCCTGATAATTAAATCCTCCAGTCATCCAGCCAGCCCCGCGCTAGAGAACCAGTACTGCTTTTCTGTCAATTTACATAAACAGTAGAATTGGTCTGTACAAAAATGAGGAATTAGCAGATTAATTCTGTTCTATTATCTGGCCGGTGATAAGCAAATAAACAATTGGCTGTGGAGAAATGAAATGGGATAATGGCTGGTGGGAGGATGAGGAGGAGGGTGAGGAAGACAGGGTGGTGGTGCTTAGCAGCCAGTGGTACAAATGAGGAGCATAAGCTGGCTGCGGCCTCTCACAGGACTGGAAAGATTTTGTGAATTTGTGTGTGGGTGTGTGTCAGTGTTCATCTTTGCCCCTGTCTGTTTGAAACTTTAGTATTTGTGAGGCGTGTTCTCGCGCTGACGTGTGTGTGTATGCACACAGACATATTTAAAGCTACCATCAGTGTGCACTTGCCTGTTTTAGCATTCTGTCCTGTTGGGTTCTTGTTTACCCGAGGGGGGAGTCATCAGTAAGGGAAGTGCTCTTTGTCTCTCATTAGAGCAGCTCTTTGATTTCATTAATTACTGACCTACTGCTGCTGCTGCTGTGGTTTGGCACAATCTGGCATTCTAACCACTCGCAGCTTACTGCCGTTGCTCCACTCTGCATTATTTATTTATCGCCTTAGCTTGCTAATTAATAACCATGATTTCCCAAGGAGCACTCCTTGGGAGTATGCATTTGTGTGCTTATCAAGAATGGATCACTTGCTGGGCTGAGGAGCTTCACTGTCTCTGCAGATTCTGGCACTTCCTTTTCAGCCCGGTTTAGGCCCCTAGATTTTCTTTTTGTGTCTTTGTATCAGAGTGAGAGCAGCAGGTCTCTTGTGGAGCAGCCGACTCAATTCTGCTGATGAGCTCCCATTTGATACGAATCTAATATCACCAGCTGCACAACCAGATCATTAAAGGGTTGTCTGAAATTAGCTCAGTGGCACTATTCAACTACATAAACTTAGTAACCTCTTTAAAACATAAAGGCTGCCGCAACAATGCACACTTAAAGAACTCTGCTCACATACACCCAAGTGAGCTTATGATTTTCTTTGTGTTTCTGGTCTTGTTAGTGTCACAGTCCTGATGATTCCTCTCTTGGCTCAAGATCACCATGTAGACAGCAACATGACTCAGGAAGGTTTTCTTGTTTCCATGGTGCCTTCTAAAGGGAATGAGTCACAAATAAACAGCAGGTCCTCTCAATTAAATGAACAAAAACCACTGTTTTTTTATTGCCTCCTGTAATGAGAAATGCAGTGTAAGCTGTTTCTGATCTGATGGTCCTATTGAAAGAACAACATCATTTGTCAGTGCCTTCGAAAACTTGTCTCTGATCTGACACCGCTGTGGTTAATGTCAGTGTCTGGGAATGATCCCTATCATTGTTAAAAGAGGGTCAGTGGGAAATGGGCAGTTAAAATGATCTCCCATATCAAAGTCGGACATTTTGCTCAAACAACTCTCCACCCCAGCCTCATCCCTCTACAGACTATGTGCCTTTCTAACTACATCACACACTGCTCTCGTTTGGCCCGGCTGATGCCAACATGGACTCGTGACAACCACTGATAAAGGACAGCGTGGTTTTCTTGTCCTTAAAGATTTCCTGGCTGTATTACTTCTCTTGTTGAGGCTTTGTCAGTGGAACTTAAAGGTGATGCTTTTGAGTATTTGTTGAAATGACTGATTCTGTCGTTTTTCTTGTAAGGACAGTCTCCAGATGAATGGGCACAAACACAACATTGAATCCTTACTTTGTTTCTATTCATTCCACGTTATATCATCCTTCATCTGTCTGTTTGATCTAATCCATGTTCTCTTTCCATCCCCATTACCCTTCATTCCTCTCCCATTGTTTTTTGTGCCATTTATACTGGACTTGTGTCAGAGTGGACAGGTGGTCTATTTTTCTGGCCTATTGACTGCTATGACCAGGCCATCTTTTCTTCTCCCACTCTCCCCTCTGTCCCCGCCTAGCAGAGCTAGTTATGCAGCCTATTGACTGATTGGCTGTCGGACCCATCGATCCCCAAGGTCGCACTGCTGGTTATTGAATGGTCCCACAATGCCCCCTCGTCCTTGCATCATCTTCTTCCACCTTGCTTGTATTTTCCTACTTTTCTCCCATCTGTCCACCTTGTTTAATCTATTACCTTATTTATTCCACTCTCTGCTTCTCCCTCCACCCTCCCAGTTATCTGTCTGTCCATCTATCCATCGTTCTCTCCCTCCACCTCTTCTGCGTCTGTTGCCGCTATCGTTCATCAATGTAGCAGAGATCGATACCGAGGATAATGGGTGCTGGGCCTGCAGAGAGTCAGTAAAGGCTGTACTTGTCCACAGATGTGGTGGTGACATGATTGGATGATAGGAAGGGAGTAAAGATGAATTGATGACGGGTGATGTGAGGTGGTGATGTCGCTCAAGGTAAAGAGGAGGAAGAGAGGGGGACAGGACAAAAAGAGAGAGAATCAAAGAGGAGATGCAGGGTGAGGAGCATGTGTCTGAGAGCTATGAAACACATAGGGTGACTTTTGGGGAAAGGATGAGACGAAAGGAGATGAGATAGTGAGATGGCATGCACACCCACAGTAGAGCTGGATGAATATCAGTATATTGCTGATATTGTAAATGGACCATCTAGCACTGTTATAAAGCTTAAAGGATTAGTTCGCCCAAATCACAAAAGGCCATTATTCTCTCTTATCCCTGGGGATATCTAACCATGCAGTTTGTTTTTGGTTTTATCTGCTGAAATATATATAGGCATGTAGGACATAAACCGTATGTCTATCTTTGATTTACTTTTCTTTCCTGCCAACTCAGTAAAATGGAGGTGAAATGAATTTTCTTAGTGGCTCTGGAAAGATAAAAAAAAAAATTGAACAGGATAAGCCACAGAATACAATGCAGACAGCTTTCATTGGAACTGGGCAGAAATTCCTCAGTGAAAGAATTATGTGAACTGAGCCTTTAAAGTATTAAATTTCCTGTTCTTTGTTGTTTATTTCCTTGTTCCTTTGTGCATTTGTTTTTGATGTATTCAGAAACATGGCAGCAGCAGAGCACGTATTCTAAAAACAGACTTAAGCATAAAGTTACGATAAGTGGGCTTAGGGATGAGGTTATCATCTCATTCTTGAATGTGAAGTAACCCACTCTTTCTGACATACTCACCGGATGGCTAATGCATATGTATTAACCCAGTTTAACTGCTGCTTTTTCAAAACATTATACCGCAGTCATGACCATAAGATAGAGGTTATTTGAAATGAGTTGATGTGAGACTATTAGGGGATGGAAGGCAGCCCAGCAACCTGCCCACAGAGCCAAATGTCTTTTACACTGTTGCCCATAGAGGCAGGGGAGAGTCAGAGTGAAGCATGATATGAGTTTGAGAGCAATGTAATGATGCACAGTGTGTACATTTATATGTGTGTGTGGGCTTTGTGTATATGCATGCAAATATATACCCATGGTTTTCCCCCTTGGGAATCTGTCAATCATGGTTATAAGTGCTGCAGGTTTGTAGGGGGTGAGTAGAGGCACAAATAACAATCACAACCCAGGAGGTTTTCTGAGTCGAGGAGGGCTGGCTGATTGGTGTGGTCTTATGTATGGTCACCGAATAACAACCAGGACATGAGTGCTGGTCACATGGGGATAGGACAAATGAGAGATATCTTGTTGTATCAGATATGAAACAAATTTCAATTTCATTTTCATTTTCAAAGCAGAAAAAAATGTGATTAATATCTACTTCATTATTAAACCTTTTGATGGAAACAAACGCACACTCACATAAGTGCTCGCTGTTCGCACATGTCCTTTGAGGAAAAAGTAACTGGACCAGAACAAATGTATAGAAATTGCAATAGAGCAGCCAAGCCAGTTTAACCCTCCTATGGCAGTTGATGTTCTCTGCCTTTATTTAGCAAGGGTCACTTCTGCAAAGGTTCTGTAAGACAAGCAAAAGCACTACTATCTGCTCGTATGTCCTGCACAATATATAAGCAATATATCATGGTTTCCTCAAGCATCTTGTCGTGAAGAGTCTGTCTGCTCTACAGAATAAATTATAACATACAAAACAACATGTGTTGCCACTGCTTATTGTCCCTTCTCTTTATATTTGCATAGACCTGTTGATATTGTTGCACTTTGTTGTGTAAAAGTCGTACATTTCATAATCCCTGTGCTGGAAAAACCACCCGCCTCTGCTGTGCCACTGCTGAAATTGTTTCGGGGGAAATTGTTGGTTCACCCATGGTTATACAATACACGTTGCAAGGCATTCATCAATCTATAAAGCTGTTTTTGAAGCCTAATTGTCTGTGAAACAATGTTGTTGATGTGTCTGCTTTTCAGTGACTGGATGGTGTGTTTTGTTTGCCTCTGCACAGCAGGATGTTTACTTAGCAGTGCTTAGCAGTGCACTATGGGAAGGAGAGAGAAGCTGAATACTGTTATGGCTCTGTACATGTGTATGTGGTCTGTATTCGTTTATTCCTTTAGTTCTGTGGACACTTCTAACCCTGGGGTGATGGTAGTATGTATATAAGAGAATAACAACCTGGGAGAAAAACAATAAAAATATAAGCTATGTATGGTTTGCACTCTACGCATCAAATGGCTCAGGGTGCACAGACTGTTTCTGTGTGTTTATTGTTGTATATGCTTGTTGACCCCCAGTCAGCCCTGTGTGCGTCGGCACCACTCCAGGTACTTCTCATTCTTTCAGCTGTCAGTGAATGAAAGGGAGGACGGAATAGAGCAAAGCAGGGAGAGGGGGAATGAAAGAGATGAGGAGAGGTGAATGTAGAAGAAGACGGCCTAATTTAATCTAAAGTGGTTCTCAAATTGAACCAGAGGGAAAACAAAGTCAGCACAAAACCTTGGAGCTCCTCTGTACTTATGTAACGCCTCTTCCCTCCCTTCCCTTGTCCTCTCTTCTCTCTCTTATGAATAAGAGAAATGGAGGAATGGAGGGAGCAAGGGAGGGTAAATGGAAAAAAAGAAGGGCAGAAAGAATGAAAAAGGTGAACGTAGGTGAGAAGAAAAATGGGGGAATTTTTGAAAAAAAAAAAAGGAAGCGGACTACTAAGGACGGGGTGGAGAGGACAAAACAGATGAGGGTGTTGTAAAGGATGAACATGACAAGAGAAGATGCCCAACACAAACTTTTACTTCTCTTCTTCCTGCACACTACCATCCTCTCTCTTCGCCTTCCCTGTCTTCACTGTGTTTTCTTCTGCTCTCTGTTGCACTGACATCAAACTATGAGGCCCCAGCAGGCTCTATTCAAGATAGTGGCCTGAATGAGTGTCTACTTAAATAATGCAGTCTGCTGGCTGCTTGGCTAGCTGGACTGAGGAGAGACTAAGGGAGAAGATGGAGGAAGTAGTGGCACAGTGCAAAGATACAGACTTACATAATTTAGCAGCCCTCTGAAAGGCTTGCAAGTAAGGCATTCCCAGAATTAAAACCAGGACTCGGTGTGTATGTGAGAATTTAAACGCACAGGCTAACGCAGCCACATATATCCAATAAATGCTGGCATTCAAACTTTTCAGCCCAGTCATGCATGGCATATGCTGATGCACTTCTATTATGCATGCATAAACCCAGGATATAGTTACCTGTGGAAGTACATTTAACAACACAAGTGTGTCTGAGTATGTGCAGACATGAATGCCCCAATTTTGCTTTACACTCTGTGTTTTCTTGACAGAAGCAGTCTTCTACACTCAAAAAGGTTAATGCTCGGGCTTGTGACTGCGACAAAGGACTATAATTATGTGTTTGTGTATGTGTGTGTGTGTGTGTGTGTGTGTGTGTGTGTTTGTCACTGAGAGAGAAATTGTTGAGGGAAAGTTTGGGTATCTGCCTTCAGTGACATTTTCAGTCTATCTTTTTCAGAACCTGAGATTTACAAACAAACAAGCATGATATTTTTGGTATTTTTAATATGACATGGACTGTAAATAAAGCAATATTTTTATTTGATGTGCAAAATTATCCAACACTTTTGCATTCATGCTTCAGTATACATGCAAATGCAGCCATCCACACGTCTACAGATCCATGGCCCACTTGAGTTTCTTCCGTATGAATAACTTCTAATTCAGCTTGTTTCCATCCTCAGATGCATTTAATCTACATCATGTCATGAACTCTGTGAGCTCTTACGTTACGCAAGCACATTTAAAGCTGCCTCATTGAGCACTATGCATATGCACACTTACTGCTGATTGCCTTAGTATTACAGAATGCTATATGCTGTGCTTTATTCCTGAAGCAGGGTAGAGCATACATATATAGATGTCTGGTTACAAAAGAGTCAGAGGAAATCAAAGTCAGTTTTATTATTCAGTAAAAGTAAAGTGGTAATGGCTACTTCTTATAAAGATTTAATTGTTGTGTTAACAGGTGTGTATATGTGTATAGGTGTGTATATTATATGTATACTAAAAAACAAAAGTGATGAAGCATTCATGTTTTTTTTTGTTTACTAATTTAAGTTCAACTTTTAAGTTCAGCTCAAGGCCTGTTGTTCCCCAAAAGCCTCTTTTTATTGGCCTTGTACGCTAAAATAAAAATGGGAACATTCAAATTGTTTACTTGAACGTAGCAAGGTTGCACAAGTCATTGGTATTCCAATTCTAGCTGGTAGGACTGGGGGAGAGAGTTTTATATTCCAGTTCTTGACCATTACACCTTCAACAGGAGGACATCTAATGTATTGACTGTGCTGTAGTGTGTTAGCTGCTTGTGTCAAGTTTATGGAAGTGCAGCATACCACTGTATCACATAGCTGTTCATCTGAACATATGCCAAATTGATATCTTTTAAAAAACTGAATTGCTGCAGGTGAGTTGTTTTATGCTAGACAGGATATCATGCAGTAAAAGGCTATCAGTGAATAAAAGCTCCGTATTGTTGGCATTAATAAAGCGACTGATACTTCACAAAATTTAGTTTTAGAGTTTAGTGATTTGTGTCACGTGTAATGCCTTAAATGCCAGTGATGCAAAGATGTGAATGAGCAGCTGATTCCTCTTTTTCTTAGTTATTTAAATTAGAAATAAAAAGTTAATTGGGCTTAAGTTCATCTCTGTAGCCAATGTATTCTTTGTGTCGCCCAGACCAACAGACTCGTGTGGCCAATTTTGCACTCATGAGGCTCAATTGGCAGCTTGGCCATGAACCCAAAAACAGAGCTGAGTCATCCAAGAATTGGGGGGAAAACATCCTTCTCGTCGTCTATATTTGTCTTTTACGTCTCTCTCTCGTCACCATTCATTCTGCCACTCTTTACCATCTCATCTTTATTTCTTTATGTTTCTCTCTCTATGTCTGCAAGAGCACCAACATGTTTTCCTGGCTGATTTCTATCATGTAATATTCCAGTGTTTTATTTCTAGCACTTTGCTTTTAGTGCTGCGACTGTTCCTGAAGTGGTCTCTACATTTGTCCCTTCGTTTACCACTCCATCCATCCCTTAAATAGTTCTTCTTTCATGGTCCACTCGTTCCTTTAAATAGCTCATCCCTTTGCTAAAAACCAAGGTTAAAGTGGACAGCCACAGAAGAAAGAACGCTACTTTGGTCCTAAATGTAACCTGATATATTCATTGAAAAATGCAGCCATTTTAGAAGCAGATCTAACATTAATATACTCTATCGGCCCATCTCTTTATTTATTATAAGTCAAGTCTTTGCTGTGAATGTCGCCTTGTTCTCCTTTGCAGAAGTTTGACTTTCAGCCTAGTTACCAGTAAAGCACTGTTCTCAGGCCTGTACCTGAGAGCAGCCACACTGTCGTTACAATAAGACCTGACAGCGCTCTCACCACCCTCACTATATCAATCCAGACAACCAATTACAACCTTTTACAAGACCCTACAAATGAAAATAAGTCCCTTTGGCCTCTGGTCTCTCTATTTCTCTCTCTTTCTCTTCTTTTGCTTTGTCTAACTTTTGTTTTGTCAGCATGTTTCTTCTCTCTTCTTCTATCATTCTCATCGCTTTTTCGTGTGACTGGCTGGGAAAGGAGGGAAAATCTATGTGCCCTGTGGCTTGGGAACATATTGTAATAAAAATGCCTCGCAGGTGTGTATTTATGCAGTAGCAGCAGGTATAACCTTAATAGCATCTCTTTTTCTTCCTTTGGTGCCTGACTCAATCAGTCGTTCTCATTTTTTCTTTTTTTTTTTTACAGTCAGCCCTCACTCTTTTGCCTCTTCCTCCTCTCCCATTTTTTCCTTAAATGCTCACCCTTTGCTTTCGTTGGCTCTCTGACTCAATGACTCTTTTCTTTCCCTCCCTCAAGCACACACACACAAACATGCATACACACACTCGCTTTATTCCCCCTGGAGGCGATTTGTCTTAACAGGTGGTCATTCAGATTCAAGACTGGCACTGCAAGAGAGGTAGAAAGAAGGGGAAACATGGAGGAAAAACTGAGAGTAATGGGAAGAGGAGATGAGGAAGATAAGGTGGGAAAGATTGAAAATGATTAGAAAGAGAAGTGATGTACTGGAGGTGTACAGGGACATGGACATTGTGTTCCGTGTGATGTACCTTCTTTCTATGGTTGAGTTCATAACTATTGTTAACATCATCATAGCAGTAACTGATTTCTGTGCAGGTCTTCTAGTATTTGTGTCCATGCAGATTCGGCCTTGATAGGTAAAGTTTCTTTGTGTTTTGTTCTCTTTTTTTTGAAAAAACAGTTCTATACTATCATTGTTGCTTAGACCCTAACTGGTTTCTCTGCACAGTCACAGAAAATATTCAGCTTGTAATGAGAAAAGAGGCATTATGTCCGCATAACAATCATTTTTACACCTGCACGCTGGCTACTACTGCAGGCGAGCATGGATTTTGCTTTACCATATAAAGCTGTGAGAGGATTAACACCTTCATACCTATCATCAGCCCACAGGATATACCTCCTCACACACTAAACCGACAAACCCAGTTCTACTCCCTTTATTACAGCCCACGTCACTGGCTGGCTTAACAAGAGCTTACATGCACTTAGGGTCATATTTCATTATTATTATTATTATTATTATTATTATTTTAATAGAATTATTGGTTTTATTATCTTTTATTATAGATTTTGTTTTAATTTCCTTTTTCTCCTCCATCAACACATCCACATCGAGATGTATACATGTGACTGCACCTTTTAAACTTGTAATTAATATAGTCAGAGTTAATATGTAAGCTCTCTTTATTAATTTCCTACAGGACCATTAATCAGTTAGCTGATTGACATAATAGCTGCTGCCTGTTTTGATCATCAAATGACTGTTGAAGTGATTCATCAAGCAAAGATGCCAAACATTAGTTAATTTCAGTCTTATGAATGGGACTGTATCAAACTTTATTGGCCATTGCAAAGTAATGGGGAAGACAAGAATAATGTTTATCTTTTTTTCTTTTTTCAAAATCAAGTTAAATTTCCAAAAAAGGACAATATTTTCCACGTGCACATTTTTCCACTTTGTGTATAATTGTAAATTGAATGTTTTCAACTGTTTAGCATTTTATACACAGTGGTTTTGGTTGTATGAACTTGTGACAATCTACTATGAAAATAATCACTAGTTGTTAAAATATTTTTCAACCAGACGTGCTCTATTCCAGGCTATACTGTGGCTTATTTCAGCACATTGTACAGATAAGAGACACATGCGGTGTACCATGATAGCATTTACCCATTTACCCCATTGTCTTGCATCATGTAGTTAATTGCACGGTGTGCTTTAGCGAGTGGACAGCCCAACCTCTTTACAGTATGTCACATTACCGAAGTTGAAAGTTTAATGACTCTGTTAAAAAGAGAGCTCTGTTTGAAGTTAATGTGCTCTGCTGTTAGAACAGCTATTATGGTCCCACTGGCTTTGTGTGTGTGTGTGTGTGTGTGTGTGTGTGTTTGTGTGTGTGTGTGTGTTTGTGCCTGATTTGTGTGTGTGTTCGTTTATACACAGCATTTATCTTTTACGTGCCTGTTTGTGTTTTTATGTGACACTTCATATCCCCACCCATTTATCCTTTTTTATCTGTCCTGCAGCAGCGTTACTGTATTGCTTCTTCTGAACTATATATTATCTTGCCTCCTACGTCTTTGAGCAGCGGGGTGGTGTAGCAAACAGGAGGATCATTTCTCATATGAAGTGCTGTGATTCAACTCTTCCAACTTCCATGTTCCTACCCTGCGCTGGGGTCCTTGAGCAAGACTGTAAATCCCAACCAGCCTCAAGGGTGCTTTGATCTTTCTGTTCAAGGGGAAAGTGAAGAACTACACCCTGAAAAAATCTATCTTGTACAGGTGTACATACCTGCATATTTATAATTTCTCATGACTTATTTTGTAGCAACTGTATATGCAGCTAGATTTTGTATACATCACAGCTGATTCTAGGTCTTTTGGGGCAAGTGAAATCACAAGTGATGAAGGCAAGTAAAGTCCAACTGATGTCTCTAGAATGCAAAGCAAGGTCTCGAGCTCAGGTCCTTGAGGTCAAGTCCAAGCCAAGCTTAAAGTTATGATGATAAGTCCAACTAGTCTGTGAAATCAAATTTCAAGTTCAGGTGTCAGTCAAGTCCACCAGGCAAGTTCAGGTGAAGTCTCAAGTCTTGACATTGTTTTCTTAATTTAATCCTGTTTAAAATATCAGTTTCTCCCTCTCCTGTTGTATAAGTAGGATAATGTCTGGACAATGGTTTTCCCAGTGGACCATCCTGTGCTTATCCCAGGCCCTGGGGTCTGCCTTAGTCCAGGCTGACTAACAAGTAGCCCATGGGTCGCAGTGAGGACAGCGGCACCGTGCCAGAGCTAATCCCCCGTGAAAAGATTATCAAGACAAATTATGAAATGAGCCCCTTTCAGTGTGAGGGATTTAAACTGTTTTTGTTTAGGCAGACTATGTAAATCTGAGCTGTGTTCCAGCAAAGACTCAGATTTCGTTGTTGGTGATAGAAAGTATCTAGGTAAAGGTAAAATGTACAGTATATGTACGTCCCTTGGTTTCTTTGGTGTGTAGAGCACTGCAGTACCTTTCATTTTGTTCTCCCTGCTCTTTTCGCTCTTCCTCCAGATTTAGTACTTGGCCTTTGGTCTCAGTTGCATAGTTGCACAGACACTTAATTCTTGGACAAAGAATGAGAACCCTTAACCTTTGGAACCTCTGAAACTGGTCCTTGTGACAGCGCTGTCTTCATGTTGCTGTCCACCACCAAGCAAAAAGCAAAAAATAACTGTGCACTCATCTGACAAAGGCTAAATTTTAGTGTTTACCTCTTCCTGAGTGCTACTGGTTCACAAATAACCCCCCTCTTTTGTTTTTTTTTTGAATACATGACCTGAGTGCTCTAGAGTACGTCTTCCTTACAGCTGTCTCTTCCCTCAGTGCTCCCTTTGGATCCATCATCGTACTATTATACTGCTATTAATACGTCACGCAAACCAGAGAAAGATGAAAGAGTGGGTGAGGTGGGAGAGGAGAGAGGAGGTGGAAAGGGAGGCTTACACTTAAGATACTCTTTTAATGAAACCTCTCACTGCAAAACAGAGAAGAAAGCTTATCAAAATCCCTTAAAACTTCCACCTCCTGCACACTCAGGCCGCCTTCATGTATGCGCCGAACACGCTGCAGCAACAACGCACAATATTGAAATCTACAATTTCAAAGTCAAAAGCTCTGCTCTTTCCATGATGCATTCTGTAGCCTGAAAACCTTCGTAAAGATCTCTAACAGAAGAACACAGAAGATGCTTCATAACTCTAAAGTGTGTTGAAAAAATTCCTTTCAGCTTTGCTGTCATTTATTTTTTAAAACAACTTTTTAGAAAGGTTTCTAAAGTTGTTCTTTCAGAGTTTCTGATGAAAGCTCTTTGATACTCTCACTGCCTCTCCCATGTCTATTCAATTTCAATTTTACATCAAAACATAAGCAACTGTAGACTCTCAATTCTTCTTCTCATATGACACAAAGCATTCTCTCTTTGCTTGAGTTCTCATAACGTGGCCAAAGCAGAAAAGGTTTTTTTTTCTCTTAAGGCATAACCTGTGTTCGCAATGCTTTTCTATCAGTGATGAAAGTCAGACTCAATAGGTCTGAGGACAGATGGACAAAAAAAGCAAAACTGGCTCACAGATCCTCATTGTCCCATGTAATGATGGGTAATTATTTAAGAAACATCCTTTGAAATTGATGTTTAGCAGCTAATGTGTCACGACTGTTAGACAGAGCCATGAAGGGAGAGCTTTTGTTTCTTTCTCACATGTTCTTTCTTTAACTTTTTCCCTCTCCCCTCCTTTTGGTGACCCTTCCTTCCCCTGCTTTCTTACTAAACTTTTTTTTGTCTCTCTGTCTTATCTGTCTCTCCCTTCCTCCTGCCCCTAAAGGCCCACTAGTCTGTCTAACTAGGCTGTGATTACAGGGCTTATGTATTCAGTGTGTGATCATAGTGCCAACTTTGTCCTCTGTGTCTCTCTCTGACTGACTGACTGACTGACTGACTGCTCATTAAGGCACACTGATCCCTCTGTGTATTACCCGGTGTCTTCATTTGTTTGCACTTCATGTGCTCCTTTCTCTCATCCTTTTCTTTTTTCTGTCTCTCTTGCCAACTCGACTTTTTTTCTTGTCTTTCTCTCTTTCATGTTGGCTCTCTTTCTTCATTCTCTTCACCCTCTGATTATTTTCTCTCATCATCTCTCTTTCGCCTCCCGCCTCAGCCTTCCTCTGTGTCTCTCCACCACCCTTGCCCTCTCCCACGCTAATCTTCTCCAAATGCCTCTATGTTATCAGCTAACCACAGAACCACGCTTTGGGCACCCAGCGGTGTTAACCCAAAAACAATAAAGTTAAGTGTTTAGTAAAGGATCTCTCATGGTCCAGCAAGGATTCTCTGCACTCTAACCCAAGGCACTGATGTCTGCTTTTCAAGCAAATCCAAAAAGAAGAAGAAAAAGCTATTCACAGTCATTGGCCTCTAAAGGTTTTGGTTATCCAAACTGAAGGGCAGTTTTTTTTAAACAAATCTCAAAAATCATTTATGTAACCTTGTATTAATATTCCTCCCCTGAACAGATGGAGTTGTAGCCTTAGGATGCAAAAATGTAAAAGAACACCTCTTAGAAAATAGTTTTCTCAGGTATTTTTGCTGTAACAATATACAGGTTTGTTTGAAAAGTTCAGCCAGCGTATTGACGAGTTTATTTTGACACTCGATACTCTGTGCAAGTGTAACATCAAAAATCTTCCTTTCCCTTTGGTACTTCAACACATCTTTATGTCAGAGTCTGTAGCCGTCTTGTCAGAGTCAGAGCATGAGTCAGTAAGATTACAGGTCTTGAGTCGCCACATCTTACAAGGCCTACAGCATGATTCAGACTGCGTAGGTTTCTCCTCTTTACTCACCAGGACGTCCATGTGCCCAGCTGTTAATGTGGATAAGGCCAAATATTTGTCATGGAGCAGCGCGTGTGAGATCAAAGACAGACTTTTCAAGGATGCCAGTATTGGTTAGGATGAGGTTAAACGGTTACTTGTCGAGGAGTCTGCTGTCTACTCCAGACTGTGTTGCACAGTATTTTCAATAGCCCTTACAAGGCCCCTTATGTGGATGAAAGTCAAAGCAGAAAGCAGAAGTTAAAGCCAAGTAGCACACTGAAGGACAAGAGTGAAAGTAGCACTTTTCAAGGATGAAAAAAAAAAGTAGTGTTCTTCAAAGTGCTGAAAAAAAAAATCTTTGTCTGGTTGTCAGACCTTATACTGCCTCAAGGCTGTAGGTGTTGGGAACACTCCATGTAAACCCGAAACTAGAGCGTGTGTGTGTGTGTTTGGGAGGGGGGTCCTTTTAAGCAGACAAGCTTAAAGCATGGGTAACTTTAATATCAGCAAAATCCTTTAAAAATGAGATGATAATGCATCTCACCATATGTCACTGCAGATGTTGATATTACATTATAGATTAAGATTAATGTGCTGATGATGGCTTTCTCGTACGCCGGCTGCATACTACTGAGTATTAAACAATAGCCGTTCTCACTCTGACTGCTCAAAGACATCCTGACTCGTGAACTGTGGCTTGTTGGTTTGGTATTTGGTTCGAAATGTGTGATAAAATACTTTCTGCTTTGGCTTTCTGACAGACAGCACCTATTACTGGAATCATGGCTGTTTTGCAAAGATAGAAGAAATATTCCGGACTTGTATTTCTGAATATCACAACCCAATGATATTCAGTTTATAGTCATATCGTAAATGACAACATCAAATGCTGACATCCAAGGACCTGGAACTAGAGAGTTTTTGGTGCCTTTGCTTTAAAAACAAAAGTGACTGAAATGGTTAATAGCTTATCAAAGTAGTTACTGATTAACTCTGTTTGATTAACTGGCCAAGTCATTGTTCCAGGTTTAACAAAAAAAGTCTTACGTTTAGAAGAGTTTTGATTCTTTTGATCCTTAATAAGCAGTTCTCTGCTGAGCTCTCATGTGTAGCTGTCCATGGTCCTGAAGTCAGACTCATAGCCTACTCTTGCTCCCTGTCCACGGTGCTGAAATACATAGACTGCAGACTTTTAAGTACTGTTTTGTCTCTGCTGCGCCACTGAAAGCTAAATGAGAGTGCTCTAAGTACCTCGGCTTGTTTTGAAATTTCTGTGGTCCTGTTTTGTTTACAGTCACTGGTGAAGCCAGAGGATGATGGAAAAAGTCTTTGTCCTGCTTAAGTCCTCAGCAGATGGTATTAATGCACTTATCAAAGCATACATTCGCCCTCACCAGATTTTGACAAGCCTGCCTCAGTGTTAATGGCTTTCTTTCATTATTCCAAATACAACATGTCATGCTGCACTTACTGTGTTCGACTCGTAAATTAAAGACCACTTTCTTTTTAAGTTAGTCTCTCTCCCGTTTTGTTGTCATGCAGACGAGGCGCATCGTTGGCAAACTTATTTATACTGACAAGATAAAATGAGAGCATTCAGCTGCCATTATGCCGCATTAATTGACCTTTAACCTTATTCTTGTCTGTCTTTTTCTTCCCTTCCTTGTCTGTTTCCTGCAGTGGTGCTGCTGAACTCTAAAGAGACTCAGGCTGAGCTGGGCTGGACGTCATATCCCCCCAATGGAGTAAGTGTGCTTACTTGCATTTTTCATTCCTTGCAGGTTTACAGGTTTGTTTGTTTTTTTGTTGGTGCATGTGCTTCTTCACTTGTAAGGCTCCACAACACAGCTGGTTGCTTAACATCTGGTCCAGACCACCCCTTTCAATCTTTCCCACTCTCTCTATTAATGCAGTTTTTAGTTTTCTTTCAGAAACTCATCCTCCCCTTTCTTTCTCACACCTTGTGTCCACTTCACTCCCAGTCCAGGGCTCGTCATTATCATTAATCGATGGTGCTAATCCAGGCTACCGTACTGCAGTGTCCAAACCAGCCACAGAGATATGCTGCCACAGATAAATGGCCCCCTTCTGTATCGATCGATCTGGCTTGTAAAAACCTTTGCCTAAGTTATGACTGTAAGACAAATACAGGAGCCTTTTTTAAAGAATCTGCCACAGCCAAGGTAGTTTGTCACCCACTTCCCACCTGGAGGTTGGCCTTTCCCTGCACACACACACACACACACACACACCCCCAAGATGTGTGTTGCACAAACAGCAGAGAGAGAACACACAGCATCCTCTTTGATTTAGTCACCTTGGCAGTAGTGCAGTTTATCACATTACCATCACATATAATCCATTTTCACTGTCTGGTTTGCTGTGTTTATGTGTATGTTTGTATGCGAGATCCACATTTGGCGCTCAGCTCAATTTCAGTCCTCTGAGGTCTGAGTGTTTCTGTAATTCAAAAGTGACATGATCATCTTTAATTTTCACTTAGTTACCAATTGTTCATTCATTCATAGGCGGCTGAGATCAAAAGATGCCATCTGAAAAAGAAAATACAATCTGACCCACAGTTTCAGCAACATCACTCAAGGCAAATGTGATGACTGAGTATAAGCACTTTGTCATTTTCTCTGTGACATTATTAAAGAAACTGAGCGCCAGTGATTTTTTTTTCAGACACCCACACATACGCTCAACAGATTGTCATTAGACTGTTAACCTGAAATGACTGTATTCTCTCTTTCTCTGTCTTTTCACTTACTTTTTCATTATCTCTGCCTCCCACCTACTTCGCTGTGCTTGTTTCCCTTTTTTGACTCCCTCATGTTATCACCTCACTGCCTCATTTTATTTGCCATGACCCTCATCTTCCTTCTTTTTTTCTTTTCTCATTTTTCTTTCCTCTCGTCCTCTCATCACTATACCTCCATATTTACTCTTTCTTGTTGTCCCTTTCTCCTCCTCTGTTCTTCATTCCCACCCATCACTTCTTTCTCCAGTGGGAGGAGATAAGTGGTGTAGATGAGAAGTACAAGCCTATCCGGACATACCAGGTGTGCAACGTGATGGAGCCCACGCAGCAGAACAACTGGCTGCAGACCGGCTGGGTGGCACGCCGAGGCGGCCAGCGCATTTTCGTGGAGCTCCAGTTCACGTTGCGTGACTGCAACAGCATCCCCGGTGTAGCAGGCACCTGCAAGGAGACCTTCAACCTCCTCTATGTTGAGTCGGACAGGGATCTCGGGGGTGTGACCCGAGAGGACCGCTACACCAAGATTGACACCATTGCCGCTGACGAGAGCTTCACACAGGGTGACCTGGGTGAGAGAAAGATGAAGCTGAACACAGAAGTGCGTGAGATTGGCCACCTCAACCGTAAGGGCTTCCACCTGGCATTCCAGGACGTCGGCGCCTGCGTAGCCCTGGTGGCTGTGCGGGTATACTACAAACGCTGCCTTGCCACCGTACAGAACCTGGCAGTGTTCCCCGACACGGTGGCTGAGGCGGCCTTCGCCACGCTTGTAGAAGTGCGCGGCACCTGCGTCAACAACTCAGAGGTGGACACAGACAGCCCTCCCAGGATGCACTGCAGTGCCGAAGGGGAATGGTTGGTGCCCATTGGGAAGTGCAGCTGCAGCGCCGGCTACGAGGAAGGACACAGTAGCTGTGAAGGTAGGAAATGATTAAACAGATGGTGGGATACATGGGCAGATGAAAGAGGACAGAAAACAAACAGGGAACAAAATGAACAGAACAAGAACTGTGCAAGAAAAGGAGAACTAAAGAGCCAAAGAAAAGAACAAGGAAGTCGATTTGACTACTTCAAGTACTGCTGATAGCTTTCAATTTTTTGCAAGAATAACACAAAACTCTGAACAATTTCTCTGGCATGATAAAGTATGCAACAACAGAAAAGAAAAAAAAATCAATCTTCTTAATTCAATTTTCTACATTTTTGAATCCTGAAAGTTGCATTTTCTTCAAACAGTTTCAAAAATTTGCCATAGAAGTATGAACAAGTCGAAATTTGAAATTATCTCATCACTCTGGCAGGACTTTTTCCCTTGTTTTAAGAAAACAAGACTTTTAGAATCCAATTTCATATGAAAACGACTTAATAAGATGATGAGTTTTGCCGAGAAACCAAAGAGAGGGAGACAGATGAGGAAAAAATGGATAAACAGAAGACGTAGAGGGGTTGGAAATGAGAAGTGAGGCTGTTCATGCTGGAGAGAATAGAACACCAGATTAAAAGAACAGAAGGAAGATAAGAGATGATCCATATGAAAAGAGACACTGGAGCTGTGAAGATGCGACAGACTCTAAGAGTGTAGGAGAATTGGAGGAATAAAAAAAACACGTGAGCAAGAAAAGAAAGGCGAAATCAGACAGAAAGCACATTAACAAGTGTTCAGACAAGGAGAAGGATACAGCGTGGACAATAGAAGTACAGAAAAGCATTTCTCACTCGATTTCAGTCCATGCTTGCTTTTGTTCGACACTCACAATGACATCAGTGCTGAAGTCCTCGATTTATTTTTGTGATGTTACCTTGTTTCATGCGTACGAACACAGTGTTGTCGCAAATATCGACATGTGCGGCGCAGTATGTGAACCGTAAGGCTGAGCGGTCCGAACGGTTTTGTGTGTGTGAACACAGTGACTAATGGACTTTATATTCAGAGGGCTGTGTCCCATTGAATTTAACACCACTGCCTCTCCTCTAGCATTTGCATGTAGCCTGTATGGCCTGCACACACACACACACACACACACACACACACACACACACACACACACACACACACACACATACTGGTGGGTGGCGTGGGGATGTTTCACTGTGACGTAAACAGATTCGGACAGTACTGGAATCTTTTGTCACAACCCATTGCTCATACAACAACAGCAGTTTGATCGCCTGACTGTAGCTGTTAGCTTTCACACCCCAGCTTGCATTGTTGTGCAATGCAGCGTGGGTGTTGGAGTCCATGGACAGCAGACTGTGTGCAGTGTGATGGATGGGATATTTAGTAGGAGTGCTGAACTCTTCATGGTGAGCTGATGTTGTTGTGGTTGATTATTGGAATTCATCACTATTCTTGGAAATTAAGTTCTGTTTTGGTAGAAGTTTGCTGCCAGATATAAAGTCGTAGGGGTAAGGGGTTTGAGTGGAACATAGGGATTTGCATGCGTATGGAAGTACAGTTAAAGAAGTAGAGAACAAACAAGTAAGAGATAAAAGCTGGAAAAGAGACAGTTAACCTACCACTTCTCATTTGTATGCTGTATGTATATATAAAAGTTAGTAGGAGGAGCCAAGAATGGTTTTCTTCTGTTGTTTGATGCACCTCAGCATGTTTTCTGAAGAACTACTTTTAGATAAACGGGCAGCTGGTGCTAAAAATCAGATTAGAAAAGGTATCAATAGAAAAGTTGGCAGAAGAAGCTACACTGATAATAAGTCACGCAGAACATCTGCTCTGTTGCAGAATTCCTGGTCCTACAGCAAGTGTTTGACAGCTGGAGATAAGTACTGCTCACTGATATTGGCAGTTGGTCTGTGTGCAAACAAAGTGTGTGTTTATTGACCTGCTTTTTTGTAATTAGGAACAACGCTACGATAAAAGCTGAGCAGAGGACAATGAAATCTGACTAACAGACAAACTAACAGAGGCACTGAGAAGAAAGTAATAATGAGCTACAAGCAAAGTCAGGAAACACCGGAAATGCACAGATAAGGAGAGGAAAATAGTGCACTGATAGGTGTGACAGGAGAATAAAAACTTACATTTTGAAGGAAAAGCAGGAGTAAAGGGAGAATAGGACAAGCCAGGCATGTTGCCAAAGGAGTGAGAGGACAAGGAGGCTGGCTCTGACAGCACCAATGAAGACAGGAGGCCCAGAAAGAGAGAGAGAACTGTATCTGTGGTGCTCATCCTTCCCTGGATGCAGTTTAGCGAGTAACAGTGTGGTCCACTAGGTGACAAGGCCTGTCATGCTCTCCCTGTCTCTGTGTGTGTGTGTGTGTGTGTGTGTGTGTGTGTGTGTGTGTGTGTGTGTGTGTGTGTGTGTGTGTGTGTGTGTGTGTGTGTCTGTGTACACACCGAACACTTCCCCTATAGTGCCTCATTTCTCAGTTCAGCCGTAATGGTATGAATATGCAGTGCCAACCCCCGACATCTCCCACTGCACCAGAGCTATTGATCAGCAGTAATGCTCCACTAAACTGAGGAATTGCGCTGGGACTGCTCATACACACATATAGTAAAAGCCAACATATTCAGTAGCACGCTGCAGTGTCTTGCACAGCACACACACACACCCACACACACACTTGGTTTAATTTGATTTTGTGTGTAGAACAAAGACACTATACCTTTGTGCGTGTGACACCCTTTGTGTGTGTGGAAGGGAGTTTGAGTTTGTGTGTGTGTGTCACAATCACACTTGTGTATGTGTGCTTGGATTACATACATGACTAACTGCTGTGAAACATAATATAATGAATGCACATTCAATCACGGCATAAACATCACCGTAATGTTACTAATTTCTGTGCGTGTTTGCATACAGTTTGTGCAGGCTGCGTAACTATGCTATGTCTTATTTACTTCTGGGTCTAATTGCGCAACTGAGCGAGTGCAAATGTACTCAGTGTCTCTGTGCAGGTCAATAATATTGAATAGCCAGTGAGTAGCTACTGATAATGCTGTAAGCAGATAGTGCTGTGCAGGAGAGAAGAGGATTATTACCTCACGCAATGTAACAGTCACGCTAGACCCTGTTAACTCTGGATTACTTCAGATTACACTATCTGTTCTCATAGTGCACCTTCTCTAACCTTTACTGCAATTTTAATGCTGATGCAGGCGTAACTAAATTGCTGACTAACTGAAAGTGAACTTTATTGAACACGAAGACGCAGGAAATAATCCAAATTTGAAATGCATCCAGGCAATGCGTGCGTTTGCTTCCAGTAGGTCATCTTGCTTTGTGCATAATAACTGAAAAGCTGAAGAAAGACAATGCATGTGGTGTCAAAATGTTATTCTCAGTTTAAAAAAAAAAAAAATGATAGAAAGAATGAATGAATGGAGAAAATCCTGGCATCTAAAGTGAGTGAGAAACACTTAATTCCCAGTTGCTCAGAACACTGGGGGACTGTGGTGTAGTTGTAGTTGTGAATGTGAAGAGGAGTATAAATGTGAAGGAAGATTAGCATATGTGCCCAGTCAGCTTCCTCTTGTGTAATAAAGGTGTAAAAGCATAAAAAAGAAGAGGGAATTAAGAAGCACAACAGTGAGAAGTGATATTGTGTCGAACCACCCTTCGCTTTAGCTCTCTGTCAGCAAGACTTGCGAGTGCACACACAGCATTGTTACGTATATCTTGACCCCGCATTCATTTACAGATTTGCACCACGTGTACTCGCAGTGATGAGCACACATACATGTTCTCCTCTCTCATTATGAAATGCCACCAGCAGGAACAGGCCAGGGGAAAAATAAATTATGTAATAACTCACCTTTCAAACACACATGTTTCAAGTGCATGTGTGTTTGTGCGTTTTTGTGTGTGTTTCTGTCACACTCAAGAGCTCCATCCTGTTCTAATTAAGGCAGGCTGCTCTTTCTGTATAATTACTGAGTGTGGCGCGTTCCTTCAGCAGATTCTCTTATTATCTCTGTTGTTTGCTGCTCCACAATCCGGCTCCAGGCAAATTCACCACCCTGCTATTCCTTCCTATTGCTCTCTTTCCCTCTGTAATTTACTACACGCTTTCCTTCTCCTCCCCTTTCCCCCTCTCACTTCTTTATTTCCCTCACCCATTTACCCCCCATGCACTCCCTGCGCTTCCAAAGAAGCGTGCACTTAATTTCTATCCCACTGATCTCAGTGGTGCTTCATGACTTTCTCTAACACCTCTGTTAGTTTGCTTTCCTTCTCCCCTCTCCACCTCCTCATTTTCCCATTTGTCCCCTTTTTTTCTCTCTCCTTGCTTTTTGGTCTTCATATCCCTTTTCGTTTTCAATATCCTCTCTAACATGCTGTTTCTGTCTCTCCGCCCCTCTCTCCCTGCCCCCTGTGGGGACCATGTGGCAGGGTGAGATGGGGTGAGGTAGGGTGAGTCAGGTTAACAGGCTGAAATCTGCTGGAGAAGCTTGGAGATTTATCTGATGCGTGTGTGTTTGTGTATGAGAGAGAGAGCAAGAGGGAGAGAAAGGGAGACAGTGCATGTGTGTGTGTGTGTTTGTGTGCGCTCAAAATTTGGCACAAGTGCCCAATCATATGTTTCTGAAGTCGCTCCCTCTGTTGCACTCATCTTCCCCTCTGTCTGTTGTCACTTCTTGTCATGTCCTCATCAACCCTCCCCAACTCTTTTCCTCGGACAGAAGTCATTTCATATTTTCTTCTTTGACTTTTATTTTCTTGAGCCTTCCTCTCCTCGCTTCCCTCCAGCTGACTTGTGCCTTTATACAAAAACTGCTTCTCAAAGCTGCTATCACTTACCACCTCCTCTTTCCTTCTCCAGTGTTTAACTCCTCTTTCATTCCCCTTTCTCTCTTTTATCAGACTTTTTTTTTCCCAAACCCTTTTCTTTATACCAGCTCTCCCTGGCTTGGCGCCACTCCTGCCCATCTGGTCCTTCCTAACTCCAGCCACGTCACCTGCTACTGTTAGTCATCTCTCTCCCCAGCTTTCATTTTAAATAATTCACGTAGTCCTGGGAGAAAGACAAATGTGTTCTTTTGAGCCCAGCATCTGATGTATTTATTTAGCTTGCCTACCATACAACAAGTGGGCTGACAGCAATAAAACACAGTCGGACCAACAAACATTCACACACATAAAAATGTTGAACCATTGCCACATAGACATACAAGCATTTATATGCGCGTGTTCGTTTCCAGAGGGACCATTGAAATGTCCTTTGGTTATTGAAAATGTGTGCTGGAGGGAGGCCAAGCATTCACCATTCATCCTTCCCATGCCTTCATTTACCTAGGGAGAATGAAGCAAGGAAAGAAAGGAAGGAAGAAAGGGAATAAAAAAATCAGGACATTATGAGTATGGAAGGAGATGAAAATGTTTGGGGGGAAGGTGCAGTGGAAGAAAAATAGGAAGAGGAATACACAGCATTGCGGAAAAGAGCTGTCAGAGTTTTCTCATGGTTGCAGTGTTGGTTAGTCACTCTGCATAAGAGCTGAATGCATAAAATATGACTTGTAAAAAGCTGAGGATGATTTGAAAAAGGAGGAAGAGGGGGAGGATGGGTAAACTGAAGAGAGGGAAGACAATGACAGAAGTCAGGAGAGATGAGTCTTGAATTAGAGTAAAGATAGGGAGGTGTGTGGGGGGTTAAGGGTTAAAGGCCAAAAACATAAACTTAAGGCAAGAAAGCCGATGTGGAACAGTAGAAAACTGAAATGTTGGGGTCAGAGGCCGTAATGATGAGCGGACGAAAAAGTGAAGAAAACAGCAGGAGAAAAAAAACGAGAGAACTTTGGCGGAACCAGTGAGAAGATGGGATAAATCAGCAAACTGCAACATGTTACCTCCACCCGCCTCTCTCTCCTCTTACCGCTCTCATTCTCCCACACCAGACTCATGAATTAAATACAGCCGACATGAATGCATCAAAGTTAGAAAAGGTTGGCATCCAGCTTAATCATGTTGCTAACTCACCCGGCATGACAGCCTCATTTCTCTCTGGCTCACTCATGACCACTGAGCTGAATCAAACCTTCCGTTAAGGACAGAAATATCCTGTAAGAAAAACTCTTGGATATAAGAAAGTGACAGGTACAATGTTGGTAAGGCATAAAAAGAGATTATTAAGACATATAAAACCGCCTTGTTCCTTGTCAAATCGGTGCATTCTTTCCTTTTCCCTTTTCTCCTGTTTTGTTTATTTTCCAGGGATTTTACACTCATACAGTATTACCAAGCCACGATGCAACACTTGTGGACACATAAAATATTACTATTGTTGTAGGAGTTTAATTTAGTTGCTCTTATTTTAGGTACTCATGATTGAATCATTCGGTGGAAACCCAACAGTAAAGAAATTCAAATATGCCTGTGGAGGAATTGTATTATTCAGAAGTAAATGGAAATGATATACAGAAGAGACAAGATAATATAAATCATAATGGAACAATGAGCGAAGATTAATGGCGCTGCTGATAAGTGCAGCACCATTTATTTGTCCTCCAAGGGAACATATTTATCTGACTTATGGTGTAAGAATCATGTTATTTTCAGTCAGTGACACTGTGCATGTTTTTACGAAACCTCCACTAAAAATAAGTGTTTCTTTGTAGGTTGAGAAAATTCTTCCTAACCTAAATAAACCATTTAAAAACCTGTTGGATTATCTGAAAAATACTTTGCCATGAAGCTGAAAACAGAGCTTTTATCATAGCTTAGAAAAAGCTGATACATGCTTTTCACAGGAGAGTGACAAAAAAATCTTCAGAGATTGTCAATATCTATCTTGATATGAAAATGTGGAAGTTGAGGGAAATATCAGTGTTGTATTTACAGATGGTCTAATACTGGCTTTCTGCTGTACAGTATATTGTGTCGATAAGCAGAAAAGCCTGTGCACGATCGTTTGTTTACAAAGGAAAAATTGAATCGCAATAGAAACTTGTAGCGTCAAGTGTGCTGGCCGCCCCTGAGAGCTGTTGACTCTGTGACTTTTGGCCACTGTTGCTGATAAGGCGCAAATTGTGAATCCTGGATGAACAGCTCTGACTCATAAAAGGTTTGGTGAGGACAAGCTGCCTCTTAGCCTGAAGATAACTTCTAAGTCAGATTATGTCAGACTGTGTAATTCTTTGTGTCCTGAAGTGACATAGCGGAGTGATGCTGGTCCCCAAGACAGCTTACAAGTGTTTCTGTGCACTTGTGCACATGTAAGTGTGTCATGTAAGGAGAGATTTAGTCCAAGAGTTCTTTTTCTTGGGCTCCTTGGGAACTGAGTTGGATGGTGTGGAATCACATACAAAATATGCTCTGGGACACAGACATGCATATTACCTTGCTACGGTTCGTGTACATCCCTCATCCTCTGTTAAAAATGTTATATTGCGGGTGAGAAGGCAGTGTTGAGCAATTGCCCTGCTGTCCTACAATCACCTCTTTCCATCCCCATTCAGCCTCCAGTAATAACTTTCCATCTGTTCAAAATTGATGTGGGATCAGTGTATAGATCTGTCTGCCCCCACTTAACCTTGGAGAAACGTACTTATTCTGTCAAAATGGTCAAAAGACGGCGAGCGCGGCAGTGCACGCACACACCTGTGCTTAGTAAAAAGTAAGTCTTAACAGGAATGGCATTAAAGCAGTAATTATTTTCAGCATCGGGTCTCACTGTAGTCACAGGAGTGAAATGAAAAAATAATATCTTTAATGTATCTGGGAGTGCAAAGTCAGAGGTCACCGGATTTGCAGAATTGGTCTTGAGGACGTTTTGTCTCTCATTCATGCAGCTCTACCATTTCTACTTATTGGCGAGGAGTACTCAGGCATTCAGCCTTTTTGGATAGTCGACGTGTTGTAGTTACAAGTCGTTGGTCACGTGGCACGTTAGAATCGTTAGAATCAAATTAATCCAAATATGAATGGGAGCTCAAAATGGAATTGTAAGTACTTATAGTGCCATCTTTACATCACACTGTGGATGTGTAAATAGAATCTGATACTGCCTAGCAAAATGGCACGCTATTTGTTCCAATGGAAGTTGCTCACCAGGAGCATAATGTTTCTTCAAGTTTCCATGTTTTTTTTAGCTCATATAGCATGTACATCAGCCCCCATTTAGACTTACAGTAGCCACTTGCCACACTTCATGCACAGTTGTCATTTATTAGAAATAAACCTTAAACATCATAAGCTTGTACCCCATTAATATGCATTAGTAGTAAAGGTTTATGTGTGCCTGTTTTCATGTAACAGGCTGTGATGCCATCACGCGATGCTACTCTGCATATGAGTCTGTGTGTGTATGTGTATGTGTGCGCCGGCTGTTGTCTCTGTATTCACAGCTCGGCTGAGGGGCCTGCCGTGAGGACAGAGTGCCCGGCCCCCTGGCTGCACAGTGAGCCTGGCATGGCAGCCTGTGCCAGCTTGGCTTTCCATCCCCCTACCTTCCTCATTTTGTTGTCATTTGTCAACACCCCTCCCTATCACGCACCCTCCTTCATACACACTGATACACACACACACACGCACACACACCCCACATCCTGATGAAAATTGATGGCATTTCCAGGGACACCTGCGCCTCTGTGCTCTAAATCCTTGCCCCTGCATGCATGCACACAAATGCATGTTCACCATTGGTCAAAAGTTTTCTTCATTTCCATTGAAGAAAGAACATCACGGGTGTATTCAGCTACTGAAAAAAATCAAAAATTTAAATTAAATTTAGGGTTGCAGATTCCACGTTCCTTTTTTTTTTTTTAAATCTTCATTATTAATTTTTTCTATGCTTTGATTTCAGAGACATTGTGTAAATTTCAGTGACAACAGGAAAAGGTATTCTAAAACTTTTTTTATTTACCAGTAGTGTAAATATGGGGAGGATTTCAGGATTTCTTGGACACGTGCAACTGCATATCCACACACTCATCTGCAGCACGTGCATGCTCACATGCACATACAGAAACAAACAACACCACATATGTGTGCTCAGACATGGGCTTACTCCCACTCTCTCTCAGGCTCATGTGCGTTATTTGTTCATAACTCACTCCATCTGTTTCTGTCTTCACGCCTATTCAAGGCCTGCCTACTACTCATTACACATAGCACACACACACAGGCGCACACTCATTGTTTTGATGTATAATCATTCATAGTTCCACAAACAACCTGTAGTCCACATATTAACTAGACAACCCATAATCCGCTTGGATGGACAGGCTCATTAGCACTCAGAAACACTCACTCACACATCAAAAACGTAAAACCATAAATCTACACCTACACTTTGGCTAAATCGTATTTTATATTCTGGTAGAGATGTGGGGGATTTTGTGTCTTCACTCTATCAATAATTGTTTCATGCTCTCTGTACACACACTGACATGTCTCATTCTTTCTCTCTCTCTCTCTCTCTCTCTCTGGTACTTTCTCACTCACACACACACAAATTCACTGTGGGGAGCACTGTGAAGTGATTGGCATCCTGAGGCGAGTGTTATGGGTGACATTTCCACTGTGCTGTGGTATAGAGGTCTCCTGCAGAGCCTCTGGACCACTCTCACACCGTGAGATTGGGGGCACGAGGTGGGTGGAGGTGCATGGGTAGAAACATAGAGGGACAGAAGGGGACAGAGAGAGAGAGAGGACGGCAGACAGTCAGATGAGTTATGTATGCATGCATGTGGACAGAAATACATTTAAAAAATCTCTGTATATACAGGACAGTACACTACAGTACACACACAAAAAAAAATACCTCCTCTGCCCCAGATGTTCCCAGTCTGAGGATGAGGTGCCCCCCAAGGATGAGGCAATTAATTTTGTCACATAGTCCAGTTTTTTGCTTAACTCCTAGTTCCGTCTTAAAATATCCAATAAAATTACACCTTAAACATAATTCTTAACACTGTACATGACCTCTTAAGAGGTAAAAAGCATATTTAAGCACCTGGAAACTTTTCTTGAAACTCAAACTGGTTCAAGCAGGACTGCCCACAAAAAAACTGAGATGACAGCTTGAAAGACTCAGAGCTTTCGCATCTTGGCTTGATGAGGTTTAATTTACTGTGATGTCCTAACACCACTGAGCAACAAAGAGGAAAATTGGCCAAGCGATCTGTACAGAAGATCAGCTCTTTTCAGAGGAGTCTCTGATGGATAAAAAAAAAACAAAAAAAAAAAAAAAACTGTTGCGCCTTAACCTCCCATGTGTTTCTTTGTGTTCACCTCTTGCTGTTTTCTCATACCCTCCCCTTACTTTTTGTCTCCGTCTGTTTTCTAAATGAAGATCTTATTAGAAAACATGCAAAAATGCTCATACTCTGTATGAGTACTCACTGTAACAGTTCAGATTCTTCCCAATGTACAGATTGCACAACATCTTTCAGTGTCTTTCTATAAAACGGCAATACATCTGTGTTTTAATGCAGTCTGTCCTTCACCACTTTAATAATTAGTAATGCAAAATGTAATGCATATACTGAAATAAATCTTTATATGAACCACAGGTAGAGTTTTCTCTGGCAGGCAACAAGCACTTGACTTTTTCTTTTGTCTCTCTCTGTGTGCTGTGTTGCTCACCATCCAGAACAATGTAAATCTACTGTTGAATTAGTTATTTTCCCTCCCTATCATCCATCATACAGGACATACTGAGAGGGCGGAGTGCGGAACAGTGAGAGTCTGTGTGGCGCAGTGAACCATCGCCATGTTTGCACAGATTGAAAAATCAGACCCAGGAAAACACGAGTTTGCACATGCCTGCCCATGTACATTTCTGCCGCGCGGAACACACATACACTTAATACACACACTTATATACACACTCACAAAATCTTGCCCACAGAATTATTTGTTAATCTGCTCATGCACAATATACATATGTACATGCAAGCTCCATGTCACAGTTTGCCCTGTGTGTGTGTGTATCACAACTGTACGTTTGCTTGGGTCTGTGAGCATGTTTAGTGCAGTGGGCTGTATCTTTGTGTCCTTAATAAATAGATAATACCTGGCTGTAAATGGACAAACACACGTTTGTCCACACAGATGCTCAGCGTTCCTTCTCATTACACATGGAAACTCATTCAAGTGATGTGTTTATATAAGCACAGTCGAATGCTCATATTTTACCTTTTCTTTTCCAGCTCTGCCGTACGTATTGTGTGTATGTCTTGGCACTGAGAAACCACATGACACACACACACCAAATCAATGGTGTGCGTGTCATGTGGTTTTAACCGGCCCTGCTGGTAGTGATGGATGGTGTATTTATGAAGCCCCTCTCCATGCGCTGGATCAAGGACTGCAAGCATTATGCAGTCCGACAGAGAGAGGGGAAGGGTGGATCAAGGGATGACAGAGGCAAGGATGGAGGGAAGGAGGAAGGATGGATGGCTAGAGGGAAGGAGGCGACAGCAGAACGGAGGGATTTAGGAACAGAAAAAGAGATTCAGGGTGGGGAATGAGAGGGACAGGGCTGCCTGCTTAGAGGGAAGGTCACAGTCAGCAGGGAGGGTTGGAGTCCTGCTGAGCCAGGGACATGTCACATAAACACACACACGGCTGGGGACGTTTTTTAAATCCGAAAATAGTCCAACATCCTCTGCCACTCCCTGGCAAGCATTAGATACCTTTCGACATTTTTAAACATAAAACGCGTAAAATAAAATTAAGGGGACATGAGGAGTCAGCTTGTTATGGAGCTGTGTGGTGGATATTTATTGTTGCACCAATGAACTTGACATACCTTCAGTCTTTACCGTCCTAATGCACCCGCACACACACACACACACGCAAGCAACCTCGTCCCTCACTGTTTTTATTTGTCCTTCCCCCGTGTTGTCTCATCTAGCCAACCTCATCTATCCCATGTCGTTATTTTCATTTGGCACAAGGATAAATCTCATCCCAGTTTATGAGGCAGCAATTGTAAGCCAGATAGAAGTAGATAGACCAGCCAGTGAACTATTAGATGGAAAGACAGATGGGCAGAGGAGGGACAGACGGCAAAAACAAGCAGACTAGCTGCTAAATAGGAAGACGAATAAGCAGGCAAGGACACTGTAAAACAGGCACACATTTGCTATTTGTTAGAAAGAGAAATGTTTTGCTGCATGACGTGTTGGCATGTTGAAGACGGAATGGAAGCAGATTGGAGTTTTAGTTGCAAAAACAGATCTCACAGTGGAGCTGTTTGGAAGCTGAAATAATGTCCTTGGTTGAGCTGAAGCTCAAAAGGTAGGGACAAAGTTTATTATTGTTTTTGGATAGGATATAGCAGAGAGTTGACAGGAAGTAAGGGGGAAGAGGAGAGATGTCATGCAACGAGGCTGGACATTAAGGCCATTCATTCACTCATTCACTACTTCCTAGTTAATACTTCACAACAGTCATGAATTACTGTCATTTCACAACATCACTGACATGTAATTATAGTTCAGTAGATAGAGGTTAATAGTAGTAAACAGGGAATGATTTCAAACACACTGCACATCTCTGCAGTTCTGCCCACAGGGCAGCTGTCTCTCTGCCCAAGTGTTTGTAACCAAAGCTCCAATTTATAGTTTGGAAGACTGGAAACCTGCATTACCTGTGGAATACATAAGAAGATGCAATAGTATCCGGTCCCTGCACACCAGTGTCAGCAATTGCAGGCCAAAGAGCTGTGTGTTTGTGCGTGTGTATGTGCGTGGGACTTCAGTTCAAATTTCTCACTGTCAGCTAAAAAAATACCTGCTAGCTGTAGAGTTACAGTTGGATTCAAAAGGCTGCTGCTCTGTATGTGGTAAGTGCACTGGTCAGGGAGGCCTGCAGACGGCTGTGTCAGAGCTGTAAGTGGCTATAAAGGAACGGAAGGCTCCCACTTTCTCCTCTTTATATTTCGTTCATCCTGTAGACACCCACCTCCTGCGGGACGAAATTGGCCGGGGAGTCGATATCCCTTTGGGATCAACTGTACTGCTACTATAAATGAAGGGGAGTGGCTTTGTTAGTTACAGTGTTGTTAGAAATAAGGTCCTCTCTTTAGGATAAATGTCTTTTCTCCATTAGCTCTCACAATAAAATTGCCACTGGTGAACTTGCTGAACTAATTGTACCTTTATGTCATTTTTTAGTTATTATCCTGTATGCCCTTAGGGACTGATAATTTTCAGAATGAAAGAAAGGGATGATTTCAGTATTATTAAAGCAGTGCACGCCATAGTAATAAAAATAATTTCAAGCATGCCTCGTATTTAATCAGTATTAATGGTTTTATTCAGGAAAAGTGCTTCCCATCCTGTCAAGCTGATGTATTAATTTTAAGCAAACTGCTGCACGAATCAGCCTGTACTAGTGCAGCAGATGCCTTTCTGTCTATCTGCCAACCTGCTCTGCTGTCATGGAGGTGATGTCCTCTATCAGGATAGGACAAATTGACCTAGCCCCCGGGGCCGCCTGAGGGGACACTGCTGACTGCTCCTATACCATCTTCAGTGGCTGTCATCTGCAGAAAAGGCTCTGCCAGCACATCTTACTAAACCAACAGGGGAGAAAAAAACTCAAGGATAGTTTACACTGAAATGTCAGGGAAGAGTATCGAGCATGTTTTTCTTTTCCATAGAAATAATAAAGTAGTTAACTTATGACTTATGTTCTATGTTACTTATGAGTAACATAGAACTACACTTACATAATTTTGTTCTTATAGGTAAAATGGATGATGTTCTGAGACAACCTAGAAAGTATGAATGAACATAGGCAGAACAGTCAAAATATTAATGAGTGGAAAACCATTTAAAAATGTTAAATGTTAAAAATGTTAATTTATTATACTAAACTTTATTCTTAATTTTTGTTGCATTTTTTTTGGCATCTGTGAAATAAAGTGTAATCAGGAAGTGTTTTACTTTTTTTTTTTTATTTTGCAAGAAGTGCAGTGAAATATGCTCAAAGTCAAATTTCATCCTTGGTCATTGCTGAACTTTGACTAGTGGCTCTGGTAAATCTGGTAAAAGCATGCTGTAGTATTTAGGGAATACGTGTCTCAAAGCGCAGGCAGTTTTAATGTCATAGTTATGTGTATTTGTGTGTGTGTATCTTGAGGGAGTCGTGTCAGTGGCAGGCCCGCTTTGGCGTCCCCTCCATCTGTGTGCTTTGTGCTATGGTTCCCCAGAGGCCTTTACACACTCTCTGATGGCACATCAGAAGCCTCCACCTATAAACACTAGCATCAATAACTACTCTCTCTCTCTTTCTCTTTCTCTCTCTCTCCGCTGGCTGACTGTTGTTTATATGGCTGTAAAATTCAATTAGGCTGCAGGGGAGCGGGCCGGCCTGCATTACTGCCTGCCAGGGTGACATTTCATTTGCAATGAATCATAGGCCAGAGGAGGACCAGGCCGGCGAGCAAAACAACACTTCTCCTCCTATCTGTCCCCTTCTTCTCTCCTCTTTTTTCCTTCTCCCGCTCTGTACTTCTTCACTTACTTTGTACCCTCTCCCCGTTTCTCTGGTGCGTAAAGCCTTCTCCCCCTTTATTTCTCCTTCTGAGTCGTGGCACGAAAACCTCCAGAGCTCACTCTTGTTTACCGTAAGCTGTCCATGGGAATGTGGTTGTGTATTCACTTTTGTTTTTGCTGTTTTTATTTTCTCAATCTTTGCCTCCTTCTAACATTGTCTGCTTCTCTTTCTGCTCCTCAGACCATCCTGTCATATCACTTCTATCTGGATGGTCAACTGATGTTTCGTCCCTTTGTACTTACTCTTCTTTCCTTCCATCTTTGCCTTCCATTTAAGACAAGCTACAGTTTCAAACCATCACACTATCTTCCTTTCTGTCTCCTTCACTCTTTTCCTCCTCTTCGCTCCATCCTGAGGAATTTAGCCTTGGCAGTCCTTTGTTCTCATCTTACCTGCCTCATTTTGATTGAGGCCAGGATCCTCAGGTCCACTTCAGCTCCAACCAAAACCCCCTAAACGAAAAAAATGTCTCATCAAATTTTAAAACACATCACTTTGCCGGGCAAAAACAGTGTCAGGCCACTGCCACCGCCCAAAGGGTTGGGACAAGGCTGGCTTTGCCTGGGGACATGAAAAAGAATTAGATATAAGATTTTCTAAGTGCCCAAGTGCAGGAGCTTGTAAGTCAGAAAATGATGGATTTAGGTAGTTTCCTACCGGTACCATGTGAGTGTGCTGACTGCATTATTTTAAATAGATAAAAAAATTTCTGGTTAAGACCACAGAGAGAAGTGCGACATGAGAAATTGCCTCTTGTTCTCATTTAGGTGATGTAAACAGAGTAGAATGAATGGGGTGGCATTGAGAAAAGCATGCAATAACGCTCTAAATTAATGCATAAACTGCCTCTCTGATAACACAGCGAAGGGATTCTACATAAATCGAGGATAAACTGTGAATAATCTAATGCAATGGCTTGGAAGCGTGCTTATGAAAACATACCAGTACTCTTGTAGTTCTGAATTGAGTCTACCAGAAACAGGCCTGGGACTCATTTTGTGTTCTGGTCTGTAATTCAGGGAAACCCAGTGTATACTGTTAATAATGCATGTTAAGTGCTCTGATTTTAGCTGTGGTTAGTTCTTTTGTTCTTTCCCTGAGTACAAAGTTTGGGTGTTTCAGTTCTGTTTGTTTGTTTGTTTGTTTGTTTGTGTGTGTGTGAGTCAGGATGGGACTGTTTTGTCATTTGTATCAGCTACGGAATTCTTTGCATGTTTGTTTTTGTGTGTTTGTGTACATCTGCAAACATATCTAAAGGAATGTGCTCCTGTTAGACTATTTCACCAAGCAATGCCCCCATGCTTACAGCTGTGCCCCGCAATCCTCAGAGCTTTGTTTAGATAATCTGGCTAAACTGAATTTATTAAAATAGTTTGTTTATAAATTTTAGTTCTAATCAACCAGTTGTTTTGGGACTACTATTGGGCGGCAGCTGTATACAATTTTATTGAATTGTATTGTGTTAAACTGTCTGTTATGTGTCTCTTAAAGTGAGGGCTATCTTTCTTCGATGATATGGTGTCTCACAATCTCAGCACTATTTACTGGGCTGAGATAACCTTTCCTTCCACTCCTCCCAGACACAATGATTATTAAGATTACGTGTTTGCCTGCACATAGTTTGACTGGCATGTGGAAGAATCATGGGTAAATGTGTTGTCTATACTGGGATGGTCAGTTCTTATAAGATATTAAACACCCTCCTCAATGCTTTATGCTCCTATAAAACTGTCCTGTACCCTGTTTAACAGCCATGTGATAGTCATGTGACATGCAGACGGCTGTAAGTTCAGGTTCTTGGGGGGGCATGGAATGGAAGTGATAAATTTACAGTGGCAACGCAGAGTGAAAGCGGCGTGATGGTGGGGGCTACACTCCATGTGACACCTCCGATAAGGCTAACTCAGGGAACAAACGGTAAATTCTCCGGCCTCTCCTTCAATGCGTTACAGTTCAGCGGGAGAGAGCCGCTGCTGACCTTCAGGTGTCAGTATTTGCATGCTATCAGGCAGGTGTGTGTGCGCTTGTGTTTGTGCATGTATGATTGTGCTCTGAACTCTGCCAGCTTAACAAAATCTCATTTTATATTCCAGTTGAGATGTACCATGCAGATTGCTTTTATAATGCAGTTATCACCATGACACACACACACGCATGCACGGAAACACACACTCATACACATGCAGGCAATTTTATACTCTGTCACTCTCTCTTACTATTACTCCCTCTCTCTCTCTCTCTCTCTCTCTCTCTCTCTCTCTCTCTCTCACACACACACACTCACACTAAATGTCCACAGCGAGTCCACCCCTGTTCCCAGTTTAGGGATGAGCCCCATAGGGAAGGTGATCTTTATTTAAATCCAGTTGTCTGTGCTCAATCCTAATCTCCTCCCTCAGAAAGAAGGGATTTCTCTGCTCTGCTCTGCCCACTGATGTGATTTACTCCAGGAGGGGGAGGGAAGGGATGGAGGGATGGAGGGATGAAGGGGTGGTGGTAAAAGTGAGTGATGGGAGATGGATAGGATGTTGGAAAATGTTATCCGTCTTTGAAAACGCTGTGAACATAAAGGAAAAGGACTGCAAATGAAAGATCACGGGGGTTGCGAAAATCCACTGGGAGAGAAAACACATAGTGGTGCGTTTGTGGTGATATTTAAGTGTTGGCTGTGTCCATATGATGTTGTGAATTTCCATTTGTTGTGGTGTGGACAGCATCTCGATTAACCCAAAGCACCACATTGACACACTGTGGATTAAAAATCTTTCCAGAGTCATAACTGATTCAAACTCGGGCATTGTCACACAGAACAAGTAGACATATTTTTTGAGTCTGTCTTAATGAATCAATCCTCACATGTCAATACATCTGTATGTGTTTCCCTGGACAGCAATTCCTTATTCAGCTGCAGTAGAGGGGCAGTGTGTAGAATTTAGTGGCATCTAGCGGTGAGGTTGTAGACTGCTACCAAGTGAATACGCCTCCCTTTTCAAGAATGTAAGAACCTGGTGGCCTTCAGGTAACAGAGAAACGCAAAAGGCCCTGTCTAGAACCAGTGTTTAGTTTGTCCGTTCTGGGCTACTGTAGAAACACGGCAACGCAACATGCCGGACTCCTTCAAAGAGGACCAGCTCCCTATGTAGATATGAACAGCTCATTTTAAGCTAACGAAAACTCAACCAAACAACTAACTACTGTACTTCACTAAATAGACATTACCTTGGTGACTATGCCAGGAAGTGAAAAACAACAGAGGCTTCAAAGATTTAAATGAAATGTACCCTGTTAGAATGTAAGTGTGGCTAAGAGAAAAGAAGGAAAGTTTGAGGAAAAGTTTCTTTACTTTGCCCTTCGTTTGCTTTGTTTGCGTGTATGTACATTGTTGTGTGGATCACATCCATCAGTTATTTATACCTATATTGTATTTCTTGCATGCATGTGCTCTGCAACTCTAATTAAGTTTTGACTTGCACTCTGTGTGACACACTCAGCATGTTCCCCACTCTGCAACACCCAGGCATTCTGCATGGTCAAACAGCATTACAGAGATAATTCTTATTACTCCTACCACCTACGAACTCCTAACTTCTCCTAACTATTCATCCCCAACTTTCTCTCTCTCTCTCTCTCTCTCTCAATCTCGTTCACTTGCTTGCTTGCTCGCCCACCCTCGCCCTACTTCTTCACCACTCTTCTTCACCCTTCAGCTGTTATTTCTCAAAGACAAAAAGTTTTCGTCCCCTGTTTGAGGGATTGGATCGATCCATCTTCAGACCTCCCGCCATTGTCCTCGACCGCTGGGCCAAACCATTAAACTCCACATGGGGGGATTACGCCTTGCTTCTGTCTGTATTCTCCTTGTCTTCTTCTGCTTCCCCTTTGCTCCCATGCCCGGGCGCCCTTCAGCTGTGAAGCGCGTTCTCATATTTGTGTGTTTGTCCGAGGCCCTCCCTGCAACTCACAGGAGGAAGATGCCAATTAACGCATGGGCACAGGATACTTTGTCTGTCCGCTGCTGTGTCTGTGGGCTGCGTCTAACTTTGTTTCTGTTTGATCAGTTCCTTGTTGTAAACTGCAACAAACACGCAATCACAAAAGTTACGAAAGATAAGTGTGTGTGTGTGTGTGTGTGTGTGTGTGTGTGTGTGTGTGTGTGTGTGTGTGTGTGTGTGTGTGTGTGTGTGTGTGTGTGTGTGTGTGTGTGTGCGTGGTTATGTGTGTGCGTGTGTGTGGGGGAGGGTTGTGCGTATTCGACACTGCGGCCCAGAAAAGCCCACCCCCCGATAGGATGAGTCAATACACAGTGTGAGAAAGGCAATAACCCCTGGTGGCAAACCTCTTATCTCTCATCTCTTCTTCCCCTATTTATCTCTCTCTTTCTGTCTCTCCATCTCTGTGTCTCTCTCTCTCTCTCTCTCTGTCACACTGTCTCTCTCTTCACTTCCACTGGTGTGTATCTTTGACCCAGAGGATGCCTTATAAACACCCTTGGTAAAAAAAAATAAAAGACCAAACAAAACAAACAAAGTGAGAGAAAGAAAAAAAGAGCAAATCAATAGAGGAGAGAACACAGTAGGTTGACATGGTCAAGCTATCAGGAGAGTTTGTGTTTGTGTGTGTGTGAGTGAGAGAGTCTGAATGAGAGCAGCTTGTCAGATGCTGTTTGAGTCCACAGTGACGTGCTGTCGCCTCTCGATCATAGACATTGACATCTCTGACAAATGATGACAAATGTAAAATAGGCAGAAATGCAAACACACGTACTGTACATCCAGATAACGGGATATTCACACGGTATGCGTGTCCAGTCAGTAAACCTTTACACACTCTGTCAACTTTTCTAGTCTATTTGTGTGTGTGTGCGTGTGGTGTGGTGGTGTGGGTCTGTGTTTTCCTCTAACCCTGCAGAACTCTCAATTCCTGCTGCCCTGCTCCCCAAAGACACATTTGTCACTTTGTCATTTGTCATTCTGGAGTCCCCACGGCTGGCTGGCTTCGATGTGTGTGTGTGTGTTTGTGTCCCTGAATGCTTGTGTGTGTGTTCTGCTGGACACAACACAGCTGCAGCCCTCATTCTGGCCTCATTACTTCACACTTCACCCCTCTCCCCTCCTCCCAACACCACATAATCGCCGTCTCCCCAACTTTCCCCTCTTTGCTCTTCTCTGGGCTGTTGTCCTTTCCTCCATCTATACCTTTTGTCCCTCTGGATTTTTGCTTCACTGCAGTGTATATGGTTTTCCTCTCAAAATCTTTTAATACGCACAATCATGTCAAATATTCTTTAATTCCATCCCATAATTTAAAAGAGAAACATGGTGAAATAGGCCTGTAAATCTGTCAGTTCATTTCACCTGCCATCTTGTTCTGTGAGTTCAGTATGCTCAAATTAGAATTTTTTTTGTTTTGTTTTTCTCACTTACCTGTGTTTTCTAGCCTTGCAGATAGTTTTGATTTTCTCTGTCCACATTTTGAGATTTTCATCTCTGAGATTTTCTGTCTGAGAGGAATTATTTGTGGCTCAGACTGCAGAGTGATTACAAAAATATGTTAGAAATTAAAACGCCGCAGACCTCTTTCAACAAAATTTCCTTCAACTCCAGTAAACATGGGCAGATGAAATCATGATTACAAATAAAAAAGAAAAAGATAACGTCATGAAGAGACCAAAGGACCGAAAGTACTGCAAAAATGAGAGAGAGAGGAAGAAAGGAAATATAATTTTTTTTGTAATGTGTTCTCTAATTTTGTCTTTCTTTGTCTCCCTATCTTTCACTATCTTGCTCACTTCCTCTCTCTCAAGACTCCAGGCATCACTAATTCATTCCCTTTCCCCTTTGCCCCCACTACAGTAGATTACATATTTAATTAATTCATTGCTGGGTGTTTGTGTGTATGAGCTTCTGTAGCGTAAGAATTATGATGCTGTATATATATACATATGTGTAGGGGTGTGTGTGCGCGTGCACGCGTGTGTGTATAGTCCCTTAGGCTAACAGGACCAGAAAAGGGAAACTGGGAATTGTAAAAGAAGAAGAAAGGAGGAGGCCCTGGCAACCCTAAAGAACAGAGTCCCCAGTGGACACACACACACATGTAACACACAGACAAACATCTAATGCCTTGTTAAATGTCCTCCTACAGCACAAAGCTACCCCAGGGCACAGAGTAAAGGCAAATCTGAACATATACACAGCAGACATGCAAACTGGCATGTGGCATATATGCTCCACACGCTACAGATTAGCATGCACGCAAGCACAGGGAATCACCCCACCTCCTCCACATATAGCCTGGATATTCCAATTACCCAGCGACACATAAACACTCATCCATACTTTCAAAAAGACACACATCTCAGTTTTCCGCATGTAGTCCCATGCCAGTCATTGTGTATTCACGGCGCTGTCATGCTGTCTTTATCTCAGCTGAAGCCTCCTCGGAGCCACGCGTGGTGCCTGTCACAATCCCTTCACCTCGGCATCAGTGAATTCTTCCCAGGAAAAACACCATCATTAACTCCTCCTCAAGGGAGCTCTCTGTGGGGGAAAATATGCGGGGTTTTTACATTCGTTAGACAGTGGTCGAGCTTGGATTCCTATTCCACTCAATTTGAGGAATGAAACAACCTTCTAAGCTTATCACTGGGCTCGGGTTGTGGCTGGAGGGCCCTATTCTATGCTTGTAACTCTCGCTGATCTCCTCTCAATTGATTAAAGAAGGGGTATTATCATTTTTCCTCAGAGCTTCTATTCTCTACCATGAGACAACAAAAGAAATGCCATCTTCTTTGTGATTTATTTTACACCCGTGACTGACCGTGCATTTTATCAGTAACCAAGAAACGGCTAGGCGATTGCATCGAGCTGTCATAATGACAGCGGTGCCATTAGCGCCGGCTCCGTACATGAATAGGCTTGGCTGTGTGTACGTGTGAGTGTGAGCGCAAGGTTTATAGACCATGCTAAATGTCCCTGGGATGTGAGCCATGTCGTATGGCCGCTGTCTGTCTGTCTGCTCTCTCTGCAGCACAGATCAGCACAGCACTGATAAAGCGTGAAGATAACAGTGGCACTAGTCAAGGACACACTCATCTCTCTCTCTCTCTCTCTCTCTCTCTCTCTCTCTCTCTCTCTCTCTCTCTCTCTCTCTCTCTCTCTCTCTCTTATAGATCCCTCTCTCTTTTCTCTTGCTTCATCTCTCATCTTTGTCTCTCTCCTCACCCATCTGTCTCTTTTTATGGCCACATTGTCAGTTCTTGATCCCTCTCTCACTGTTTTTATTGGCTCAGTCCGTCTTTCCTTAGCCCTAATCTTTCTTCTGGTTTCACAGTTCTCTTGCCATTTTATTTAGCTAATTCACTCTCTTACTATTTTTCCCACACTTTTCCACAGACTTATGTGTACTTTTGGTCTGGGGTTGTTTTTCACAGTTTGTAGACGTTTAGGCCTTGTTCAGACCTGGAATTAACGTGCATCCTGGGTGATTTGTTCACGTGGACAACTCTAAGTTAAGCACGGGCCATCAGTGATAATCATAATGTGGTACTGTATTGATTCCTAAAGGGAAATTCTATTTCCGTTAACACCCGGCCTCCAAAGGGAGGTCAAAGGTCAGGGTGGGTCACATGCCAGTAGAACAACATTTTGTGTGCAAGGTACAATTCTCTTCCGTTTACTTTGGGTTTTGAGAGAGTATCGACAGACTGATTCTTGTATGTGTGTATTTTATCGTGCAAGCATCTCATCTCCCTGCGAGTGCTGTCAGTTAGATTGAAGTGCATTTTCTCCCACTGAGAGAGACAAGCTCCCTGCTGCTCCTGTTCAAAACAGCGTCTCTAAATGTGCGCTCTTTCTCCCTCTTTCTTCATCTAACACATAAGCACCTGTTTGTGCACAGGCTGCATTTGAAGTGAACCCAGGGGTGGACAGATGAAAGAGAGGAGCATGAGTGTCCATGTAACACTGAGATGAAGGGGCATAAGGAGGGAGAACAGGGGAGGAGTGATACTTTGGAAGTCTCATTTGACTTTAAAGTAGCTGTCAGACTATGAAATGCCTGTCCGAGCAGATCTTAGAGCATCTAACCGAGCCAGGGTCGCTTGCTGTCATGTGGACTGAAAGAAGATAAAAGATTCTTTTTGCATTTCAGCCTTTCGTATTACCATAAGACCAGATTTACTGCCGGTTAGTGATGGACAACACAACTTCTGTGAAGCACTCATATCCTCAGTGACTGATGTTCAGCTCCTTACATGTGCCTTACAAGTAGTACCCTGAAGTTCAGACAAAGGCCTGTTGCATGCCATCAAAACAATCACACACGCTCTCTCTCTCCTCCTCTTTATCTTTCTTTTAACTGTTAAAAAGAAAACCAGTAGACATCAGAAAGCGATTTAGAGGGCAGGGAAGCTGTGAATCCACAACCTCAGACTGAGAAAACAGACAAAGAAAGGGGGGGGGGGGGGGGGGGGGGGACAAACGATGGATGGAGATGATGATGAGAGGTGTAACGCCCACAGCTGGCAAACCACTTGCCCTCTTCACAGGGTTTTCCTCCTCTCCTTCCCTCCTCTCTTTCACCTTCTTTTTCCTCATTTTGTCTCTTCTGCTCTGCCTGAGGCACTTCCTCTGGATCAGATCTGACTTGTCACGGGAGCACAGTAATCCCTCCATTACAAGTGACCTGCCCAGAATGTGTATGTGTGCGTGTGCGTGCGTGCGTGTGTGTTAAAGTCAATGTCTCCAGGGCTATGGCCTAGATTGAATAATTCATAAAGCATGCTTATTCCTTCTCCTTTACTCCCGCTTTCTTTCATTTGCCTCTTTCCATTCCTGCACCCCACCACCCCTCAATTCCCTTACATTCACCCCCTCTCTCCTCATCTGACCCTGCTGCTGGGTGCTAATGCCATGTCAGCATGCCCTGACACACTTAAATGTGATTGCTTGTTACAGTACAGTATAGACTTGCTGTGTATGTGTGTGCATACTGTGGAATGTGTGGTGAGGGGAGGTTGAGGATAAAAATCTTTATCTCTTGTTCTCACCGCGTGAGTAAGTTTAACAGACAGATATGTCAGCGGGGTGGCTCGCTAACTACGACTCTGCCTACACTCACAGAATGACATTAATGTCATGTAGATATATAAAACACACACAGAGTCAAGGATGAACTTGTCTGACCCAAGGGTTTACTCAAGTTCCACCCTCTGATTTAGTTTCTCTTTCATGTCACATTTTCTGTCTTGGTAGTTTTTTTATTTATCAAGGCGAGTTGCTAGATGGTTTTTTGCTGTTTTATATCATGTGAATTGAAAATCTTTGGATTTTGGACAGTTTGTTACAAAAAGGAAAAGCAATTGCAAGAAATCACCTTGGGCTCTGGTAAATAGTGGTGGAGTATTTCTGACATATTATCACATGTTAACCACTTGGTTAATCGATTAATCAAAACACCTCAAATCTCATCTGAGGTAAAGCAGTGTGTACCGCATGTGTGTCTGTGTGTGCGTGTGTCTGCATGTCTGCCTCCTCGCATGTGTGTATAAACACATGTGGCTGGCGTCTGCTGATATTGATCTGCAGCGACCTGCGATCAAACACAATTAGGTGTGAATTCTCCAGATTGTATATCGACGTGTCTCCTTCTGCCGCTGCCACTGCGCACTTGTGTGTGCATACTCAATCAATAGATATGCAGACACGTCACACACACTTTAGAAGTGTTATCAAGTGCTTGGTATTGTAATAGGATGGTTTGCCTATTTATAACTTAAAAAAAAATGTAGTGTGTGTTGTATACAATACGTGTAAACATACGCATACACACATATTTGTCTCCTTGCACCAATTTACACCACCAGGTCTTTAGGTTTGCACTTGTCTTTGAATTGATCAGAATAGCCGACATCTCAATCTGCTATTGATTTACCAGCCACAGCGTGTGCGTGTGTGCATGAGTGTGTCTGTGCTTGTGCGTGCACGTGTAGTGCACACCTAGGTCTGCTCTACTACAGTTTGGCGTCATACCTCTAGCCAGAGTCAAAAACACAGAATAGATTAGTTGCTGCCCCCGCTTCTCAGTCATTTTTGTCAAATCCCCTGCCAACTGTTGTCTTGGCAACCTTTGTTTACCCCGTCATTCCAAGATCAATTTAATTGGCGAGCTCTGTGTGGGTCAGCCCCCCCCCCCCCCCCCCCCCCCCCCCCTTCTCTGCTCTCTCCCTCCACCCACCACCAGCAGCCAATCACATTCACTCAATGAGAGACAGGTATAAATAAAAGGAAGGATGGATGGAGGAATAAATGGCTTTTGTCATTTATTGACCACTGTGTGTTATCTCTCAGCATGTTTTGGTCTTTTGTCTCACTGCATGTATGTGGATGTGTTTGGGGGTGTGTGTCTTTTTTCTGGGGGGCCGGGGGGGACAAAATGTGGTTTGCAGTGCAGCAAAGGTCATGTATTATTTGGCTGTTCCAGTGAATGAATACAATAAAGTGTATTTCCATTTTGTCCATTGTGGATGTTTTGTCTGTGTGTGTGTGTGTTTGGCACTGTGCATGCACTCATAGGTTTAGGTGTGTGAATGTACGTGCATGCGTCTGGAGCAGTAAGAAGGCTTGGCTCTGTGTCAGCTGAAAAACAAGCAGACTAATTCAGACAAAGGTGCTCTGCAATTACAAAGAGGCATGCCTCCTCTTTGTTTGAATACTACCCAGCAGGCTTTGTGGCCATTTAGCTCAGTAACTATGAGTGCGGGGCCCATTTAGAGTCATCAGATCCTATTCTAGTCCAATTATACTGGCTCTCAGTGGTAGATATCATAGTAACACAACAAGCGTCTTGAGGAACTAATGAGGACTCTTCATAGACACAGTGGGCTGCACACACTCGAACACATACCCAAATGCAAACCAACCAAGCAGGAAGAAATGTTTTGGTACACAGAGTAGCATGGCCGCACAGGCCTGGCAAAGCTAATGCATTAAATTAAATTAGCAACTCCAGTTAACAACTCATTACATAGCGACAGCAGTTATGGATTTTATTCATCCAATAAAAGAACAATGAGGTCTCAACAAACAATATTAACTGTTAAAAGCTGTTTAATCATGTATAAGGGATGATTATGTACATTTTTATGGTTTATGGTCTCCTCTGTGGGTGTTTTTGAAGAGTTGGACTGTAATCAGAATGTGCCGCCTGTAATCAGCCCACATCAGTTTCGTTGTCTAAAGTAATTTGCCGTAACATGTTCTGCTAGCAACACTGCTCATGCTAATTGTTTGTGTTTGTTGCCAGTTCCATTTACGGCCACAAGTGTGATATAATATCCTGAAGGTGGAGGAAAACATTTTGGATGTGTCACTCACAGTTTTCAGTCCCTCTGCTGGCTGCCTGTAGCTACTCAGAGCAACTTTCAAAGCCTGCTGCTGGTGTACAAGGCAGCTCCAGCTAAGTGCATCCAGGCCTGTGGTCCAGACCTGAACACCAGCCTCTGATCCCTGCTCTGCCCCTACCAGCTGCTTGGCTGCCCCTACTGCTTCCTGTGTATACTGACTTCCAGCTCTGCTCCTCATGTCTTCCCAGTAATAGATTGACCCTCTTCCCTCTCTGAGAACTGCAGAGTCACCCCCATTTCCCAACATGGGTTGAAAACTCATCTTCTAGAGACTGACCTTCTTTTTGTCCCCCATGATATTTTTGGTGGGAAGTTGTCATTGCTGTTGTGTTTTGTCATGTTTCTGCACTACACTTAAATATCCAAATATTAGAAATTAGATATCCAAATGATAATTCTCTCTTGTTTTATCTCTACCGGTGACCGTAGAGATGGAATACCGAATACATATAATACATAAAATAATTTGACTCATTTTCAAAAAATATTGATTAGTGCAGCTTTAAGTATAACAGCATTTTAGGAAACTGTCACATATTAGCACTGAGAGATAAGATAGGTAGACAACTGAGGTGGTATGACTTGTGGAAAAGATATAGTGGCAAGACAGGTTTTCAAATATCTCGGTTGTTTCCTAAGCGGGAAAACTGTCATGGAAACCCTCTGCATTTTCTGGAATACAGTCATACAGCAGGCATTTCTGAAGTCCACACACTGACAGACACACACACACACACTGTCTGTGTGTCTGTGGTGTAACAGAGCTGACATCTGCATCTTTTGAAGAGTTCTGTGTGTGTCTGTGTGTGTGATTGTGTGTGTGATTGTGTGTGTGGATGTTTTGCACTGAGCAGGAGTGGACTTGGCTGTGTGTGTGATGTCAGCACTGTTTCCTGTCTTGCTCGTGTCACTTCCTCTCTAATAAACTGTCATGCTGACTAATCTGCCCAGCTGGCACTGCCAGAACATGTGTCTGGACAGAGATGGTGAGTGTGTGTGTGTGTGTGTCTGTCTGTTTGCATAAGGGTATGTTAAGTTTGTTTTTTCTGTTCTGTTTTATACGTTCATCTGAGGACAAGGACAAAAATGGCTGATTTTTAGGACTGTGGTTCTTTCTAAATGTTAAAATTAAGGCTGCACTAACATCTACTTAAGTATTAACAGATAGACATTAATTAGCAACATAGATACAGTGGCAAATGACGTATTGTGGAAGCATCAGCTCAGTAGTATTGTTTTAGTGTTGATTTTCTTTGAAAACGCGATGCTAATAGAAATACTGAATGCGAAGAAGATCCTTGATCAAGCTGCTTTTGTATTTGATGCTGAAATTTTCAAGTGATGCTGGTCTTTTATCAAAAACTCCTATGTGCTGGCAACTTGTTCTCTCACTTAACAAAGGCCAAACAGGCTATTTAGCTCAATTACAATCTGTTTTTGTGAGGCCCTTCTCATTGATCATTTGAGTCCCAGTCCAAGGTTTTTGCTGGTAATGCAACCAACTCTTCGCCAATCAAAACACACACAAACTGTACAAACTCATCTTTCTAATTGCCATTTATCTTTGTGAATTGTTTTTTTATACATCAATTGTAAGTAGAAGACCAGTGTTTAAAAAAAATCATTTGTTTAGCAACTGGCAATTGACTGTAACCAATTACAGCGCACTCCAGCAGACTCCGTTCCCTCTGTTTGTGATCTCTTATTTCACTCTGGATGTGTTGATCAGTTTATTAGTAAATCTTTCCTTTTCGTTCTCTATGTGACTTGGCCAGTGAAGTAATTGTCACAGATTATGGTTCACAGCATTAATTGGTGTGCGTGCAAACTGCAGAAAACCCGAAATAGCAAGTTGATGGATGCATATGTGGGTGATTGTGGGTTATGTAAATGGAAAACAGCTGAGGTCTTAGAAGTCAGATTTTCTTCAGCCAAGTGCATACACAGTGTGAGGATATTTTAATTCTCTCATCCAGTTGCAGAGCTTTACAATATTTTTTGTTCTTTTGGTTACAACAGATTTACCTTGCTAAATCTGTTTTCATTGCATTGTTTGAGCAGTTGTAATTCTCATATACATTTTGCTTTTGTAGTTGTAATTATTGCCTGCAGGGAGGGGAAAACAAGAGTGTGTGACTGCATCATTATTATACATTTTGTGTACTGTTTTTTTTTTCTTTAGCTCTTTAAGTGAGACAAATTCAACGTCTACAAAAATGTACTCCCAAAGAAGAAGGGAGGAAGAGAAAAGAAAAAGCAGAGAGAAAGAGACATTGAGTTTGTGTATATGTAGCTTCTGAATGTCTCCTCAACTTTCCCACAGGCTAACACACATTTCTTTCCATCTGCTCTCACATTGCTGTTGTAGGTTTCACTTTGTCCTCGCAGCAGGATGTCTCCAAAAAAATCTGTCTATCTACAACCGACCTGAATACTGCATCAAGCACTGTGTGTTTCTGTGTCTGTGTGTGCTTTTTTGTGTGTGTATATGTGTTTCTATTACCTCTTTGGGACCCTCTCAAGTATAAACAACAATCTTGTTGGGACCAAAGCCCAGTCCTTAGTTAACTTAAGGTTTGGGTTAGGCATGAATTGGTTATGGTTATGGTTAAGGTTGGGGTTAAGCTGTCCACAATCAGTGAAAGTTAATGCAATGTCTTAACAAGGATAGCTACACAAACTGTGTGAGTGTGTGTGCCTGTCAAGTGCCTGGAAATCCACAGAACAACACTTGGTGACAAAACTGCTATCTTACACTTGGCAGGGAATAAACTAGACCTTCATATGAAAGTTGGCTTTGTCCTTGTAGGAGGTATACTTGTCTCTGTGTCTCTACTTTCACTGCTCTGTGTGACAGAGAGAAAAAATTGAAAGGATAGAGACTGACAGAGAGAAAAAGGGAACATTATATGCCATAAACCCTGCAAGCTAAACAATAAAACTGTCCAGAGGCGCAGTGAATCCGTACACCTCCCTCCCTGAGCTAACCTCTTATTCCACCTCCTTTACCTCCTTCCTATAGCCACTTACTCTCCGCCTCCATCCCTCCCTGTCCCCAAAACTCCATCTCTGCAATTGGCTAAAATTGGTGGGGGATTCAGTCCAGATGGGCTTGATTCCCTTTGGTCATGTTGTGGTCATGTTGCATCAAGCTCCAACAATTTGTATAGCTGTCTCCGGCAGCATCCCTCTTTGAGTTTACAACATTCAGCCTCCAGTCTGCACACAACTGTGCCTCCACTGCAACTGTTTATTCGCTTGCCATGGGTATCTGTGTGGGCTGATGTGCTGGATCTTGTATTTCTATACAACAGCATGTCCTTGAGGCTCCAGACGGTTTGTCCCTAAATGGTTTTGGTACACTTTGTTTCAATACAAAATCAGTAGCTTAGAGCTTAGCCCTACTCTTCATCACTGAAGTTTGTGTCTTGCTAAGTACAACTGAAATCTTGCATCTAGGTAATCTAAGTCTTATAGACAGGTGCATTGGATCATAAACCAAAAAAGTTGAACACTACTCATTTTATTGAGGACATTTTGGTCCTTTTGGTTCTTTCATTATGCAGATTCACCTAAATATAAATAATATTATATGAATAATATGAGGTGAAAAAACACATGCTAACAGCTAACAAAAAAATAAGCTAAAAGTTATTTTTATGACTTCCTAGAACACTGAAATGGCATTTTCTGAATAGTCTAATCTTGAAAATAATATCTGGCATACCTAGCTGATACCTGCAGTGATTATGCCATGAGCCTGTAAATAAAGGGAGTGAAAATCAGATAAAAGCAGCCTATGGTTCAAAGGGTTAATGTCGAGTGATGTTACTCACTGATCACTGATGGTTAAGGCAAACAATTTCTTGTGCTCAGGGGTTCGTAGGGCCCTTAATGTGCACTCATGCTGCTTGGGGCTTGTATTCATCGTTTTATCGCAGTTTCAGCCATAACACTGCAATTGATTCCCTCATTACCATGGCAACTGCTCACTGCACTCGGTCTACAACCCCCAAAGGTTCAACAGGGATCATTATTATTTTGCAACATGTGTAAAACTCAGAACTTCCCTTGCAATTTCATCGGAGCATATACTCCTTTTGACAGCAAACCGTGTCATGCATACTTATTTCATCTAAACTATAGAAATGGACAGGCTGCAAGGTAGCAAGAGGGAAATTACAATAAGCAAACTGCTAGCTATGTGGATTTTCAGAGTTGCCAACAAGGAAACTGGAAGCATATTTGAAGAAAGCAGATTATTAAGTAGTAGATGGGAATGGTGGTGGGTGTTTCTGCTTCTGGGTTCATGGATGATTGAGTGTATGTGTACATGTTAGGTCTCAACTTTGTGTGTGTGTGTCTGTATTTGTGTGTGCGTGTTTGCGCACGCGGATGTTTTCATTTTCGACTTGGATCGCGGCCGCTCCTCAGAGTCGGAGTGATCCCACTCACTCCCTGCTCTTTCCTTAGGGCACGGAGATAGTGAGAGGTATTAATGGAGAGAGTGGTGGGAGGAAAGAGAGTGAGCAAGCGGGAAAATGTATGCTAGAATGAGAGGGGGAGATGGATGAGCAGAGGTGATGGGGGGAGGGTGAAAGAGCGAGATGGATGGATGGAGTAGAGTGGGCGGAGGAGGTCAGCAAAGAGAGCGATGCAGATCAACAGTAGGCAAGAGGAGGAAGCAGAGGAGGTGGAGGGGAACAGAGGCTCAGATCCAGATTGGTATCTTGGCAAGCATACCCCCCTCCCAACTGGCCGGCTACAGAAACTGCCAGAACTGACCCGACCAGCCCCACCAGAAAGTAATCATAGTTTCATCTCTTCTAATAAAATCGCTCTCACTCACTGTCTTCCCAGCATCTTTGCTTCCCTCTTTCTGCTCAACTTTTCTTAAGTAGTTTCAAACGGTTCCCTCCCTCCCTCGTGTACGCATCTTTTGTTCATCTTCCTTTTTAATCAGTGCAATCAGACCAACTGTTACACACATACATGACCCTCACAAGTAAAAACGAGCTAAAAAGAGAAAAAGCTACATGTACTAAAAGTCCTGAAAAGTCATATTCTTTCCTTCACCACTCTGTTCTGAGCATCGTGTACCTGAGTCGACCCTGAGTGCTAGGACAACTGGCTGATGTGCCAAAGGCAGCAGTGTAACAAGGACACGGCACAGTAGAGAGCAGGGAGCGGGACTCTGCGTGTGTGAAGTGGGGAAAGAAAGAAGAGGTGGAGGCAGAAATGGTGTGTGTGAGTGACAGAGGTGGCTATGACTGGCTCAACAAATGTAATATGTGTCTTGCCTTAAGAGAGGTAGACGAAAAACTATTCCTGAAGTCGCAAAGCACCCTGTAACAGATCAGTATTAACATCGGAGCAATTGTGCAAATGAAAGAACTCTCCAAAGGTTTATTTTCCCTGCCAGAATTCTTGAATAGTTGAACCTTTTCATTTAGTTGCACTGTTCCCACCACAATATAGAAAGGCTCAATAATGAGTTTATGTACTGCATTTATGATCCACTTGTTTTGCACTGGGTAGAGAAATATCCCGAAGTAAATCATTTGGAAGCACGGTGTTCAATCAATACTGCATACAGTTTTAGTTGTATGGAGAACAAGGACTTGAACTGTATAGTAATCACTGTAGCCTTTTCCTAAAGCAGTGCCCCCACAGTGAGACTTAAAAATACAGGGAGAGAGGTTTATATTGAATATCTTACACACACACACACACACACACACACACACACACACAAAGACACCTACACTCACAGTCCACTTCGGCTCGCCTCCCAGCAATACAGAGCTCCGAGTGAGGAGGGTGTCAGCCAACAGGAAAGCAGTGAGTGAGGGAGTGAAAAGAAAGCAAAACAAATGCAAAGGGAGGGATGGTGCTACACTGCTTCAGGGGAAAGACAAATCGATACACTCGCACACAACACTCCCACGCAACAGCTAATGCTTCTAGTTTGTCTTGCCTTCTCCCTCTGTGACCTCTGTCATCTTTATACAGTGTGTGGAAGAGTTTAGTCTTGTTTTGCAAAAAAAAAAAGTTTTAAACAATAGTTTCTGTAAATTTATTTACAAAACTGTTTGTCAGCTTTCTCAAAATTGAAAAGCTTTTTTATTAGCTTACAAGTCTCTTGAAGGTCTCATTTTATATTTTCTTTTGCTCCGATGCCTCTGTTGTTCCAAAGCGACGCTTTCAATCTGTGGAGTGAGGACATTGTTCGCTCGGAAAAACAGATCTTTGGTTACAATATGACTGAGCATTTTCGGGTAACAATCCAGTATGTCCAGGTCAAGGGTTTGGACAGCCAGTCGGCTCTTCAGTGAACTTTACCCAGTCAAGTCTATAAAGAGAAGATTATTTAAAACCAGACTGTGGCACAGAGTCAGTGGGCCATACTGTCTAAAATCTGATGTTTGCCTGTTCCATTAATAACTTTGAAAAGTAAGACTTTATTGTATCATTGATTACTTACGACCATTGCTGGTACCACAGCACATACTGGTGTCAGTAAAATAAAGCTAGATGTGCATAAAAGTGTTGTAGTTGTGGTAAATGGCTTTTGCTAAGTATTTTGACTCTGCACCAGCATTTACTTCGATAATTGGCCTTTTCGCTCACAGTGCCAGTAACAAGGCAGTCAGAGAAGAACTTGGAGCCTTTCAGCGACTGCGTCTGAATCTTTCGGAGTCTCTAGTTTGAGACCAAATACATCAAACTAAATTTATAATGCTGTCCTAACATAAAGACCTTCTTGAAATGTGGCCAGCACTGCTGTAGCCTTGTTTTGCCTGAATTTTTGAGGACACAAGTGGTGTATCCTCTGACGCCCTGTATTCCACAGGCCATTTTGCTTTGGTCAGTGCTTTAATGATGCATTCACGCGGTCCACATGTTGTGCTTTTTGCAGTTATTTGCCTTCAGTCATTTACTCATAAATACCTCACATGTGCATATGATTATTTTCCTCACTGCAGACTATTAGCATTGCAAATCAAGCATCGGCTGTACTGTTTTTGGGCATGTTAAATATATAGAGAAGAAAAACAGAACTCATATGAACAAATGTATTAATCTTTCCTGGTGTTGCAAGTCCTCTCCCTGTGAAGATTGTTTTCCTAACCACTAAAGACTTTGATCCCAGTGAGGATACATTCATGCAAAGTTCACTCGAAGCAGTAATAGACAACGTAACGCTGACAGCATCTGTTTATGACGAAGTGGCTAAGCAGTCACAGCAGCAATGTGGATGTGCAGTAGGAATGAGTGTGAAACAGGCCAGTTTAACTGGACCGCATAGTGCTAGTGTTTGATTGTAACTGGTGCTGATAGCCTCTGTGGTGTGAACGTCTGCTTGCTCTACCCAAATTACGACAGGCACTGTGGCTGTCTGGTCAGTAGGTTTTAACATCAGGCAGTGCCTTTTGTGCCTGTAAGTGACGGGTTTGTCAGCAGGCTGTCTGAGAAGTCTGATTTACCCGCAATTTATGTTTGACTCATGTTCATTACAGCAGAATCACAGCATGTCACTGCAGTTTTTCAGTGAAGGTTTGCCATCATGCTTTAAGTGGATAACTCTGTTTATAATTTCCTGCAGTCTCTGAAATACATAGACTTGAGTAAATAAAGAATTTGTGGCCCTTAATTAGAAGCTAATGAGTCAGATAGTCTTTGTCCATATTTATTGTGGATCACCCAAGGTTTTGCACTGGCATAATGACAGAAATTACATACCAAAGAGCTAAATTTGATGATTTGGCTTAACACATATATCTTTCATGGACCATAACAGAGAGGAAACCTTTGATGCACAGTGTGTTCCCATTGCACCGGTGACTGCCAAATCTGTCCAAACTGTACAGTCTCACACACCATTTTTAAGTACAATCTGACTGTGCAGTGAGTCTCCAGCCACCTGTTTGTCTATTTCTCCTACCTGTTTCAAGCTGAGACTCACCACAGCTCTCTGCCTGTATTAGGCAATGGTTGTTGACAGCACTAAGTGAGTCAGTAAATAGCACAGTAAAGTGGGTCTCGGAACGTCTGTCGCATCTGCTTGTGCAACATGATTCTTTTTAGATGCTCTCTGCTCCGTTTGAACAGTTGGTTTTAGGCAGTCAGGCTTCTTTTTAAGCGTAGATCGTTAGCATTGCGCTTCTCTAGGAATATCTTACTGTGTTGGAAGCACTCTGCCCACCTGAGACCCTTTCGGAATAGCATACACATGTGTAAACAGACACACAAAAAGCAGGAAGTGCCCCCCCCTCGTCCCAGTGCATCCACACAGATATGCACACATGCAGTGTAATGCTTCTTGAGTCACTTTACTCGATGACTCACTGTCTGGTTCAGTCTGTCTCCACATGCTACAGCGTCTGGACCATAATTCCAAGCTAAGACCTTGGTAGAGTATTCTGAGAGATGTTTGCATGTGTGTGTAAACGTGCTTCATCATGCCAGGAGGAAGATTGCACTCAGAGTAAAGTGAAAATCCTCCTAAGCAGCAACAACAAACAGTCATTCATGGATTCATATTTTAGATGACTGTTCAAAAAACATTTTAAGAACCAGTTGGAGGGTTCAGAACAGAACGTGCTGTGATAGATTTGGTCAGAAAATAGTTGCAGCCACGGTGAAACGGACAAAAAGCACAGAGCCTTTTTGAGGTGTAAAAATACAAACAGAACAAGAGTGAATTTGGTAAACCAAGACTAATGTAAAACAGAAAAAAGAGGGCACGAACAGAGATTCTACTTTTTTTTTTTACACCTCTTTGTCTCATCTCAACTCTTTTTCTTACTTACGCCACCTCTCTTCATCCCTTATTTTCTCAGTCCCTTAATTGCTTGACTTCTATCCCCTGACTTCTTGTGACGCCATCTTGCATGTCTTAATTAAACGGCTGCTTAGAAGGGGAAAGGCACTGAATGAACGAAGTGATGTATGGGGGAGGATTTGGGGTGGGTGAAGGGATGGGTGGTGGAGATTAATGAAAGAAGAGTCAGTTAATTACACAACAAGGTCAAGGCCGCTTTACCTTCACAGCTTAATTGCAGCCCCTGATTGTGTTGCAAGGCCTCATTTTTAATTCAAACAGCAGGCGGACTAAACTACGTTAATTGTTGCTCTGTGTGTGAGTGTATACGTATGTGTATTCATGTCGGTGTGTGTGTTTTTTGATAACAAGTGTGTATTTTATTAGGTAGGGATTTAATTATGGATTTTAGGGCTGGGTTTCATTGTCTAACCACCTTTGTACCAAAGGATGGTGTGCATAAGTGTCTTTTGTGTGTGTATGTAGATTATGCTGTTATGTTTATGTACTAGCAGTCTCACCATTTTGTGTGTTTTATGAGTTTGAGAACATGGACTATATTTTGATTATTACATTTTTCATGGAAATTGTATAAAACGTCAATAATAGAGAAATTCAGGTGAAAATCTGATTTTAGAAATTCAACTTTTACTGTTTTTCTTTTGTTTTTTTCTTAGCATTTCACATGCACCAAGAGTGGCTCATTTGCATTCCATCCCTTCGCATTTTACTCCTCAATGTTTATTATGGGAAGCAATTTCTGAGCTGTGACTGTTACTGGAAGACCTTTTTGACTTTAAACTGCAGTGATCATTGTGTTTTTGTAGCAAGGAACACAGTAATTTTGAGGTGCTGGGAGACATAAAATCCCAGTGAAAATCAGTTTAAATTGAAGCTTTTTAAAAAAAAACAAAAAAGTTTTTTTGTTTTTGTTTTTTTTTTTCTAAAAGTCGGTAGGTGTTACCGTTACACACACTTGATGTGTGCTGTTCATGGTTATGTATGCATGTTTTGATCCCTGACATGGAGCTCAGCCATTAAACCCAGTGGGGGGTGGGAGGGGGTTGGAGGATCAGCCCACCTCATCCATCTCCTTGATAGACCAACTGTTCCTCATCACATGGGGTCTTGCGCTCACGCACACACACACAGACACAGTGTACACACCCTCCAGAAACATTTTAACTGTCTTATGCTCTGACCATGACTCCCACTCACCAGTGAAAACACTTAATCAGCCTTATGGTCCAAGTGACCCCCTACGACTATCCCCATCCATCTCTGCATCCGTTCAGGTTTTTAATAACTTGGATCAGGGACGCCGCGTCTCAAATGTCGCAGAGAATGAGCGATGAGCAGGTTTGTGGGCCATGTATGTGTTCATCCAACAGACTTAGCCTTATATTTACCCAGAAAGTCCTGGTGTTCATTTTGAGTCTCAGATTAATTTTGATATATCAGGAAGGGAGGACATAGATAATTTTCTCCAAGATCAAGGTATTTTCTTACAAAATGTGGATACCATACCAAGGGTATATAAACCATGTGACATGTACAGCACAAAACAGAACTTGTTCTGTTAAAGTGATTTCTCTTTATATGAATGAAAAGGAAAAATGATTCATCATCAGTTTTCTCTGGAGCTGAGATTTGACCTTGTGTCCTTAGGTCATACATACAGGTCAAGTGTCGACTGCGGGTCAAGTGGGTGGCTCAGTGAGGCTTTAACTATGTATGCCAGTGTATGCATGTGAGAAATATATGGACAGATTGGAAGGGAGAAAAAAGACGAACAAGTGAGTAAGTGAAAATTAAACTGAAAGGATGAGATAAATAAACACCTGAATGATGTAACGCAATGCAACACAATAGCTCTGCATTAAGTTAAATACTGCCTCACTTAAAAGACGTTTTTGTTGAGACTAGTTGTCTGTCTTGACTGGTTCATTTTGAAGCTGAATCTTCTGGTGGTGGTGTACTGGACTGAATTATATTGAAACGTGTTTCCAATATTTTGTCTGCTTAATTTGCATATTTGAAAGTGGGAAAAAAAAAAAAAATCTTAAACACCTTAAGAAATAATGCAAACTGCCTAAAATATAAAACAGATACGACACTGGTGTATCAACGACTCCCTTCGCATTATAATGTACAATGGTATCTGTTATAAGCAGATGGTTGTTCACACTCAGTCTGTCAAGAGACTAATGTTTGCAACTTGAATATGCAGCTCTAATCCTCCTTCTACTGTGCGTGCATGCTTGCACAAGCACGTCTCTCATTCACACACATTAAGCACTAATACGCTGTGAAAGATGCACACAGCTCTCGTATAGGCACTCATATACATAATTACATTACATAAGCACATACAGATATGCACCTTTCCCTATCCCGGTCCCCTCTAAGTGACTCTAATAGGTGTGTCTTCCAGGGTTGAGGAGCTATCTGATTACCCTTGACCTCCTCTTGTTTAACAATTCGACAAGATACTAGATTGAATGAACTGCTCTACAGTTCTCCCCTCCCTTCTCCACTCCTTTGCTGTTCTTAAGGATATGCAGCAACACTCATATAGCTGCGCTCTTGGGAGTCAAATTTATCAGGCCGATTTGTCTATATCTGGGTCACAGTCTTTATGAAAATGACTGATGCGGATGAAGCAAATGAAAATGGTATGTCATTAGTAGGCGAGACTCATTGAAGTTCACATCCCAGATTTGAATACCTGATTCAAACGAATCAAATGAAATCGGCGTGTCTCAACAGACTGCAGGCTGAAGATTATGCTTGTTAATTTCCATAACCAGGCCTCAGCAAACACACACAAATGAGGGACTTGAAAGAAAACAAAAGAGAATATAGCTAAATATCTGTATATTTTCCCTAACGCTTTCACCAGTGAATTTGATTAGCTTCCAGTTGCATATATTATTAAATGTTTAGGAAATGTATCTAGGCGTATGTGTCACAGTGAATTATTAATGCTGTCTTTTTGTCTGTATTTTTTTTTTTTCATTTCAGTCTCCTACAGAAGCACACAAACACTGACAGCATTTTTTTCTCAGTACCTCATGACTCGCAGCATTTTCACAGTACAGACATACGGTAGGCATGCACTTGATGCATATTTGTACATGAAAAATTGGAAGTAGTGAAGATTGACATTACACATTGCCATTGCAAATGGGGAGAGATGTAAGTGTCTAAAAGGCCGCTGTGTGTATAACCTTCAGCAGCATTACAAATCAGTATTACTTCTCTTACCTAAGCTATCTTTGCTCTCAGTTTGAAGGAGGAATTGTATTTTAGCGAAGTATGACAGGCAAGAGAGAAGGTGTGCGCACATGCACATACACATGGACGCACGCACACATGCAGCACAACAGCATGACTGTTGAAAAAGAGCAGAACATTGAATCTCATTTTGCGAGCACTCGACCTGAAATTGCCTGACATTCACATGCAAACATGTTTGCTGACTTGCGGCTGATATGGTTATAATGTAAATGACTGGGACACTCCCTTCTATTGCTCAAACACACACACACACTAATATACTCGCATACACAAAATATTACCTTAACATTAACACTGACTGAACCTGTCTTCTGCTGCAAGCTGTTTCCATGCAGTGTGGGTATGTGCATTAAGGAGTGTGACTCTGTGTGTGTGGGACTGTCCATCTGGATGTGAAGGTGGTGATGATGATAATGGGTATCAGTGGGACATGAAATCTCAGAGCCTGCAGGCCACCTTGCAAGGCTTGAGTGATCAGTGGTGCTTTTTTTTTTTTTTTCAGGATTTTACTGTCTGTCTTTCTCCCAAATTTCTTCTCTTTTGTTCTCTCCTGTGTTTGTCTTGTCAGCCAGAAGGCTCATTTCTTTACACGTTACAGTGTCTATTTTGGATTCTTAGACCTTAGACAGCAGTACCACTTTGTAGTCTGGAGGGTGTTTGTGTCTGCATATGCACATTAGCATTTTGAGACACGTCCTTCCTTGTGTGCTAGTGGCCACCTGCAACCTAAATGCATCTGTATGCTTTTTCCCATACGCACGAGTGCTTACATGTAGGTGCTATGTTACTTGGATAGGCATGGACATAAACAAATGGCTGTTTGGTTGGGGTAAATGGAAGCCATCAATCACACACGGGGAAACAAAAACACCACATACTTCAACACCGTGACCATTGGACAAGGTTGTCGATCCCAGCAACCTCAGGGTCAGGGTCTCACGATTAAGGTGAGCTTTGATGATGTAAAAGTTAGGTTGTGAAGCACAGTGGGTGATTTTTTGGTGACAGGAAATTAAACTAAAAGACTAAATTCAAGTTCAATCCTTCAAACAATATGTGTGCTTATTGGGTCTCGTGTAAATGAACAATACATGTGCATGTCTGTGAGACGAGGAGGGGAGAGGAGGAGGCAATAATATCCTGAAATTGTTCCCTCTCAGTCTTTTGTTCCTCAGCCTCTGATAAATCCTGTGAAAATGATAGCTGGAGCAAAAGTAGGGGTGGCGAATAATGGAAAAAAAAAAAGGGAGGAAGTGTGGCAGGGATGGAGTGGGGACCGTTTGGTTGGGAGAAGAGCTGATAGCAGTTGAGAGCTGTTTGAGAAGATGAGATGGGAGAAAGGTAAACGTCAGAGTGACATGGGTATTAGAACGGTGAAAACATGGGAAAAAAAAAAGAAGGCTCTGTCAACAGTCGGTGATTGACTTCTGTGCATGTGCTCGTGTTTGTTGCTTTTTGGTGTGTGTTCATAAAATACAGATATACACCCTCCATCCATCTGTCTGTTCTAATCATCTGTATGCATGAGGAAAAATGCATCTGTTTATTTTTATATTCATGTATACATAAGATGTGTGTCATACCACTTTAATATCCCATTTAACATGTGATTACAAAATACACAATAATACCTCATTTTATGTACCTCATATATAAGAAATACAAATTGATTCATACCACATGTTGTACTATAGGCTACATACCCTCCCACAAAAGGAAGGTAGGAAACTGCTGAAATAAATTTAACTCTGTAGCATAAGTTGTCATGTAATTTTGTATAGACATCCAGAAGTTGAATCCTTGTGACTTTGGTGATTCCTTGACATTTCCTTCCTCCCCTCACCCAGTATTTAGGTTTATGTAAATATGTACATCAGCATGTCAGTACACTAATGTTAGCATTTAGCTCAAAGCCTCACAGAGTTGCTAGCATGGTTAAGTACAAAATGGCCAAATTAGATTCTTTTCAGTGGGGGTTGCAGACAGAATTCTATTTAATGATCTCTTTTTCAAGGAGTGCATTTCATTAGACCAACCTAAGAGATATTTACTCTGTCCATCACTATCAACATGTCATCTTGTTTTCATATGTAAATGTAAATTGAAAACTCAGCTGTGTCCGCAGTCTTTTCTGTTTGATCCTCTCCTAGATCAGGTGTATTTGTGTTTGTCTGCCTGCGTGGTTGGCTGTCTGTTCATTTTGGCACTTTCCATCTGAGACAGTACAGACCTCGCTGTCTGGTGCAGTGATGTAACACAACAGCTCTTTGTTATGTCCGTTTTGTGATGTAACCGCTCTGGTATTGTTAAATGCTCTGCATCTAAAGTGCATGCCTGTGCGAGAAAGCCAGTGAACAAATCTGTGGGTGTTTACATTAAAAAAAAAGTGTGAGTAATTGTGTGCTTTTGTGTGTGTGTCACTGTACATAAGTGCCACATTCGACGTGCCTTTGTTGGCAGAATTACACGTCTCCAGCGTAAAGCCCGTACACAGCACCGCTGACATTAATACCCCTGGTGGCATTGTTTGCTAGTTATCCTCCTGTGTTCTCTGTGTGATGTCAGTCTGTGGTAACCAGGGCAGAACAGAGAATAAAATGATAAAGCAAAGCGTTGACCTGAATGGCACGGTTCAGAGCTTTCTCCCTGATTACACTCTGAGGCAGCAGCCAGTCAGTGGGTGGACCTGAATGAGGTCTTTACTTTGAGCTAATAACAGGGATTTATACTGTCATTCAGGGCTTCATCATATCTTCAGAGCAGCTAGACACACAGACAGGTTATGACACTGCATGTAGAGCAAAAGAAAATTATTGTCTCCGAAAAGCAGACCATGGCAAGTGACACAAAATTGCCTTTTTCCATCAGTCACTTAATGTCAGTCTATAACGCCAGAAAACTAAAACCTGATTATAGAAGATCTGATACTGTTACTCAGATAAAAATATCACTATCTTGCAGTTTGTCCTGTATATTTATGCATTTTGCTTCTTGGAGCAAACGGTGTGATTACAACAGATTTTGTTGTGCACTACTTCAGTCAATAGAGGAAGACAACTTCCTTAAGGTTTACTGATCTCTAGGCCTCTGCACTCTCTGATTTGTTTTTCTTTTTCTTTTACTTTAAGCAACATTGGTTAAAAATACTTTTGAATCCAGATGGAATGCATCATTTTTCTTTCTGTACAGGTCATTGCTGCAAATGCAAAATATTTAAAAGCCTTTATATCAGATATCAGAAAAATACACATATACCCATTACAAATCCAAAATAGAAGGAACAGTATATGTGCCTTGACCATAGCACCTCAGTAGCGGTTAGTCTTCCAGTCTGGAGATTCACTCTGGCAACAACCCAAGCCCATTTCCCCTAACTTCTGCTATTCTAAAGTATGTTTTGTTCTAGTCCAGTGTGGTCCAAATCCAACTTTCCTCAGCCAAGGTCCCATTAAGTAAATACTGGCTTTTTTAAGGGGGAACTGCTTCCATCCAGTTCAGCCCAATTTCAAGTGGTCTAATTCAGTCGGAGTCATCTGGGTGCCATAACCTTCTCATTATTTCACAGTTTCATAATCTGACCCAGCCTGGAACACTTAAATGTACCAATCACTCATTTCTCTCTAACCCACCTACCTGTCTGACCTGGAGGACACAACACAATTGTGTGTGTGTGTGTGTGTGTGTGTGTAGACCTTCAAAACTGTTTGATGGTAATGAGAATTCATTTTGTGGATGTTAAAGCTGCCTACCAGCTGAAAGAATTATCATCAGAATCAGCATCAGCCACACAGAGGGCACTGATCTGAATTAGAGCTCTCTGAATTATTGATTTCCACCTGCTGGAATCACATCCCGTCTCCCTTGTATCTCTCATTTGTGCCATCACCACTTTCTGTGTTCTTTTGAACCTTTTCAAAAACCAAAAACTAATACTAAAAACAAATAAACTAAAACGCATCTGAGAAACATTTCAAAACAGCAGCAACGAAACACTGACACTGTCATTTGGCATCTGTAGTGTTTTGGTTGTGCTTTTGTGCAAAATTTATTGTGTTTATTCCTCAGTCAGTGGTGATTGGTGATTTTAATATTAATTAATGTATGCTGTCAGGGAGGCAAAGAAACAATTCATTGCACACATTTATTGTATTAAGTGCTTCATGATTTATTAATGGGCATGTTTAAGGATAGAGGAAAGAAAGGGAAAATAAAATAAAAGAGAAGGGCAAAGCATAAATTGATTCCTTCCACAAAGACAAAAGTCTATTGAAGTAATTTGTGGACTCATTGAAATGTTGATTCTTTGGCCTTTTAGTTTTTACTCATTAGATGAAACTGTTGGCATATATCAAAGTGTCATTTTGATCATATGTATTTTATTTTCTCTAATCTGATTATATTAATACCAAGTTTAGCATTACCAATGCTAGTGTCGCATATATTCCCACTATAGATGACCTTAGTCTCACTTACTGTCACTGTTTCTTTCAGTGTTTCTCATCTGTATGCATTTCATGTCTGTGATGTCTGTGCTTATCTGTTTTTCTGTCTCTGTCTATCTGTCAAGCTGAAGGAGTCTATTCTCCCTCTCTATTTAATGTCCTTTCTTTGTACAGTACGTAGCCTACCGTCTCTGTCTCTCACACACCATCTGTCTGTCTACTGGTGTCTCTGTCTCTCTTCAGTCTCTCACAGCACTTGCCTCCTGCTTCACCCCCCCCCCCCCATTGGACTTGGCATGTCGCTGCATATCTATATTATTACACCTTGACGAAATATGTATGTATGTGTGTGTGTGTGTGTGTGTGTGTGTGTGTGTGTGTGTGTGTACATGTGCTGCCATGTTCCATTTAATCAAGGCTCCCAGTCCGCACATAGGACAAATTGATCGGTTGGTTTGCCAGCTGTCCTGGCAGATCTCTCCTTCTGTCTCTCTATTTCTCTAACCACCCCCTCTCCCTTTCTCTCCCTGATGCTCTCATTTCCAGTTTAACTCGTATACCTTGGCAATTAAAAGGCAAATAAGGGATTAAAAAAAAAAAAAAAGTCTTCTGATGATTGGAGTGGTGTTCCTTACAAGCATTTTCAGCTTTTTTTTTTGCACTGTTGGATGCCTTTTAGAGGGTCCACATTCTCCCATTGGCAGATGGCTGCTGGCCCATTTTGATTGACGTGACCTTGTCTGGCATAGTCTGTTGGCGGCCCTTCGAATGATCCCTTGCTGTGGAGAATTATGGGCAGCGTGCAAAGCCAGCTCCTTTTGTTATCTGAGCTGCACATATTGTCTTGATACACCCCTATCATTAGACACACATTTCCAAGGTGGGCTGGCAAAATGTGTATCCACGCTGAATTGAAGAGATAAGTCAGAATTTCAGCCAGCCATGGGTATGGCTAGCTTGCTTTTAAGCATGACAGGTAGAAAATGCAAAACCCATTTCAGTTCTCATAGATCTATGCATAATTTTGCCTTGATTTGGGTGCTATTCACGCTTGATGTTCTTGGCGTGGTGAGGGAGGGATAGTGGCAGCGTGGTCAGGAACAAAGAGAGTCTACTCCAGTGCCGCTTGACAGGGTGTGTGTGTGTGTGTGTTTCTGTTCTGTCCTCATGCTTGTCTGTCCTGTGAGCTAAAAGCAAGAGGCTTTTCTCGGTGTAATGACAGACATTAGAAAGTCGATTACATGAGTCTTACAGCCTTGGATACACAACTCACAGGCATACACACATGCATGCAGGCGTAAAAAAAACACGCTTGCGCACTCACTCTGGCTTGAGCCAGGAGAGGCTGACGCTGCCTGCTAATGAATGTGTGATGGCAGGCCTTTTGTGTGTGTGTTTTGTAAGAGTGACTGAGTAAAAAAGGTGGGATAATAGAGGCCCCCTCACTATTGTGCTTGTGCCTTGATGAACATTCATAAGCATTTCAGGACAGCAGGTTTGTGTTTGTCTTTGCACCTGCTGTGTGTACCTCAGCCTGGCTGCCTCACACACAGACCTGTCGTCTCCTGTCTGTGTTGTTGACTGTATTGTAGTGTGACGCGGTGCCAGAGGTACAAGAGATAGAGTAGCATCTTTTTCCAAGCAGTTCTACTTACAGTTTAGCCTGGTTGCAGAATAAATCCCTGCCCAGATCTCAGATTTTGCCACATAATTCAAATAGATCTGCTTTTGCTGTCAGGTTCTCCAGTTGGAAGAACAAACAAGCCTTAATGGGAGAAAGGATTGATGACAAAATTTACAGATCACTTCTTAAACTTGGTTAATTACAATTCTAAACACCAGCCAGTGAGAACAAGCTGACTATCCTGGCTAACATTTGCTAGCTAACTATGTTAGCCAACATATTAGCTACAATTATATTCCTGCCCTTTTCCCAGCCAGTTAATTCAAACGTCTAGTTTAATGTGTGTCCCTTGGTAGTAAAGAACACAGCTTGCAAATGTTAGTCAGCCAGCCGAATTGTGTTACCTTGTCTGCTAAATTCCTGTATCAAAACAGGTCTTATTTAACCAGCAAATTATCTTTTGATAAACCAACTGCCATCCTCTGTAAACGGCCTCGAGTTCTGCTAACTCTACACTGGCTAACACAGCCTTATATTGATTGAATGTGTCTACCATTGGTGACCAAGCAAAAAATCAACCCCTCCATCCAAGTAAAACACCTAACAAGGAGCCATTATTGAATGAATGAGGTTTTAAGTGGAGGAGGGAGAGAGAGTTAAATTTAGGAAGAGAGACAAGAACAATAGATGGGTAAAATGCAAGGCAGAGATGAAAAGTGAAGCCACGAGGAATGGGAAAGGGATTATAAGGGGGAAAAAAAGACAGATGTTTTAGTTGAAGAGAAAGGAAGCAGAGGAGAGACGGAAGGAGAGGGAGAGAGCATACCAGAGCTATTAATGTAGACCTGCTGTTAAGAATACAGTCTCAGAAGAGAGGACACCCGAGCATCGAGCGGTAGCTGGCTGCCTGATTTCACACCCATTATCACCTGCTACAAAGGCACGGCAAGTGGAAAATGAAACTGCATAGAGGGAGAGTGTAAAATAATCTGTTTTATTCTGTGTATTTGTGAGTGTGTGTTTATGCACCACCTGATGTTACACATGTATTGATAAGCTTCTGTTACATGGTGTGTATTCATGTAAGGTCATGAGTGCTTATCACCCTCGCTCACGCTCTCACCTTTTGCAGTCTCTCTTATGTGCAGTGGTTGGGTATCACTTTGGACTATGGAGGGAGGCATTTGAAAAAAAAAAAACCAAATAAAGTGGGAAATTTGGAAAACGACAACAAAATTAAATTTTGGGTTTTGCAGTTGTGTGCCTGCACATTGCCTTGGCTTGTTTTCATTTGCCTAGCTGGTTCAATCCAGTAGCAGCCTTTGATGCCATTTGCCAAGGCCACTGATCACACGTAATGTGAGAATTGTGTTTGTCAGATGGATTTAGCCAAAGTCTCCTCTACTTTTCTCTACTAATCCTATCTTTTATCTCGTCTGTACTTCCCTGTGGATTCACTTGCTTTCTATTTTTTCTCTGTTCACTCTTTATTTTCTCTCTCATGAATTGAAAGGGAGATGAGTGCTTTCTTCTTAGGTTTTAAAATGCTGCTGTGCTTAGTGGAGTCTCCGTGCGAAGAACTGAAAATGCTTAAGTGATATAAAATGGCTTTTGATTATCTTTAAAAGAGCTTGAGAATTTTTATTAGGCTCTCTGCAGAAATATCTCATGGTTTTAAATATCTTTTAATAATGTGTGATTTATGTGTTCATCCCATGTGCAGAAATCTCCTCAAACTGTGGCTTTTGACTGGATTTCCCTGGTTAAGATAAAGGAGGCAGGAATTATTAAATCAGATTTTTTGAACATATCTGACGTGCTGTATTTCTGTGTTTGCTCTTTTCCAGCATGTCCCCCTGGATCCTACAAGATGTCCTCCAGGCAGCAGGAGTGTTTCCCCTGCCCAGCCAACAGTGTCGCCGAGGAGGAAGGATCTGTGGTGTGTGTGTGTGAAGAGGACCACTTCAGGACTCCCCTGGACACTCCCTCAGCACCGTGCACACGTACTAAGATTATATATGTTTATATTTATGTGTTTATATGTGTGTGTGTGTGTGTGTGTGTGTGTGTGTGTACATAGTGACCTTTTGGTATTATCTCTTTCTCCTATTACACACTCCTATACTGTGTCATTTCATCTTGACATTTTTGCATTAAGTGAGCAATTTCCTGTTTGTAAGCCAATAATTATCTCACCCACCCTTTCAGCCTTTCATATATCCACTTCTGGCATTTGCCTCTATATCCATAAAGATCACTTTTCCCCTCTGGTTTACCTGTCCTTCACCCCTCATCCTTTCATCCACTTTGCCTTTTCTCATCTCATCAACCCTCTGTCTGACCTGCACCCACCTCCCCAGTCTTCTGTCTCACCATCTATCCTTATTTTTCCATCTCCAGTTCCTCCTCATCACCCCATTTCCATGTCTCATCTCCCCCAACCTTCACCTCTCCTTCACCTTATAGCCCTCCACTAGTATTGACTTTCATCAGTTTTGTCCACCAGGAATTAGTCTGTCCCTCCATGAGACACAGGATATGTGTCTATTGATAGTAAAGTTGTTATGTGGTTTTTATAGCTACACGCTCAAAGAATGTGTTACCTAAAACAAACATCTAGCTTTTTTGGTATTTCCCTTTGATAACATCAGTAAACACAGAACATTTGTTGACTTGTTTTAGAGTTATAAAGTAGGGTTTTATATTGAATAAATAGTTTTAGATGTAGTCGTTTTAAGAATTTCAGGTAAATCCAGTTCCAGCTTGAGAAGATTTGTAAAGTTGATCCACCATAGAGCAAATATCCTCAGGCTCATACACATTATTTTATGTTTAAAGGTGGACTTTCCCAGAACTGTAACCCCTCCCAACTTGTGCTTACACCCCCTTCAATTTCATCCAATAATATACGCACATTATGCATCCATCCACTGCAGCCATTTTCTCTGCCTCTCAACCTTTTATCATCCATTCTTCTTTCCCCCTAACATTACATCTATATTATATATTCATGCAAAAAGCCCATCACCCCATTTTCTGTATCTTTTTGCTTAACCTTGTGCATTCTCTCCATATCCGTCCACCTTTCCTCCTGACATTACTCATCCGTTTTCTGCTATACATCCATTATCCAGCTTTTTACTGGACCAACCCATCTTTTTTATACTCTCTCCATTCCTCCTCTTTGACCCCTGGACACACACTGTCCTCCTCCCTCTTAGTCTGTCTACTTAACTTGGCCACTCATCACTCCTCTTTCTACACACTGCCTGTCCACATTTTCCTTCCTCTTCATCCTTTCATCTGTTTCGTCCATTGAAGTTATCATTCTTCTTCCCTCTGTTTAACTGAAACCTGAAATCCCTCTGCCCTCAAGCAACAAACCATATAATCTCATCCCCACTGTCCACACATTATCTGTTCATCTCTCACCTCTTACCTTGTCTCACCCTCTCTCACCCTTTGTCCCAAACCGAATACCATTCTTCTGCAATAAAGATGCACTACAAGGCCAATAAGACAAAGACCATACAGGGTAGCCCTATTGATTTCTGCATGGAGAACAGCCTATTGATATAGCTTAGTAATTAGATTGAGGAATAATGGGCTCAATATCCCAGGAGTACTCAGGGCAGTAAAACCATAGGGTCACTACATCTCTCCGTGCATGTTTGTATACACACATTCACTTCAGTGTATGGATATATGTGTAAGTGTGTGGTCATATTGGCTTTTATGGTAACTGGAGAGGTTTAATTACAATATTGATCGCTGAGCTCTGTGATCCCTGTGTGATAACATTTATAGCAGCCTTAAAGCAGCCTAATGACCACATTAATTACACTATTGATTCGGTAATTATGATCATCCCCAGATTTGGCTAATCCACCACTTGTGTACTGATGGAGAAAGAGAGAGCTTGATGAATCTAGTATTATAGGAATTAAAGAAAAAGGAAGCGTCTGCCAGCTGAATGAGGTTTGATATGCACACCTTATTATCGCAGAAATTCAGAAATAATGTCAATGTAATATTATTCTTTTCGTCTTGCTATTAATACCTGTGAAGTATCTAAACCCTAATGTGTTTACCACAGCTAAAAGTTACAGCTGTCTCTTTGAAATAATATGCTCTTCATTGTTTTAAGAATCCGTTTAAAACAGGTGAAAGAACACATTGCCACATATTTTAAAGATTCATGTGGTCATACTTCCCGGCATGACTAATTACCATTGTTAATGGCGGCTGTTTACAATTTTTCCATTACAGCACACTGTTAAATATTTCTTTGTGGCTGTGAAGAGGAAAAGTAAAACTTTAGAAACAGTGAAAGTAAATGTCTCACTGGGGACACAGAAATATTTCTTTGCATTCAATTTTGGCAGAGTGGAACTACTGCTGACAGAACTGCAAAGGCAATGACAATAGCATAATGACTATAATAAAAAAAAAAAAAACCTTAAAGTGATGCATAATGTTTGCCAATGTGTGTCTCTGCAAATGGATTTTTGGTAACAGTGGGAGCCCATAAGTCTCAGCAAGAAGTTTAAAGTTGCAGCAGAACAGTTTTTAAGCTTCTAGCTAAGGGAAAACATGCAGACGCTTCATAGGCCTCAATGGCAAAAGTGTTAAAAACAACAAGAGCAAGTTTGGATTTCCTTCAGGACATCTTAAACGTAGTTACTATCAACAGACTGTCACTAAGTGTAAGAGATTTAGAAGATTCACTGTCCTAAATCTCTAATTGTGATATTAAACCTGTCCTAGAGAAAGAGTAAGAAGTAAGAAGAAGAAAGTCTGGCTATTCTCATTAGCTCAAATGTGCTAGCAGGGTGTGTTAGCCAGTTAGCTACATGCACTCTATGGTGTCCTGTTACGAGAAAACAAGGCACTATTTTGAGCCATGGAACTCTTCCTTAGCATTTGGTTTAAGCTAATACATAAATGCAAATTCTTCAAAGGCTTTACTGGCAATAGTGTAGGAACAGCATCAAGCGCAAGTTTGGATTTGCTATACTGCATTATGTTGGAGCAGCAGTGGTCTGGGAGTCGGAGTCATTTAGATGGACAGGGCAAAAGGAGATGGAAGGTGGAGACAGAGAGTGAAAATGGGCAAAAGATGGCAAAGAGATGAGAGAGTTGTGGAGCTGAACTTTTAATAAGAGACGCTCGGATTTGAAGATGAGAAGAGGGAAAAAGGAAACTTCAAGAGAAAGAGGGAGTGCAAGGCCGAGAAAGTAGAGAGAGATGTGAATAAAAGGCCCAGCTGTGTCTACATCTAGTGTGTGTGTGTATGTGTGTGTGTGTTCACACTCTGAATGCTCTCTGGGCTTATGTAACTCTGTGCTCTACGAGCGGGACGCAGCTGTGGTGTGTGACGTGTTTGACATCACGCACAGAGCAGCACACCTTCACTTATTCATTACACAGGACATGCACACACATACAGGGACACATATAAAATTCATGGCCTTTAATGGACTTAAGCTCTATTTAGCCCCTGTGTGCAAGGACCTGCAGGAAAGGACAGCCAGGACACTGAGTGGTGAGATACAGTCCTCCAGCCTGACATTTTATACAGCCAAACCAGACTGGACATTTTGTTTTTATCTTCTTTGTTACATGTGGTGGTTGAGTTTAAAATGTTTTAGGTTTTACATCCAAAGCCCTGTGCATCAGACAGTGGCCCAAAGAGGGATGATGTGATTTTCTGACAGATCTCAAGGGGCTTTGACAACACAAGTATAATCCAGAGATATATTACAATTATCCAGTGTTTTATCTTGAGAGTCCCACCACAAATTTAGCCTCACACTAGGCAGCTCAGGCACTTATGATGCATGTGGCATATCACAACCCTAATATCAAATCAGATTCATGTTCCTGGAGAGTTAAAAGCCTTCTCCATGGCAACTCACCTTTATTTACTGATGGTAAGTGGAGGTTTTGTTCCTCAGAGCACTGCTGACCTCAGTGGATAATGGGCAAACTTGTAATCCACACTCATGCACGCTCACATTCAGACAAAAGGCAGTGACACTGTAAGCCTAAGATGTCACAAGTTATTTTGAGTTTTTTTTTTTTTTTTATTCATTGAAAAACACAGATACACGCTGAAAATACCTAACATTTATTCGGTTTCTGCTTATAGCTCTTATTCCCAGGTGTTGTGCTGTTCCTGTCTCTGCATCATCTTTAATCCCTCCTCCATCTCAATCCAATAAACATTTTTTTAGCCCCACTGCCAAACCATGATAACGCCACATATACTAGTATATCACAGTAACAACTTTATATTTTCATTTTCCTCTGCCCATTAGGGTCAAGTGCTTCTCATCATAACAATTGTTTCTTAACACCAAATCCTGGATAAAACAGGATTATCATAGCGTGATGTGCAAACTGAGCCCATGCAATCACACTATAATACCCTCTGCGTTTAGTCTGTCAGTCATCAATCTCATGCTTCAGCATCGTGATGTTTGAGCAATCTTTGGGAGCCACACAGATGCACTCTGTGCAGCACTCAAACATGTCGTTTGTACAATCCCTTTTTCCAGGAGAAAAACATGATTGTTCCAGTTTGTTCATTGTCTTATGTATCCAAAAACAGTTGGGTAGATTTTTGATACTGCTTATTTTTGAAGCATGGTTAGTCTTTATTTTGTCATGTTTTTTGATACGTATTGACATGATTTGACAAGTTGTATGATCATTATTCATAAATTATTTAGGGCTCAGACAATAAACCAGTGTACAATTTTACTATTCTTGTCTCTCTCAGGGCCACCATCCCCTCCTAGAGATTTGGTCTATACCCTGAAGCAGTCCACGCTGATCCTGGAGTGGGCGGCCCCATCCGACACAGGTGGCAGGGTGGATCTAACCTACAGTGTGGGATGCCGGCGGTGTGTCGGGAGGCAGTGTGAGCCATGCGGGGCAAGTGTCGGCTTTGTGCCTCAGCAGGTTGGCCTGACGGAAAGAACGGTGACCATGGTTAATCTTCTTCCCAACACCAACTATACATTCACTGTAGAAGCCTTAAACGGTGTGTCAGAACTGTTGCCCAACAAGAGGTTCTACACACAAGTCAACGTGTCAACAAGCCTTCCTGGTGAGTCACGGTTTGATCTTTAAACACAGCCTCACTCTCACATCCACATACAAAGGCATGTGTATGGAAAGGGCATTTTAAATTAAACAAACAGCTGAACTAGAATGAGGTCACACTGCATTTCCAAAAAGATGATGTAGCAAATGTACTCAACTGGGACAAACCAGCACACTTGCATGTCTCTGAAACGCTTTGTGTCTTCAGACTACATTATGCATGAGCTGAAAGGTAATCATAAATCAAGCACTGCATGGGTTGCAGTGGAATTTGCAATAATATTGATTGTGGTAATGTTTATGTTGTAGGAAAAACATTATCTCCATAACCGAGTCTGGTCAATTCTCACAGCATCTCATCTTAAAAATAAATTATTAATAATAATAAATACCCTCATTTATTAAATATGAAGACTTTGCTGAAGAAGAGGAGTGTTGTTTTTTTTTTTGTTCATTAAAGCAGATATATTTCTTATGACATTAGTGGAGGTGGCTGTTAATTCAGCAGGGCTGGACTGCTTTTACTTATACAGCCACACACAAAAGTATGGACACATACACACTTTCAGGCACTGTGCACACCCTCTCCCTGTACATAAATAGATGTATGTACCGTGACCTTTGAATATGCTTGTAATTTATGTAGATGCTAAAAATACAGACAGCAACATACAGTACAGCACACATGGCCTTCAAAACCAAATGTGCCTCCTATAGCGTGCTTTTAGATTATGTGTATGCTAAGCAGCACAAACTCTCATCATACACACTTCGTCCCCATACTGACAGTGTGCCTGTCATTACCGACAGAGTAAAAAGTCTCACCGGTGGAGGTGATCTCATTTTCATCAGCAGAAGTCTTCAGCAGGCCATTAGCCAGGGGCTTGAAAAAGCACTTTGCCAAGTAGCCCTGTCAGCCAGCGCTGCAGCAACACTATTTGGGGGAGCTCAAGTGTGAAAAGACCAAACACCCACACAAAAAAAAAAAAAAAAAAAATGTACAAGCAGACATTCTGGCTTGAACACCGACAAACACTCTCTTATACAGAAATGTACACATACATTTACCTGTCATACCCACTGTGCATATTTTTGAAAAAGCTTGTTTACTCCATTTGTTTGCAAAGCCTTCGTTTTTTTTTGAAATGCTGAGAGAAATATGAGTCTGAAGATTGAAGGCATAATGAAGCAAATGAAGTATGAGGAGAGAGAAACTGAAAGGTGCTGCACAAGGAAACAGGTGCTGGAGAAAGAATGAGAAAGTGAGAATGGCAGAATGTGTTTTTGCCACTAACTAGAAATTAGCTTTGAGAAATGTGCTCCATAATGAATAGAGATCTGTTAGTCATATGTGAGTGTTGAGACGGCGGCAGTACTTAACATGGATCTTGGGTTAGTTTAATGTCAATTAAGGGTAGATATACCAATTTGTTTATAATGGCAAATGGGCTCACTTGATTAGGTTTTTTTCTGTGTTGTTTTTTTGTTTGTTTGTTGGCATGTTGAAGTCTATGACAGATGTGCATCTTTGTATACAAAGAGGATGGATTTAAGTAGATTGATGTGGCGTATTTATAATGAATGTTGAGTGTGTCTTGGTGGGCTAGATCCTCTTGCTGACCAACTCTAAATGTTATGTAAGTGTAACATCTGGACATCTGGACCACATAGGGTGAGTGAGTGCTTGAAGCACAGCTTTACTTGTGTGTTGTATGAACCAGATCTCTGTTCAATGTCGGTGACATGTGGTGAAGCGTTAATACCACTTGCTCTCAGTTTGCAACTGCAGTATTTTATTCGGAAAGTAATTTTGTTTTACAGATTTAATGGTTTTTGGGTTTTTTTCCCCCCTTTTGTTCTTTACCTACCAATTTCAGCAAGCCTGCATTCCACAAATGGCATTTTTGAACTTGAATCTGCCTTAAACAATATTTGACCACCAAGGGCCAGAGAGACAAAATAAAGGCTCAGAAATACAGACATAAAAACAGACGCCAAAAAACAGGTTATGGCTAGCTTGCTAAATTCTAGGCTCAATTCATCAGTCAGTTAGTCTGGCTGTCTGAGTTTGTTTCTTAGAAACATCTCCTTCTGGATAAACGGGGGGGCTGTGGTGACAGCCACGAGACTCGGCCATGCATTCTGTGGATTGATCTCAAAACCAAAACAATGGTAAAAACACTATAAGTTGATTAGAGTGAATTGTAGTCATGAGTGGCCCCTTCACTATACATTGAGTTGACTGATTCCATGTTCTGCCCATGTCCAGTGGAGGCTTAGGTCACTGTTGTGGTGTATGGTTCTGAAGATTGTTTTCAAGAACATGTGTTGCAGTGTTTCAAACCAAACCCCTTTTATCTGCCATCAGTTGAAATCTGTGATAGAATGGCTGACAGTAACTTGGCTAACAAGGGACAACTTAGCCATCTTCAGCTCTCTAACAGGATTTAGCTTACCAAAGGGCACTATATCAGAAAAGGACAAACCTGTGGTGATTATTTTTTCAGTCCCCACAGTTCTTTCAACCTTTCTCCCTTTTATCTCCCCTTCCCTGTCTGTCATGTCAGCAGTTGCCATGGCGTTGATTTGTGGTTATTATGGGGTATTAGGGTGTGAGTTGTCCCGCTAACTGTGTCATCCAGAGGGATTGGACAAGGGGTTAGAAGAGCGTGTTTGCAGGGGTTTCAGAGGACTTTCTGTGTCAGGGAGGATTTAGACTGACATTTGGTGTGGGGTGTTTAATGCTGTGTGTGTGTGTGTATGTGTGTGTGTACATACGAACATGTCTTTCTGTGGTTGGGTGGACAGAAGGTTGGTTTGAAACCATTGTTGTGCGGACATTTTGGCCTCACAAGTTTAAATTTCTGTTTGAGTGTTAAGACTTGGTTTTAGGTTTCAGGTGAGAATTAGGTTGAGGTAGGGGTTAGGATGAGCTCCTCATTAGGGCCATGTGAAGCATGGCTGTGTTAATGTCTGCATGCACAGGCCACACAAGGCTTAGGTCCTTGTTCAGTTTTATCAGGCGTGGAATATATTTTCATTAATTCTGATGGAAATAGTCAGCATCATCAGCATAAGAAAACACAGAACCTTCTGACAGATAAAGATCAAGATAGATGAAAGTTTATCCATGAAAATATAAGAAAAACATCTTATCAGTCAACCAATCAATCAGACTATTTGTATAGCACAAAGTGCACAACGTGCTTTACACAAATCATCTCCACCCACCCCCACTCCAGCCACCCCTCCACCCCTCCACCCAGCAATATAGCAACAATTGACAATGTTATAAATACAGGACCCAATAAATGCAGGAACTGAGTAAACTCTATCATAAATCTCATAAATTAGCAGAGAGGAAACACTAGAGGGAGGATAAACATTCAGAACAGCAAAATAAAATAATAAATAATATAAAATAAAACAAATAATATAGAAGAAATATAAAATAAAAGAAAAGTGAAGTGTAAGTGCCATGTGAAAAATGATAATAAAATGCTAAAAGAGAGGATGTAGGTTGTTGTTGATGTTGGTTTAACCAAGCATGTAAATGTATTGTCTTCCAGTAAATTGTATCCCTGAAAATAAGTAAACATAATGGCATTCCTAATCCATATCTGATCCATGAACATTAACACTAGTGCTGCACTGAAATGGGATATTTCAGCATGTGTTATCTGTTGCCATGGGAGACAACCAAAACATTCAGAGAAACGGGGGACAAATCCACAATGTTTTTGTCAACTTTTAGCTCCTACTGTCCTAAACTAAATCCATAAGGACGCCGCATGTGTTATTTTCTCGGCAGGATAAAGCAGACAGCTTTTATAGCAATATTGTGGGTGAGACTGATCAGAGCCTCTGTGTACTGTGAATTGAGGTAGCTCATCTGCAGGAGCAGGCTGTAATGGTCAGAAATCCTGTGCTGCCAGGTCAGCTACAGAATTGAAAAACATTCCGGCACAGACCTCAGCCTTGTATCTGTACATGTGTGGGTGCCTCCACACCAAGACTTTACACCATCAAAACTCACTGACCTTTATAAATACTTCAGCAGGGATTTGGAACAAAGCTAACACACACCAGCACACACACACTCTCACGCTCTTTCTCTCTTGCTACCTCATCATCTCTTTATTACTTTCTGCTTTTTTTTTAACCTCCTCCCTTCCTCTGTGTCCTAATCTCTTCTTTTTTTACCCTCTATTTCCTTCCTCATTTCCCCCACCATATCCTTTCTTGCTCTCCCTATCACCTCACTATTCTTAGATGGTAATTTCTCTCCCCCCTCCTTCTGCCTCTGCATCCACAACCACTCCTTCCACTATCTTCTCTTTTTCTTGCCACCTGCCTTGACATAATCACGGCTGCCCTCTTCCTCCTCACTTCTCTCTATCCTCTCTACAACTGCTTCCCCATCTTCTCCTACTGTACCATATTTGTTTTTCTGGGCACAGTAAGCTTGTTAGCAGTGGGTGGTATGGTTTAGCTGGCAGCTGAGGGCCACGAAAGCCTGAGGTTTTGAAGACACAGTCTGAGTTGGGGGAGAGAAGAGAAGGTGCAGGCACACACAGGAGGTCAATTAACATCTATGTATTTACTAAGATTTTCTTTCTTACTGGAGAAAGAGCATCTGAAACAGCATTTTAAATCTACTGACATTAATACCCGCTGTTAAAACCAAATACAAATTGAATTCTTTAAAACTTTCTCCTTGAACTGGGAGCTTGCACATGCACACTGGAGGAGTGGATTTCTCCCAGACACATGGAGTTTTATCAGGACTCTCCAGGCTACCAAGGGGAGGGAGGGAGGTTTGCATGGTGTGTCAAGGATGGATGGATGGATAAAAGAGAAGAGGGAGTGGGGGATAGAAACATGGTTGGAATTGCGTGAGGAGATGGGGCATGGGCTGGGTAAATGGGGGATCAGTTTTGCCCAGGGCTCATGGGGCCCCTTATCCAGCTGTGGATTAGGGATGCATATATGTTTGTGTGTGTGTGTGTGTGTGTGTGTGTGTGTGAGTGTCTGGTCTGGTCTGGTCTGGGTGCACCAGGCCATGTGTGTATGACAGCACTTTTACATGTGTGTGTTACCGTCCTTGCATGCAATATGCTCTGTGCATTGCTTCATGCTTGACTTGTGTATATGCAAGAAAGGATGCGATAATGACATCTTGCCTTAGCATTGTTCCATACATGTGCAGTTTTGTGTGTGGCGGCGGGCACGTGCGTGTGATCGAAACACACTTGGGCTGAATGTCTTGGCCCCCAGTGGTTCATCCAAAGCCCTTTAGCTGAGGCAGGGAAGAAGAGAGGGATGCAAGGAAGGCTGTAGAGAGGGGGTAGAGGTGCAGGTCAGGGCGGAGGAAGGATTGGCATTTCAATATCCTCACAGGATTACTGGCAGGGCTTTAGATGGCTGGTCTCCGTGGAGTTACATGGGCCCGAGAGATAGTGGAATAAAGGGAGGAGAGGAGAGAGGGATGAATATAGAAGTGGATGGATGGAGAGAGGTGAGCTGTGTAGCATTATGAGCAGAATGCCTTGTGGGTGCAGTGGCAAGGAGGCATGGAGTGAGGAGCAAAAGCAAAAAAGCATAGGATTTCCTCAAAAATGATGTGCACACAGTATAAACTTTTTTTGTGTGAACTATCTGGAGTTATCTGGGGCTTTAAACAAATCAGGTATGTGAGAAAACTGAATAAGTAGTACACTTTATTTACAAGTCCTTGTGTGTGAGACGAAATCAGGAGGTGAGAGGAAAACATAAAGGTATGGAGATAGAAGGGAAGGAGATAGAGATAGAGCTGAAATATAAAGAGAGAAAAAGCAAGAGAAAAGACGAGACACACCTCAGGACACATGGTGTAAGAATACAGAGGAATAAAGCTGTAAAGTTGAAGGAATCAGAAATGTGAGGGAATGTGATTGAAGCCTGGTACGCCAAGTAGGGTCACAGGAAATGAGCAGAAATGGGAGCAGTAGCTCAGGTGTTAGAGCTGGGCTGCCATTCCTCGGCTCCTCCCGTCAACACGTTTCCTTGAGCAAGACACTGAACAAAGTCACTCCTGATCTGTGAAGAAAAATAAAATCAGTGATTTAGTAAAGCCCTGTGACACAAAATCAAAGTAGAGGAAATATCCTGGTTTTTAGTCCCCAATATGAGTCAAACTTAAGAAATTCTGGAAACTACACTTCCCATAATGCAACTTGCAATTTTTATTAGACCATCCCTGCCTCCTAAAGGCCTGTGTCTGTCTCAAACCCAAGCAGATATTACTTGGTTATTTTTTTTCAAGGCCATAGAAGATAATTTCGATTCAGCTGGTGTCACAGGTGAAGTAGTACTCCTCATGACAAGTAAACTGTACAGTTTGTATGAAATCAGTGGAGTGGCCCTTTAATGTAATGTAAAGGTGAAAACTGGTGCTTTTTGACTCATGGAAGGAAGATAAGAAGAGAAAACACAAAGATGGAGGTAGGGCTGTCTCTGACTCTTGATACAGCACCTCATGGTTTTCCGAGAACTCTGATTGACTCCTGAGAACACGTTTCAGTTTGACTGTTTGAATATTTATAAGTTTGAGCCTGAATTAATTTGGGATCACACCTTCCCTGCATTGTGACAGAAACTGTCAGGTAATGTTTTTTTTCTTTCTTTCACTGAATGGGTTCTTCTCAACTGTCAAAGTACGAAACTACTACTTTTTCATTTAGTTTCCAATAGCCTTTTTTTCCCCCCCTTTCACACCTCCTCACCTTCTCTCTGCTCATCCCCACCTCCAGCCCTCTGCATGGAGGCGTTTGGATCCTTTTTGCCTCCTTAATTAGAAGTGATGGGAAGGTGAGGCTTCAGCAGGCACCAAATGAATAGAGTCATCAAGCTACTTTTCAGGACTATAGCCCAGCCACTTAAGATGCTTTGTCACCCTGTGATGGAAATTTTAATTGCCTACCTCTTGGCTTATAATTGGAGTCTATGAAGAGGCACTCTCAGGTCTTTAGTTTGTGTGCTCTGTATGTGGATTTACAGGCTGTTTCTTGTTGTTCAGGGAATTGTAGTGTTCACTTAGGAACAAAAACAAAGCTTGGAGGTGGTTGATGGCACACACGATGTTATCCTCATAATCAGGGTATTATACAGGGCTTGAGGGCTGGCTTTGATGCACATCTTTTGCCAAAACCCTCTCAGGAGGGGAGAGAAACAGGTGAAAACACGAACTCTTATCGTTGCAAAGACACTAGAAAGAAAAGTTCAAACTTCAAAATCGGTGTTATCTCTCATTTTCTCCATCTAATACCTTGTGAGGTCTTTATCTTGTCTCTGTTGAGAGAGCTTGGCTGTGTTTGTATGTGCGTGCCTTCTTTGTTTGTTTTTTTTTGTTTTTTTTGTGGGGTATGTTGCTGGAGGGGAAGAAAAGTTGGCGGCACCCCGCTGTGTGTGAGAGAAAGAAAGTTGTGTAGAGATGCAGCTGTCTTTCTGAATGACAGCGTGCTGCTCTCTGATACAACAGTGGGTGGGTGACAGACAGTTCAGCTCATCAGACTAACATTGCACACACACACACACACACACATACATACAGACACACACACCTTTTTTTCTCATTCACTGTGCCTCTTTTACATAATTTTCAAACAATGGTCTTAGAGACTCCGTCTTTTTGAGTCAGACTTGGCGTACGTTTGCATTTTTTTTTAACATCTTGATATTTATCTAAGGAAAAAAAAACAACCCTGACACACTGTTTTCTTGTCTTACGATACACAGTAGATTCTTTTATTCTATCTTTTCTCACAGTATGCACTCTATGCATTCGCCCCTTTCTCTCAACATGTTTGACTGCACTTGAGCTGTGTCAGCAGCAAAGGAAAGCAGAAGTATAGGGGGGGGGTGTGTGTGTGTGTGTGTGTGTGTGTGTGTGTGTGTGTGTGTGTGTGTGTGTGTGTGTGTGTGTGTGTGTGTGTGTGTGTGTGTGTGTGCATGTATTTTCTCCCATTGCAAGTCTGTCAGGGCAGATCTTTCCCCACCTTCTTAGCCAACCTCCTGCAGCAGGCTTGGGTCAGCCACTCTGTGTTTTTGCAAGTGTGTGTGTGTGTGTGTGTGTGTGTGTGTGTGTGTGTGTGTGTGTGTGTGTGTGTGTGTGTGTGTGTGTGTGTGTGTGTGTGTGTGGCCTGTGTTTTTATTTGTTGGAGGCTCCAGGCAGAGACTGTCTGGCTTAACGGACATGTCGTGATCAGACCATGCCTCTGCCTTTAGGCTAAAGCACACTGGGCCCAAAGAGTGCTCAGAATCAGTCAGTGTGCAGCTGTCAAGAGCACTTTAAGCTAGTAGGCCCCAGTCGCTCTTCCCTGGTGGGAGCATGGGATGCCAGTTTTGGCAGATTTGTAAGCTTAGTAAAGGTTGAGCCAAGAGGTTATAAGGGTTTTTTGACATTCATCAGGTCTTCATGTTTTCTTTTTGTCAAAATCGTCCTTTAACCGAAATCAGACAAAGATCACTAATGTCAATTTCAGGCTTTAATTGTATATCTACATTGTTAGGGTGCAAAAATGCTTTACCATTTCATTGCAGGCTGATATTCAGTTTTTGCACAGCTGTGTTATTTTGATCAGGCCCTCTTGAATAATATCATACAATGAGATTCTCTTTGTCCTGCTTGCCTTTTCGCTCGTTGTTCTGGTCTCTCTCTCGCCCACCCACCTACTGACTGACACATTTAATCAGGCCACCACTGAGATTTTCCTCTTGGTTATGCACACAGACACTAGTATCTCTGGCACAAATACTCAGACACACACACACCTAGGTGGATCAAGTCCCTGAAACATATAATTTTGTAGTTTAGATGGAAATGTGCCCTATCCAGGTGTCTTCCCTGCACCATTCCTCCCCCTCACAGACCAAAATATATATCCAAATTTGTGTGTCTGTGTGTGTTACACCTAGACAAGACCCATTCTGTCTAAACGCCTTCCCTTCCCTTTTTCTTCCTATACTGATATGAATGATAATAACCACAGATAATACCTGTCTCTGGCTGCATCTGCTCACCTCACCTCTGAAGCTTGATCCGTTCTTCCTCTCTACTGTTTCTTTTTCCTATGCTCCAACTAATTGTGTGTAGGTATGTGCATGTAGTATGAGGCCCCTGAGCGGTTGGATGCTGATCAGGCAGAATAGGCAGAGAATGGTGAGCAGGGACACGTTCCCAAACAGTGCGCTACGGCCAGGGCAGGCTGATAGCCATAGATCAAGTCAAGCACCTTAGAAATTTTCAGATCTCAGTGATTTAATGTCTATAAAGAAATGTCAGTTTAAAGCAATAATAGTGCATCTTTGCTTCATTGTCCACGCCATCATGTTGAATTATGTTATTAAATGTGTTTGGATTTCTTGTTCAAATCTGAAGCAAGGTTGCTTTCAATTGTTGGTCATATAATTGCAGCAACTAGATGTACTTGTACAACTTCCCGTCTTTTTTCTTTCATGAAAGAGCTGCTGAACAGCTGTCCTGTGTGCTTTTAATTTAGTCAGTACAAGGAATGCTTTTCTTTAAGGTTGGCGTCTGATAGCGTCTGATACTTCAGTACTTCTCCACACAAATGATACTTGAAAGTGTGCAGAATTGGATTCTGGGTTCAGATAGTGAAGTGTCTGTCAGCAGAATATTTGAATAGTTAAAATCTACAGAACTACAGCACATGCAGTGGTGCATTATTCATTTTCTGATAAGCTTTTTGCATTGATCAAAAGTTTGGCCAGTAGACGCAAGTTACTGCAAAGTGAAAATACTTTAAAAACATAAGTGCGTAACTACTTGCCCATTTAAAACTTTAATGACTTTATTAAAGAGATGCATGTCCAAATGCTCTCTCCACTGGGATTTGGTAACCACTGACAGAAACGCTTGTGGCGTTAGGTGTGTAGAAAGCCCCAGGGATAGCCAAACCAGAAGAAACTAAATGTTCCCACTCCTACGCTGTCAGTCACATAAATTGTTGCACTATCCGTTTAATCCCAGGTGGAAGCCAGGGGTGTTGTGCCCAGAGGGAACAGCACACTTGCTTCCTGTTAACCCTTTGAACATGAGCACACCTGACAGATACAGCTCTCTCAATCACTCCTGCCTACAATTTACACACGCTCCACCATCTCGTCTTTTCATTCTGAACACACATGCAGTCACTCTTTCTCTCTTTATTATGCATAGGCACACAGGAGTGCATAAAGTTGCACACGTGGCAGAGATGGTAAGAAGTAGAACAAAGAAACCCCCTCCTGACAAGATGGATGTCATCTCAGCAGAGGCACAAACAGGACTGTGGGGAACAGTGGATTCCCTCGAGAGCAGAGACGGAGACGGAGTTGTGTCGAGGAAATGGAGAGATAAGGAGATTGAGAGATGGTGAGAGAATTTCCAGAGAGAAAGGGCCCATGGAAGTGAGGAAGAGAAGGAGGAAAAAAGTCAGAATGGCTGTGGGATGTTCAGCCATGCTTGTGCTGTCGCCCCCTGGGAGAGCAGCTCCACTGCCTGTCTCCTTTGATAACGAAACAGAGATGCCAGTTGCACCTCAGCTGCCTCTGTACACATGGATTCAAGAGCCTACAGCAGCAGCTGCCATTTTGTGCCAAAGTCTATTCATAGATCTACCTGCCATAGAGACCTGAGCATACAGCTGCCACATAACCCCCCCAGTGTTTACAGAAAGACAGAATCGGGTATCAAGAACTGGGTCTGAAATGGGACTTATAGGAACCTAGGGAATGAACCTAGGGAATGGTTAAGAAACATGCTTCTCAGTTCAGGTTTTTCATTTCTGAAAACAAGTACGGACTACCTGTGTTTCTGTCTGCATCACTGGGTATGCATGCACTGACACATGAGCACAGTGTTCACATTACGGCGGACTGTGGCTAGGACTTTAAAGAGCAAAATATTATTACCTTGATACAAGGGAAGAAGTCTGCCTTACATAATGAAGCACGTTTTGATGTTCTTAGTTGTGGTCATGACTGAAAAGAATCAGGCAATTGTGCCTCCAAAGTAAAACAAGAACATGGCAAGATACAGAATATGCATGTTTTTCTTTATCTTTTAACCAAAAAAGAACATTCTGACTTTTTACATAGTCAGATGTTTTTCGCATTCAACAAAAAACTCAAACTGATAAGCAGAGTAAGAATCAGAGTCTGTAAACCCTAAATGATACCCAGCCTGAGCTCGTACTCACAGACTATGGAAGTGTAATCACTCAGAGGAACAGCTGTGTGCTGCCTGTTTGCCATCTATTATATTTCCTCATGCCTCACTTTTCCTTCTCATCATAGTGTCTCTTTGAAGTTTATAGACCTTTATCTGTATCAGGGTTTGGTATATGTACTGCAAAGCTTTCATACTGGATCTTATCAGAAGCTGTGTGTCTTTGTGACGTGTGCCTATCAGTGTGTCTGCCATGTGATTTCTGCCGTATGATGAGGCTGTGAAAACATCTGCCATGTACTTTCACCTCAGACCTGGAGAGGCTTATTGTCCACAAGACCATCACCTCTTCTGTATTACTTGCAAAAATCATTGTGCAATTGTGTGTGTTTTTGTGTGTATGTGTGAGAGCAAAAGCCATTTCAGACGGCTGTCAGCATTGATTTCTTCCTCTCAAACACAGAGCCAAACCCAGCACTACCCATCATTTGCTGCCATGCACACTTGTATGTGTCCTGTGTGTTGAAATGGCAGGCATACAGTATCTGCTCTTGAGCCTGCTTGCATGAACAGCTGAATATGTGAATATGTCTTTGGACTTCTTATATCCAATTAGCCACCAATTTTCCAAAGTTGTGTCTTCAAAGATCCACAAATTGTATTAAAATTTGAAATGTTAGAGGGCAAATTCTGTGAAGTGAAAAGTGTAACAATACAGGGGGAAAAAAATAGTTCCTAAAAGAAACAACCTTTCTCTCCATTCATTGTGACTTGTTGTTCCTAGAAGACATTTTCTAGATGATATGGTAGACAACAAATTAGAAATAGCAGCATCACACATCAGCAGATTTTAATTTTGGCGCGTATTTGTCTTTATAACTTCCCAATAAAATTTGTTTTGAAAATAAACTAGAGAGAAAGCAGCTGAGTTCTTCAGGTGTTAAGAAACGTACTGTCAGCTCAAGTACTGCTTGTTTGTCTGCTGCATCAGTTAGAGCCCTTGTTTCTGTAGCTGCAGAGGTGGAAACACCACTTTAACCACTGTATTACTTTTGTAGTAGAGCTGTGATTGTATGTGTGTATTAGTATAGAGAAACTGTACACACCTGTTTTTTTTTTTTTTTATGTGTCAGCTTGAGCTGGAGGTTGGAGGCAGACACCAGTATTATGCATAATTCAGCACACAAGGAAGGAAAGAATAGCAAATAATAGCCTGCAGTTGTAGGTGGGGAAAGCAGGTTGACACTGTGTTCTGTTGTTAGTATGTTAGACTGAGGTTCTCTTTGTGTTTGGGTGGCATGAGGCTTTGAGAAAGAAGGGTGTGTCTTTTTGAGCTTCCTTTCACTCATAACTGTCATCCTACTCCCTGGCTCTTTTCTGTTTTCTTTTTCTCAGTTTCTTTTATGTGTCCTCAACCACCTGCCAGTCTCACCTGTGCACTTTAGTTTTTCGCTCTTTTAATGTACTGTGGGAGTAATTCCGTCATTTTCCACTGAGCTAGACTGCAGTCTGTTTCATCTACATCTATATAATAAATGCCTGTACAGATTCATTAATCATTAAGAATAATTTCACTGCTTGTTTGTTTACATTCCTGGATACTGTTCATTAGCATTTCTCCTTCCCCTTCAGTGCATTTCTTTTTTACAGCTACTCTCCCCTACTGCGTATGCATCTGCACAATATGTTGCATTCACATTATGTGGGAGTATTCATTAGAATGACTTGATGCCTCAAGGCAATGTGTTCATGCTTTCAAAAGGCCACTAATTGGCATGATTAAAGTTTTGGGAAGACTTTGAATCTTTATGATAAGTAATTTAAAACCGTTTCACATTCAGTAGGCATGGAATTAGTATGTTTTAAAGCAGCACAAAGGAGCTGGTTATTTCTTGAGGCTGTATTTTATTCACCACTGCAGTACGTCACATTTTCATATCAGTTTTACTGTAGTTCTTTTTTTGTGCTTCACGTTATAACAATAGCTAATTTTGTTTTTTTTTTTTCATCCATTTTATTTCCACCTTCCCATTGCTAACAGAAGATTAAATTTTACTAAATTATTTAAATAAAAAACTAATGTTAGATTTCCCATTACACTCTCTCTCTCTCTCTCTCTCTCTCTCTCTCTCTCTCACACACACACACACACACACACACACACACACACACACACACACACACACACACACACACACACACACACAAGCAGGCCAGTTAAGGTGTGTCCAGAAGTGAGGACCAGCCAAAGTGTCCTCATTTTCCCAAAATGACCTCATTCCAAAGGTCTAAAACTCAAACTGGCCCTCACAATATATAATCATACAAGCGCACACACACACTCTCACGCACACGCACACACACACACACACACACGCACACACACACACACACTCACACACACTCTCTCCTCTATGATACAAAAAGTCACAGAAGTCACCATGAATAATGGATAATACCTGTTTTTTCAGACATCAAAAACAGACAGATGGAGATGGACAGTGAGAGAGAAATACAGACTGTGTGTGTCGAGTGTCTTTGATCCTCTGCCTAAAATGACTGTATTATCCTGCTGTTTGAGAGGAGGACTGAAGGAGCTGCACAGATGCTTTGTTTGTGTGTGTGTGTGTGTGTGTCTGTGTCTGTGTGTGTGAGGGTACTTTGTGTGTTCGCATAATTTTGGTAATGTTTGAGTGACAGGCAGAACATATTCATTAGTGTCGCTGTTTTCATTGAGGAAAGAGATGAATTGATGGTTAAAGGTCAGGAAAGAGATGAGCACATTAGAATAAAAACAAATGAGAAACTGGAATAGAATAGGGACAGAAAGAAACAGGCAGGAAATAAGGAAAAGGGACTTCAGTGTCATAGGAAATCCCAGGGATTATGTCTCTGTGAAAGGAGGGTATTGAAGTAACAGCAATAATTATTTTCAAGTACAAAAAAGATGACAGAGAACAGCCCTTGCGGTCCCCTGCCACTAAACCTAACCCTAATGGCCTTAATGGCACCACTCCTCCCAAACGTAAAGGCCTTTTGACTACACTAACTGCACCCCTTTATTTTTCTTAGTAGTTTTGAGTGACAACCTATTTTTCTACTTCATTAAACATGGAATAATTAGCACTTAAGCAAGAGTGGGTGGTGCTCACTGATTATCATATGTGCTGCCTGTCATTTGTTGACGGAGAAACAAAGAACCGGTCTTTCTTCAGTAATGAAATTGTTTGCTTAGCGAGCCAGTGCAATTACACTGCATTTGAATTCGGAAAGCTTTGTACAGATAATTCACCTTCCATTTTGTGTTCTGTTGTGATCGATAAGAGGATGAAATATCTGTCAGGATAATTGTCACTGCAGCTCCCAAGGGTTGAATCAGAAAAAGTTCTGAAGTCAGTTCGACTGAGAGACTCGGAGAAGACAGAGGGAGTTCAGATCGAGAACGTCTCTATCCGTTAGTCTCATGTCGATACAGACCAGTCAGTCAATCCATATCTGTATTGATCTATTGTCAGTCCCAATGTACTGGCTCTGTTCAATGCCACACACACACACATGCAGACAAAGAAACCTATGCAGAGACTGTCCTTCCATGGGAATTTTGAGTACGATGAAGCTGTCTTCTCTGACACGTCTCAGCTTCAATAATTAATCCATTACCTTTATCCTTGAAAACTTTTGTCTTCTTTTTTTTTCTCTGTCTTTGTTATTCTCCTCTCCTCATAACCGTGTTGGACTTTCCCATCTGTTCTTTTATGACCACAATTCAATTGCTCACTCACTTCACATCTGAGATCACAGTGGAGTCGACTGTGTGTTGCAGTCAAACTCTGAGTACCAACAGGAAATATGGGAAGAGTTAATGCTCTTTCTGACGTTCTTGAGAAAAGTCATTGTATTTATATTAAATGAGATAAGAATCTCCAAACTCACCTCTCTTCTTCTTCTTCTCCTCTTCCTCTGTAGCACCATCTCTGATCAGTGAGCTGCGAGCGGAGAAGATCGAACAGAAGAGCGTAACTTTGGTGTGGAGGGAGCCCTCCTACCCAAACAGCAGCCGCACTGAATATGAGGTCAAATACTATGAGAAGGTAAATTAAGTGTTACGTCATTCAGGGTCCATGTATTCTCTTTTTATTCATATTGCTTATGTTGCCACACGCTTTATATGCAGCAGATCCAATACAGAAATTATGAAAGAATCCCATTAACTATAAATGACCTTCATATTGATGAAACTCATTGGAACGGCCACTGAAGAAGAAGAAGCTGTTTACTACACATTAAGCTTCATTTTTATACTGAACAATTCCAAGTTTAAGACTTTTTCATTAGACCCTTCCTGCCTTCTTTTAATTTAAAGCAGGTGTTGTGTTAAAAATGAGAGTCAGAGAAGATATCACACAACTGCTTTCACAGGCTGAATCATTGTCCTGAACTGCAAGTATTGAAGTAATCAAGTATTGAAATATTGTTCAAAATCTTTTCAAGGACCTGTGGTGTGTAAACTTTAGTCCATATTACTGCTGCATTTTCTTTTACTTTTATGGATAACCACTGTAATTTCATCGGCCTTATCACGCTCATTTAACATAGCACTTAGTCAGATTGTGGCTGCCCCGTCAACAGTCATAGTCTTCACAGTAAATCTGTCATGCACGTAAACCACAGCTGTCACACTCACGCTTCCCCATTTTCATACGCTGCATTTTCTGGCAACGCCAGGTCTTTGTATTTGGCTGTGTCACATTCTCACCCATTTTCACACCTCCTTCTTTTCTCTATGCTACACCATATTTAACAAAGCCCTGCTCCTTACTGCTCTACTCCCACATCTTTAGAAAAAAAACAAGGAAAGATTTAGAGGAGCGGTGGGCGAGGAAAGACTTGAGAAAAGAGGAAAGATAACAGGAGGTGTAGCGCATTTTGAAAGAACGAGATGCCGGTCCGATAACTGAGGGAGAGAAAAGGTTAGAGAGGGTATTAGGGACAGATGAGGGGACGATGACGAGGTGATAAGATGCTTGTAAGAGCACAGTGATATAAAAAAAAATGAAGTTGCTTTGTGAGACTAGATGCAAAAGAAAAGCAGGAGGGAGGCAGATGAATGGAGAAAGTGTAAGGGATGGGTGGAGAATAACTGAGGCTGAGATGGGCAAGTTGTTGAAAGGCCATGAAATGAAAAGGCAATACAACTACACTCTCACAAATAGCCTATTAAAGTGTAAAATATGACTTTGCTTAGTCAGTGTAAAGACTTTTTCTTCCTTCTGTTTTTTTTTATCAAGATGCAGCTGTGGGCCCACACACTGCAGAGCCTACTGACATTTAAAACAATATATTGTTAAACATTTGATCAACGTATGAGTCATTTAAAAGTGTTCAATCTAGATCATAACAAATAACACATTGTTGATGATAATAATGACTAATAATGGTAATGACTAATAATGATTAATTCACTTTTTATTCATAACTTGACATTAGAACTTGTCATCGCTGAGCGCTGCTGTTGTTTTACTCCCACCATCGCCATGTTTCTTCTCCATCCTCCTCTGTTCATCTCTCCTATCTCATATTAGCTCACAGGAGTCAGTCATTATACAGTAGATGCCATTGTCGTTCTCAGTTAACCTCCCTTTATTTGTTCTCCTCTCTCATGCAATTCTTTTCCTGTATGGACATGAACAAATAAAGAGTCTACAGCCATGCTAGCATCTCAGTGAGGCTGTACTTACACAGCGCTTCTTTTAGTTAAATGCTAACATCAGCTAACAATTGCAATGCTCATCTATCCTGTGTGAGACATGACTGTCTGGATCAGATTGCATGGCAATCCATCCAGTAGTTGTGGAGACATTACACAGATGTCAACCTCATGGTGGCTCTGGGGGAAAAGTCAGGGAATCTACACAATCATTGGGATGCACCTTCTGGGCAACATGGAAGTCTGTACCAGCATTCATGGCAATCCATCCAACAGTTGTTGATATATTTCAGTGTGGACCTAAGTGGCAAGTCGACAACCTGACATTGCCGCCTGTGCGTGGCTAAAAAGAAATAAACAGCCAAATCCTCATAACCACTTGCAAGCAGCATTCACACTCAGGAACATACTGGATCACTTTTACTCACTTTACCGCAGTTACCTGTTTTTACCCCCTGCATGTAAATCAGATGTATCATAAAAGCCATGATACAAGCTTAGCCTTAAATTGGAGTGGTTTTATTGACATGCAGAGGCAAGACATGCAACAAGATACAATAAGGACTATTTGCTCAAATAAGGCAGAGATGGGAAATGGATTTCACCCAACAGGCAAAAAAAAAAGAGACAAGTGGAGTAATTATGGTAATGTGTGTCACCTACTCGTTGCCCCCATTGTGCCCACTTGTGCAGGGTGTATCTCATTCGCAGAGAGAGAAACAGATGAGCACCATCTTTGATTTATTTTTCTAAAGACCTCTCTAATGAATGCTTTATCACTGTCTGAATTTTTCATTATTTAATTCCAAAGCAGAGTGATTCTAAGTTATTGAAAGCAGGTCAAAGAAATCTAACTCCTCAACTTGGCCTGGAAACTTTTTCTGCCTCTTTCAAACACTCTTTCTCTCTCTGAATATATGAAACACTACCAAAGCCCTTGATTTAGTTACAAAATTGTCTTGCACGTCTCCCAGCATTACAAACTGTGCTTTGGAAATTAACAAGGCATCTCACAAGTGGATACCACCTACTCATCTCATTCCTCCTCCTGTTTCCCTCCTTCTTTGTTTTTCTCCGTCTCTCACTTCACTTTCTGTCTCCGCAGGAACAAAAGGATCAGAGTTATTCTACTGTGAAGACTGCCGCCACACGGATCAGTGTCAACAACCTCAAACCCGGCACCACATATGTCTTCCTCATCCGCCCTTTCTCCACGCCGGCCTCCTCCTCCTCATCCCTGTCCTCCTCCCCACTCTCATCCTCTTCTTCTTCATCCTCGGCCTCCTCCTCCTCTTCCTCCTCTACTTCCTCCTCCTCTTCTTCATCATCCTCCTCCTCCTCGCCGCCACCCATTGACTATGGAGCATACAGCGCTCCCCTGGAGCTGCAGACACTTGGCGAGTGTAAGTAGCCGTTTTACACCCCCCACCTTCTCCTCCTCACTTTCTCTCCTTCCTCTTCACTCCCTCCTCTCAGCACCGCCAGGCAGATTGGGATAGGGGGTTTGTGTAGGCACCTGGCCAGCCCACACAATGAGGCGTGCTGCTAGTGAGAGAGAGATAGGGAGAGACAGAGAGGGGGATTTGACTGTGTCTGAGATTATGTGTGAAGATTCAAGATTTTACCAGTAAGCTGTGAAATGGTTCTTCTTTGTGCGAGTTGATATTGTGTCCCTTGTGCCACCTCAGGGTCTGGATGGGACTCTTTGTGCGTGTCTTTGTGTCTGTGTGTGTTTCATGCCTTGTACTTGTTATGAATTCTTTGTTTTGAACCTTTTATTGACGGAGGAAAAGGATTTGTTGAGCGTTCATAGTCTTATAGTGCTCAGCCTCTTCATACCGTTTATACAGTTACAACTCACCTGAGATCTGACCTGCACAACCACTATCTTCTAAAGTTTGCCAAAAATCAGCTCTACCAGAGATTATTTATTTATTTGGAAGCCGATGGGGTTACATACTTCTTTGTTTGGCTTTAGGGTGAGAGGTCTTAGTTGCACGAAAACTTTTTTTTGGATGATGCATATTCAGTTTCCTACGTTTGCCTCAGGCTAGATCAAGTGTCAAGTAAATGACCTGACCACTCTTACAAGGCAGCAGCACAGCAACCTCTAGTGGCCATGTAAAAAACGCAGGCATGCAAAAAAAAGAGTTTAAACAATAATAACAGTACATTACCATCACCCCTTATCACCTGATTATGGCGCTGATCTGTAAAGTGAATAATGCATTAAGTATTTGTAGGTTGCTCGTAAGCAAACATTTGAGTTGACTGAAGTTGATTGGTACAAACAGTTGGCAGGTGCACTGCTACAAAGCGAAGGGGAGAAAAAAAACGTAACAAGCTTGTTCACATTTTAGTGCATATTCTTTGATGAGTGTCTACACTGAGATGCTGAAGATTTCTGTTTGTATTTGTAATGATAACTACTGCCAGCGGCATGTTCTGATGTGTCCCAGGATAGTTTGAACTTCTGTTAAGGTTCAAAATTATTCTTGACCTCAGAAACAGCAGTTGATGAAACTATCGCTGTTTTTGATGAAAGTACAAATGTTTACAAGGTCAACCCAGTGGAACCTCAACTTAGCATGTAAAAAATGGAAATGAGAAACTGTACAATTCCATCACAACTAACAATCTGGCAAAACTGGCATCAGCAGATAAAAAAAAAATGTAAAAGAATTGACACAGCGACTAAATGGACCTTATGATGAGATTGTTTTGTCAATGACTGTAGTTTTGGTTTTATTAGAACAACAAAAAAGTATATTGTGCATTACAGAAACACAAGGTATCACATTATTTCTGTTCCTTTGAGTCAGTTCAGTGAAGCAGAAGGTATGTGAATGTTTCAAATGGTGTAATATTGTTCGGTCATGTGAGAATATTAATGATGGGAAGGTCATGGATTTCTAAAACAGGAAAGAGTCATTTTACCCTCTAAAATGAATCGAACGCCTATCAAATTAATTCAGCCTTTGAGGTCACCACCTTGTTATTTGCTCTCATCTCGTGTTCTTGTTCACACTTAATATACATTAATTGAATGTATGTGCACTGTGTAGTTATAGTGGGATGATGAGCTCGTACAATGCACAAATGTTCCTGTTTGTTTGTTTGTATTTGTTTTTTTTTTGCAGATCTGATAATTCTTGGGAATCCAGTTCAGTTAAGATGTCTGTTTTTTGTCCATATTTGTAAAGGGTTTGTTTTGTCATTTCCAGTGGCGCTGGCATCCAGTGAACAGAACCCAGTGGTGATCATTGTTGTCGTGTCCGTGGCTGCCCTGATCATGCTGCTCTCCATGGGAGTCGGACTGCTCATTTGGAGGAGGTAGATACGATTACACAGATGCACACGCAAATAATAAATACACACATGCAAATCGCTGCTTCCTATGGTTCTTTCCGTCGATCTCGGATTTTAATACCTTTAGCACGTAACACAAACACACACACTGACATACAAATGTGTACAAATACTCAATCATAGTCTCAATCTCATATTCATTTGACTGTGACACGCTGCTGCATTATAATCCAGATTATAGCAGGCTAATCCAGTGATAGGAGGAGCTCCTCTATGAAAGGGATGTGCAGTGACAGCATGAGAAAGGGTGAAATTACACGATCACCATTCACTCTCAACATCACTTAATGTGCAACATAAAGAAGTCAGCTTAATAATGGTGCTGTCTACGCTGAGGGGAAAATGTCGGCAGGGTCAAAACCGTCTTTGATCGTTTTTTTTTGGAGAGGTTTTCATGGTTCATTTCTGTCTAATTAGTTTTCACGTGGGGAAGTGGAATTGTAAAACAGCAATGCAATGAGAAAGAGGTTAAAGCTGTGTCACTTGCATAACAGCTGACACATGATTTATTCAGACCAATAGTTTGCTTCACCACTGGGGGCATATAAAAAGTTCAAAAGTCTTTTATGCTTTTTATAATAAGAGCGAACGGTTCAACGTCATTATTTCACCAGATTTTTCCAGTAATTATCTAAAGATGACTAAAGATAGCTGGTGGCAAATTGATATGACTCACAGGTGGCCACTCTGACTTTCTGCGCTGGAGCTGTGACCTGATTTTTTTTTTTTTTTTTTTTTTAGCTCAGTCATAAAATTTTTAAATTATTTGAGCTGAGAAAATTTTGTGGTGGTGGTAGGAACAGACCATTCAGACTGCAGCAATCAATGTAAGAAGCTTTACTTCTCTATTTCAAATAAGCTTTAAAGTGGCAGTCTGGTACACTCAGGCCAGAATACTGGGTCAGTTTGGGTTAATTTTAAAACCAGAGTGCATGAATTGTACTGTGGCCCTTAATCTAAAACAGATTAGCATTAAGTTAATTTAAGAAGTAACGGTAACCGTATGTGTTTATGATAGGATGATTTTAGAACGTGTAAAGTAGGACAGTTTAGGCATACATCCCTGAACCATTTAACAGATGTTAAATGGTCGCAGGTGATTAATGGACATCGCTACACACTTTCCAGCAGTTACAGAATTGCTGTTACCTGAACAATTGACTCATGAATGAGGCCTTAGCTAATTGGGACTCATAAAGTTTTACAAAATAGACAATTTAACTGTTTGGATATATCAAAACATCATTTGTGTTTTATTTGAAAAAATGCAGAATGGTTCCGATGTAACATGTAAGTCTTGCATATCTGCACCACCTGATTCCTTTGTCACAATTTAGGATACCTGAAAGCTTTATTTTAATTTGTCTTTGAAGTTTATTATACTACTAAATGTAGTCGTGCAAAGTCAAACAATCAGTTAACCAGCTGCTCAGTACACCCACTGTTACAACTTAATGCTGCTGTTCTGTGTTGTCTCAGGGGTTTTAATGTATGTTTTACTGTCTTGTTTGCTGCACTGTCTATATCTTGCCATATACTTGGATGTTTTTATTCAGCTGAGAATATCTGCTCTCCGTTCCAACCACTTTGCTCTTTGACTCCTGTCCAGCTCTATATTCTGCCAGCTCGCCTCACACATGCCCACACAGAAACACACACACACACACACACACACACAATTCATACCATAAACTCCATCATCACACATGCAGGCAAATGAGTAAGGAACACATATCTACTCCCACACAGTTAACACCCATACACACATGGCCAGAAACACAATTTGTTTTTTTTTTCTGCATTTCATTTGGCTGGCATTCAGTTGATATCTATCCAGCAAGATTTTCAGATACACTGTGCAAGCATTTGTTTGCATAGTTTGTGTGCATTCTCTCTCCGTTTCCTCTACACGCACACACACAGACACACACACACACACAGAGATCTATATCAGTGCCACCTCTCAGCTGGATAAAGTAAAGGATTCCTTTTCCACAGGTACGCCTACCTGTGCGAAGAGGGGATTGTGATAGAGAGACCACCAGACCAATTCCAGATGCACACAAACATCGCAATGATGGAACGAATCAGGCGTAGAAATGGGTTCTATTCATTCACAGCAGCACCATACAAACTAGTGCTGTCAGTCAAACGCCTATAAAGGAATATATGGGAATAGATGTACACACACCATGTGAAGGCAGCAACACTGCAGCAGAAAAAACACAGAATATGCATAAGTGTGCTTACTCTCAGTACACACACACACACACACACACACACACACAGAAGTATTTAAATACATTCTTGCTTTGAGGAAAGGCAGCATCATCCCCTCGTGCACTGCCTAGTAATGAATAATAATGCTTATCTTTCTCTCCTTTCTTTCCATCACTGCATTCATTGCAAGTGGACTCCATTGTTCATTGCTGCTGGACCATTAACTTGCTCTTTATGTTTTGCATAGAGACAAAGAGGGAATGGCTTGATGCCTCAATTACTATGCTCTCGTGTTTGCAAAGACAGCCAGCTCCCGGCCACGGCTGCAGGGTCTCAGTTACATTGATCTGCCTGCTCACACAGACACATGCAAATGAGTCCCACTGCACACACGAAGGCACGGACACAGGCGGTCACACACACTTAAGGCATACATTTACATTTATGGATACCCACTGGGATTCTTTGCACAGTCCTCAAGCCCACTCCATCAAAAAGCCTGGCTTCATTTCTCACTTTTAATGTAAAGTATTTGTCAGCAGCTCTAAAATGTGGGTGTGGATTGTTTTTCTTTTTAACCTGTTCTGTTCCTGTTGCTCCAAACACACACACAGCGTACTATGAAATGGAATGCATTAGCATGTGTTGATTTGCCACACTACAACAAAATGTGCCACAGTCCAGTTTTGCAGTATTTGTGGTGGTTGATTAGTAGCACATCACAGTAAGAGTCACATCCCAGTGACATACTTTAAGTAAGAATAATATGGGGAATCAAAATTGACTGATGGGACAAAAAAGAAATTTGTATTTTGTATTTTCTTCTCTTTTAAACTTTATCCTGACACTGTATCCCATCACTTACACACACACACACACACACACACACACACACACACACACACACACACACAGTCCATTGGTGCCTGACAGAGTTTGATAGAACCAAAGTTTCAGGACATTGCCCAAACATTCTCCAGGAAGACCAGGCTTGACTGGTCAGTGCAGTGGGATTGTTTACCCTTCACCGGCCACACCAGCATGCATGTGTGTGTGTGTGTCTTATGATTGAGTGTGTCTGTGTGTGTGTGTGTGTGTGTGTGTGTGTGTGTGTGTATGTGTGTGTGTATGTCTGTGTCTGGTAAGTGAGTTACAAGTTATCTGGAGCAGGAGATGGAGAGGAGATCAAGAAGAAAGGAAGAGGCGGGAACTAAAGCAGAGGGTCATTTCATAGGGCCTTTGACTCTTGGCAACACAGTCATAAAAAAGTGGGATTCGAAGGGGATAAAAATGAGATGAGGGAGAGATGGGTAGGCCAAGAGAAAAGGTCTCAAGCACAGTAGTGGAGTTTCTTGTGTGTCTTGTTCAGATCAGTGCTCTCACATCTCAGAAAGCTCCCTACCTTCAGATGTAGACATCTTCCATTTTAAATGTGAAAGTTCCACAGGGCTCTGTATCAGTTTTGGAAATATGTTTCCATTCATTATTCATCAGTCACAAATGAATAAATCATTACTTTATTCTAAGTATGGGCCTATTCATATTCCTAATCCAAACCTAAAACTATAATATTTTACCTTTGTGCAAGAGAGCCTTTAGATTAAAAAATGATGCTCCGAGGCAGAAAATGCTCAGCAGGAATCACTCTGGGTTTTCAAGAAGCAGCACTCAGAAGTGGAAGAAAACAAATGTGTCACCATTATGGATCTTATAAACTATAAAGTCATACTAATGGCTAAAACTTATTATGGATGAAAGTTAAAGTGGCTACATGAAATTCCCTAATTTTGCCCTACATAAGTCTCTGGTGGCCTAATTCCTCTCTGCCTCGCTTTACCTGTCAGCTAGGATTCTATTCCTGCTCTCTCACCTATTATTCATGTTATTTCCATAACTGCACTTTATTTTAGAGGAGAATTCGGGTATGGAGAGGATAGAGTTGCCAGTGAATAGGCTTAATTTACATGGCATCCATTCCTTTTTTGCTTTAAACTTATCTCCTGAATACATCGAGCGAGTGGGCTGCACATATGATTTATCTGAAAATGAGCAAAAATTTGAATTTGCTGCGTGTAAGTACGGTTGGTGCTAATTTTGTCCGCCCAAATCACTTTGACAACTTTTCGTTGACAATTAGCTGTACTATTTCAATAATGTCATCTAAGGAAAACATACTGATTCTTAAAAATGAACATATATTTTTTCCAAGCTTTCTTCCAACAATAAATACTGTGAGCTGTATTTTGAATTATTGTACAATTCAGTCACATTCTGAAGATATTTCTCCTGACATGGTTCCCTGTTAGCGATGGGTTCCATGGGAAAGATTGTACACATTGTTTTATTTCCCAATGCTGTTCTCCATGCTGTGTGCCAAGGAAGGTATTTAGCTAACGGGAGGTGGCTAGGGAAAGACATTCTCTGTGCACAGTTATCAAAAAGTATGTACTTAAAAACATACATAAATGCAGTAAGTAAGGAAGTAGTTCTCAACAAATGCATTATTTGTTCTAAACTGCAGTGCCCAGCTATTTTGGGAAATCATTAAGTGTTTTTTTTCTCTGGGGGATCTGAGGGCTTGGATTGGAGAATGACAGCCAGGCTAGGGAAGCTGAGTGTCACTGGACAGACTAACACATAACTGGATTTTTTTTTTTTCTTAGGATTTATCGACAGTAACAAAAATATGCAAGTTGACTAACCTTTTCTTTTAAGTTTCATTTGCTACGACATTGCTTTGCAGAAAGCGAGTGAGAAAATGTTACTTTTCATTAGCGTTAAATTAATGAATCAGTTACAAAAATAACACTAATTAAATTCATGCATCGAGAATTCACTTTTAAAAATCTGTAAATGGCAAAGACTAAAACTAAGATGAAAATTTGTGCCAAAATGGACATTTGATGAGACCGAGCGCTGACAGTGATGGAATTTGGCCAGAATCTTCAGTGTTTTGGCGTCCACACACCCCTAACCCTGCCATCTGGTTCTTCTGAAGTGTGAAATTTTAAAAAATTGGTCCAGAATTTCAGTCAGAAGCATAAAATTGGAACTAATTTTGGAAAAAAAAACAAAACATAATATGTTTTCATAGTAATTATGATGTATGATTGTATTATTATTTTAGCATGTTTTTTGGCAACATTCACCATATTCCAATGATTACAGTGATTAGATTTGTGAGAAAAGAATCAATCGGTCAAAGGTTGTGTTGACCGATCATCTTTTAAAGTAATGAAAAGAGCCAGGATTGACATTGGCACTCCCCCCTCCCCTCCCTTGTTTTCTTCCCAGCAGTGTCTGCTCGAGCTCCTCCAATGTAACTCCTGCTAGTGTGGTGCTGCTCTCGACCTCCTTCTCCACTCTTCCTCCTCCTCCTCCTCTTCTTTCTCCTCTTCCTCCCTTCACACAGCTGATGCCCAGGTACACTGGCATGCCTGAACTCCTCTCCTCCACAACCCTCCTTACTTTTTTTTCCCCCCCAGTTTCTTTCTCCTTTCATTTCCCCAGTTGTCCTGCCATCTCTTCTCTCCTTCCATGGTTTCTTTTCCCCTTTCTCCAGCTTTTCTCATAGCAAGAGAATGATAATAAGCCAAAACCATTTCTCTTTTTTCTTCCATTTTTGTCAAGCTGTTTGGCCCAATTCCATTTTATATCCTCAGCACTGCACTCTGCCTCAATATGAAATGAACTTAAAAATGTGATGGGGTCTGTTACTGTTGAGTTCATACCCGAAAAGAAGCCACAAACCAAAAAGGACTACTTTGCATCTGCTATTTCATTTTTGTCACATCTGTGACTTTTCAAAAGAAGTTATGGAAACAGTTTCAAGTCATGGGACTTTGCCTTCATGCAGCCCTGCCAATTATTCTTCTTCTTCTTCTTCTACATTTCCTTTCTCCAAGGCTTAGTTACCGCCTCGCCTCCTTGGTTCCTTTATAATGCTCAACTTGTCCCCTTAAACGTGTTATTTCTGTACTTCTGCTTGGTGTTTCGCTCATTTACCTCATCAGTCCCTTAACTCATCCTGTGGTATGTCCTAGCTGCACTTTTCCATCACTGCCTTGCTTCCTTTAATCTGTAGCATCCGTTCTTATCCTGCCTCCCTCACTGCCATCATTTCGTTCTTTCTGTCCACGCTGTGTGCCTCTTCAACTGTTTCTCCTTCCTTGCATACCCTTCTGCCCAATTATCCTCTTACCCGTAACCTCTTATTTTCTTGTCACTTCCTCTGCTTCTCCATCTCCCGACTTCCTTACTTTTTTCCTCAGTGATTTATCTCCCGCCTTGCCCTCACCCCCTTGCCATGTTCCCCATTTGCTCTGTTACCTCTCCTTTCCCCTTACGTCTGTTGCATCTTGTTTTTTTTTGGTACCATCATGCCCTCCATCCTCATCTCCCTTCCCATTCTCTCCCCCTCGCTCCCTTTCCGCTGTGCTCCCTTATCTATTAATTCTTGTCTCCTCTCCCCTGTCTGGTATCTCCTGCCCTTAGGAGCTGTGCTGCATGTGTCTGCTGGTGTGTTTTGACAGACAGGGTCCTGACCTTGTCTCAGGCCCTGCTGGTACACAGGCTGAGGGATGTGTCAGCCTCACCCTCGATTACGTCTCTTCACGCAAACACTTACAAGGACATGCACATGCAGGATAGCACAATTTTGTAAAGGCATTCACACAGCGTTTGCACATACACAGTATATAATATTGACGTGCGTACATATAAAGAAGCAAACACAAGTGCCAACACAAACACTTGCAATGTAAATCTATCAGGCACTTTGTGAACTCCGTCTCAGCTGTGCACTGGTTCTGGTTTGAAGTGCTGATGTGTTCTGACATTCACATTAACACACGGCTCCCTGAGCAGATATGATATTTCACTCAAGCACACAAATGCTCACACACGCCTAGGTCCACAGACACCTGCATGATTGATTTTTTTCATGTACAGAATGTGCACCTCAGTGTCAGTGGTCCTCAAGTCGTAACTTGGCATGTTGTGACTGTAGTTTCTTTGCCAGGCTGGCTGTGTCTATTTTTGTTTGAAATCCCTGAAAATCTGTCAACCAGCCACTATAATTATGTTCCATGCTCATTTGTTGATATGATGCTCGCAGATATAAACACGCGTACAAGCACGTGTGTCATAAACGTCAAAAACCCACAGTATGTGAACTAAAATGCTGCTGCGTACTGAAAAGAGTTCTTCAAATTATAGCTGAAAAAAAAAACAAGTGTTCATGACTATATTAGATTATATTCAGAATATGTTCTATCATCATCCTGTTTGTTAGAAGAATCTCTAGTGTAATGTAGATTTTCCCATCAATACTTTCTTCAATTCCTTGGCTTTATCCCTCTTGTCTTGTTTTTCATCCCTCTTTCTAATCCAAGTAAGCACAGTGCTGGCCAGCCAGGATGTCTGTTCGTCACTTGTTAATCTGTCACTTACAGTGTGTGCGTGCCAGTGTGTTTTTGTGGATTGTGTGAGTGTGACCGTAAAGAGCCAAGTTTTCCTCTAAGCCGAAAAGCCATCAGCAGTCAGATCATAGAGAGCTCTCTCCTCTCTAGACCCCCTGTGGTGGCAAGGGATGAGAGATAACAGTGTGTGCATACATGTGTAGAAAGTACAGTCGCCCATGTATGTATGTGTGTTCATCTCTTTCATAAAAACTCCATCAGGGTGAAACAACAATAGCGTATCCATTCCAGGCCGATCAGTGTGTGTGTGTCTGTGACTCACTCAGTCAAATCAGGCAGGATTTCTACTTATTCAGCCTCAGATCTTTCGTTTGCTCATCAGTGCCATCGCATCAGGGGTCTTTCTGAATGCCTCTCCGTATCCTTTCCATCTCCACTATCAATACTCTTGTCTTCGCTTGCTCTCATCTCACAGTTATTGCACATTCTATGTAATCTATTACGTTGTAAGATAAACAGTGTCTGATGCTCGTATTTGTTTGTGTCTGCCAGCTGGGATAAAAACACTGTCTGATGCCAGCCTTTGTTTCTCTTTGTAGACAATGCGGCTACAGCAAAGCTTCTCAAGAGGGAGATGAGGAACTTTACTTCCAGTGTAAGTGACAACAGTGATCACTCTATTATTTCACAGATGTGTGTGTGTGTAAACTGTCTCTGTTTAGGTTCAAACTCGGCGGATAGGGGGAGGAATCTATCAATAAATGGTTTGTCTTCCTTATTTCATGTGCTGGAATGCGTGTGAATACACACGTGCGTGTGCATTACAGATGACTTTTTGAGGCATTTAATAGCGCCACGGCATTAATTCTTAATTCTGAGTGCACGCTTAGCCAACTCTGAGCACACTGACACACTCCATTAGGTGGTGTGTGCGGTTGAGTTTGATGGGGAGAGATTGAAATCAGAAGGAGGGAAAGATAAAGACCCAGAGGAGGGGGGAGGGGAGAAGAAAAAGCGAGGTAAAAGACAGGCAGCGGCTGAGATTGCACTCCCAAAACAGGATGTTAAATGTTGTTGTTGTTGCTGCATATGATATTGTACAAGGTTGTAAATGCTGCTTTTTTTAAACTCTGCTCACAAAGCTCTCAATAGGCTTTTTGTTTGACAGTGACAGAATGGAAGTAGTTTGACATATCTCTCCCTGTTTGCGCAAAAGTGTGTGTGCCAGTGCTTTGCTAATATGGTGGATGCATGTGTGTTTTTAGTTTCCGTGTGTATGTGTACACAGTTTTGTAAATTCAGTGTGTGTGTGTGTGTTGGGCTGGGGGGGGGGGGGGGGGGGGGGGGGGGTAATGCGCATGTGCGTGCTCATTTGCGTTGTTTAATCTCCCAGCATGCTGAGCCCTCTAGAGAGGTTTGGAGCACTATGCCTGATGAATAATGAGCCGAAGCCATGCGGCTGAGAATTAAATCTGCCCAAACAAAGACATGCCAACAGCTGACAAGCATGCAATACACACACAGTCACACGTACACACAATTTTGGCCTGAATTCAAACACACACCTTTCTCTGTAGAACATGGACACTCACATAAATAGGCACAAAGACGCTGCTTTTTTCTCCTTATCAACACACATTCTCTTGAGTCCACTTCCTGTTCCACGAATGTGGACTGTGTACAACATACTCTCATTGTGCTTCAGGTCTGCCTTGTCCGAGAATAGGAAGTGTGTGAGGTAGTGAATGTCATGTAAGCCTGATTTTTGGGTTTTTTTTCTATCCTCCCATCTGTTCATCTGCCAAACTCTTAAAACACATTCCACAGCCATATATTATCGCAGATGGACGAGGAAAGAGAGCGAATGAGTGAAAAAATCAGTGTGTGATTAACAAAGTAGAGAAAGAGGGAGGGGAAATGAGCGTGTGAAGGGCGTAGTAAGAGGGGAGAAGGATGGAATGTGAAGAGGTGAGTTGGCAGCGACAGAGACTCACATCATATGTGACACTGCTCGGGACATTAGTTTCATGTCAAAGGATGTGACCTAGAAACATGCTAATGGAGGGGGTGGAGGAAAAGGATCAAGACCCATCTTCAATCTCCATTAATAGACCAGTTTTAGATAACATCCAGAGTTGCATGTAAGAGAGATATAAGGAAAGAAGGTGTCTGGGGAAATTAGCGGAGACAGACTGTAAGACATGATGCAGAGTTTGTGGCCTTTTTTTCTAGAAAGAAAATATTGTGGGGGGGGGGGGGGGGGGGGGGGGGCGTCTTCTGTGGTCCACTGAAGATTATGCAGCCAAGTGTGAACATGCTTTAGTTTCCCCTCAATCGCTCATGGCCGTGACACAGTTAACCCTGAAACTAATCAGCCACAGAACCGATGAAGCGCACACCTCATTGTGTCATGTACGTGTGTGAACGTTTGAAGCCATTTTCAGCCTGTATTGTTCATTTTATGTGGCACGCGAGCACCCCCTTCACGTGTGTGCGTGCGTGCGTGTACTATACTGTACATCTGGTTTTAAGCTACCATAGGGAGTTTGAAAACCCTATTTGACAGAAGAGAGTCTTCGATCCTCCACTCAGCCCTGGCCTTGAATAGAAAAGGTTTCATCTGCGTCATAATTGGACTTTTGACTTTATTTGTCTGTGTGTGTGTGTGTCTGTGTGTGCACAAACATATCTGTGAATGTGCTTATACACGCAAGCTTATGTGGGTGCATGCATGCGTGTGTGTCTGTGTGTGTGTGTTGGATCAATAAGCCGTTATGAGGCAGCTAGTATAGGATCCCTCTAGTCGATCTGGAGCTGTAATCACATTTCAGAGCCTGAGCCTGGCTTTTGGGAAAACTACCTGGCATTTTCCTGGAAGATTAGCCACAACATGTAGTAACAAGGGTCAGAGGTCATCTAATTGAAAACTGTACCTCATTGGTTACTAGTTATTGGCTATCTGCTGGCTAGTTTATTTGGCAGTTGTTAGTGTTCAATAAATACAATAGGCAGCTGATAAAGAAAACAAGAGGCTCACTGAGAAACCATGTAGTGTTTTTGTTTTGTTGTGTACAGTCAAACAGTTGGGGTCAATACCACTTGTGGTTCTAAATGTCAGCTGAAATTTCCAGCTGTTGTGTCTCATTAATGTCACAGTAGTGATTTTGTAGAGGCCCTTGGAAGAAATTAGGCAAGGTAATCATAACCTTTTTTTAATTTGTAAATTGGATAGGGCACTGTAAAATTATTTGTCTATTATCATCTATATATTTAGATTGTTTTCACTGACATTAAACCCAGTTGTTATATGTTGACAAGTTGGGTATCTCATAGTATATCACCTTCATACTTATTAGGCTATTTATCAAACAGGACATTGTGATTTGAGGACATGCAATCACATTATTTTTAGACATTTTTTTTGCTGAGGTTCCAAAGCTGTCATTTTCTGAGAGGACTCAGAGCTAAACTCTAACAACAAAGCAGCAAGCCAACTACAAGTACCATGGCACTTTAAGGTTTCCCTGCCTCAGCACTTTACTGTCTATTATGTCCCGTCCCAGTTTCTGACTGAAGATTATATTGTGTTTGTGTGTGTGTGTTATTTTGCATATATGTGTGTGTGTGTGTGTTAGTGAGATAACATTTTGAAGCAAGCAGAAAAGACAAAAAAGCCTGGTGCAAGAGCCTTGTGATCTGACTAAAGCCTTGTGGAGGAAACCCAAAGTGGGATTTGAGAACTCGGAGCCTTTGATCTCGGTTTGTCTCTCTGCATTTGGAGTTCGCAAGGTCAAAACAAACATGGAGAATTAGACAAGTTATGAATACATAAATGGAAGTATTTTGTGTGTTTTTAAAGAGAAAAACAACCTCATCCTAAACAGTTTGAATCAAAATCAGCTTTTTGCAAAGTATTTTTGGGTTATGTTTGGTTATTATAACCCCAGATAACTGGTTAAACATGTCAGACTCAGATATTTACAACTAGCCCACAGTTATGGTGGAGTTTGATGGCAGAAAAATGTTCCAGCTATCTCAAACATCAATGGTAAAACTCGGGTATTGATTTCAGTCTCTGGATCAAAGAGCAAGGGCTTCTTCCTAGACACAACATTTTGCTCTAATGTTCAACAATCACACAAAGAGAGAAAATCTTACCAATTTCTCCACTGACTGCAGCCTCAATAGAGCACAGAGCCATGCAGACATGAAGAATGTTTTGCTTTGTGCTGAGAGGGGGTACCGCTGGGGCCAAAGATATATCTTTATGCTAGCAAAACAGTTGGCCTACTAGCTGTTTTACTTGCCCATACCCAGTTAAATGGTATCTGAATCTGAGTGGTTGCTTTTATCTATTTTTGGTATCATGTGGACATTTTGCTGCTGGGGCTGCTCAGGCTTTTGTTTTGTATTTCTTAGTACAGACAAGCATGTGGACCACAAATTATGAGGACAAGTCTTGTCTCACTGTCTCAGATCTATGAACATTGTTGTGGAGTTTGTCCTATATTGTGTGTTTCTGTGTTTCTGTACCATTCTAGTTAAGATCCCAACACGGAGGACCTACATTGACCCAGAGACCTGTGAGGACCTGCTGCAGGCTGTACATGCCTTTGCCAAGGAACTGGACAACTCAAGCATCAAGATAGAGAGAATTGTACACACAGGTACATGAATATACAAAGCAAGACTGGTAGTTCAGGGCAGTTCAGCAAAAATGGTGCAATGTTCAAGTGTTGTTTTCCCTTGGTATGTACTGGACGTGGACCTCTAAATGTATTAATATTTTGAGTTTGTCAGTGTTTGGTGTTTCTTACCTTTCTGGAGACAAGAGAATTATTTAAATCAAAATCCAAAACAATTATTAGCACTAACAGGCATTAAACACTGTCTAACTCTCTTCTCAGACTTTAGAAAGTTCCCTCCAGTGACACAGCAGACATTTTACAACTGTTTCCACAGGCTGACTAGTACTCCTTGTGACAAATCAAATGGTCTTCATGTCCCCCTTTACATATGAAGCAGGATATGAGCATCACTTTGGGTATCACTTTGGGAGTTTATGGCACAGTAGAAATTATGAAATTCTTTTTTCCAAACTTTAATCCACAGTTGTAGCAATCTCAAGGTATTTTTGCACTTTCCCTCAACCTGCCTTGAGAATCCAGTTCATCCAGCCTGGCAACTTACTAATCTTTGCCAAAATCCAGTTGGCTGGTATATTTCCCTGGTATCTACTTCATGCTCCACTGTTTCACCTGCACCCTACTTCTTTGATCTTTCTTTGATCTCTTTGTATTTCATCTCTCACTCTTTCTCTCTCTCTCTCTCAATAGTGTCTGTTCATTTGCGTCATCTCTTTTCCTGCTCGATATGTTTGTATTTCTCCATCTGATTCTGCTCCAACGTTTCCCATTCTCTCCCCCAGTACCCCCTCGGTCTAACCCCCTATTCATGTCTTCTCACTTTCTTTTGATGTTTGTGCAGATATTAGTCCACATCATCAGTCTGACCTATTTTTTTTTCTCCGCTCTGTCTGGCTGTTCCTCACTTAACAGGGACCATGACCTCTGCTTCTTTATCTCCCCCTGCAGGCGACTTTGGGGAGGTGTGCCGTGGCTGCCTGAAGCTGCCCAGTAAGAGAGAGCTGCCAGTGGCCATAAAGACATTAAGGGCCGGCTGCTCTGATAAACAGCGCCGCTCCTTCTTTAGTGAGGCTGGCATCCTGGGGCAGTTTGACCACTCCAACATCATCCGACTGGAGGGCGTCATCACCACCGGTAAGAAGGGAGGGAGAGAGACCAAGAAGGAAGCAGGATGTGATAGGCAGTTTGGGAGGAAGGCGTTACCACTGGGAAAAGAGTGGGAAAACAAAGGAGAGCTGTTGAAGATAAAGGGAAGCACAGAAGGGGAAAAAATCTTCTGTATCCAGGGATCAAAGGAGGAACGGGACAGTTTGACCACCTCCAGTGTCACAAAGGAGGTTCATCGCCTCCATTACCAAAGGAAGTGAGGCCACAGTGAAGGCAGAAAAAAATAAGGGAATTGGAATTTTACTATTTCAATATCACAGCCTCAGAGGGGGTCATCACTTCTGGAGAGAGTATGGAGAAACATGGGGAGAAAACTGGGGTTGGTGCAAAGGCAATGGACAGGAGGAGGGAGGATTGGAAAGTGCACTGGGACACTCCGACCACTTTAATATCACACACATGGAGGGGGTCAATGCTCACAGTGAAGAGGGCAGGACGGGAGGATGGAAAAAGAAGAAAAGGTTGAAGAGTAGAGAGTGGGGTGGCAGGATGGATGCTGTACGCTAGCAGCAGCCAAGCTACATCAAGGCCCATTTTCCGCTGACAGATAGCAATTGAGGTTCTAGAGCGAAAAAACAGGATGGAAGGAGGGAGAGGAAAAAAAAAAGCTTGAAGGGAGGAGACAGAGAAAAGAGACATGAGAGGCAGAGAAGATGAGGTAGAGGTTAATGGGAATGGCAGGTGAAAGGAGAAGCTTTAAAGAGTTTGTGAAGTTTTTGTTACTGCCGCAGTGATGCTCAGTGTGGTGGTTGTGTGTGTGTGTCTGTGTGTGTGAGGGCACAGTGCCCGAACACACTCTGTGCTCAGTAGGATGGCAGCAGATGTGCAGGGTACAGTAATTGGTGCTAGAGACCCAGCGGGGCCCTGAGATCCACTCCAATCTCTCCCACCATCATGTGCACACCCACACACACACACACACACATAAATACATACATTTACACACAACTCAAGTGGATGCTGCCTCACACACACACACACACACACACACACACACACACACACACACACACACACACACACACACACACACACACACACACACACACACACAAGAGCAGTCCCATATGCTTGCTTCTTTTTCACTATCATTGACACACACACACACACCTGCTTGCTTGCCTCCTCACTTGGCATGAAGTCATACATCCATGCACACAAACAGCACACACACACCCACACACTGTTAGACTACAAATTACCTGCTTTACATCACTTACCCCCCCCCGCCTGATCCTCACTCATCCACCACACCTAGCCCACCTGCAAACACCATCCAACTCCTCCTCCTAATCTCTCCATCCGTTAACTGTAATTCAAAGCCACAGGAAAACATGGGTGTGTCCCGTTAAGTAGGAAAGCCTCCGCCTTCCCTTTCTATCAATCATGAACCACCGCTTCCTCCACATTCTTACTGGCAATTCCAGGATTACAGGAAATAGAATAATATTTGGGAATGCACTGGGGTAGTTTGTTACCTGCCAGGCATATCATATAAGAAATGCACAGGAAGTGGTAAGGCCACTTAAAGAAGTTTTCTGCTGTGGTTGCTGTTTCAGTGCACAATGATAAAGATCAGTGCAGGAGTTACATTTGATCAAATCAATAAATAAAAAAGCTCCAAATTACATTTAGTTACAATGTACAGGGTATATTTGTCGGATCTCAGGTGTGATTGGTGTCCACTCACAGTTCATTTATTTGAAGTTTACACTCCGCACTATTCAACACCTGTCGGGGAAAATTAATGGAAGACTGCAGCTCCACCCGGCTCATTGCTTTCTGTTTGTTTCTGCCCTCATAGTAGTTTTTATTTTTCAACATTACCACCAGTAAGAAAGCTTCCTCTGGACTGTTTACCTGTAAGAATGTCACAAATTAACAATTATAGGATTTCAAGTTTAAATACATATGATTAATTCATTGGAAGGACGCATACACTTGGAACCATTTACCAAATAATGTATTAGCATACATAAATGGCATGTATGTTGGCATTAGCCTATGTAACCCTTCTCAAAAACTGAGAGTAACAGAAAAAAAATGTGCACAGAAGCAGCAGTCCTGATTATGTATCATCTCCTTGAATTAGCCCTTGTTTTATTGTAGTCATAAACTAAACTACTGCTACTTAAACTACTCAGCCCTAAACATCCTTAGTCCAGTGAGTTTCATGTATTACTGGTGTAATACAAAGTCGCTCTAGTACAAGTTGCATCTGATATTCATGAGAAATAGAGTGTAGTATGACTGTATGAAATTGTGTTTGTGTGAGGCAGCAGACAGCACTTGTTACTCGCTCTCTCCTCCACACTCACACACACACTCTGTTTCCCTTCCTCCCTCTACATTTCTATCCGGATTTGCAAACTTGACATCTTATAAAATACATTATGCTTTTAGCAGGTAACTGTGTGACACAAATGATCCTTGTTTGTAGCTGCATGTATCCGTCACGCCAGCCCTGTGCATGTCACCAACACAGAGTTAAACGAGTGATTCACTCTCCAGCTTGCATTAATTACATGATGGCTGGGGTTTTATGGCAGTGTCTCTGTGCTGACTCACAGTTCTCGAGTGTTGTTGGTAACCTTTTCAAAGAGCTTCCTGCCCAGGGGGCCAAGTATTACTTGTGAGTTGTGAATATTGCAATACAAATTTATCATTTTTCTAATATGCCTGCACAAACTATCAGGATGGATCCTGATCCAATCTTAGGATATGTATTTTTGCATACTAAGTTGTGTACATATCTATCAAGCTTTACTTGACTGTATCAGCCTCTCCTCCTATATCACACTCCTCCTTTCTCCTTGTTTATTCTTTCCTCCAACTGCTGCAGTCTTATTATCCTTCTCTGTGCACTTCATAGCACTGCTGGATCCTTGCCATCTGTGCCTGGGTACACAGGGTGTATGTGTGCGTGCATGCATGCATCTGCTGTGCACTCGTGTAGTGTATATGACTGTGCATGCCTTGGCTCTGGTGGTTTATGTGTATTGTTGTGCACAGATTGGGTGTGTATGTGTGTGAGAGAGTGTTTGAGGGTCGTTAAACTTGCTGAGACAGCCAGGGTAGCACACAGGTTCTCCTGGCTTCACCACAGTTCACTGGGTGAAGAATGGCTTTGCACAATGTCTGCCGTGCTGCCAAGTGGACTAGACTCACTTTATTCTCTCCCTCCCTCCCCTTCCCTGTGTGTCCCTGTCTCTATTACCTCTCTCACTTTCTTTTTTTCCCCTGATTCCCACAATGTTACCCCAATTTCACTTATTCATACACTCTTGCTCTCTTTCTCCAGGTAACACCATGATGATCATAATGGAGAGCATGTCTAATGGAGCCTTAGATTCCTTCCTTAGGGTAAGTTCCATCATTTGTCTTAAATTTATGTGGATGGACGTGTTTGCTCATTGTCTAATAACAAAATAAAGCCTCATTATTATTATCTCCTGCTCTCATAAACGAGGCATTTTGCTCTTCTAATCCTAAATTCACCACTATTATGGTATGGTCCTAGGGCAGCAGTACTTGTGCTTATTACAGTAATAAGGAAAACGTAACATAATTAACAGCACAAATGGTGTGTTTCAGCTCAAAGATGCTGTAAGCTTCTGTAAACTGTTATTGTGCCCCTCTGCTCTGTAAACCACTGCGGCGTGGTTTATAATGATATGAATTAATGGCCTGTTTGTTTTTATTCTGCAAATAAAGGGATTCAGCTCAGTGAGCACAATATTGTATTGTAGTAGCATGTGTTAGCTTTTTTTGGATCAGTATATTCTATACAATCATCTTGCCCTCGCCCCCCTCCCCCATTCATCCTTTCTTTCTTTCCTTTTCCTCACCCTCTCCTGTTGTTTTTCTTCTCTTCCTCTGATTTGTAACCTTCTTTCTTCCTTTCCTCATGCCTCTGATAACCTCAGAAACATGAAGGCCAGCTGAGTGTAATGCAGCTGATGGATATACTGACCGGCGTGGCATCAGGGATGAAGTACCTCACTGAAATGGGCTTTGTCCACAAACGGCTGGCCGCACACAAGGTAAGGGAGCAGGTGGGAGGAGATGATAGAGGAGAGGGTGTAGGGTGATGTATATCTCGGGCTATTGCAAGTTTTCGCAGGTGGATTACAAAATACAATTTGTCCTTGTCTGCAAACATCTTTGACAATCATTCACCTGTAGGTTTTTATTTGAGGAACACATGAAGCTGAAAATGACGAGACAATACTGTCAAAATCATTTTGTCACCTCCAGGTTTCACTGGGTGGGATTTTTTTTTCCCCCCCATAAAGAGTCCGTATGTCAAACTGCAAATGCAGTGGTCACATTGTGGAAAATGAAGAAGAAGGCCATTTGTGCTCGTAAACAGTCACTCGTCCCTGGTGCGATAAGAGCTTCGGCCACCAGGGTGGTGAGCTCTCGTGCTGAGATTGTTTTCTGCCCAAATGTAACTAGCGCTAAACAGTTTGTTTTGTTTCAATCTCAGGTGCTAGTTAACTCCAACCTGAGCTGCAAGGTGTCCGGTTTCAGACCTCTTCAGGAGGACAAGATCGAAGCAATCTACACCACACTGGTAAGAGAAAAACCGTAGTGAAAACCTATGAGTGTGCTGCAGCAAGGATGTCAACTTTGCTTGACATTTTACTCTCTAATTTCCTAATTAATGAACCTCAAAGTGGTACAAAGCTTGTTGGTATGAAGTTCAGGCATAAAGAGGTGATATTTTTAATGAGCCTTGGACCAAATTAGAGCTAAAACGTCATGTCAGGTGCAGCTGAAGTCATATAATTAAGCTTTCAAAAAAAATAATTTCAGTGCCTTATTTTCTTGGATATTTTTGGGTTCCACTCAAGGTGAACCCACTCCTCTAAAGAGTCTTTTGATCTTCTGAAAATATGTTCAAAGCTTTTCAAAGAGAATATTAAAGCTTTACGTTCTGTGAACTCTGCACACCCTTTTACTCTGTGTCTTACCTTTTTTGCTTTGTCTGCTAGCACGGAGGGAAGAGTGTGGTGCTGTGGACCGCTCCGGAGGCCATCCAGTACCATCGCTTCTCCTCAGCCTCAGATGTCTGGAGCTTTGGCATCGTCATGTGGGAGGTCATGTCCTATGGAGAGAGACCCTACTGGGATATGGGCAACCAGGATGTAAGTGTGGAGAGAGAGAGATAGATAGGGGGGTGCTTTCCATTAATCTTTCCCAGTCCTTGCCTTTTTTTCCTCCCTCCATTTTTTTTTATTAATATCTGAACCGTCTCTCCTTCACCTCCCTCTGATTCTCTTTATCAATGAACTCTGTATCCGTGCCCAGCTTGGATCTTATTAAAAGAAAGCCAAGAAGCCACAGTACCTCTGAAAGCTTTTGCAGGGCCTAAGTCCCCCTCTTTAAGTCTGCATCAGCTCCATGACCAATCCTGTTTTCTCGTAAGGACGCATTGACCCCCTTCTAGTGGCCTCCGTCTGTCCCTGAGTGCCATCCTGCTCTTAAAAGTGTTGAAAATCCCTCTGGAAAAATTCAGCCTCTTTTAGGAAATGTAAAGCTCTTGCTATTTGAGGATGGAAGATTGTTCAGTCGACTGGACCCTGCCGCTTGTCACTTGCAACCTATTATTTCCAAGTCACCGTGGGTGGGTTCTCTGTCTTGCTGTCGTCACTCCTACCTTTTTGTCCTTCAATAGACAAACCAAAAAAAAAAAAAAACCCTCATACCTCAAAAGTGTAGATGAATGAGATGATTCTTCTGTGACTAGTTTTTCTTTTTATTGAAGCCAACAACACACCAGGAATTAATTATTACCAAAATGATAATTTTAAGAGTTATTATCGTTCATCAAGTCCAAAAGCTTCATCATGCTAATGCCCTCTCAAATTAATGTCATCAGAAAATAATGTGTACACTTTATGCAGGCAGGCACAGTTAAAAAGCAACAGATTATTAGCATGTTCCATTTTTGAATGTCCAAAATTAATATGCATGAGTTATTCAGCAGGCAAAAGAATAGCAAGGTTTTTCAGAGTCTTTTTTTTTCAGTGCCCTTTCACAAAGCAGAAGAAAGTTTCCTCTCAGCCTCGTTCGTGTTATCAAACTTTCCAATTGAAGGGGCAAAGGTCAAGCTTGTAGAGCGCCAGGGATATTAATCCACTTTAAATTGATACATTATATCATAACGGAATTGTTGCTCGGCCTGTCCACCTGTGATCCATCGTGCCCTTTACCTACTGGCTTTGATTAAATGGAAAATGTCAAATGCTGAAAAGCATTTTATGAATGCTCTTTAGTGAGATAGGAGCTAAAGGGGCTGTGAGGATGGTGGAGTGGGACACTGGGAGAGGGGGGAAGGTAAAAAGAAGAGAGTGTTTTAGGAAATAATGCTGCTGATGGATGTCATTTTTGTGATTAAGATCCAACTTTATTTCCTCCTTTCAGGAGATTGTGTTTCTTAGAGTGATTCAGGAGGAGGACGTATCACATGTCCCCAGATAAACTGAGAGGAAATCTCTTGTTATAGTGAATGGTTTTAGAATGGGGAACAACATTAGTTTGACGGAGAAATATTTCTGAAGTCTGGAGGGATGCTTTCGAGCTCTGATATTTGAAGACAGTGAGGTTTGACAGGAACAGATGAAAAATGCTGAGCAGAGATGAATCATTTCCTGAGACTCATATTGTATTCAGTGACTTATCCTTTGGAGTGGGCCATGTATCGGAGGAGCGTTGAAGAAAATACTAGCGTTTATTGTTTCATCTTTGTAATTTCACTTCTATTTCAAACCTGTCAGGAATGTTGTTTTTAATTCACAGACCTACAACATATTGTATTATAGGAAATTAAAAAGTTATGATACAGTTTTCTGCTGATAAGACCCAACTATTGCAATACACAATCAAATATCCTGTAAAGTGACACTAAGTGACATTGAATATCCTGTGAAGTGAGCCTTCATCCCACAGACAAAATCAGTCAGTCATGAAGGGTTTTACATTGTTCAGTTTTTGCAGGAATATCTTTCTTCTCTCTCTGATAATAGTTGACTATTTGCTGTATGGTTTTATTTTCATGTAGTAACTTTAGTCGAGACATGACTACAGATTTATATTCAGTTCATATTGTTTAGTTTAGCAGTATCTTTCACTTTAAAGGGATGCTGCCTTAAAATAAGTTCAGTTACAGAAAGCAAAACCATGCAATGGAACATTGTAGGTGGTGCAATTAGTGACAAGAGAAAATGAAAGCGCAGCACTTTTCTACTCTTATTATCCAAGTAGGATCTGTACTGTCCAAAGAACTCTATTCTTGGCAACTAAGCAACTCTTTTCTACGTACTTATTTTCTCCCCCCCGCCCTACCAGTCACATGCACATGGAGAATTTATCCAGTTATAGTATAAGTACTGGAAAATCACAATGGTAATTCCAAAATATTGATTTCCTGTTTCTGTGTGCAGGTGATAAAGGCCATTGAGGACGGCTTCAGGCTGCCGGCTCCAGTTAACTGCCCTCCACATCTCCATCAGCTGATGCTGGACTGTTGGCAGAAGGAGAGGACAGAGAGGCCCAGCTTCAGCCAGATCCACTCAGCCCTCAGCAAGAGCATTCGCTCGCCTGATGGCATCGGTTCCTCCACGCTGGCACGCAGGTATGGTCAGGCTCAGTAAATGAATGGCTGTATTCATTAATTTCTATAAATTTCCTGTCTCTGAACAATTACCCCCTATTTCTTCTCCTTTAGAACTCTGAGTTCATCCATTACACTAGCAGAGAGGCCTCTCCCTTCCTTCCCGTCCTTTAACTCAGTAGGAGAGTGGCTGGACGCAGTGGACATGGGCCGATACAAGGACAACTTCACTGCTGCAGGATACTGCTACTTGGAGTCTGTGGCACGAATGACTGTACAGTGAGTAGCTTTACACAACGCTGTCTTTGTGACCTTTCATTTCCTGTTTTAAAGAGGGCTGCCAAGCGAGTGAGCAATCAGAATCAGAAAAACTTCATTGATCCCTGCAGGGAAATTACTTTGTTATAATTGCTCAACATGCAGATAGGAAAGAGGAAGTAAATAAGTGAAAGAGACTCAGTTAGAAAAGAGGACAGTTGTTGGCTTCTCTGCTAATGTTACCAAGCCACTTTGAATCAAATTTTATCAAACCACTGCCACGCAGTGATGAAGCAGATGAGCTAAGTTTGTGAGTGATAAACGGCTAACAAATGAACCTGGAAATCTGAGCATAAAATTATTAGAAGTCACTTACTCGAGCCAATGATAAGAGTCCAATAAGTTTCACATCCTTCCAACTATTCTTGATAAATCTTCATCTCTGTGTCCACAGAGATGTACTGAGCCTTGGCATAACTTCCCTAGAGCACCAGAAACTGATACTGGCTGCCATCCAGACCCTCAGAGCCCAGGTCATCCAAATGCACGGCCGCGGCGTGCAGGTCTAGCAAACAGGCGACACACCGAGTCTCACACTGCTGCTGCTGGCGGATGATGGGGTGGAGAAGAGGAGCGAGAGAACGAGAGAGAGCTCTTCCAGACATAAGGAAAGATGCACAGATCTTTCAGCTAACCGCACTCCTCTATTTACTCCTCCTTCCCACACTTCCTCATGCCTTCCTTGATCCCTTCCTTCCTTTTTTCTATGAATCCCCTTGGAGACAAGCAGTATTCCTGTTTTGACTGGGGGATAGCAGAGGAGTGATGTCATGTGACTTTTTTTGTGACCTCTTTCTGCACTTTGACCTTCAGTAACTGTGTCAATAATTGGTTCTGGATCAGTGAAATATTGTCTCTAGCAGGACGGGCTCTGTCTGAAACTGACCTCTGAGCTGTGGGGGAGGCAGAGATTTACTACGCTGCAAACACACCAGTTACTGACGAGTCCTCAAAGAAACATTTACATTTTGGGTGGAATTTCCCTTTACCACAACATAGATTCACTGAAAACAACACATTGTCAGAGGCAGGAACTGTTTTACAGGCCTTTGATCAAATACAGTAACTCTCCCTCAGAACTGGCACAGCTGAGCTCACATCAAACTGGAACTTATTTACTATGAGGACACAGAATCATATCAATGTACATCAGAGCTGATCTCATATCAGATGGTAAAGGAACATTTCTGAAGATTAAACATGGCTGGAATGTAACCTGTGGTTTCAGAGAAGACTGTGCTGTCCCATGTTAAGGGTCCAGTCAGTTTAGAAGAGTTGAGAGAGTTGGATGAACGAACGGGTCTAACATACTGTATGGTCCTATATACAGTACGTCAAGTCAGCTCACTGGATGAACAGAGCTACAGTAAGTTGTGGGTGATGATATACTGTACTTTCAGGAACATCAGCCCACTTTGTTTTTTCCTTTGGGGCTACTGATGGTGAAACAAACGCTGCAGGATGCAGTTGTAAAGCAAAGGGTTGAAAAATGTGTGTTTGATTGTTCATTCGTTCGCCGTATGTCGCTGTCTGTTTCGCTTCTTTCAGTTTCTTTATTCCTACTATCTTCCTTTACTCCTCTGCGCTTTCCAGTTGTTTTCTTTGTGCATTTAAAGCATCTAATTTCCCCCATTAGCCTCCTGGATGTCATCTCGGCAACATAATCCTCCTCTCCAAAGGCTCTCTCACTACCATGTTTAAATACTCTGTATAGAACGCAGGCCAACTCTGGAAGATGGCCTGATTCAGTTATTTATCCATATTTATTTATGTTTACGGACTGTAACACAAACCTCTTCAGACAAGAGGTTAGGAAGGTTTATTTAATTTATAGTATTTAAAAAAAAAAATCTTAAGCGAAGCAGTTGTCTACTTGTTTTGTTTCTTTTCAATTTGTTGTCGATTTATTATGACTGTGAGTTTATACCTGAACAGATTAGTTGTTTTGACAGGAAGTGAGAGGAATACTGGAGGATTTCTACTGTCAGCACACAGTATCTGTGTATTCTTGAACACTGGGGTTGCTACAGTTCATTTTAGGTCCATTATTATTGGATTTGCTGTAAACATTACAGTGTGTGTGTGTGTGTTGCAGTATGAATACAGTATTACAGAACGTCATAAAGATGTTTTTTTTTCTTTGTTGCTGTTGGATTATGTTTAATTCTATGTTGCTGTTAATGTCACGCTCTGCCATACTGTGTGGTTACATTCTTTTCCAGTTAACTTCCAGAATTCTCTCTGTACAGTGATCTGCCCCTTGCCTTTTCTGTCCTATTTCAGTACGGGAGATTTGAAGGAAGAAGTTTATCGGGGCATTATTTGATTCTCATACAGGTTCACAATAGAGGGTACACACATTTTTGACCAGAATATTGTGACTGGTTTGTATTTGGTACAAATTAAGTTTTTTTGTTCGTTCTCCTTGTACTCTCTTTCTCTCTCTGTAACTGTTTTGTCAAATTAAATAAAGTCATATGTCCTTATAGATGTTATCATGCACATGTTAACATATCTGAAGAAACACTCTGATGGTCCCTTTACACATACACAGGACAAAGACACACACGCAGTCACGAACAAACAACAAAGTGGACCTCGTCACCACGATGAATGAAATTCAAATTGTTTCTCCGTCTCTGTTACTGTGACCATTATGATATGTTTAATATTGTAAATATGTATTTGAAAATGCTAAATCTATTTTTATAATTTGTTTGAAGAACAATGTGTTGAATATAATATCTGCTCACTGTGTAAGGGTTTTATTTGTTTAAATTTAGGGCCATAGCTGAGAAACACTGGTGTTTGGAATATAAAACTGAAAAAAAAAAAGTTTCTCTTTTTTTTTTGTTAGTTTTTGATGATTTTTACCTGTTAGAAGAAAATCTGATGGCTGTTGCAATATTGAAATGTGTTATTAAAAAATCTCCAATACAAGCAAATGTTTTTTTGTCCTCATCTTCTGTTTGAATTGAAAGTAAACTGCACATAGCCCTTCCAATGTTTATGTTTAAGTGAATATCAATGTTTACGAGTTTAAAAAATATGCTAAATATATATTATCTGATAGTAAGGATCCTGTAAGAATTGCAACACAAGATGTAAATTGGGCGGGACAGCTTGCAGTTGAAAACGCTGTCTTGCACTCCTCTCTGGTGGAAACTATGAGCTTAGTTTAGTGTTAAAGCTAACCAAAAAGATCATTAAAATTTTATTATTAAGATATCGTTTCCCGACGAACCGTTGTATGAAACCATTAACAGTAAAAAAGACAGAAGTGATCAGATAAGCCTGCATCCACAACTGAAGAAATATTAGCAGACAGGCCGTGGGTTATGACAAGATCCAAACTGTGGGATTTGTCATGAGAAGACTGCTTTACATATCGAATAGAATTCATGCAGTAACGCAAATTCTGAGTCGGATTGATTGCCCACATGCAAATTAAAATCACCTAAAATAATAACTCTGTTGTACTTGGCGAGGATAATGGAGAGTAGCTCTGAAAAATCAGAAATAAAAGAAGTGCTTTGTTTGAGTGGTCTGTGAAATGTCATACACAGTAGAGGCAGGCTGCTAAAAAATAAGACAGTGATATTTAAAAGATGTGTATTCATCAAAAGTAACGTCCTTAAAACCAAGTGACACTGATAGGATGGTTGCTCTACCCCCGTGTTTTTTGCCTTTCAGGGAGAAGAATAAAAAATTGTAGTTTGGTGGTAAGGCTTCAGTAAGAGTGGCTGTTGAGCCATGTCTCAGTTAAAAACATGCAATCAATATTATCTACAATAAGGTCGATAATTAATGTCTTGTTTAAAAGAGATCTTACATTCAGAAGTGCCACATTCAGGGTCACTGGCAGAGTTTTCTTTAGGTGTGGGTTAGAAGTTTGCGGTTTATGTTTGCACATAGATATGAGATTATTAAAATTCACGCTGTCCATTTGGTGGACATGTGGACAGAAATGACTGAACTGTGAGAGGCCTCAAAGGGTCCGAGTCCTCCAGAGCATGTGTGACTGTTCAAGGTGGAACAAAAACAGTAGTGACTAGGACGTGGGGGACGTCAATCTCTGACGGACTATGTTACCTGTCGCAGGTGGCGCATGGTGCGAGTGATGAAGGGGGGTTAGGGTGGGAGCGACAAGACAGCAGCGGGAAATCGTGCTCATCCAGGATGTTTTCCACCGGCTGTTCCGATGGGCTTTGGACCACGGCGCGGTCCTCGGCCAGGTGTTGGTCGACCGGGATGGTGGAATCCAGCACCTGTTGTGACCACGGAGTGTTTGAACTGTTTATCCTCCCCTGATCTGGTGGAGACCGGAGATCCGTTCCTTCAGCTCGGCGTGGGTTGTGTGAGTTAAGTGGAGACACCTGTCGCACCCGGATGGAGAGGTGAGTGGTGGGGCTTAAGTTCAGTTTAATTGTCTGAACAGGATCAAGTGTGCGGTGTCCGTTAGCTCGAAAGCTGGACGTTAAAAGGCCTAAGAGAACAGGTCCGCCACATTGAGGAGCTCCACAGTAAAAGGCGGATGGGCCCTCAATGATGAAATCTCCCAATTGTCTAACCCTAACCTTCAGACTGTCCGGACTTCTTGTACTTATCTACGTGTTAGAAAGTTAATACGACAGCGTTCAACTTTCCAGTTACCTCTCCTTGCTCACACCTGTAGTCCACGGTTTTCTCTTACACGCTCTCTCAGTTCCACCGTGTGAACTTATTAAGTCTCTCTCTGTCCCTCTCTCCAGGACTGAGGTTATATTACTTAATGCTTTATTATGCAACGCCCACCTTTAGACCAGCACTGAGCATATGGGAAATTATTGTAAATGCAAATTAACTTTGCGTGGGATTGCTGTGGGCAACTGGGTGGGTGTGCAGAAGTGAGTGCACTGGTACACACTTCTGTCCCTGCTCACACGGGTCAGTGTACGTGCATAAAACTGGGTGTATGTGCATGCTGTGTATGTGTAAATGTACTGACAGCCCATGGGCATACATCTGAGAATGAGATCTTTTTATTTATCTCATACAGTTGCAGCAGCAATCCATATTTTTTATATTACAGTCTTATTGGAGTTGAGGATTGGAGTTTGAGACTTAATGAGTTTCATCTCTGAGCCATCACCGGCTGCAGCTTTCTAAACCTCCCACGCAATCAAACATCACCTCCTTCAGATGCTGCTTAGCAGACCCTGGCTGAGCAGCATTTGAACTCGTGCTGTAGTAGCACTGGATTTGGATCATTCATTATCGGTGGCTTATTGTAGATTTCTAGCTTGCATTCAAGATGTAATGTGATGAAGAAAACACAAAAAAAGCTTATTTACTATTATGTCAGGCTCATCAGATTCTGTGAATAATACTCAGTAGCTCTGAATAAATGCTCTTGCTTCATTTAGATGAACAAACATGCAAATTAAAAAATGAATCTTTACTTAAAAAGTGAAGTAATTGCAATGCTGTAAGCTGTCATTCTAGGTAAAGTACTGTCAGGGACACAAATGATAAAATTAAAAAAAATATATTGCTGTAAAAATTACATTCCTGCACATATAAATTATGAGATCAATTATGAGATCCTCATAGCCTTGACACTTGACTCCTGCCTGCTCTGGGTCACGAGCCATCTTAGCTTCTGCACACATGCTAAATGAACCAAAGAGCGTGCCTAATAACTGCTGTCTGCCACCTATTCCCTTGTGGTACAATATAAGAAATGCTCTTGGTTTGAGTGTGATGTCTTAGTATGCAAACAGCATGTCCCACAGTAACTCCCCTCAGTGGTGAGGGGGGTTTGTGTTAGTTGGGTGTTTTATTTGGCTTCTCACAGTTTGAGCGTAAATCTTCAATCAGATTTTCATGTTTATTCGCTGTAAATGAGACTGGGGCAGGGAGACGGGCAGGGATTCTTCCAGGAGATTGAATGAAATCGTGTTTCAAAATGTAAAAATATAGATTGTACTATCTGAAATCTATCCCTTTGTCAAAATCAAGCCAACACTCAAGACCTTAGAGGTCTTGAGTGTTGTTAGAGGACAAGACAAGTTAGAGGACAAGATTTGGTTTACTATTTTCTGCATTTTAAAAGGCCAGATAATTCATCAATCAATTGAAAAACATAATCAATAGTTCTATCCCTAATTTTCAGGCTCCAGCTATTCAAATCTGTGGATTAGCTGTTTTCTGTTTTATATAAAATAGCTGTCAGATTAATCAGTGATGAAAATAGTTATGTGCAGCCCTGTGCACTGAGCCCTGGGCTTTATGCATCTGCTTGATTGCTATATGATCAAACCTTATTAAAACAGACATTTTTGGAGTTTAAAAACAAAGAACATTTTTTCTTTTTGTAAAGGAAGCTGCCAGAACTGTAAGAGGAAGAAATGCCATAGAGGTAGTGGAAGAGGTAAAAGGATTCAAAGAGGCACATGGGAAAGCAGACGACACCTCTGTAAAGACATTAGTGATTCCCGGCTGTGCGTTGAGAGCCCTCTCCCCTTCTTGTCCTCCCTCTATCCCTCGCTCCCTCTGCTCCGTGTGAAGATTAAAGTGAGCGGCATAAAGGGGAGAGCAGTCCACCTCTAAGCTAGTGTGAAGGGGAAACTTCCCCCGGTACAAAAGTTCTGCTCTCCTCTCTTTGCCAAAGCGTGCCGCAGCTCAAATCGGCTTTTAGAAATTAATCCCTGCATTATGGAGGGAGTAAAGTAAACAAACAGGATGGGGACCTGTGAGCGTGAGGCGTGGGGAAAGGAGAGGAGCTGGGAGATGGTGAGGGTTTTGTAGGTGAAAGCTTGTGTTTCTCCAGAGAAAAGGGGATGTGAAGGTCATGTGTGTCTCTACATGTGTGAATGTCTGTGTACAGAGAGGTGACAGAGGGGGTGAAAGAAGGAAATGAAGCAGCACAAGGCTGTCCAATCCTCTGGGACATTCCTGGGAGAACAGCGTCACAGCCTTTTTGCTGCATGATCTTAAAGCCCTCTCTCTGTCGCTCATATGTCCAGCTTATTACTGGCTTTGTCTCTCCCGGCTTCATTCAACCACTTTTCCCCTGTGGCCAAGAGTCATTGTCTGCAAATCCTCCTCCTTGCCTTCTCGGCTTTCCCCTCTCCTTTTCCCATCCCATCTCTCCACTGAGAGGTACTTAGATAAGGCCCGGGGTTCAGTCTGACGAAATCAGAACTTCCCACTGAGCCGAGATTAAACTCTGAGTGACCGAACGGACAACTTCTCTCACTCTCCGTGGTTGGCTGGCAAAGAGTTTCCATCTCTTTTTGACAGTTTAAACACCCGTCTGTCTGGCCGCCTCCCGAGACTCTCCATAAGTGCACTTTCAGCCTCTCTCTGCTTGTCTGCTTGTTGCCTGTCGCTGTCTCGCCATATATCTGCCGTCTTTCATCGCCCTCCATCTCTCAACTTCTCTGCACATACTCTAAAGATCTATCCACACATCCTTCCCTCTCCTCTGTCTCCTTCCACTTTGAAACTTAACAACTGCACAAGTCCAATCCTCTTATATAAGTCCTCATTCTTGTGTTCTGCTTCTGCTGTTTTATATAGATGTATCCTTCTTGTCTGTCTACCAGTAATTTGGACACCCCCCCACCACCACCACCATCAGGCAGATAGACCAGCAGATATAACATATAAAGGATTTAGCAGAGTGGCAACCTGCTGTTTGTGTTTTTATTAAATTCACAATCCTTCTCAATGAAGCAGCTGAGCAGAATGACACTAAACTGACACCCAGCCTTTGACCTCGAGGTGTAAGCAGAGGGCCAAGCTCCAAGGGGAGTTTTTGCAGTCCCCTACTGCCACTTGGTGGTGTATGTGAAAAGTGCATTTACTCAAAGACTGTACAATATTTGAGGTTCATGTACTCCTCTTAGCAAGGTTTTTTTTCTTTTATAATATATATTTAATGCTAATTTATAAATCTACTCCACTGCATTTTGTTGTTTTTTTTTTCTCTGCTACGTTCATCTGACAGCTATGGTTACTTTGCATATTCAAATGTCACTGTTTACTGTTTACATCACTACAGATTATAGCACGGTCGACAGAAAACAAAGCACAAAGAGATTTTATTGAAACCTTTCAAGTTCAAATTCAATTTCAGGATCACAATAAGCATTAAAAGTCTTTTAGTGCATTTGATTGAAAGCAGTCCACATTTAAGAGCTGTTTCACAAGAAGCTTTATGATAAGTATCTTAGATTTTTATCATAATGTAGCTGTTGGCTATTATTTAACATGAGACATTCCTTTTTCTTCACCTTTCTCTGTTAACTCTAACCGTTCCACTTCATTCCTCTCTCCTTCACTTATGCTCTTCTCATTTCACTCTTTCCAGCTGAGCCCCAGGGTCTCAGCAATGAAGGAAAAGATGTGAGTGTCCTCCAAGATGGCTTTGGTGGTGGGTTTCCCTGCACCGTGCCCAGTACGGGTGTCCACCCTGACCATCAAAGGCTGACGCTGCACGGTGCTGCTGCCCACCCCGTGCTGCAAGGCAGCACAGTACTTGAGGGTGTGCAGAGGCACCACGCGGTCATCGTGATCTGCTGTCAGAAGCAGGACGGCAGGGTAGGGATGGTCAGAGTAAGGTGGCTGAGGCAGATTATGGAGAGGAGAATACCTGAAGAAGAGGGCGAGAAAGACCAGTTGGAAGAAAAAATGTGAGAAATCTCTCTTAGGAGAAGATAGAATAAGGGAGTGATTCATGAATTTAATGTGTGATTCAGTGAATGTGCTGTGAATTTTCTTTTCATATATGGGTGAGTGTAAAGCTGGGAACAGACCCTGATATTACTGACGAAACACCTGACGCATAATGACTATTTACACCAACGTGCACGCTAGTCTCGAGAGTCAGGTAGAAGAAAATACTGAACAGTGTCAATATAAAGGACGAAACACATCTGTATAGAGATGTGTTGCTAGGCAACCCCGAAAAAATGATGTGTGACTACACCAAAACCGTCAATTCCGGCTGAAAAAATCAAATACGCTTTATATTGTTTCTGAAAATTGGCAGCAATGACTTGATCAGAGTGTAAATGATTATAATCATTAAACTTCGCATACTGGATAATTTGATCTCTCAAGTGTCAACATCAACTAGCCTAGACTTGTGGGATCAGTCACGACAGCCATTTTCCATTGAACGACGACCGACAGGCCACAACACCTCACATTTCAGTGAGGTGTCGTGATTGTGTGTGTCTGTGTGTTTCATACTTGATGAGCCACTTGAACTGCTCCGAGTTGTCTGAACAGCCATATTCGGTGGTCCAGGCGTGGCCAATGGTGAATTTGTGGAACTTCAGCATATCCATCACCCCCACTTCCGCTACAGCACAGCCATACAGGTCTGGACGCTGGTTCACGCATGCCGCTGTGTGTGTATTTCAAATTTGTGATGATGATGTTTAATTTGCTTGTAAAAGCCACACACTCTCAAACACACACCAGTCTTCTTGACTTCACAGTGTAAGACATAATCACTCCTAAATGGCCACTTGCACACCACGGAAGAAGACATTATTTGGGTTTGTGCGATGCCATATGGCAGCTGGTCTTTGGTAAATGATGTGACTAAGCACTGTTTAATGTTCTGTTTAATAGCTAAATTAATTGAAGCTAAGCAGCTAACTGCTGTTAGAAGAATCTGACATTAGTAATTATCACAGAGAAGCGCTATAAAGAATACAAAGCATTGTGATCTGTGCAGCTGGGACATACAAAACAGACCCATAACAACTGGAAAAACATATGAGATGTGCAGTGTGCACCGTTAGTAGCCTCATGGGTTAAACTGCATAGAAGTGGGAGCTGAGCTGTTAAATTGGAAAGAAGTGGAGGTAAAGCTCCATTACCAGATTTCAGCTATAAAAGATAAAGGGCAAGGTTCCCCCACAATTGCAGCTCCTGAGTGTAACGTAATGGACTGTTGCATAAGAGTTTCCAGGACACACCTTTAAAACTCCTTCACTTTCTTTTGCCCTCGCTCTCCCTCCGGCTTTATCACTTGATTTCGCACTAAATAAATAAATACATAGTGCACAAACACACACGCGCGCATCTGATCCTGTACTTACCCACTAGCAGCCCTCCATTAGAGGCTCCGTTGATAGCGATGCGGCTGGCTGTGGTGTACTTTTCCTGGATCAGATACTCTGCCGCACACTGGAAGTCATCAAAGCAATTCTGCTTGTTCCCTAAAGAACCAGCTACAAACACATGATACAGTATAAGTTATGCCAACCCAAAGTTAAATAACAGAAAACTCACTTTTAATGTAATAAAGTAACACCATCTATCTCTCTGACATCCTTCTCTGTCACTCATGTCTTGCTTCATGCTTGTACCTTTGTGCCAGGTGAGGCCGTACTCTCCACCCCCTCTGATGTTGGCCACTGCCAGAATTCCTCCCAGGTGTCTCACAAACAACAGGTAAGCAACACTAAAAGAGGCAAAACAGACAGAGGAAAGAAATAAAGGAACATGAGTTACACACTAGAAAACATTATGCCTAAACTATTTTTATATTGTGAAGAAACTATATCTGGACATAGAAATTAATTTCTATGAATTGAACTTGTAAATGTAGCAGAAATGGTGCTAGTAGAAGCAATATAATTAGAATACAGGTAACCTTTGTGGTCAGAATATTTTTAAATAAGTTAATAATCATTAAACTCACAAGAGCAGTTACCACCACATCTCTGACAGTTTGTAACTGACTACTGGTCATTTGTGTCTGCATCTGTCTCTGTCAGTAAACATCAGAAAAGTTATCTTTTGCAGTGGTTGAGAGATTTTGGAAAGCTTAGTTTTACTTACTTATAGTATGGTTGTATGGAAGCCTCAAAGCCTCCATATCCATAAAGGAAAACAGGGTGTGTTCCATCTTGTTTCAGGCCCTTGGCATGAACTAAGAACATGGGGATCTTGGTTCCATCTTTACTGGGATAAAATACCTGAAAATATATTACAGTAAGTTGGTGAAATCTTAAACATTTTATGAATCACCTCTTATCGGAGCACGGCTGTCACATAATGTGTCAATGTTTTTGTCTAATCTTTCTTTATCTGTTTTTCGTGACCTTTTCGCACACACCTCGTTTACCACTCAAGCACAGTGCATATAATTCTGGGAAATCCTCCTCGTTATATGAATATGCAAACAGTAGATGTGATAACAACAGAAACATGAGTAATGGGGAAGTCTGAGTATAGAGAAGTGGTCTACGGAAATGAAAATCTACGGACATTACCTGGGTGGTCTGATAGTCCTCTTGATTGATGCCTTTTACCTCCACCTTCCTGAACACTTTGGGTTCTGGGTTCGACTCACTCAGATCACAGTGGTAAATGATACCTGGGTACCAAAGAACAAAGGCCAGGTTAAAGGCTACTGTACGTTTAACTATTTAAACACATATATGTTAACAAAGGATAATTCAACTGTCTAAACTAATTACATTTCAAATGTTGAGTGATGTTAAGATTTTATAGCATTTATTTTACAAATACGAGTCAGTGAAACATAATATATTAAATGACAAACTTGCCTGGTGTAGTGAAGGAGGTGAACTTGTAGAAGAAATCAGAGTGTTTCTTCTTGCAGCTCACACCAGCCACTGTGCCAACATCCAGCGGCAGGTCCCTGACCAGCTGGCCTGTGGTCAACTCGTACACCTGCAGGATATCCTTCACGTCATGGACGTAGTTGACCAGCAGGTGGTGTTGGTTGACACAGGAGACAAAGCCTGCAGGAGGATACAAAGAGGAAGTGGTAAAAAAAAAAAACGTGAACATGCATGTAGTTGGTTTTGTTGAAAGCACTGTATCCGTGGGAGACTGTATTCTTGTTGTCTGTCTGCCTAGTATGTACAACCAATATCAGCTTCCTCTCTGCTGATTTTCCTCATTTATCTTGATAATAAGCAGTCATCACAAGATCCAAGCATGAAGCCAAATGTTCACTGCTATGGACTGCACATGACCTTAGTAATTAGTTTGGTTAATTTAGATGTTACTGTACATACAAAGCACAGAGTTAATGCAGATAAATACTGTGAATCCTGTTAATCCTGTTAACATGATCTCATCAACAGCCAGCAGAGGGCACACTAATATGCTGTCCGTGTATTGAGCTCTAAATGCAAAACTATTGCTCATTTGGCAGTGGTGCCACAAAAGCTGTCTTCTCCTGGTTACCGTGTTTATCAAACACTGAAACCAGAATTCCATTTTTAGAATTTTCCTCTCAATGTTGTCAGTGACAAGACAGCGCAGGATAATGATAATGAATCAGTGACTGTATGCTTCATATGAATTACCTTATACTCAGGAATTTTTGCTTTGTGTTTATTTTTTTTTGTAACAAACTGATGTTGGGAATATTACTGAACTGATATTAGACCTATTCCATGGCTATTCGAAGAGCTGGGTCCAAAACAGCATTATTATAGAGGAAACTGCACTGTTATCAGTTTATTAAAAGGGTAAGGATGGTGCCACTTGCTGGCCATTCATCATTGCAGATATTTTAACTGTATCATACAGGTTTGAGAAACAGCAAGAGTACTGTTTAAATGCAAAGGAATAGAAAGATATTATCAGGATGAGTGCCCACAGGAGTTGTTGTTGAGACAAATACATTAACATGACATATTAGTACATAATAGTGTGTTGTAAAAAATATCAGGGTTTTTTTTGCTATTACATTTCTACTGACGTGTGTGTGTACACACTTCTCAGCGGAAATGTGGATATTCACTGCTGTTTGTTTCATTGATTGATTGATAGGACAGTTACCATCATTTGAATGACTCATAAAAAACAGTTGAGACGAAGTGCTTATGGACCAAATTTCACTTTTTGAGCAGAGTTCCCTCTGACGAAAGTCGTCGACCACAGAGACAGAACACTTCCCAGTTGCTGTGGTCGGACTGTCATAAAAACTTCAGGACAGTAATTCGGTGAAAATGCATTTTGCAAGAGTTCGGAGGCTGAATTGTGGAACTATGATTCTGCGAATAAGCCCCTTACGTATTTCTAAAGCTTTGTGGAGTTTTCACACACTCATGCTAGCCCACAGCTGTCATGCCAACAAAGGTCTGTTTTACAAATCAATAGCATACTTGCTCTATTAACTCTCTCACATTTCTTCTGTAGTGTACTGATATTACATGCAATAGCTGACTTTGACTGTGTCTTTGACTGTATATTCAGTTGAAATTTCCTTTTAGTCTCACCCAGGACATCCTTATCATGCTGTGGTATGAGGGTAGTCCAGTGCTGCCGGTCAGGATTCTGGATGTCAATGTTGATGAGACAGTAACGAGGAGCATCCAGGTTGGAACGGAAAGTTAATATAGTTTCCTCGTTGGTGACGTAAGAATACTGAGCATCAAAGTTGTCCACAAGTTTGACCCATGGCAGCAGCCCTGGAGGAAATTTTACAAAAAAAAAAAAAAAACTCATTATAAAAGCGGCACCATGTAATTTTGTATGACTTCTGACTGTGCTACATTATACTGTATATAAAAACATAAAAGACATTTACGCAATACTCTTACATTGGAAGTTTCAAAACTCCCATTTGTGGGAGAGATGTTTTTCACAGCAGCAAACAGGCCACAAAGTGAATTTTGAAATCTCAACATCTGGTGAAGTAACCGTTGAGTCACTGGCACTGTTATCAACTGCTTTTCTGCTGTTTCAGCACAGTTGTTTTGTGTTATGAAGATGCAGAGATATTATCTATTGCGATTTGAAAATCTGCACAGTAGAAAAGCTGGCAGGGCTGAATCTGGTTTTGAAATGAGAGATCAAACACACTTCTACTCTTTTTCAATTGTTAAAGCTTCATGTACTTTTGCTGTTAACAGGAAAACAATTTTGAAGTGACAAGACCCAAACTTGACAGGTTATTTTGTTGTAATGCTGCAGCTCCTTGGGCCCCTAATAATCACCACCTGTTTTGTCTTTGTTTCAGTTATTTTTCAAGGAACATTCTCTGACTCAAGCTTCTCGAAAATAGCATTTGCTGTACTTCTTTGTGATATACTGAATTTCTGCATACTGAATAGCTTTGGGTTTGGGACTTTTCTGTGAACAAAACATGAAGACATCACCAATCTGAGAAGCTGAGATGGGATTCGATTAATCAAAGAAATTTGAGAATTTGATTAGTCAATGAGAAAAACAGTAATCATTTGTAGAAGAAAACCCTTCAAAATAAAGACAGTTTTATTATGTCAGTGAGGTATATATTTTTCCCACTGAGACATTTGCTTCTCATGAAATGTATTTTTCTGTAGTGGTTTTTTTTTTTTTTTTTTTTTAATTATATTTTCACACAGTTGCCAACCACCAATTTTGACCTTTTGGGGGGGGTTGTGGGTGGGGATTTACGCTTTGGAAATCTAGTTTAAAGCTTTTCATTTCTCCTGGGTAAAAGTTATGTTTATGGAGTGCTTTTATCACAGAACACATAAGGTGGACACCAAAATACAGACCTGTGATGCCTCTGGGCAGCTGCTGAAGGTCACAGAACCACAGCCGGTTGACAGGTTCACAGCCTTCAGTGATGGATAAAACAGCATATCTACCATCATCTGATATCTAGAAAAGGGAAGGAATGAAAATAAGTAGAAAGAAAGGAAAGAAAGAGCAAGGCACATAAATCCCAACCAACCAACGTCACCAGTTCTTTTAAAATACCAAAGAGATGAGAGATGTAAAAAATGTTAAAGAATACAGGTTCACCAGGAGGCGGACTCATAGGCGATAAGATGAGTTTCTGTTGATATGCAATTCTGTGATAGAATTTCAGTTTATGCGCCAATGAAACTTTTAAATGATCTCGATTATGACAGCTGTTTCAAGGTTACTCCGTACTTACGGTTACTGAGCTGTGCCACTTTGGATGGTCGGGGAACTCCGCAACCAGAATGTCTTCTGACTGATTGGTTCCAATGACATGGTAGTAGAGCTTCTGATTGATGTTGCTGGTGGTTTCTGTGCCTATAATGAAATACAGAGAGGTTAAGTTTTGAATGCATTTGAAATAGTCTGGTGAATTGTTGTATTGGTGCCTGGTATCTTTTCCTAACCGTCTGTTTTGCCCTCCTGGCGTGGGTAGCAGTTGTAAAAAATGCCCTTTGCATCGTGAGTCCAGGCCAGACAGCTGAATTTAACCCTCTCCAGTACATCAGGCAGTGGGGTGAGGTCGTCAGCCTTCATGAAACGCACTGTTACCCAGTCTGAGCCACTGCTACTCAAGCCATATGCAAAATATTCACACTCCTCCGACAGACGGCCCACTGGATGGAGAGAGTGACAGAAGAAAAAAGGAAGTTGTCAGCACTGTAAATCTTTTCCTGTTTATCTGTATGTGTGTTTACACACAACAAGAAGTGCTTTGCTATTTGGCTCACTCTTCAGTGCCACAGTTCCATCTTCAGAGAGTTTATTTGGGTCAAAGAACACGGTGGCAGGTTCATCCAGGGAGTCCTGCACATAAAGCACATCCTGGTTTTGGAGGCCTTTGTTGTGAAAGTAGAAATACCTGAAAATACAACAGGAAATAAATGGTTAGGGTCCTTTTGATTTCAGGACCGCAGTTCAAATTAGTCCCTCTTGTAAGCGTAGTTGTTTTTCAGTCTGTGCAGTGCCTGCCCTTTAAATTTCAGCTAGTACCTCTTCCCTCTTTTGTAAGGGCAGCTGTATTTGGGATAGTCATAGAGCTCAGTAAGGCGCTGGTGGAACTGAGCCCGGACAGCACACTGCTCCAGGTACGGCATGGTCACTTTGTTCTGCTCCTCGACAAACTCCTGAGATGCAAAGGGAGAGTGAAGAAGGATGAAATTTAGTGTCTTGGTAAAGAGACAGCTTCCGTTTTCTGGAAGAGATCATTGCATACCATCGTTTCTGCACTATCAGGGTCCTCCAGCCATGCGTAGGGATCGGCGATCTTAGTTCCTTGGTAGTCATCCACCTGTTGAAAAGATATACAAGTTAAACAGGAACAAACACGTGCAGCCAACCAGTGAATTCAGTCTCTGGCTTTTCTTGACATATAAGGATTCTCTTGTGCAATACCATGGTTTTAACAAAGACATTTTCCATGGAACTAATGAGCATCTTCAGTCAACTGACATTAATATTAGGCTTGTTTATTTATTCTTTGTCAGCACTGGCATGTGTGTTGTTGTAATAGGTGCTTTTGAAACATCCACCTTTATGCATAAAATGAGCAGATTGGATTTGTTCTCTCAAGTTCTCTCCACTTATGCATATATGTGTCCACTAAATCCGCCTGGTGTAATGTTCATTGTTCTAGTTCTTGTTTCCAGTAATTGCAATGAGAAACCATTTTCCAGTTTTCTATTAACCTACAAAGACATGATAACATCTTTTTTGGCTGAGATGTTTTAACATTACGCTTAGATATTAACAATCTCATGAATCGTTAATAGTATTGTTATTTTAGTAGTAGGCTGCCAGTGAGTCAAATTTCTGTACTGGTGCACAGCATACACTTAAGCCATTTGGATTTTTTTTTTACTAGAGCTATGACCAGTTTCCTCAGAAGCACTGAATACTGTTCCTGAGAATGTAACCTTAGCTTGGCATCAATCAAAGAAAATACAGTCTGAGTGAAAAGTTTGTTTGCACAGCTTGTTATCAAAGTTGAAACTACCTGATGTGTTGATGTAATTTTTAGAGACTCAAATTCTTCAATCACCAACCATGTCTCCTCTGAGACATTTTATACATTTCTGTCTCTAACAAGGGATGGACCAATTTGATACTGGACTGGTACGCAATACTGGCAGATAACTGAGTGGTGTATTGAAATTGGTATTGAGATAGAGAGAAGAGAATTTGTATCAGTAGTTCTCCAACCCCGAAAAGATGGCAGCCCTGAAGGAGAACACGCACTGTGGATAATTAATCGTCATGAATGGAGCCCACATGGAGCTCTAACAGCCGCATCTCCTGGTTTACAAGAGAAAAGGGGTCAATTGCCCAACCCTCAACCTACGTGTTCTGAACTGCCATATTGCAAAACAAGTGTTGGGAGAGTGTCCATCTCTATGGATGGATGCCACCAACCCACACTCTCTCAAGAAAGATCTATGAAAAAGACAAGTTTTTAAAAAAATTCCCTGGTAAGGGTGTTCCGGTGCTGCCATCTTCCCTTTAGCTGTTCTCTTCATCCTCTTTCTGTATCAGCGTGGGGATGGTGACTAGGGAAAAATGGGTGTGATACAGATAGAGAACTGATTGATTCGCATCACATCACAACGGTAAGTGGAAGCCCACGTTTCTGGCAGCATGTCATGCCTCAAGGCCCTACAACCTATTATGGCATGCCATAGCTGAGTCAGCAGACGCAACATGAATTTGTATCTGGACTCTCTGAAGCATTTAAGAGCGGTTTGTGTCTCAGTTCAGTTTCATATGGGCTGCCCACTCAGAAACCAGGTTACGGGGTTTGACTCACAAGACAGCAGTGTGGGCCTGGTTGTAGTCATGTGATCATTAATACCATACTGCTGGGCCAAATTCTATGAACTCAGCATCATATTTTTTAATGTTAAAGAATCTCTAAATGTAAGATGCAACTTTTTTTCTTGTTCTGCAGAGTTTTTAAAATTAAAAAAGAAAAAACATACAAAAAGTTACCTAAATTAAACTAAACAAAAGAAACTAAATTAGACAAAATTTCCATCAACTGGAAAAGAATGGTTTACAGAGTAAACCATTTACATACATGAGCCTCAATTGATTCAATTGAGGCTCATGTATGTAAATGAGCCTCAATTGAATCAATTGAGGCTCATGTATGTAAATGAGCCTCAATTGATTCAATTGAGGCTCATTTACATACATGAGCCTCAATTGAATCAATTGAGGCTCATGTATGTAAATGAGCCTCAATTGATTCAATTGAGGCTCATTTACATACATGAGCCTCAATTGATTCAATTGAGGCTCATTTACATACATGAGCCTCAATTGATTCAATGCTCTTGAGATGTGACACATGCGCTACCCTGTTTGCAACGTCTGTGAGTCATTGTGAGGGTCTACTTCACCTCTGCTCCTCTTTGCAGCTGTAACTCTCGTCTTTTAGGCGCACTCTCATTTTTGAGACATCTCCCTTTGTTGTGTTACATAATGATTTAGTGTCTGCAACTGAAGCACCAGCAAGTCAGGCAATGCCTGTACGGCAATGCTGTGTTCTGAGAGCACACATTAAAATAGTGTTACTGTTCTGTCAAATGCAAACGCAAGACAGTTATGTACTATGGCAAAAGGGCACGTTTCAAACATAAGAAAAGGAAAAAAAGACATACACCCAGGGTCATAGAGACTACTGAGGACACTTAAGTAATGTCCTCTGTGCTTTTAATGGGAATTTGTGGGTTAATGGGGAGTTAACGCTCTACAATGCATAGACGAACTTCAGTGAAGCTGAACTAAGAGCTCTGACGGTCTCCGCTAAATAAACAGGCACTGTGAACATGCTGATTCACAGGGACGTGGTTTCGTGGGGTGCTGGTGTTACTCCACCTGCGCTGCGTTACAAATGCGTGAAAATGCAACACGTGCTCGAATCGCTATTTCTTCATGTGGCCAGATACCACCGTTTCTGTTTCTTCACCCAGTCGCCATTTGCTTTTCTCGCCCTCCACCCATCTGACTTCTCTTCCTGGTCTGGCTGTTCCTGCTTTGTGTGCTTGCTCAAGAAAAGTTCGCCGACAAACAGATAGACACACAAAAGGCACTCAGCGGTACTTTGACACTGACCTTACTCTCATCTCTTCGGGCAGCCGGGTACTTAAACGCCATGGTGGGGTTTCCTAAAGTGTTCCTCTATTTCCCTGAGTCGCCTTTCTCTCACTACTATGTATTTTTCCCTCTCTTTTTAGTTTTCGTTCTGAATGCGGCGCTTCGAGCGGATCAATGGAGCCTTGAAGTGAAAGTGAAAGCACCCCCCCTTCCCACACACACACACACACACACACACACACACACACACACAGTTACAAGTTCGTAGGAACCGCCGGAGCTTGTTCTTCACACAGGAAATGATGTGGCATCAAGGGTAAGTGATGCTGCGCACACACACACACACACTACGTGCGTTCGCGTGCATTTGTGAGATCAAAACGACAACTTTTGCACAATTTAAAACATCCCCCGCAAAAAAAAAAAAAAAAAAAAAAAAAAAGACCAAAGAATACGTGTCTGATATTCCTGGTGACTTCTACCTAAATAGCTACTTGTATATCAAACACAGAGGACAGTGCAGAAAAGACTAAAATCCACCCTGAGGCTAGCCCTTGACAGAATAATGATGGGAAAAAAAGAATTAGTGTTTACATGCATACACGGGCACACTGGAGACTCTTTAGAGTTGATAAAACAAGGGGAAGTTGTGCATTGACACTGAAAACCGCAGACTTGTGGAGATGGGACATGTGCACTGAATCACTTTAATAAAAAAGCAGTAATGCTCAGTATGTTAGGATCGAAATGATTTGATATCATCCTGCCTAACAGCTGTAAGTAACTAAGTATTACTGTCCTCTTTGGATAATCCTTTAATCGTTATATACAATTAATAGGTTAGTTGTTTAGTCTATCGGCTGCAAAGCAAACTGTTTGTCCAACCATCAGTCCAAAATCCAAAGATACTTGGATCAACAATAATGTAAAACAGAAAAGTGCTAAATCCTCACATTTGAGAAGCCAAAGCTTGTAAATGTGTGCAGTTTTTCCTGACGTTCAACCTCAGTGATTTATTGATTATCTAAATAGTTGATTATTTTCAGTTGATTGATCAGTCAGCTAATCATTTCAATTCTAAGGCTTTCAAAAAAGAATTTTAATATTGTTCCTTAGCGAACACAGTGATAGTGTATTTTTCCATTTAAAACTGGTTAAAATAATAAGTTGACAAACCTATTATTCATCTTTCTGTCTGTCTTTTTCACTACCACTTCCAGTTTCTTTGTGGGCATTTCTGACAGTAAATGAACTCACTACTAATAAAGCAGTCATTTGACACTAAATCCAAGGCCTTGTAAAAACAAGTTCTTCAGATATGAGTCTGCCAGTTTCTGACACCTTGATTTCACAACCACAAATAGTTCCCAATCTGATTGAAAGGTTCTGTATTTACATAGTTGTGTTTCACTTTTTCCCTCAGAGACAGGATGTTGTTCCAGTCGGTCAAGACGTAAATAGTGGATGTTTGTTGTGTTATGAATTTAGCTGTAACAGGTTTAAAACAGCATGTTGAGACATTCTACATCCTGGATTAGCACACCCCCCCAAGATGGAAGGACTGGGACTGAGACAGAGAGAGAGAGAGAAAGAACAAAAACAGAGTTTCAGACGTGTAATCTGTCTAATCCACAAAGCTGTGAAAACGACTGGGGAGAAAAGGGGGAGGAAAGGAGGGGAAAGATGGAGGACAGGGAGTTAGAAAGAGGGCTAATTTCAAACTAATTTAGCTAAGGTGATTAAGTGAGACTGGCTTGATGAGAAAATAAGCTGTTAGAAGGCCTCTGATCTTGTCTCGGTGTATTTACCTCTCTGTCTCAGTGGTTGCATATGTATATAATGACTTCACAGACACGAGATACAATAAAAAGATGCAAAGCAGGTTATAAGTCCTAGTTATAATAAATATAAGAAGATCAAAGCAACTATTAGATTGCTTTGCTTCTACTTTATTAACAAAAAAGTCGTCTGAGAAGCTTCAGTCTTTATCATAAAAACACAGATGATTCATGAAACAAAGCGGATAGGTCACCATCTGACAGTAAAATATGTATTTATTTGAGGTGCAGCACTGACCATAGTCACCACTAAGTCATATAATGATAAATAATGATCAAATCACTGACGTATGATTACACGTTTTTACTCATTTATTACCGTCTGGATTTATGTCAGTCTTCTTGCTGTATTGTCTTTTTTTTCTGTGCTACATCTGTGCAGCCACTGAAACAGATAATCCGTTAACATCAAAGTTGCTAAAAATTCCGCATATTAACAAATTTCATATTATCTTACACTGTTGAAAAGCAACCCTCTCTGAATTTCAAAGGCAATAATTATAAGAAGACAACATCTGGTGTTGAAGTAGCCCACTTAACCCAATGATGAATCATGGCTTGGGCGATTATCTAACAACTGTATGGCAACAAGTGCGTTAATTGGCAGTAAAGTCTTCAGAGGATCCCTAATCTTGGGGACAAAAGTGGACCAGGCCAAGCCACAGGCAGATGGGCTGTTACAGCAGATATCTGGGGCCCCAGACAACCTGAGCCTCCGCTGAGCCGTGCAGCGGCCCGACTAGGCTGGCTAGACCCCTACAGAGGCTGGCTTTGGCCTGGCCTGCACGGCGTGCCGTGCAGATGGGCTCTAATTGGCTGGAGCGACCCAGGTAGTTTGCCAATCTGTGAAGACAGAGAGATTAGATTAGCCATGTCAGATTACAACAGAGCAGAGTCAGACAGTGTCATTCTGAAGCTCCAGACTCACCCACTGAGAGGAGAGGAGGAGGAGGAGGGAGGGGCTGAGTTGTTGATGTTGTGAGAAGGAAAAGAGAGTGATGAAAAAAGTGTGTGAATAAAGATGTGCAGTGGCAGAAAACCTAACTTTTCAATACCAAAAAAAAAAAGAAAAGTATTAAAAATGTGCCTGGGAGTGGGAAGAAAATTATCTAATGAGTAGAAGAAAAGGGGATGCATCTCATATTCAGACGTAATTTCTCCAGGTACAACATCTTGAAACTGCAAAGCCAAAAACACACACATCTGAATACTGAAAAAGTAAAAAATAAAATAAAAACCTGCACATGTGAAAACATACAGAAAGACATATACACATACAAGTGAACAACATTATTCACCCCAGCCCCACGCCTCAACAGATGGTGCAGAGTGCAGCCACTGAAACGGATAATCTGTTATTGTTCTGAATATTTTGATTATCGTCCTGGTTGTCATTTCAAAATTATACACAAATCACCTCCTAACCTTAGCTTGATCCTGGACTTACTGCTGCTGTGAAGCTAATATCGTTGGCCCAAGGCCCAAAGCCATATTGTAATGTAACTGTGCTATTCCATAAGCCTCTCATTTGACAAATTGACAATGTACAGATTTGTTGTATTTAGAGAGCATAAAGAGAGGCTTGGGGGAGATTTGAAGAAGGTGTTTACAATTGTTGGCTTGTGCTGCTGCTTTCAGGTTGGATTTAATCCATAGATGCACAAAGTGTTGCCTTTTTTTTTTTCTTTTTCATAATTCCACTTGGGAACCTAACCCTAAGTCCAAGTGGTACTGATGTTCATCTCTTTGTTAAATTTTTCTCTTAATGAAAAAAATCTGAATAACATATGTTTTGATTTATGAATTTCACTGTTACACTTTTTCATTTTTCATTTATCACCATAATCTCAGCCGCTCCCACAGAAAGAAAATATTTACTCAAATGTTTGTTTTCACGAAGGAAAAGATTATTTTCATGTCTTCTAACACTGACTCCACCCTCTTTTTATTTTAATTAAACTCATAAGCATTGCAGCCCGACCTTAAATTAGTGATAATCGATGAAGACCATAGTGGTAGTTGTGGCCTGATGCCAAGTATTGATCTGTGCTTAATGTTTTTGTTCTGCAGTATGCATGACGTCCCCAGCACAATAAAAGACCAGTGAGATTAAGACAATTAGGGGGTTGATTGTTATCCAAAAGACGAGAAGAAGAAGAAGAAGATTAAATGACGAGATTTAGGTCAAAGTGGTGATGTCCAGAGGAGGGAAGGAGGAGGGGCAGGGAGAGGGAGGAGGGCAAAGAAAAGGTGGGAGGAGGAAGAGGAAGGATTGGGGTCAGAGAAACTGATCTGTGTAGTAATGGGAGGTTGCCTCAGCCTAGGGAAGAGAGTGATGAGATGAGGGAGGACGGGAGGGCCTGATTCCTGGCAAACCTACATTGGATTAGCTGGTAGAGTAAGGTGGGGTGTCACCTTGTGTACTTCACCTGATTTTCACATTAGGCACGCCTGTCTGGGGATTTTCCTTATCTGTCTAGACTTCTGAATCAGCGGTGGCTGCTGTGATGTTTTTCTTTTCTGTTCTCTGTCTCACTCTCCTCCCGTTGCCCCTCCTCTCCTGGCCTGACTAATTAGCAGACATTTTTATTGATCCGCTGGATTTGGAGGCTGAAATCTCCTTCTCTGTCTGCCAGACAGACTAAAGTCTTTCTCTTTAGCTGGTGGTCTGTGAGATTGGGAAGGGGGCGGTAGTACACGGGCCCACCTGTTGACCACAAGCCAAAAGCGTGCAGACTTTGCAACACCCTTACATTACCCCTCTCTTATTCCTGTTCTCCCTAACACTGTCTCTAAGTCTCCCAGTACCTTCTGTGGCCTCCTCAGTCTACTTTTGTTAGACCTCATGTGATCTGGGCCAGCTAATTATAAATGGCATGTGTTGCAGGGGATGACTAGAGTCAGCAGTAATTGGGGTTTTAGGCTACTAGACTCTCATTAGTTCAGGAAGCAGAGGATTGAGATAAATCTGAGTGGTAGGGAAAGATTATGGAAGCATTATGAATTGCAAATTAGCCACCAGCTACTAAACCAGCACCTGTTGGTGTTTGTTGTTTTTGTAGTCTGTTGCACCTTGTCACAGATATAGATTACATCTGCAGCAACATCTTAATTTTCCTACCTTTTTCTCACCTCTAACAAAGGCAGTTAGAGACAAATCAGGCTAATCTTTGTTGTGGAAATCAACAAAGTGCATCTACTCAAGTAGATTGCTTAAGAATACTTTTAATTGTACTTTACTTTCCTCTGATTTCTAATTTATGCTACTTTATGCTTCTACTCCACTGCAAATCAGAGGGAAACATCTCACATCTATCAATCTACATTTATTTTATTTAACTGTAAGTTACTTTTCAGGTGTAAGATTTTACATTTAAAACATTTAAATTTAGAAGCTACAGTGTATTGTTAAAGATCAAACCAGTAGTTCACAACCTTTTAAGCTCGCAGCTGCTTACAAAAGAAAAAAAACTGTCACATTTCAAATCTGAATGAGTTGTTAGCATTTCCTTCAGAGAAACATTTCCTGTCTAAACATCTCAGATGGTTTCACTTAGGTACACGTTCAAAGGTCAAAGAGGTAAACATGTCCAACATCTAATTGGAGACTAGTATAATTAGAAACTAGCACAAATTTGTGCAACTTTGCCGCAATCAGCAACACAGTAAAATGCTACTTACACATTGGTGCATCAGTAGTAACAATCTCATAATGTCACATATATATTTCGACATCAGTCACCAGCCATTTTCAAGAATGAGTACTTTTACTTTTGACACTTTTACTTCTGATACATTTAGCTGATAATACTTATGTGCTTAAGTAGGACTTTGAACACAAATGAATTCTACTTGTAATGGAGCATTTCTGTGTTGTGGCATTTATAATTTAACTTCTAAATACGGTAAAATTGTCTTACGGTTCAGCTTAAAGCTCGAGGTTTCAAACTGCACTTACTGAAATTAAGTTGTGTCATGCTGGTAACATTTGGTAGATCACATCCATATCGTGTTCTGTTTCGAGAATGCCAGATTTTTCCATCTAACAGAAAAGTCAAAGGTTAAACAGGTTGTGGTACTTTCGTTTCTTGGTTTGTCAAATGTAATGAATCAGAAAATTGGCTTTCGTTACGGTAATGTGACTTGTGCTGGTAATGTGCACCTGGATGTCCAACACTGAATGTCAAGCAATGGCATGACATGCACTGCACTGGTTTATTTGTAGTATTGTGTTATAATATTTTTTGTGTGTGATACAGTATTTTTGAGGAATATGACAAGAGATTGTACAAGAATGTGAAATAATAAATGGATGAATTATGAAAATCAGTACACCCCAATAACGTAAATCACAATGGGATCTAGTAAATGAATTTGCTTTCAGTGAGGAGTAACTGTCACAAGTAGCATATAAATATACCCAAATGGTGCTGTGCTGCACCATCCATGTGTTCGCCTTCTGCTTACTACCAACTGACGCACTCTAGGTGTGAACATTCACATGTCTAAAATGAGAGAATCTCAGCATCAACTTAGAGATATATCTCACATATATCCTCTGATCAATCCATTTTTAGCCACAACTATCTGTATTTTTTTTTTTTAAAAAGGCAAGAGCTAAAAGGCTTCCCGTGTTTTTTTTGTTTGTTTTTTTTTCTTTTTAAAAAAGAAGAAGAGAATGTGCACCTCAGGACAGAGTTGCCGGTAACAGCAAGATCAGTGTCAGTTCTCAGAAAAAATAAACCGCAAATGTTTGTGGTACTGACACTCAGTGGACACTGAGGTCATTCAAGTATATGATCAAATTGATTTTATCAAAATATATTAGCACAAGCTATGTGTATTGCTTATTGCTTCGTTAGGGTCACGAAAAGATACAACAAAACCGAGTTTACAGTGCAGTGCGAGTTGCACAGCGCTTGCAAAGCTAACTGGGAAGACAAAATATATTGTTTACTTCTATTTTAGAAAGCTCAAGGCCAATTATTATGTGTATAATGTGGGTAATTAAAAGAACATTTCAGGACACCTCTTCAAAATACCACACATACTCTGTTCTCAGGTCACATTTGAAATGCAAGCCCCATACACCAGCCCACATATGGTTCAAAGTTACTGTATGCATGGTAAACAGACTGATCATGATGATGCAGATAAGGATGTTTGAGGCCCTTGGCTCATCCGTCTTCCTTCTTCCTCTTCTGTGATGGCATGCAACTCTGAAGAGGTGTGAAAATGACGGGTTATTTTGGTTTGTCACTGTCAGTGTCTGAGAAACTTTGGCTTCTGCTACAGATACTTGTGAGAAAGTGTGAGCTCTCACTTCATGTTAACCTTGTAAGGATAAACACGCATGTAAAAGGCTGAAAAAGTGTCAGATTTCTGAAGATTTCATAGATAATTTGAAGTCACCACACTACTTTTGAATCTGAATTGATTTCTACTGCAGCGAATGACTGTATATGCAGAATTGTACAGAAGCTCAGTTGAGTGTGTCAAACACAGTTACAGTAAATGTATTACAGTTTTGCGGTGTCAGTTTTCATTGCAGCCTAAAGGCAGACAAACAGGCACAACCAATGCAAGTCCTGAATAAATCCAGTGTGCGCAACTGTTTTTGCAGTGTAGTGTGTTTGCAACAGGATGATGCAGTGGTTATCAGCTAATAATACTTTGGCTTAAGGATAAGGAAAGTATATTTTATATTTCTACCTTTACTATGCTACAGTGTCAGTACTGTGGTAATTAGTTTCATAAAGCTGAAAAAAGATAAAAGTCTTTGAGTCATTTCAGGGCCACAACTATGTTTAGCATTTTGAGAAGTGCACACCAGTGTCCTTGCCTTTCTTTGCCTTGGCTTTCCTAAAAAAAATAAAATTGCAGATTATGTTAATGCATTGTTGGAGTTTTCACATGAATCCACTTTATCCAGGTTTTGTTAATGTATAACATTTGCTGAGATGAGGATTGAACCCCTCCCTTGTTTTTTCTTCATGTGCCTAGGTTCGCTAGAACCTGACCTGCAAAGAGTATCACCAGCAGACTGACATTGCTCCACCTTAAAATATTACTTTACAGCTGGTGTTTTTCCATGTTTCCAATGAATCAGGCCAAGTTCCACATAATAACAAAACAAAAGAAAAAGACGATGAGAGGGATCATGCGAGAGGTGGTGCAGGAATCCAGTGGCCCACACATTACACCAATCTTAAAACACATAGAGTAAAAGAGGATTTAAGTTGTTTTTTCTTTTGTTGTTTTTTTTTAACCTCATATGGTTAAAAACATTTGACAACACATGCTAGGTCACTGGAGATGTGTGCTTTCATAGACTGAAGAAGATTACACGTCAAGATTAAATTATGCCTTTGTGTGTTAAATCACACCTGGATTATACTGTATATGTTGACTCCTTTGACATATAGATATCTTATAGGATTTCTCCCCCCATGATCGCTTCCATAAGCTTTGAAGCCGTTGATCTGTCATTTAATTGTCTCTAAGCCACACAAAGGCCTCTTCCAGTGAATTTATCGTATCCCCTGAAGCAGCGTAGCAAGTCAGACAAGTTCAGAATTATTTCAACAAAGACGGATGTTTGCCAAGTCACACTGCATGGTATGTATAAACTGGAATTTTTTGTTTTAAAAAGCCCAACAAAGAGGTGCATGTTATCTATCTGTTGAGATACAAAGAATAGATCAAAACATTCTTCCCTCTGTGGCATGACTGACCTCAAAGAAAAGTGATAACAGATGATTTGTAAAAACAAAAGCACATCAGGGACAAACTCTGACATTAGGATTTCCCGCTCACCCACTGATTACAGAGGGACTTCCAACCCCCAAAGACCTCTACCCATTAAGAATATAAACCTCACAAAACAAAGATGCTTCCAGGAAAACAATTGCCCCTGCATGTTAGTAATGAAATTCAATAATGTAATCTTGCATATTTAAGGTTCAGCTAGTGAGGATAATCCTTCTGGTTAAAGGGATCTGACGGAAAATTAAGCTGGCCCTGGCTAAGTAAACAACAAACAAAATGTGCTGTATGTCTGGCTGCTTCCTATAGGTCATCATCTACTTCCTGCTAAAGTGGGTGTGGTTGTTGCCAGGGACAACAGCCACAGTACCACAGTACCACAGTAACGATGCATTATCAGATAAATAATCCTCTTTTTCTCTCTAAAGATCTGCTGCTCAGCTGTTTGCTGTTTACCGCAATCGAACAGGAAAAACATCAGGGGAGGGGAGCACCAATAGAGTAAGAAGGAAGGGGGACACCCAGAAACTAAAAAAGACAGAGTGATGTAAACATTGCTCTCACCTCACCATAAGTTTCACATTTTTGGGGTGTGGCATTTTTCCACTTCAGAAGGTTACCGTACTCAGTTTCTGTTGTGTGGCCATGCAGATGTAAACAAAGTGAGCTGTCACATTTCTTCCATGACTGGATCGTTTCCACTTTCATTCTCAGTGAAAGAAAAACACACAAACATAACTGACAACCTGTTATCATTACAGGATGTAATGCAGCACATCATAAAGCTACTATCACCCCTCTACCAGCTTGTTTTCGCACTGTGGATTGGAATGTGACCCATTGCTCCAAGTACTAGACCACATACAACTCATATCAAAGATCTCACTTACTAGGAACTTCCTGACAACACTTTGCTATAATGGACGTGCTCTCATAAGATATAAAGGGGAAGGCATGATATTGGCAACTGAAAGTCCCCTGGCATGTTTTTCAAGAACTGATAAATGACATGCTCCGTATGGTCTATGAGTCACCAGTAATAAAATCAAAAGCAAAGATGATTACCGGTGATTGACAATGATACTTCATCCCCCTGTGCAGGCATGTGTAAAACAATGGGATTTCTGTCTTCAAACTGACTTGTTTATAGCCTATGTGGTATGCTTCTAATTATCTTGTTTATGCATCCATGATCCATTATTTTAGTAGCATTTCCCACTTTATCCATGTTAATGCTGTAACTCTGGGCTGAAATATCTTGATGAATCCTACTTTGGTGGTCCCCTGACTTTTCGCCACCATGAGGTAATTTGCGGTTCTGAGTGAAATGTCACAATAACCATTGATTGGATCACAATTAAATTTGGTACAGACATGTTTCCCTCAGCACTGATTGTAATACCTCTGGCGATCTCTTAACTTTTCATCTACAATTTATCCAACAATTTGTGAGCAAATGCGTGCAACACTAATGACATTCCCATCAGCTGTACTTTGGCTGATGGGAATGTTTAGCTGTAGGCTAAATTAAGTATGAGATGTAAGATGTGAACACAGTAAATATTATACCTGCTAAACATTAGCAAGTTAGTGTACCGATGTTAGCATTTACCTCAAAGTACTGTTGTGTCTGAGTGCAGCCTCACAGAGCCGCTAACATGGCTGTACACTCTTAGTCTTGTTTAACAGTTGTTCTACATTCAGTTTGGAAAACAGCAGAATTGTTTCGTATGGCATGAGTCAGGCTTTAACTGTCAGGTGACTGACAATAAAACTGAACAACCATAAGAGCAAGACGAAGTCCCCCAACTGACTCTCCTGATGACTCATTGAAGGAAAATCTATTAAGCAAATCCATTCTGAAGAACTCTCTCACAGCCATACGTCAAACGTATAGCAATTAGAAAGGTCAGGCAACAGTTATCGCAACATTCACACATTGCATAAGCTTTACATTTCTAAAGCTGTACACACCGTGGCTCATTTCTTCCGTTGCTGAAGGCACCCCGCTACATTACACCTGAATCTTTCACCCTACCATCTACCTTCTACTCACACACATTACTTCACAAGTTCCTCTTTTGAGAGAAGATAGTGGGGATTTATGTTGCAATCCCCTAAAAATAATCAGTTTGTTCTGAGGAATGCGCATATTGTTTTGGGGTTGTGTTTAACATGAAATTCAAAAATACTCCTTGTTTCCGTGATACGTTTTTTGGTTTGGAGTTCTATTCCAACTATGCGCCACTGAAGTAGGTAACAGCATTGTTTTCAATGTAGGAAATGAGGACTGAAGCGCTTCTGAAACTATACGGTTAGTCATTTTGTTTGGGTATGTCTGGCTGTCTTGTCAGTTGTTGACATGAAAAAAAAAAACACAAAAATATTTTTAAAATCTTTTCTCTGTCAGAGCTCTCAGTGGTTAAGATGCAGTTTACAGGTGTGCTTTACAAGCCAACATGTAAATCCTGTAGTGTGGGCGTGAGTGGATGTGAAAGCCCTTACAAGAAATATGTTTTTGGCGGGGTAATTTCATGGAAGAGGAGCATTTCAGCAAGCAAGCTGCTACTGTCTACCTGCCTGAAACTTTTTATGTACATGTGTTCTACAAAATATAATTAGAGTCCATGCCCGAAAAAAAAATCAAGAAATATGAGAAACCCAAACTCTGAAGTTCTCATTGTACACTGTGATTCAATTAGCCTTAAGCAAACCATGAGTTACACAGCTGATGCCCATTGGTTGGGGTACATATGTAATGGGGTGGTGCAAGTGAGTGGAATCAGTGGTTATTGATGGGTTAACAATAGGATTATTTACTTTATACTCCTAATTGCCCTATTTGTTTTCTTGTAGCTTAGGGCAACAGATGCACTAAGTCCTAAATTGGCCTTTTGTTATAATTATACAACATTTATGATTCAATACCTTCACATGGTATATCATGTTTATTTGTGTATACAGGTTCACTATAATCAAATGTAATCGCTATGTGGATTGGTCATCACTAGGGAAATGGAAAATGATACGTCAACTGGAAGGATCTTTTTTAGCTGAAGGTGTAAATCAGCAAAGGATGTAATGTAGTTCACTTGTAAAATCAACATTTGGTAGAGCAGGTGGCAGCTTTCTCTGCACTGTTACTGACACTAAAGCAGTGCTGAATTAGACTTTTGCATGGCAACAGGTGTTCATTTAGACCAGGCTATTACAAAATACCCAGGTGCCATCATCTTGGTATTATCTCGTCTCAGGTCACATCACTTTGTCCGATTTTCTTCGTCTCAGACAGCTTCAGTATAGCTGACCTCAGGTCTTTCCTCCACTTATCCTATTCGTCTTGTCTGGTACCCTCCCTCCCTCTTCATGCAAAGGCCCAGTTCCCCTTGCCCCTCGAGAGAGGTTTCCCTCCCAGGAAAGAGTCTGTCTGGACCAACTAATGTCCTGGACGTGATGTGCGTCCAGGAGTGAGATGAGTCGGCTAGCCTGCTATCCTGGAGCGCCGTGTCTTTAGCCTCTCAGCCCTGAGCCTGAGTCCAGACTGTCTGCAAATTAGAGAAATTAGCCCAGCCAGGCACAGGTCAGTGAAAGAACCCAAATCCCTACTTCCCCTCCCCGTCCCCTCCAAGACACACACTCCTGCGATCACCACCATTAACCCCCCACGCCATACTGGGCAGTAAAGCTCCACTCTTGGAATAGCAGTCTTGCCATATGGCAACCAATTTACTATTTCACCAGCCAAGTTAAGAAAGAAAAGGGGAGTAGAGGTGGGGGTGGAGCAGAGGTGAATGAAATACTAATATAGTTATAATGTTTAAAATAAAGACACGGCAATATTAATTTATTGGGCCTAAAAAGTAAAATCTTTGATTTTTTTTCCGGAATGTGAAAATATGTATTTTATTCCTTGTGTGTTCAATATATTTGTGATATTTTTTTTTTTCTTTTTGTTTGTCTTTATCTTTATCTTTACCCACCATGCGAACTCTGGAAATCCAGTACTGTTCATCAAATTTTGTTTAATAATCTCTCAAATTCTTTTTTGTTGCTTGCAGGTTATGTAACATTTGGTATATCTGGATATAGATGGTACTGTATACAATCTCTATCCAGATTTTTATTACTGTAAATTACAGTAACAAAAACTAAATAGAGAAATTAATCATTTTCAGCAGTTATGTGTCACCATTAATAAAATGCCCTGTCACAGGGTTTAGTTCGTAAGACATCATGTGCAAAAACTTAAACTCCTTTTCCATTTATGGGAAAAAAATGACATTTGTTTCACATGTGACACATTTGACAAATTCACATATGGGAACGTGGCATTTTACTTAAATTTCACATGGTCACAGGTCACATCTCCACAAATAGAAAAGTCAAATTCTCTTTTTAACCCTCCATATGTTGTTTTACCTGCTCTCTCCTCTCCTGTCTATCTTTATGCAGACCGCCAGGTGAGGTGACCCAGAGCTCCATGTTGCTATGCTGCGTGTGTGTATATCTGAAAGTAAAGGGGACGCTCACCAGACAGGTGTCTAAGTCTCTTTCCTGTGAGCTGGGATGACCTGCCCTACATCTGTACCTCTGAATGAGCATCAGTCAGCACAGGACATGTATCTGTGTGTTGAAAAGAGAGGTAAACACATCATTACTTATACCTTATGTGTTATGTGTGGGGATATGAGATATAAGTCAAAACATTTTTCAGACTTTGTTAAATTCAAAACAGAATATAAATGTGTGTGTGTGTGTGTGTGTGTGTGTGTGTGTGTGTGTGTGTGTGTGTGTGTGTGTGTGTGTGTGTGTGTGTGTGTGTGTGTGTGTGTGTGTGTGTGTGTCAGAGGGGTCTCAAGGGTCTTAGTTATAGACGTTCTACAGTGAGATGTAGGTCAAGGAGATACAGTGGCAGCAGATTGCTCATTAAGTGCCAAACCAAGCAAAAGTCTATGAGTGTGTTTTTCAGTGGCAACAGGCCAGCCATCTGCTCTTCCTTTATTCATTCATTAACATGTCTTCTTTGTGTGTGCGTGGATGTGTGTATGTCTATGTGTAAGCATTCATCACAACAGCACTTGCTGGCCAAGTGTACGTCACCGATGTTGTTGTCCAGAACCAACAGTTGTGTGTCAGATGGCTAAACCACATGACCGCAGAGGCTTGTGATTGGCCAGGGCGATGAGCTAAAAAAGCTTGGCGCAATCCTGGCTCATGAGTTTTCTGGTGACGGTGACAGAGTTGCCACAGCGGGAGCGGATACCCAAAGGATCTAACTGAGAGGAATCCCTGAAGAAACCCTGGAGATAGACAAGCGAGAATCAAGAGAAGAAACAAATTAAGAGATGACATAGCCAAAGACATGAGGATCCTACAGCTGAATGAATGTGTGAAAGTAAGTCATATCTTATTTCTGCCTTGCTCTCAAGAATAACCTTGGCTTGTTCTAAAGACTGATAAATGAAACAGAGTAAGCAGAAAAGACTGGCTGACCTTTTAGCCTTTTAAGAAATGGCTGGTTAAACTGAATTGCCAGCGCTGGGATTTATGCCAAGAACAGTGTGAATGAACTTTGGTTCTTCATGAATGGAAGTGGTTGCTTGAATAATGAATGACTGCCAGCAGGTACAACTTGATTTTTTTTTTAGGTCACACAATTAGAGATATAGTTTATTTTATATACAGATATTACTTGTATTGAACATCAGATCAAACAGTGGAATAGCTTTTACATAATAATGCCAGTTTGCAATGGGTAAAATGTTAAAAGCTCATCTGCTGCCACTTTAAAATAGGTAGGGCACAAAAATAGACTTCACAAGATGCTGTACTGTGTGTTTTCTTTCTCTCAAAACATGTACCTCTATTATCATAATATCTCAATAATAAGATAATTGCTTTTCCTTGAACTAAAATCGTTTTCTCTCCCCTCCTACCTTCCTTTTTCAGATTTTGTGCTTCAACCAACATACCTAAGACAAGGGACCTATCCCAACCAAACCAAAGTACTTTTATACCAAAGCAACCTAAACCAAACATAACGAAAACCAAACTAAAGGTCTTACACCTGAATCCCTCAGCTATAGTATATTCTATATTGTCAAGATGAAGCTGGATAGCACACCAGGAGACATAAGTGGGTGGAGAGAGGTGGACTTTGCCCTCAACTGCACCTACATCGTGCCAGACCAGGTGTCAGACCCCAGTTTCAGCTTGCCCAAAGCCATGACTTCCATCCCACGCAATCTCACCTTTGAATATGGCACAGACAATGAGGTAAGAGTAACTCATTTCCTGCAAGATGTTTAACTATTTTTTATGCAGATACAAATTCAAATACAATTCAATCAATATACAGCATGTAGTGGTACCCAAGCAACCCACTGATGTCAGATCATAAACCCAGCACATTGCTAAAACCACAAACTAACTTTAACTCGACTCTAAGTGAGTCGCTGTCAGCGATGGTGTTTTGGAAGGGTCAGTTTTGTGAGATTAAAGCCTTCAAAATAATAATTCTGTGTTACGTAACATTCTGTTAGGCCATCTGCATTGGGTTACTTGGAACAAAAGATCTGCTGACCAATGAGTTCTTCATAAATGCGGCAGAATTCACTCTGTCTGTGTGTGTGTGTGTGTGTGTGTCTGAGTGAGTGAGTGAGTGAGTGAGTGAGTGAGTGAGTGAATGTGGGGCAGTGGACATGAGGCCACCAGCAGCTTGAGGTCAAGGTCCTTTTTATATCTTCTGGCCATCTTAACTTTCATTATGTCACCCAAATGTTTGAGCCATCTTTTATTCTCGCATATGCTAATGCATGCAGGCACTCTCTCACTCAGGACATAAACACACACACAACAGGGATCAGCTTGACTTCCATTAGGTGATCTAATTACATCAAGACTTCCCTCCTGTCTTCTACAACCATGCTTGTGCTCTTTACCTCCTCTCCCACTCAGGTGAAGCAGGAGGAGCATATGCAATGTTTGCTATTTGTGAGTCAGTCAGCTGTTTGGCTCCCAGTGCAATAAAATCAGGCATCTGCCTGAACATGTCACCTACTGCAAAGCACTGCAATCATGTCTCAAGGCAAAGTTTTAAGAGGAAATTCGCTACAGAGAAAACATCATCTTAAGAGGAAGAGACAGCAATGTCACACTCACGTCTTTTGTAGCCGCTCTTAACACTCAACACTGATGTTTGTGGTTGACTTTGCTGTCCCCTTCCTCTTTCTGTCTTGACCCAGGCAACACTTAAAGCCTTCAACCCAAGTAACACTGCCGTCGTTCCTCTTCTTTAGCTCTCATGGTCAGCTCTTCCTCCTACCTCTGCAGTATTTAGAGCTTTGGGATAAGAAACACATGTAAACTACGGAGATAAAATCAGATTGAGGGGTTAATTTAAAATTCCCAGCCCTTGTTTACTGGATAACACGTCTTACAAATACTTAACAAACTCACACTTGAGGCAGCTGCACACTTGATTGTGCAGTTTGCTTGTACAAATATGCAGTAGTGCCTGCTGACTAGTCATTATAATAGAGATGCCATTTTAACATAATTGTATCTCATATCCCACATAAAACACTCACCGACCGACATTGGTTGTACATATGTGATCAGTGAGATGAAAAGATATCAGATAAAAAAAAAAGAAATGTGAAATGAAGGACACACTCACATGGTTGCCAGGAATCTGCTTTGCTCAATCTGGCTCCTGTCCATTTAGTGGTTTCCCTTCCTATAGATAGTGTCATGTGTATCTTTCTCCTTGACTCACTGTCACCAAAGCTGGGAAATTCTTTTCCCTTGATGATCATCAACCATCATGCTCCTTTGTGTGGGTTTGTGGGATGATTCACATATACATGTCACCTTAAATGTAAAGCACAGCTCACACAATTATCAGGAAAGCTCACAGGGGAAAAAAATGTTCACACAGGTGAATATATGATGGATGGATGAGTCAGATCCGGAGAGTCTGAATGATAACAGAGATTGTCGTTAACTCACTTGTGTGTTATACCAGGGTAGCAGACCACCATGGACATCATTCAGTACCTGCTAAGACTCCCAATTTGTCATTTTTATCTTGAAGCGTGCCACAAAAGGTGAAGTGGGGTGGAGGGGGCACGTGGCAGATGGGGAGTTAGCAACGGGTGCCAGTGAGGGGGGAGTAAGAGGCAGTGGATGGGGAGGGAGAAGAGGGTGTGTTTGTGTGGGTGGTGGTGGTGGGGGGGGGGGGGGGATTTAGGTTAAAACCAGATGATTAACTTTCATCGGGGATAGGCAGCCAGTCAGGCAGCCAGTCAGGCAGCCGGCCAGGCATCAGGCTTCAACCGGGCGGGCACACGAGCTATTTCGAGAGAATTCAAAGAAGACGAGGGACTGGGGGAGGGATGGAGAAAAGGAGGGCGTTCAGGAGTGTTATAGCGTGGGTGCACTTAAGAACGCCCACCGTCCTTTCTTCCGTTCCTAAACACCCTCCCCTCCCTCCCCCTTCCTCCCAACCTGGCTGGACTGAGCGGTTAAGTAGCAGCAGCGGCCCAGCAGCCACAGCAATTCGTTAGTCACGCAACGCCAGCGAAGCACAATGTCCCTGTCACACTGGTTCATCGCATCCAGGAATCACCTCATTGGCCTCGACGGTCGACACACACGCACATACACACACCCCTGCCGCCCTCACTGACCTGTTGGTCTTCTAATTAACTGCTTATACATCATTTACAAAAGCCAACGCCACCCTTCATAGTGTGAAAGATCATCAAGTGTTCAGGTGTTTGTCAACATATTTTGGTTTTTTCAGGGTCAACCTTTTTACAGAACACCACGAAAACTGTTTTTAGAGCCAGTTTGAAATTTAATGCCTCAATGGCAGGAAGAGAGAGTGTGTGTGTGTGTTTATATTTGGGGGGTGGGGAAGCAGGGTGAGGGTTTCGGGGGGTGATCGAAGGATTGAGCACAAAGCTCCTCAAGAAAGAGAGGCTGTGTTTGCGCAGATGCTGCTGCCTGTTGGCGTGTGTGTGTGCTTGGGTGTGTTTTGAGGAGGGTGACCCCAAGCCCCTGCACTTTCTATCAAGTGTGAATCACTGTTCTTCACAACAAAGAGCATAACATGTCCAGTAGGTCTTCACTGTAGATTTATTGTTTCTACCGATGCTGTTTTCTTATCCAGCTCAGTATGAAACTACCTCAAAAGGTCAAAGATGACCTGCAGAACAGAACAGACTTTGTTCTTAGCACATATATTACTGTATGCCCCAAGGCAACAAGATACTCACACATGATGTAAAAAGCCCAAAGCACATTTCTTTTTCGCAATTCAAAATATGTGTTTGGACAAGCTCTGGGACACTTATTCCAGGGAACCCAATTAAGTAATTTCCACATCCACAGATAACAAAAAATATTTTGTCGTCAAGGCACAGAGGCTTACAAACCTCTATGCCTTGAGCAAGCAGAACCAGCAGGGGGAAAAAAAAAAAAAAAAAAAAAAAATATATATATATATATATATATATATATATATATATAGAGAGAGAGAGAGAGAGAGAGAGAGAGAGAGAGAGAGAGAGAGAGAGAGAGAATTTGTCTGTGTGGTTTTTGAATCAATTGTGTCGTTTAACTTATTTGAATTTCACTAAATAAATGAGTGCTATATTCATGAAGATCACAAGACAAACAACAGGTGACGCTGCTTCCTCTCTCTGTGTACGTCTCTGTCCCTGGTGGTTATGAGGACAGTAGGTCAGAGATCAGTGGAGTAAGTCAGAGAAAGTGTAAATCTCTTCATTCGTTAAACTCATTAGTTTAGAAAGTGGGTCACCTTGTGCGTTTTAACATGACTGGCAAGCTGTCTGGGTCAACATGACAAAGACACCGCAACTGCAGCTCAGGCCAACAACCTGCTGGACAGAAACGATGGACAAACACAAGTACTGCACAATATTACATGTATAAATTTAAAATGAGAGAACCAGTGCGTGGATAATTTCTTTAGTAGTACTTGAAAGGTCAACTTTTGCATGTTCTTGTGACCTGAACAGTTTTGTTTTTGTTTTCTACGAAGGCTCAGTGTTTACTTACTGTGTAATATTCCACATAAAAGAGGAGAAAGATGGGAAATAGACTACAAACCTAACGATGCATTTGGCCTGTTTTCCAGGTGACGGGCGTGTTCAGCAAAGAATACATTCCTCAGGGGACTCGCTTTGGCCCCCTGCAAGGAGACATCTACACCAAAGACAATGTACCCAAACAGGCCAACAGAAAATACTTCTGGAGGGTAAGGGAAACAAATACATACATGCACATATCTACATAAATACACAATACTTATGCACATACGCAATGTATATTCCCATTTAGGCATCAAAGCAACCCACCTCAGTGTGGTACTGGTTAAGCAAGGGAAAGTCTCAAATCTAGAGCTAAGGAAATGAATAGTCAAGGGGCGATCGGACACCTGTTTTCATCTTCCCGTTATTCAATTAAAAAAAAAAAAAAAAAAAAAAAAAGAAAGAAATCGGTTGCTCAGATACAGAAGTTTCACATCACGTCCATGTTCATACGTCAATAAGGAAACAAAAATGCTTTCACACACGCAGGGGTTTTGGTCAAAATTTTAGAGGAAGTTGTGAACGCTGGCGGCACGTAACAATGGATTCACTCTCACATAGTCATCAGAGTTTTACTGGCATTGTGACCCTCTGCAACATGTGGAAAGGAAGGGACCATTGTTCAATATATACACACACACACACCCTCAGACAATCCTTGTCTTTCCGCCCCCTTTTAGTCTTCAGGTCCCCTGTTTATTTTCTTTCTGTCATCCAGACTTTGCTTGTGTCACTCAGGAAATTTTCTATTCTGCTGAGTCAATTCCCATAAGGACTTTTTGCTTCCATCCTACGTATTTTCCTTCCGGGCTTCATTTCCTGTAAACCTGTACAAAGGGATGTTCCTGCCCCAAAGCAATAGTGAAAGTCTGACGTTCCCTTGAAGTGATTATCTTATCAACCTCGTGACACAGGTGGACACAGGGCGAACGTGCTGCCAAAGGCATGCCTGCATGTCTGTGCATTTGGCTGCCTGCCAGCACCCGTCTTGTCAGGCTTCCAACACATACATTCCCTTTTCATCTTGTTTTCTTGGCAAATGAGATCATGATTAAGCATGCCCATAGTCACGAATGCAGTGAGCTAAAACAGAAGACAGACAGTAATAATAATAGCACTAAGAAGTGAGAAAGCGAGAGAAAGAGAAAATGAGAAGAAGAGAGACAGAGTGAGGGGGCAGGACAACGTGTGGGCGGACCAAGCCTCAGTCTCAAACACTATAACACTCACTCACAAACACACACACAAACACAAAGAGCACAGCTGTAGGACGCAGACCAAAGGAGCAAAATATTGTAACTGAAGAGGATACAGGATATTTAAGTGTACATGGCAGAGGTGATTATCTTGACTTTGTTCTTTATAATCTTGATTTATTTAAATGTTTTCTATGTATTGTTTTGATGATTTTATGTGGATATGGACCAACATTTCATTCAGCAACATAGCACAGAATTTTATTTCAAACTGTAAAGGCTATAGCATCAAATGCTGTGGATGCTAGTGTATGGTCAAATGATATAATAGTTAAATTATATTATGTTATTACATTATATTATTGTATATTATTTAATTAACAACTGATACTCATTATGTTACACACAAACCATCTACTTTACAACATGTGTGTCTTATATCCCATATGTGAACATGTTTTAATCCCATTTTCTCCACTTTTGCAGATTTATAGCGGTGGCCAGCTTCAAAACTTCCTTGATGGCTATGACGTCCACAGGAGCAACTGGATGCGTTACGTCAACCCAGCACGCTCTCTGGCTGAACAGAACCTGGTGGCGTGCCAGAACGGCAGGGACATCTACTTCTACACCATCCGGCCGGTGGAACCTAAACAGGAACTGCTGGTCTGGTACAGCCAGGAGTTTGCCCAGAGGCTCTGCAACCAACAGGACGACATCAAACAGAGTGAGTGCAGCAGCAGTGGAAGCTTTGATTTTTTCCATGGATGAGGATGTCATGGTCTTGCCCACAGGCTTTGTAGATCTAAAAGTAGACAAAGTTAAAAAATATCTTGAACCAGGGGACGAAACAGAGCTTATTTATGCAAACTACATTGGTTGCTTATGTTGTGATGATTGTTGGAAGTACAGTGCCTTAGCTGTTTTGTACATAAAACCTAACTTACAAACAGATTTTGTGTTCACGTACACCAAAATACTTACACTCGCAAAACACTCCTTCTCAGTTCGTGAGGAGTTAGTGAGAAGGAGTGAAAGGCAGGTGATGATCAGCTGTTTTGATGGTGAGGCAGCACAATGACACAAAACCATTGTTCGTTTTTTTCTTACTAGATCTGATAGAATGGCAGATTTAGATCTGTGCCGTGACTAAGCACGTAGCACAAGTCACACGTCTGCGTCAGGAGATGATAGTTTTTATCAGCAAAATTCTTTCTCTTCAAAGTAAATAAGAACCCATAATTTTATATTATCCTTTACCAAAAGTAAACACAGTTGGTTCGATGCCATTTCTTCCTGGCTGGCTTACCGTAGAGAGCCAAATGTTCATGTAAGATAATGGAGAGTGCACACACCGCACACAGACCAAACAAATCTCGGTATTGTGATGTGATAAATAACATGAGATTTCAAGGAGAGTGACGAAATCTAAAGGGAACAATGGGTGGTCAAAGTACCTTTGTGAGTCATTTGTCTTCAGCTATTAGTAGAATGGAAAGTCATACCATCATCATCACCATCATCCTGAATGATTCTCTGTTGCCACAAAGTCTGATGACTCACGCTAACTGGATACACCAGATACACGCCGCCGCTCGCGTTGGTGACTAATGCTAAGCCAGTATCATTACGTTGTTTTATCAACTTAAAGGATCTTTAAAGTATTCACCTGCCTTTATGTCAAAGTCCAGGTATGCTCACTGTTTGTCTTCCGAGTGATGTTCTGATATATTGTGAATGCAGTGTGGCGTCTAATTCTTTGGGGCTGCTTGTCAAAGCCTGAACACACAAACCCAGAGGACATTTTGAATCATTTTGCATTACTCTAACTGTGCGTGATGAAACTTTGACAAAGAATAAAAATGAGGCCATGTGCACGGTTCAGGTTTCTGCAGGCTGATTTTCATATTAAACTGAATGGCAAAGGAAAAGAGTGGCTGCCTACAAGATTACATTTAGATATGTAAATCACTATGATATGCTTTGGAAAATAGTCGATGGTAATGGTAACGAAAACATATTTGCTAAAGCAGGCAAAAACGTGGCGTGGTCTTTTAAATTACCTTATATGTAACACACAATGAACACTTGCAGGAGCTCACGTACAGTATTTGGTGACAAATTTGACCAGTCAGGCGAGCAAAGGTTGTCTCAAAAAGAAAAAGAGAAGGAAATAAGGAAGAGATGTTTCACATTTTCTCGCAGCCAATACGGTAAGACAGCTATACTCAGAAAAGGTTTCAACCAGCGAAACTCAGAATCTTGCTGTACAGCTGCTCATACATGGCATGGCACATGGACTCCCACACACCAACCCATTCTCCCACACCAAAATTACTACTGTGATTGACAAACAGAAACCTGTACTTTATGATTTACGTGTCAAGTCAAAACCGAAACTACTATCATTTACCATAAGAGGGAGTGCCTTCCCTCTGTGGCTGTCTGTGTGTGACACATTTAACTTACTGATTTTAGGAATTAAACCGACATTATACATTATACATTATAGTTTCTCTAAAAAAAATATGGATGTCCATATTTACTTCTGTTTGATGCCAACAAAATTTGTGACAATACTGAATACATTTTAATTTTCTGTCTCACAGAATACATGAGTGCTGAAGAAGACCAAGATCCAAAATACACCAAGCACCTACCTCAGCAGACATTGCTTAAAGAAAGGACAAAGGAAGAGGTGAAAGAAGAAAGAGACGAAGAAGGAGAGGAGAAGATTGACGTGGAGATGTTGGAGAGAGACACTCCTCCTGACACACCTGATGAGCAGATCATGGACTTCAGCAAAAAGGTTGAGGAGGAGGGAAGGGACAACCGGGATTCAGAGGACCGGGGGATCATTCCTTCCCCTCAGCCTGGACACAGAGAAGCTAGCTTGGGTTTAAATCACCCATACTTACCAGATCACCTCCCTGCGCTCCCTTCTCCACACCGAAATCTCCCCCTGCATCTCCACGGCCTCTATGGGCACAGGGAGGGGCTAGTGTCATCTTATCCACTTTACCCCCAGTCCAGACCCCTCCAGCCCCCTTACCAGCTTCTTCCTCCCTACAGCCCACACTATCCTCGCCTCCTCCTCCCTTCGTACTCCCCTCCCTTTCCTGGGATGCTGCCCTCAAGAGGATCTCTTCGATACAGCAGCTATCTGAGCACAGATGGACTCCCATACCCCCCTATTGGCTCACCTAGTCTGCTTCCAGTGTCCCTCCCCTACCCTCCGTCTCCACAGGGAGGTCTGAAAGAACTAACACCAAATGTCTCACCACCTCGAGGTGCCCCAGCAACCCCAGAGCTCTCCCCTCTCCCCAAGGCCAACAGCCACAACCAGTCTCCTGAGCAGTCTCCCTCTGGCTGTGAGGAGGCCATGAACCTAAGCCTGACTACAACCAAAAGCAGCACAGCACCACGCAACGGCCCTGGCCACAAGTCCTTGCCCTACCCACTGAAGAAGCAGAATGGAAAGATCAAGTATGAATGTAATATCTGCTCCAAGACTTTTGGACAACTGTCAAATCTCAAGGTAACAGCTCAATTCCTCTTTCTTATCATTCTGATTTATGTTCATGTGTTCTGAATTTTATACACCAAAAATTCTACTCATCATTTGCCACTTGAGACCAAGTTGACACCATTGCATTTCTTTGTGTGGCCTGTGTAACTGTAGGTCCATCTCCGAGTGCACAGTGGTGAGAGACCGTTCCAGTGTAACATATGTAAAAAGAGCTTCACTCAGCTGGCCCACCTCCAGAAACATCACCTGGTCCACACGGGGGAGAAACCACATGAGTGCCAGGTATGTTGAATCATGCCCTGTGTGTGTGCTTCCGTCTTTCTTTACAAGCTTCTTACTGCTCTCACCACGGCATTGATGTAAAATTGAGAGTGAGAGGCCTATAAAGAACCGCACTGTATACACAATACACGTAAACGCTCTCTGACTCACACGCCTTTCTGGTAACTCAGAACTTGATTTTCACTGAGCCACTACCCATCTTGTAATGTAATACTATTTGTATGCTTTTGTTGGCTAATATAACTCTGTGGGTGTGAGTGTTGAAGGTTATGTTGGATAGAACTGGTGCTACAAAGGAAGAAAAGTAGTCACTCCTGTAATTTGAAGTGGAATGACATGGACAAACCTGATACTACACTATTAATAACATCGAGATAACATCACACTGTACTGTTTTTCCAGCATAATCCTAAATACAATCCATAAAGTTTTCTTAAGGTGTCAGTCATGTCGCTGTTGCTCACACAAGCCTTAACCTTTCATTTCATGTTTTCCAGGTGTGTCACAAACGCTTTAGCAGCACCAGCAACTTGAAAACACACCTGCGACTCCACTCTGGAGAAAAACCTTACCAGTGCAAGCTGTGCAGCACCAAGTTCACCCAGTACATCCACCTCAAGTTGCACCGCCGCCTCCACAGCAGCCGCGACCGCCCCTACCGCTGCCAGCTCTGCTCCCAGGCCTTCTTCCACCGCTTCTCCCTCCGTATTCATCAGCGCAGCTGCTGCTTGGCAAACTCCAGTGCTCCTGTCAACGTGCATATGAAAGATCTGGTGGAGCGGTTTGATGCAAGCCAAGAGGCTGACACACTCACAGAAATGGCATCTTCACCGCAGGTGGAAGAAGCTGTTGAGCGTTGGTTGGCTCGTACCTTGGAAGGCGAGGGAAAGGAGGATCAGAAGGAGGCCACCATACTGCTGAAAGCTCTGACAGCGGCCATTAATGCACCACCAATGCCCATGGCACAATCAGTTGTACCTGCATCGCATCACAGCCCTCCACTGGCCTATCAGGAAAGGGCCAGTGTTGTTCATCTCCACAAACGGCCAACAGTGAAGACAGAAGGACAGTGAGAAGGAACTGCAAGAGGAGAAAATGTAAAGATGAACATACAGCATATCATCAACAAAGAAAACAGATGTCGCCAAATAAAACTCCCTATTTGGTCCATTGGGGCATAACAGGGACTATGTACTTTCATAACCCACTGAGCGCAACACCAAAAGAAGAGCATTCCAAAGACTGAGCGAGGGTAATCAGTGATTGCACTTCCTCCCAAAACTCAGTTTAGAAAACAGAGGAGGAGGTATTGTTAAGCTGTGAAATATTTAAAACTCTTTTCACTCAGGTAGAGAAGTGTTTGCTTTTTGTGCTTTAACTTATTGCTGTTTTTTTTTTTTGAGTCATCTATATTTATTTAGTTTTATAATAGTTTGTTTTTGCTGTTAGTGTTTTTTTTTTTTCTATGTTGACATTTCCAAGGAGATTTGATCTCTTAGGAAGACTCAGGAACAATGACATGGCATTAGCCTGTGAATAAGTCTTCACTTGCGATATTGTGTATTGTTTTACTTTGTGTGACTGTGTGTTTGAGCTTCTGGATGCATGTGTACAATGAGTGGAAGCATATCTGAAAGACAGGGCACAGTGATAGCCCAAACCACCAACTGTTTTATTTATTTATGATCAAAAAGGGAAAAATCTTGAAACTGTGTTAATGAGCAATTGCCAAAAATACAATCGAGGAACATGAACGAGTAGCACTATTTTTGGGTCGTTATTCAACTGATCTTCACAAAGAAGGAAACAGATTCAAACAAAGCATTATTCACATTCATATTCACATTCACCAAAAGAAAGAGAAGTACTATAGATACTGTAGATTTGATGTGATCACATGATCACAATGAAACAGGTACATAAGTTCCTCTGAAAAATGGCTTTTATTCTTCCAAAGTTGATTCTGAATCACTAAGTTTAATGCAATGTAGCTTTTTACCAGATTCAGACTTTTCAGATATTTATTACAAAGCTTTACTTTAAATGTTTGTCAAGTCAAGCTTCAGCCAAATGTTAATTCAGGATTGGTACCTCTTGTTCAGCAATGGAAAGCAAAAAATCAAGCAAAACAGGAGCACGGTTTTCTGGCATTGTTAATATTTTTTTTTTTATTATATTTTTGTCATTTAGCACTGCAAAAAAACTGCAACTAGATCTGTATGCTTTTGGTGTTACCTATAACCAGAACACTGGAACATGTGTTTCACAGCTGTCTGTAATGTCTTTTACCATTTTGTAGGTTTTTTTTTTTTTTTTTTTTTTTTTTGTACATGTTTCTATATGTAGTTTATTTTTCGAAACAGGGTAAGAGATGTTAAGAATTTATATGTGAGAGACTATTTTGATGATACTTTTATATTTACACGATGTAGCATATTAAAGATATTGTTTCTATACGTCTGGTGTTTCACGTTTGTTTTATTCTTGTTCGAGATTTTCATAATTGAACAAAACAGCAACTTGAAAGGCAGAAAAGAAATCAATTAAATCAGGAGAGACTACAAGAAGAATGAAAGAAAATGTTAAGAAACCTCTTAAAGAAAAGACAGAATAGACTTTGGCGTTTAGACCCTGGCAGGAAGTAAATCCCCATCGGAAGCGAGCCAGTGGATCCCGCAACCAGGACGCTGGTGTTGGATTGGAGAAGGCGAGCGCAAGCGGGTTGCGAATTGTTGCGGTGCTTAATGGCAACAGAGAGAGAGAGACAGAGAAGAGAGAGAAGAGAGAGAGCGAGCACGTTTAAAGTTTGAAAGCGAGTGATTGGCTACAGGTGAGAGCGTCAGCTTCTGGTTGGATGAAGACAACCAGAAGCTGACGCGCTCACCTGTAGCCAATCAGCTTCTGGTTGGATGAAGACAAGAATGAGAGTAGGTGGAGCTTAGAATTAGCGGGAAACTCTGAAAGTTATGACTTAGTGCGCATGCGCGCGCTCGTCCTCCTGACTGAACTTTGGCCAAGCTTTATTTCTGAAATTCCCACGATGAATGCAGCTTTATTTCTGGCGCTGCACAGAGCGTCATCCGATAAGCAAGGTGAGTCAGGTTTAAAAACAAAAATGGCTTGGGTAGGTTTAAAGAAACAAAACTTTTTTTTCTTTTTTTTTTTTGAGATTCCTTACCAAGACCAGGCTTTTCCTTTCACCTGCAATGAAAGTCATACTGCATTCATTTTTTCCATGGCTGGTGGTTATGGTAAGTCCACTGACTCTGCACTGTTAATGCCCACTAGCTCATGTTACTCTAATTATTGCTGTCTGTTATTGGCTGTGTGATTTTAGAACTGATTTGATTGTTCTGTTTTTCACATGCTTATTATCTGATTATTTTGATGTGAGACAATTACCAATGTTCCATTTCAAAAAGCCAGAAATGCTCTCATGTGGAAACTCTTTTTCTGTGAACACAATAATGAGAAGCCATGATACACAGTGACTGGGCCTGTATATTGTTAGTGGGAACACAATACATACGCCCTAGCAACATCCTGCTTACTACCCCTCTCTTGCTGGTAATAAAACCCTAGGAAGTCCCATGCTACGTCTCCCTGATTGGTTCACTTTTCAGGCTCACTTTCCTAGAAAATACAGGAAGTGAAACCAGTCAGTCACCAATGAAACTCAGAAAAAGCACTGCTTACATCACAGTCTTTAAATTACAAAATCCCTGTGGCTGAAAACAGATACCCCTATTTCTTGTTGTTACCGTCAAATGGGGGTATTGATAACCAGCACTGACACTATTTACAGTGAGGAATATTGCAGGTGTTAAGTTATATCCCCTGTTTGGTTCTGTAACATTTCTGTCAGTTTCAGATTTGAGTTTAATGATAGAATATCCATTGAAAGTACTGTTCTGAGGTCGGACGTCTCATTTGAAGTCAAAGTCAGTGATTGTTGCCTCTAGAACACATTTTTTCCCCCAACCCACACATCTGTGGATTTAAAACCTAAATCCTTTTGCTCTGCCTTTTTCAAGACAAAAACACTGTCTACAGGCAGAGCAGGCATACCCGAATGAACATGAAACCTCAAAATCGGATTCTAATGATTATTTTTGTCCCATGGCAATGAGACATACTTTCAATTAACAAAATCTATAGCAAAGTTACTGTAAGCATGATTTGCTCTTTACAGTAATTCTCTCTCAGTCGCTCTCCCTCTCTCTCCCGCTCTTAACCACATTTTTTTTTTTTCTCAGCTGTGCAATGACTCGTCACACACCTACACACCACTGACCAGAATAAAAACACCTAAGACCTTTTAAAGTGTGCAGTCAAACTGCAGTGGTGACAGGAAATCCTCTTGTTGTGCCAGGTCCCCAGCTGTCGGTTGCATATTCATGCCTCTGCGTAATTAAGCTAAAGAAATGGAAGTAAAAGTTAAGACAAAAGGTGAAATACCTGTGTACTCTTCTGAGAGAAGAGAGAACTGCTGATGGCCCCATTTCTAGACCACATCCTTTGAAACATGAGGTCATTCACATGTTCACAAAATTCATGTTCGGTGCAAGCGAAAAAGAGACCAGGACTGGGTTGCATTAACTTTTGTAAAGCTATGACTGTGTGTGTGTGTGTGTGTGTGTGTGTGTGTGTGTGTGTGTGTGTGTGTGTGTGTGTGTGTGTGTGTGTGTGTGTGTGTGTGTGTGTGTGTGTGTGTGTGTGTGTGTGTGTGTGTGTGTGAAGTCCTTCCTTTGTTCTTAGTACCAGCAAATTTTAAATGATCAAACCAAATCTGGTTACACCCTTACAACTTTAGAAATGTCTTAGTGATCACAAGCTGTAATATAAAAAATTACAATTTTAGAATGACATTTTAAAGTTAAACGCTTAACTTTGCAAATATAAGTACAACCTATTTTCACATGTATACATGGAGAAATACATGTTAGTCATATTCGTGCATTTTAGAATGTGAAATAGTTGTTTATGCTAACCTAAGTGGTGTTGTTTGTTCATTCAGCTTAATGTGATTCAAGGTGTGTTCTGTAAGTATTAGCTTTGGCATTTAGCTCCTAAGCGGTTACACCTGTCAGTGCTGGGTACATATTGAGTAACAAAAAAACATCTCTTTGTAAGGACTAGTTTGTGTGGTACAGTCTGTTTTAAATTAGTGATGGGTAAATTTCAACTAGCCTTAATTTCTATTTATGACCAGGTGGACCAGGAAAATATAAACATCATGTTTATATTATTTAAGAATAGTGTTAGGTTGCAGCATGCCTCGGAGTTATTAAAGTGAATTGAAAAACCTGATCCAAATGATCTCCGCAAGAGTTTATCATCAGGTCACTGCAAATGGGCCGTGAACTTTTGCAGTCACGTAGCTGTCCAGGTATACTCTTGACAAGCACGTTCTCTTCAGTACCTACCAATAAAAATTCCCAGGGAAGTCATTATCTTGTGTGAGGTTGAATAATGCATCTAACTTGCTTAAAAAGCTTCTTTGGTAGTTTCTTCTCTTGAAAGTAGCACATTGACGTGTTCAGCTGGAGTCCTTTTCATTTTCCTTAGGTTGTCATTTGACTTTGTCATATTTCTCCAACCAAATCCGAATCTTTTGTACTTTTAGTGCACTCTCCACCCCGTGGACCACACTGTGCACTATCAAGACTAAACCAATAGAGAAGAATGCAGGAGCAGGTTTTCTAATCAGATTGAATTACACTTTCAAGTTCAGGTGCAATCCACTAATTCTGAACATTTCAGTGTGCCATTACCATGAAGTTAAGAAATGTACATTGTTTAGACACAAAGAGGATCACTTCCAGCCACATATTATATCCTGTCCTTTTCTTAGAAATTATGACAGTACCAAAGTGATTCAGTACACTAGGCGGGACAGGGAACAGAGGAAAGAAGGTAAAAAAAGAACAAACAATGAAGCGGGAGGAGGAAACTGATTTTAGGAGTTATTTGTCAAAAGCTCAGGAAATTTATAGAAAACAGCTTGTTAATATCTGTGCCAGCTTAGACCTTGATGACCATTTCAAGCTCTCATGAGCATGTTAAAAGTACAATATATTTTTTTACTTCTTTACCCAAATCCATGTCGCTAAGTACATTCAGAGAACCTCCTGTACTGTGATCACAAAGTCACTCTAATTAGAAGCCTTTGCCACCTTTTCTCCCAGCAAAATATCCAGTTTACGTGATTGCAAAGAAGCTATCTGTGTTGTTTGCACATTTGAAAATTGGCCACGACATTCAGAGCATGTTTTACCCTTAAAAAATCTTAAAAAAAAATTTTTTTTTTTTTGGACATAAATCAGAGCCATATTTGCGTAAGCACTATATTAAAAGCAATTACTGTAATGCCTTGGAAAAAGACTCTGTACAGGAAACATATGTGTCATCTCCAACAGCCACTTTCAGTAACTGATCATGTAGCTGTGAGCTAATTCTTAATCAACAGCAAAACTAATGATGAAAGGTATCACCGGTTCCACCGCTTTTGTTTTTTTTACTGCTTCAACGTGCAACATACCAAAGAGTAAGTACATTTTCTCAGGTATATGGCAATTTATTTACAGTATTTAACAAAGAGAGAAGAAGAATGTGATGAAAATGGGAACCGTGTTTAAAAATTGAAGATGAAGTAAATGCTTGTATTTATTTTGGTGTCTTAAGTCAAGACACCAGTGTACACTGTATGTCCAAATAAGGGAACCGAGTGCGTGTCTGCGCAAAATGTTTGTCATGCCCCTTGGTAACATTTCATTGTCAGGCAACCTCTAGCAAAGGAGGAAGTTCAGTGACAGCATATAAAGTCTGCATTAGAAGGAGGTTGGAGTGGATGGATGGGTTGATAAAACGCAGGCTTTCGACACAGAATTAACCTATTTTAACCCAAACCAAGATCTTAGTTTAGTTTTAGTAGTTTGGGTCCCTGAACCTAACCAAACTGTGGCCATTCTATACCCTTCACCACATGTTGTTTTTTTTTTTTTTTTTTACAATGACTACAGAGCTGTGGTAGGTCTGCCACTGCACCGGACCGAGCATCACCATTGCGACGAAGGTCCAGTAGGCTTGCCACTGATACACTCCTAGAGTCGTATTATTGTTACCAGGACGATAAAGGTCCAGTACGCTGCTAGTACCCTCCTATGGGTCATTTCCCTGGGTAGGCACAAACAACCAATATGGTTTTTTAAGTTCGAGGACTTGAGATAAAACTATGCATGGACTGTACCTATGGCTCTGTGCAGTGAAGGATGATGGTAGAAAGATGGTAGAATGTGCAGTTTGTAGGGGGTCTCCCACAGCCCAGGCAAGGGCCCATCATATAGGTCAGCTGGTGGCATGAAGCTTGATGTTCCATAGGGGCTTTAGTAGGTCTCCATTGTTGTCAGTAGTTCAGTGTCGGGCGGCCTGGTTCGTTTGGCCGGATGAACCGCGGGGCTGACGTGACACAGCCATGAGAGTTCAAAGCCGGTCTTTTCTGTTTCACTTCAATTCTTCAGTTCAGTTCAGGAGTAGAGGCAGCCATGTAGGCTGACGTGGAGAAGAGTGTTTAACATGAACATTCATTTTGCTAACATCCTTTTATCCGTTTCATATTTTTGCATGGTTTAATCCTGTATTGTGCTGGGTACCGTATTTGGTTGCAAAATTAGTTTGAAAAGAGTTGAGAAGTTGCCTAAGAAAATGTATTTAAAGAAGAGGGAAGGTTCAAGAAAAACATTTAAATGCAAATCATTATAAGTTGTACAGGAGTACGTAATAAAATTGTAATGAGTAGTAAAATGAAACTTTTTATTATTGCTCATAGTACCAGAGCAATAAATCAAGCAAATAACAGGTAATCCAGAAGCAGTGTTGTCTGTAGCCAAGCCTTCCTGTGTCCTTGCCCTCTTACTTGGAAGCAACTTGTTTTGGATAATCATCAAATATCTTTGCCATCTTTCATTTTCTGAACAACTGCTGTAACGCATGAGCATGACATAACTTTCTGTTTTAATTCAGCATAAAGATTCCAAGGATGATAACATTGAATAGCTGGAGTATGCATATGTGTGTTTGATGTGGGTGCCTGAGCATGGAGAGTGCCAACCACAAACAGACTTTACTCCGATGCCAATTTTCCCTGTCAGTTTGAAAGTGCCGATTGGTTGATTGATGTGCGCATATGTATGTGTGTGTGTTGGGTTCAACATTTTTGTTCATCCATACATTGTTTGTCCCACTTGACTTTCGGTTGCAGTTATTTTGTAGTTA